>NC_089978.1:107803785-108428785 GCF_036417845.1 Apteryx mantelli
AATCATGCTTAACCAATCTGATAGCCTTCTCTGATGGAATGACTGTCTGGGTAGATGAGGGGAGAGCAGTGGATGTTGTCTACCTTGACTTCAGCAAGGCTTTTGACACTGTCTCCCGTAACATCCTCATAGACAAGCTCAGGAAGTGTGGGCTAGATGAGTGGACAGTGAGGTGGATTGAGAACTGGCTGAATGGCAGAGCTCAGAGAGTTGTGATCAGCGGCACAGAGTCTAGTTGGAGGCCTGTAGCTAGTGGTGTCCTCCAGGGGTCAGTACTGGGTCCAGTCTTGTTCAACTTCTTCATCAATAATGACCTGGATGAAGGGACAGAGTGCACCCTCAGCAAGTTTGCTGACGATACAAAACTGGGAGGAGTGGCGGATACCCCAGAGGGCTGTGGTGCCATTCAGAGAGACCTGGACAGGCTGGAGAGGTGGGCGGAGAGGAACCTCATGAAGTTCAGCAAAGGCAAGTGCAGGGTCCTGCACCTGGGGAGGAATAACCCCATGCACCAGTACAGGTTGGGGGCTGACCTGCTGGAAAGCAGCTCTGCAGAGAAGGACCTGGGAGTGCTGGTGGACACCAAGTTGACCATGAGGCCGCAATGTGCCCTTGTGGCCAAGAAGGCCAATGGTATCCTGGGGTGCATCAAGAAGAGTGTTGCCAGCAGGTGGAGGGAGGTGATTCTCCCCCTCTCCTCAGCCCTGGTGAGGCCACATCTGTAGTACTGCGTCCAGTTCTGTGCTCCCCAGTACAAGAGGGATGTGGCACTACTGGAGCAAGTCCAGCGAAGGGCTACAAAGATGATTAGGGGACTGGAGCATCTCTCTTATGAGGAAAGGCTGAGAGAGCTGGGCCTGTTTAGCCTGGAGAAGAGAAGGCTGAGAGCAGATCTTATCAATGTGTACAAATATCTTAAGGGAGGGTGTCAAGAGGATGGGACCAGACTCTTTTCAGTGGTGCCCAGTGACAGGATGCAAGGCAACGGGCACAAACTGGAACACAGGAAGTTCCATCTGAACATGAGGAAAAACTTCTTTGCTGTGAGGGTGACAGAGCACTGGACCAGGTTGCCCAGAGAGGTTGTGGAGTCTCCTTCTCTGGAGATATTCAAAACCCACCTGGACTTGATCCTGTGCAACATGTTCTAGGTGACCTTGCTTGAGCAGGGGGTTGGACTAGATGATCTCCATAGGTCTCTTCCAACCTCAGCCTCAACCTCATTCTGTGATTCTGTGATTCTGTGATTCTGTGATTCCTTTCAGGTTAGTGTCTTTCCCCTTGAATCCTTGAGCTGCTACTTATCTCCTCAAGTTTTGCCTCTGAAATTTTAGCTTTCTTATCTTGCATGGTTCTACTCTACAGATTTTTCTCACAGCTCAGCAGTTTCATCAGAAGTCTGGGCTGAGTTCTCACAGCTGATCTGGATCAGAGCTGGACCCTAGCTCACAGTCAGCTGACCCTCTGAGTTGGTGTAACATGGGGAACCCTTCCCTTCCCTTGCTCCCTCAACCCTCCCCCCCTTTTTTTTTACATCAGCTCAAAAATCAGATAAGCAAAGGTCAGTCTCAGTGCTGATGTTCAGAGGGAAAGCGAAAAACTTCCTCTTCTTTTTTTCTGCTCATAGGATAAGGAACAAATAGATGGAGACACACAGAAACAGCTTTTAAAAGTGTATATCCGCAACTCACCTTGTCTTTCATTCCAGTGTTGGACTGCAATATGTAAAAGATTTAGTGCTGGGCTATGGTAGACAGAAGAAATGACAATGCTTAAAGCCAGAATTCTGGTTCAGTTTGTGTGTAAATTTAGCATAAATGAGCCAGTTCTTATTGGTAACACTATCACTGCTATTGGCTTAAACCAAACTGGATGACATTGGCCATATTGAACCTGAACTGAACCCCATTTTACTGGTGTGTTTCCATCATTGGAGTACACAGACCTTGACTGTTTAGAAGTGACTGTTAGGAGGACAGATCTCAGGAATGGATGCACCATTAATGAGAAGGGTCTAGGGGGGAAAAGTAGTTGTTAGTGTTAAGAGCAAATACAGAAGGAAAATCGGATTACTCAAGAAGAGAAGATGAAGGAGTTAAAATAATTGAGTGGAAAATTGATCGCATAAAACCAACTATGGTGAGAGAAGAGCTATGGAATCTGCAGAACAGGTTTATAACCTTGGTGGTCAAGGAGTATTTCATAAGCAGACAACACCTAGATTTTTAATATGGGGCTGCAGGGTTGACAGATAAAATGTAACTATTGCTAACATACCAGCTTCCCCCACTGAACACTACTGATTGCTAGTAGAAGCTAAAGACTCCCATCACTACCGATGCACAATGAAGCTCTCTTCACTGTAGTCATCTCCTCATCCCTGAGTTTTAAAGTACAACATTACTGAATGCCCTTTTTCAATGTGTTACTAGATGGTCTGGCACCAAACTAATTCAGGGAAAGCTGTAAAAATTCTTTTGGTCTGTGTAAATGGCTTGTACTAAAATCTCATTTTCTTCTAGAGATGGGTGTCTCTGGTTATCATTAGGTTTTGTCCCTCACAAAGACATGGCACGTTCTTCTGGAAAATGATAGATGAAGACAGTTGTTAATTAAAGGATGAAGCATATTGTAAATTGGCCTGTATATGGAATTTAGCATGCATACGATGACAAAAATAGCATATATGTATTATGATGTCTTTGGTTGTATGATCATGTACAGAAATTCCTGAGAGAATGTGGTAAGTGCAATAACGTAGGACTTTTAGAATTTGCTTTATATTTTAATTTTTGTATTCTGTTTCAAAAATACAAGCTACTTCATCTAAGCTAATGAAGTATTTTCTCAGTGGTAAGATCAGGTTACAGCACTCTAATAATGTTGTCCTGAGACCTCTTTTTCCCCTCAGCAGGAGTCTATGATAACTTTGGAAGAGTTAAGCTTATTCTGACTTAGTGGGAGAATGTGGCTTATTACCTCCAGTGAGGGATAAAGGAGGTTAAATTGGCAAGGGAATAGTACCTTCTACATATTTTAAGTTACAAGAGAAATTGGCCGTTTTCAGAATAAATCCTGATTTGTTTTGTTTCTGCTTTTCCAAATGTTCTTGGTGATCCAAATTTAGAAAATACCATGTTAAAATACTCACTTTGCTCTTGTTCAAGCTACTTAAGCTAATCACTAAATACAAATCTTCTAGCAGGAGGGACACATTTTTCTCTATCTTTTTCCATTTTGCCTCCTGTCATTTTGGCAAAGGTTTGGAGTAGAATATCTCTGTTAAACAGAGGGTCTGTTGTTCAAGGAACTGCTCTCTGTAGTTTTGCCATTTTACTGCCTCAGCAGCACAGTCCCACCTGGTCAGAGGGTGAAGGAGAGAAGCTGCTGTGAAGGGGCAGACAGTGTAATAGGGTTGTAAGGTGTGTGTGCTTAAGGCAGAAAACATTTTCCAGCTATTTCTGCCTAACTTTCCTCTCCATTGCTGTAAAAGGAAATTTCCTCCAAAGGAAATACTGGAGTTTTCCCCTTGACGAACTGTGTTTCTTTGACCGGGGGGACTTACTGAACAGCAAATCCAAAAACTGAGAAAAGTGAGCTCTATACAGATCTCTTTCTTCCAGCTGAAGAAAAACAGATTTTTGCCTCTTCTTTCTGTAAACGAATAGGGTCCCTTTTCCTTCCCCTTCCCCACTCAAAAAAGACCTTGAAAACTTAATTTGCTTTTTAATCTTTAAAGTAATAAATAATAATGAAGTTCACAGTGGTTATTTGTCCCAGAGGATTCTGTGGAGAGCCTAATGAGAAAGGGAGTTTTCTCTGGAGCAGAGCTGAAGTGCTGAATTTTTCACAGAGATTGCTATTGTCTCACTGTTTGACATTCTTTTGAACTAAATAGCTGTTGGTAAAACCATGTTTTTGCACAAACTCTAAGTTACTTCTTACTTGTCACAGATGACACTGTAATTTCACTGTCTGTGTATCTACCCTATAGGAATGCCCCTGACTGAGCCTTAGAAGCCAAATTCCTAGAGTGTATGTATGCTAAAGTGATCTGAGTCTTGGATAGTCTAGGGTAGTTTTGTGATTGCCTGAGTTACTGAACAACAGGGCCACCAACTCTCATCACATCCTCCAGTCCATCCTCTAACTGTCAACATGCATTTCCAGGGATGTGCAGCCACTCTTGCACCATTTCTTAGACATCACACACAGAGCACAACTCCTAAAAGGACTTTGTGGGGAAGCTCGCTCCTTTGCTACACTGCCACATTAGAAACAGGTACCTGCTAGAGGGGATGGTCCTTGTCCCTTGCAGAGATAACTCTGTGCCAAACTTTCTGTGGAGGAAGATGAGGACAGCGGTGAGAACCTGCTTCACCCTCGCAGTGACAAGGAGAAATCTGCTACAGCCTCTGTAAGCCTCTGGCTTATTACCTTTCACAGAAAGGCTGGTTGCTCACCTAGGATTCCTGCTCTGATGTTCCTGGCTGAGCTCCAAGACCAGGGTTGATAGATGTCCTGAATCTGCATAGCAGCCATCTGTTTAGAGCCTGGGAGGCTGTCACCAATCACAGAGAGAGTGTGGTGCAGACCTCATACACACAGCAGATGCCATTTTGTCCTTCAGCAGCTGCTATGCACATTAACTGTAGTTTCTGTCAGCTTGGCCACCTTCTTGCCAACACAAATCATACCTTTCCAAGCTAGCTCCAGTGCTGATCAAGCCAGGCTACGTGAACACACAGGCAGAGAAAGGAGCAGTTTTTACTTAGTGACAAAATGATCTCAGATGAAGACCAGACTGCATAAGGCTGCCCTTTCTCTCCTGTCCCTGACAACCTTGCCTTTGTGTTCCAGTGCATAAATAACATGATGCTTGGTTGATGTCGTTCACAAAAACTGTTTCACTCTTCCAAATGAATGACCCCAGGGGATGGGATGTAATATAGTCAGGAGATAATTTTTCTTGGTCCACAAAAGACTTTTGTGAGAAACATTCTTGCTATGTGGAATCACTGAAGCCCAGAAGATCCGAACATTTCTGAACAAACAAATGAAACGTTCATTCATTGTATTCAGCACAGCTTTACACGTGAGAAAAGGTCTTTATAGGAACAGGCCATATGCAGCAGAGGGCAGGCTGGAGAGGGCCTGGCGGTCTGGTTCTGGACATCTGCTGCAATAGGCCTGCGGGTGTTAGAGGAGATTGGGAATAGCTCTTCTGGAGGAGTTTCTCTTAATGAAATAGGATGCCCTTTGTTTTTCCAGCCAAGTCACTTGCAAGAGTGCATGGGCAGACAGGTCTCAACTTTTGGGGTTATTTAGGATATGAACCTGGAAGAACAGTATGATCTTTAGCCATGTTTAGGCACCTCTGTTTAGAAGCAAAGGCTATATCCAGGGACAGAGTTATCAGATTAGGAAGAAGGAAGTAGTATAGCGATACAACTGGAGCAACATCTCTCAGTATTGGTTGATTTTTCCACCTCAGGTTGAATATCCACCTCAGGGCCCATGGAGCCATGCTCTGGATTCCTGCTAGGCACCTGCTTTCAAAGTACTCCAGGGTACAGTGGGGACAGGGGACAGAGCCCGCTCTTCTCAGTATTTCAGGTGGTTTCTGGATATGTGTGCCAAGGATGAAGAGGAACTTTTCTGGGAGGGCTGAATCATTCTGAGTGAGAGAAGAGAAAAACATTTTGTCCTGGACAAGAATGATATTTTGGGGGGTTTGCCAGGAATAAAGTGTATGGTGCTTGATAATGTATCCTGTGGCTGACTGTCTGGGGCAGAGGAGCATTAGCTTCCAGTCACCCTCCATATGCCTGCATACCAAGAACAGTCCTGCCTTCACCCTTTCTCTTCCTGACCTGTCTGGTGAACTCTGGATCCTAGACCTAGGGAATGGTAATACACCTTGGCCTCAGAGCCAAGAGAAGGGGTGCTTCTTCTCAATATCAGGCAGGTCACGTTGCCCTTTGTAGCACAGACAGACCCTGGGAAAGCTGTGTGAAAACTGTGAGGCAGGGGTGGGTGAGAGCATGAATCAGGCAGAGCAGATCACGTAGTACCGTGTGGTAGTGTTATGTGGTACGTATGCAGATGAGCAAGAAGTGAGATTAGAGAGGCGTTGTGCCCCAAAGCGTAACTGTTCCTAGGCTGGCCTGCATGTGCTCCACGAGCTTGCGTTGTGAATGCTGACACGATATGCCAGCCTGGGTACTTTTATTCAGGTAACTCTTGGTAACAGTCCAGAAGAGCAAAGAGACATAGCTCATTTTTCTAGTCATCTATGAAGAAAAAGAACATGGAAACAAATTAATGTCTTGATTCATGCATAATGCAGAACAGTTTGCAGAGCTCCTATGGCCTTTAAGTTAGCCTGTTTGTGACATACTGTGGGAGCAGAACCTGAGAAGATCCAACTGAGGAAAACTTCTCTTTAATAGGAACTTTTGGAAATATGCATACCAGTTTTAAGCTGCCTTTGTACATTATAAAGTTAAAAAAAGAGAGACGGGCATTTCTTTTCCACTACAGTTTGTTTTTTGAGAGAAAACTTTCTCCTGTTCAGTGGGAGATAGACATAAAAATGTAAATAAAATAGCTGAATGAAAAAAAGCTGTATAAATATGTACCTTCATACAGTTTTCTGTCACAGAGCCTTTAGAAAGGCTATTTAAATAGGGAATATGCAAATAAGAAATTACTTTCAAAATAGAGCTGTGTATTTTCTGATTTCTTTTTTTTTTGATCATTTCACAGGGGGAATTTGGGAGGAAGATTAAATGGAAATGTTGGACTATGACCAGAGAAGTGATGGTGTTGTGAATTTGTACATATTCTTCTCCCTGTAACAGAAGAGGAACCTATGGAAAGTTAATGTAAATAATTATTGTGTTCCTCCCAAAAGCTACCATCCCATCTTGGATAGGTCTGTTGCTTGTAATGTAAGTTGAGAGAAATAACCCTGACAGTAAAGCTGAACTGTACTGTATACTGCTCAGCTGTTAAAAAATGTGGATCTTATGAGCAGGCAGGGAAAGTTCTCTTAGCTTCCACAGAGTTCAGAATTGATGTGGTTATTATGTTATACATTTAGATCTTGATAATGTCATATATCAATGACAAATCAAATATCTCAGCATTTTGGATACATTCAGCAGAAGGTGATCTTTACTGCCTTTTAAGAGCTTGGGAGTCTTATATTGCAAGGAACTTATGCACTCTCAGGTTCTTATGTAAAGTTGAGGTCAGCAGCAATCCTCTTAAAAGGAAATACTTAATGTTGGATTTGGATTCTGTTTAATGCACATTTTTTTTCTTTATTTCATTTTTTCCATTTCAGACAGCATAAGGTGACCATTATCTGAGGAATGTGAAAGTAGTTTGCTTCCTTCTTTAGAACCATCTCTTGTATGATGAATATCTAAGCAGATTATATTACTATTTATTTTGGGAAAATAATTTGAAAGATGAAATCCTGGAAATCCTGGGCTTCCTAAAGTAAGGTGGAAATGCTAGGGACAATAATTTCCCAAAAGTGCACCTGACCAACTGAAGGACATAACAGAAAACCAAATTAAGCCACTTACTTGAATATATATTATAAAGGTGCTGGCTGTGCGAAGAGTCTATCTGAAGTTTCACATTGATATATCTTTCTGTAGTTGCAGAGATAGATTACATGGTATTATCACAGAAACCTAGTATCTTCATCAATACTATAATATATGTTACATACATGTTATTTGAAGTCATCTAACTCATTTCTTCAAGGACAACTTCAGACAGTAACCACACAAACACTCCGAGTTTTGTTCTAATTCTTTGGTAACAATTAGAATAAAAAGCTTCCAACTGAAAGAAAATTGATTTCTGGCCATCAAAATGTTTCCATATAATATACTTGTTTATTATTATTGGTAGTCAGTTTTTAAAGCATTAGGTAACCTCCGCTGATGTAAATGGGAATTGTGCATAAAAATATAGTATATCTGTAATAACCATTTGAGAACGGAAATTTACAGAAGAGTGGTCATTGTTTCTACAGCCATGTTTTACTGGGACACAGAAATGTTCTGTTAGTACTAATTTATAACAACATTATATTTGGGATTGCAGAAACCAGAATTCTGGAAATTCATATCCTTTCTGAATGTTAATATTTCTGGCAGTCAAACTTTTCTTACTTCATGGACTATATGGTTGAAGATTTTAAGCTAATGACATTTCTTTAATGACACTATATGCTAAAACGCTGGACAATAAACCCCTAGTCCTTCCAGTGCTAATTTAGGGGTGTCCCTTTCTTCATGTAAGTAGTTTCAATTAAGTCAAAGGAAAAGATGCCTACAGTTTGCTCGCAAGATCAGACTTGGGTATCTTTATACATGTTCCATTATCTTATTTATCTCCTGTTTTTCTTGGCAGTGAAGGAAATGAGGCATATTAAATTACTATCTTCATGCCTGCTTTCTCTTCCTCTCAATAACTTCTGAATTACTGGCCAATTTGAAAGGGGGGAAAAGGTATCAAAGAAAATTACTTTTCTACCTGCTTTATGAAAATCAGAAGCTGAATAGATGAGAGACCCAGATTAATGCCCTTGTTGAGGGGAAGGCAGGGGAAGAGCTGAACTGTGATAAACTCTTTGGCTGCAGCTGTCTGGCCAGCCATGCTGAGAGTCACAGGCGCTTGCAATATCTGTTGTCTTTTGCCAAGTTTCATAGGGCAAATGACCATATGCTGAGGTTATAGACAAGGAGACAGAAAGCTTAGTGGACAAAGGGCATGAAGCTAGGGAAATCTAGTAATTAGTGGAATCACTTGTTCAGTTCTTGTATGGGGCTATTTCATTGCTAATATGTTGACATCAGTAATTTATTATATTAAAAACATCCGAATAATAAGGCTTGAAAGTCAATAGGATTTGGGCACTGAAGGCTTGTTAGTAAGTCACAGCTTTAATCACACTTTTGAAACAATTAGTAATTATAGCACTCTCCATGTTTTGGATGCTTATCTTTAAGAAGCCCTAACTTTCAGAGGACGAGATGCTGCATGTTGCTGTGACCTAAACATATTTCAGTCACACTACTGGATTACAAATATTTAATGTTTATGGCTTGAATATTAGTCACACACACAGAATTGTGATTATGAAAATTTATTATTGAGTTTCATCTGACTGGCTTTCTGTAGTATTGCCCACTGGTAGACACTGCTGTGTTCACAGCTTTTCCTTCAGTGCCAGGCATCACACAGAGTGCAAATCAATAGAGTTCAGTATGGCTGGGTTGCATCAAAATCAATAATGTTGCCAGCACTTGAACAAGCAAAATAGGTATTTCTTGAGGAATTTAATCTTTGGATTTTGTACTGCGGAGTCAGAGAAAGTTGTAATATGATGGCAGGAAAGATTCATTCCATGTCATACACTTCAGAGTATTACATTTAGTTTTTGTCTTCATACTATATAGTTGCCGGATGCTATTCCAGGAAAAGGTCTGTTAGATAGATACTGGTCTATGAAGGGTCCAGTTGAGACAGGTACCCTGGGTAGCTCCTAGAAAATTAATCAGGAGGCTCTACCAGAAGTGTCTTTACAGAAGTGAGGGAGATCAGATGGTTCAGCAGTCTATGCATATGAGTTTCCTTTTTTTATGTGGTGCTTTTTGTATTTTCTAGTCAAGAATGACTGCCTCTAGTATAAGATAACATGAGTCCTGTTTCCATGCTGTGCAACCTTGTGATGGTTGTATTAAACATCTTTTTCAACATTGCTTGGCTCAGAGCTATACAGAATATGTGTAGAAACATATATATATATGTGTATGATATATACACATGTGTATATATATTACCAGTAGAATAGCATTAAATACAGAAATAAAATAATAATATGCAAAAAAATGCAAAAAATAATTAACAAAAAGAATTTTCAGAACAAAAAATGATAGAAATTGTAAGAGATCACCTATGCTTATGGGAAAATATGTGTACAGTTCCTAAATGGATGCAATTTTTGTTAATACTCATTTTGCTTACATTTGTGGTAGAAATGTTAAAAAGAAAAAAAGAAATGTGAAAGCTTAACTTTAGGAAAATCAACAAAAGTATGTGTTTAGGAAAGAAAAAAGGAAATTAGTTTTCAGATATAAGAAATGGTCATACTTTCCTGTGTATTTCACAAATGACAGGTAATTTCTAAAGAAGTGATTTCACTGTTGGAAATGAGATGATATGGATTTATGTAGGATGTGTAGCCTTCTGGTTCAGGATATTGCCAAAAAACTTACTGAACTTCCTGTTGCAGTTGTGTAAAGGGCTCTTTCTCCCAAGAGTTCTGATTGGAAGGAGAAAAAAAACCCCTTTTTGACTCTTGTTGCTAAAAATGCTGATTAATAGCATCATGTGTTCTTAGCTGCATTACACCTATCACCAGATGAAGCAGTATAATCCTTGTAGTAGTAATCCTTGATTAAATCTGAACTCAGAAGCAGCGATACTCTGAGGTTTTTGAGATGATAATCCCTACACCTATGAGTGTGATAGGCAAATGTTTTAAACACCTAGCAATACTGCAAAATACACCATCACAAAAAAATAATGATACTTCAGGAAATTCTTTTGTGGGGAAAGGAGGCTAAACAAAATTAACTTGTTTGGCTGAGGTTTCCTGTTTCAAAATCTTCCAGTTAAGTATTTGAAGCTGGAAATGAACTCTAAGCAACTGCATTAGTAGAAGCTGTATCAGCTCTGACATCAAAAGAACATATGCTGTACTTCAAACACTGTAGGCTTCAAACTAGCATTATGACTTCTATAATGCTGCACTTTTCCAGAAATTTCCCCACTTTGTCAATCAAGTTGCACTATTTTCATATGCCACAGATATCGTGCTCCTGCTGAATTTGTAATACACTGGAGCAAATGGTTTTCTGCTTTATTGCTGTCATGTTAATTGGAGCTACAGCAGTTTAAGTGTGTTGACTTTTACCTGTCCATTTTTACCAGCAAGCAATACTTTTCCTCGAAAATACCCTACCCACTATACTATCATAGTAAGAGTGTCATATTCATTGAAGATTTTCTCCAGAGATTATTGATATATAATGAGCCAAGTCAATATGTTTTCCAAAATGTTAGTGGATCTTTTTAACACTGGGTGGATGAAAACTGTAGAAGAGATGTTACTGGTAACTGCTCGCAATTATTTTATTCTAGTACTACTACTTTTTTCCTGCAACTAAAAGGCCACCATGATTTTAGATTTATATAGCATTGCCTATGTTACTGTGAGGTGAGCAGTGTGTTGTAGAAACATTATCTAGAAACCTTTCAAGTTTTGCAGAGCACAAACTTTTATTAAAAAAAGGACACAAGGAAAGAAAAGAAAGCAATAGCCTCTCTGTAGGCAAAAGCTTGCTTCAAAATATGAGCTGTAGTCTGCAAATTTGCAGACAGGCTGAAACTGTAGCTCCAAGATGTATGAAATGCTACCTTTAATCAAAAGGATATTAATGCTGAAATGTAATCTCTGGCAGTTTAGATGTTAAACATTTTTCTTTATTGCATGCTATTTTATTAGAAAAAATGAGCATCTTGGAGAAGAACCAGAGAAAGGATGAGAAGAATACCACCTGTATTTCTTTCTAATGTGAACTCTAGAGAGAATTTAAATCGCTGTTATGAAAGAAAGCCTTTCTGAGAATACTGCATTTTTATGCAGAATACAAGGCGTAGTTAAAACGTACTTTTTTTAAAGTATGCACAAATATTCAATCAGCTAAGTGCTGAATTGTGTTCAGTGATATTCACCATTGTTTTATATTCACTTCCACAAATGAATATAAACTCACTCAGGCAAATTCAGTCCCTGAAGTAGCAGTGGAATGCAAAAACCTCTCAAGCCTCCTTTCAGGTTCATGTGAGTACCGATGCAGACACCATCTGCATGAATATTTTGGTCATTCTTGGTAGTCATTTAGGAAGCAGAAACAATTGGCCCCATGAGTCAGAATGTTCAAACACAGTGAAATACAGAAAGGGAGGCAGGCTGACATCTGTGATCAACCGCTTGCATCCACCAGCCTTGGTCCTGCAATCAGGGTGCTTGCGTGGGCTGACAGAAGCACAGGGAGCCCCACTCAATTTAATGGGATATATTGGTTCATGGGATGCTCGCTGGTATTGAATTGCAGGATCAAGGTCTATGGGATGAAAGAGTTATTTCTATAAAGCTTATTTCAGGGAAAAAAAAAGATTGTGACAGTTCAAATAAGCTAGGGTTTGTTTCTTAGATGATATATGAGCAGAAACAAGTGACAGAAATCTGCATTCTCTCTTTTTAATTAGCAGCTATGGGTTAATGGTAAACCAGTTAGAATACTGATAATGCAGTGCATTAAAATAAATAAATAGATCATCAAATGAAGAAGGCCTGTAACGAAAGTTACTTAACTGAAAGTTATTTAATAAACTATGGTGTTAGATTGCAGAATATCTATAATGAAAAATGCTCTCTAAACTTTAGTGGAACAATGTAATTCTGTCCAAGTTTATAATTTTGCATGAGGCAAAACACATGGACATATAAGCATTTCGACAGTATGCTGCTTCAGGATTTCCTGCTTTTAGGCAGAGGACAGTGTGTGGACTGGAATTCTGAACACACCAGTTATGCAGTGGATGAAATGACCTCCTGAGCTCACCAACTTCCATTGCTGAGTTTAAAGAGAGTATGTTTTGAAGAACAGAAAATGGGGAACTGCTGGCTATTTCTGCAATAAATATTGAAAGGGCTTCCAGCTTAAACTAATAATATGCAAGAGAAACACCTCTGGCTTAACTTTTGTCATAAATATTTCAAAGCTATGTTCTCCTCTCACTAGTGGCAGTAGTTTCTTGAGGCACAGAGCTCCTTCTCTGCATGCTAGGCTTAGTTAGTATTAAGTCTTCCCTCCAGAAAATACCCCTCCAGAAAGTGTGCAGAAATAAATTATCACCATTGCTGCAAAGCTTAGAAAAAAAGTGCTTGTATAATGCGATAAAGGTAGACCTCAAAACCAATTTCTACGACGTTTTGCAAGACAGAGCTTTTCATCCTTGGATGAATATTAAAAGAAAATGGGAAGTCTTGCTTCTATTTGTTTGTGCTTTTAAATTAAAACTACCGGATCTAAGTCTCTTGTAAGTTCCACAGTTTTTACATCTGTATAGAGGTATTAATTTCAGTAGAGTTCCCTCAGTTTAAGATTGGAATAAGAACATAGCTTGTTATCTGGCTTGGGATCACTTTTCTTTCTTATGGTTACACTTGATGCACATCTTCTGGTGAATTTTTACCAGAACACTAGCAGCTGTTTGAGGTTACTAAAACTGAGAGATTTTTGTTTAGCTCTGAATGTCTGTAATAATAATAATCATAATAAAATAAGTTGCAAGAATAAAAAGCTGTGGACTCTCCATAGCTTTTTCTTCTTGCAGCTTATTTTATTATTATTAAATATAGAAATAGAAATCGTGGGTGTTTGAGAGAGAGGGAGAGAAGTTTCACCTAGCTGCAGGAAACTTTACTCAAGATTCTTTTGGGCATACATTAAGAAAGTACCTTGAATTATATTAACTGGAAGGAATATTCGAAGAGTAAAGTATTGACACTGAATGCATTTCAGCTGAAGATCAGTTACTGTTGACCTGCTGTTGATCAACAAGATCTGGACCACAGACTGGCTGCAGTCTGCAGTGAAAGTGCAGAGTTCAACAGCAGAAAATCAGAGCTCCTAAGGATATTGCAGAAAAAATATATTAGAATACTGTGGTCTTCTCTAGGAAGAATATAATGGTGAGACCAAATGTGGCACTGCTGCTTATTTTGGGAATCCAAATATGTATCTGATTCTCTGGCTTTTTATAAACTGATATCTGGGTATTAAATTGAGTTGAGCTAGCAATTTGAACAATAAAGCCTATGTATTTAAATGAAAACTTCCATTCTATCATTAGTTTCATTCAGTGCTTCACTTGAATGGCAGATATATTTATCTTTTACTGTCACTGTAAAATCCCTTCCAACACAAAGCTGCAAATACCACAAGGGAACTATCTCCTCTTTGGTAACAATATTTTTATTATTTTTACTTTAACTATCATAGCGGTATCAAAGAAGGAGGCTTTATCATAAAAGGGCCTCATATCTGGAAAAATTATGTCCTCTTGTATAATATATATTATGAAAATTATAAGATTTGTTTATTGTTGCTAGTAAAAGCAAATGATCTGTTCAACTATATTTAATCAACTAAAATGAGTTCATTTGCTAATGCATCCTGCCAAGATCCTACTTGCAACAGATTATAGAGGGTTTTATGCCATATTTTCTTCCACTTCAGAAAGAATAGAGATGGCCGCTCTAATAATAAGTTGTGATGAAAGGCTCCTATCTACCTTGCAGTCTCACAGCACTGATTATATTTATGAAACTCCATTATGAAGCTTCACCTAGAACAAAACATTTATTTGAATGAAAGTATATCGGGAAACTTGCCTATCAAGCAAGTCTCTTTTAGTAAAAATCTTTCTTTCTGTCATCAAAGATAGCAGCACTAAAAAAGCCTGCATTAACATGTACCTGAATTTTTTTTTTATTATTTTCTAATTGTGAAGGTGAAATGCTAAGAACACCAGAAGCGCTAAGCATGTTTAAAACAGGCAGGAGAGGAAGAATATCACAGCAATGTAAAAAAAGTGTCAGAGATCCAAGCGGTTTGGCAGACGTCCCGGCCAAACCTTAAACTGAGTTTTATTACGATTCTGAAAGGAAATTTAAGAGTGTGCGAATGCTGTTGTGGCCCATCGCTGTGGCAGCTGGCATGGGCCAGGCCTGGCTGATCCCGGTGTTAGCACGTGAACTGCAGTTGGCCCTACAGCCTAGGGCAGTAGCTGGGCTATGCGAGACTGCCCCGCTGCAGGGCCATCGTGATTTGTACAATTGCACGTAGCCAGTGATTAAAGTGTTTTGGTATCTGCGCCCGTTTAGTCTCCACATTGTCCGTTTGCTCTTCCACTGGGAGACCTATTCATGTGACTCTCCTGGCCTTGAAGCATGACGAATGGTTTAGGTAGCTACTACAGCTCTGATGTCCTTCTCTCACCTTTCCAGAGAGGTGTCGTATTTGGATTTTGAGAAGCATAGTCTAAGTAGTAAACCTGGGTTTTGTTTGCTTGTTTATCTTCATCATCACCTGGATGGCTTTTTTGATGATGGAAACACAGGTGGTGGATGAGATCTCAGTCCCCACCTTTCTTGTCACAATACAAATTAAACAATAAGCAGAAATTTATCATATCAGCACCTTTTTTTCCCTATTTCTTTTCTGAGAGCTGGTTAGAAGCTTTAACACTCCTGTGCCATTTTATCCTGGTTTCCTAAGGAATTAGATTTATAGGATGATACTGCTTTCTGTTACCACAAATGATTTTTGAGCCAGTTTCTTTGTTGCAAGCAAATTTGACAGACAGGTGAAAGTTTTAGAATCATCATGCTCTTGTAGTTTTTATGAAAATAACATACTGGGTAAAGGAGAGAGATGTAAATTAGTGACCTACAGAGTAAAAAGTTGGAAAATATAAGATAACTACAATATTAGATACCAGAAAATGATGGTAAGGATTTATCTCAATCATGTGAAAACCTCCAGCCAGAACTTTCCCATGTTATGCATGAAATAATCCAAATGTGAGACAAAGGCATAGGAATTTAGGATTCATTAGCTCTGCTCTCATAGATCTGCATATTCTACTGATATAGTCCATTAAATTTGTTGTCCCTATTTTGTAATATGTAGGCCACTTGTAAGTATTTTATGAACGAGCTATTATGATTAACTATAAAACTTTACCAGTCAATTAGTTATTTTTCCACTAATTTGATTGTTGATGTGGCTGACCTAATGACTAATGAATAAATGAACTTTCACTGAAGTAATGAATTTTCAGAGAACTTCTGAGCATTTAAAGTTTCTCTTTCAGCAAGGAGAGTTCATAATTTGCAATACTTTAAGGTATCTGTTGTGTCAGTTATTTATGTTTCTGGCTTGATTTAGGTTCATCTTTGTCAATGCTTTGCCTTTCTAAGCCACTTCTTTCCGACCATTACAGACTCATTCTATTTTTCAGTCAGAACATAGAAAACTCATCACAATTTCATTTTCATCAACATTTTCAGTGCAGCTCTTTTCATTACAATGTAGAATGAATGCAAACATCAAAATCTTAAATGCTTCATCAATACAGAATTATTGTCCTCCACACTACAACACTGCAGTAAGATCTTATTCAGTTCAGCAGAGAACACTCTTTTCAGGAGAGGGAGCGAGCAGATTGTAACAGGGATTTCTAACCCTCAACTACATTTCCTGTAAAAAGTGTCTTAAAGATTTTAGCAGCCTCTAAAATGTTAACTTTCAAGGGGTTAAAACATTATTTCTGTAATAATCTGGCTGCTGATTAAAGAATAATAATAATGGAATAATGAAGTCAAGCCTTGTGCCTGGTTTACATTTGACTGAAACTCTAGATGGTACAGAATTGTGATATACTTATGTATTCTCTAAGGAGAAATCCCTGATGGGAGGAAAAGGAAATGGACATTTACTCAAGTAATGTGAAAGTCTACAATAAACCTGTGTTTTAAATGAAAGTTTTCAAAATATGGTCCTAAATGAGCAGGGTGTATTACCACTGCTGTGAAGCTTTTCTTGCTGGCCTGTTTTCTCAATCCTTGTTGACCCTGCTATTTCAGGTATGATCACGTTGAAAGTTCAAGTGAAAAACTGATGAGTAGTAACTATAAGACATGAGTGGTCAGACCAGAAAATGAGGTGTATTCAGTACTGTGGGAGTTGATGGTTTTCAAATAGCATGTGCTTCCACGTTCAAAAATGTGTGCCAAATTATGCCAGCTGGGAGAACATGTGTCACCACACACCAAATGTAAATTCAGGCTGTAAATTAATTAAACTTCTTATTTTAGTCTAACAGAACAAAAAGAAGCCTGCTCTGTTGCCAAGACTATAACAGATTTTTCATAACGTATTGTCCATTGACAATATAATGAGAGTATTACAAATGGTTGTGCAACCAACATCACAGAGCTTGTTTCCATAGGGGCTTTCTTTGTCTCCCTATTCTGGAAAGCTAATATTGAAGTTCTGTAAGTAGTGGTCACCTTCTTTTCCCTTTATAAGACCTCAGCTAGACTGGGAGCAGGAGAGGTGTGGAAGAAAGATTCCTTCTGGCCCACTATCAGTACACTCTCACTTTCTTCATGAAATTTAGATGCATAAAATTCTTCCCAACCATTTTGAAATCCTCTGCAGTCTTTCCATATTAGCAAGTGTGTTAAATAAAACAGTGTACAAAAAAAATCAGTTAGAAACTGAGTAGAACACATTGTAAAGAGAACAAAAATGGAAAAGAAACCCTCAAAACAAAGCATATCTTGTGTGTGTAAGGTAGAAAGAAAGTGGAGCTGGATGGTTCCATACTATTAAATGATAAAAGAGAGATCAATTTGATTTCCAGTAAACATCCTGATGCTGATCATAAACTGCTATTACAAAATAAGCATAAATAAGCCTATTACTTTCATCTGAATGCCTGAAAAAGCATGCACATGTTCATGGCTTAGGTCAACCCTATTAAAAATGGCTATTTATCTTGGATGTAGAATTTGAAATGTTCTTAAGTTTTTTGAAGGAAGATGCTCAGCTTTTTTTGAAAATCAGGTTCTTCTCTAAAGAGCCTCAAACTGAGGAATCAAGTGATAAGATTTTCAAAAGCACTGGCTTTGAGTAACGCTAGTCACATGGAGCATCTGCAAAGTATTGTCTATGTTCTTTGGTAGAAGAGGTGGGGTTCCTTATCATATAGTAAACACTAACTTGAAAATGCTTTTATAGGTGTAATCATTGATTTTTATTTTCCTGTTGTGATGGATGAATCAAAAATTTCTTCAGTTAGTCTTTGGAAAGTCAGACAAGCTAGCCCTTCCTCAGTCTGGAATGTATTTATTGCTTCATATACTGTGGAACATTCAACCTTATTCCTAGTATATTTTCCTAACAACTTTTGGAAATAGTAATTTGTTAAAATTAATAAAACTTCTGCTATTCACCAATGTTTTCATACATTTGCATGAACTCTTATGAGAATGAATCTCTGAAGCCCTAATAAAGTCGCTTATGGTTTCTGTTAAAAAAGGAATTCTATTGCATTTTCTGCTTTTTGGTCAGTTCAGAGTATTGACCTGACTTTTTCAGGCTCATTGTCCAGATATTCCAAAAGCCTGACTCTTGTTTAGACTATTGAATCACAAGCAGAGTTTGAACCTGAATCTTTATCGCTAGGTCAAAAGCTTCCATTGTTTTGAAGTAGCTTGTTTACTCAGGTAGGAGCTTATTTGCTCTGAAGCACTTGTTGGAATCTCAGTTTTATGACTGGTTACACATAGGCTGACTTTAAATTGACATTACTGCAATTCTAACAATGGTCAGCTTTATTGGGAATGTCCTTTAGAGATAATATTCTCTAAACTGTCTAAAAAAATAGTATGCAGTACATGTATCATTTGAGGATTTCTGTTGGTTTCTTTCCAGGCCATCATGAATGTCTTTTTTTTTTCCCCCAAGGCAAAAAATTTTAGGCCACCAAAGGGAGAGGAAATCCTTCATGTAGTAAATCTTGCTCATTTTTGAAACTCAGTTCAATTTATTTCCTGGCATGATTATTCACAACTAATTTTTTATTAATTTTTACATATAATCTCTAAAGCAAGAGATATCTAAAAGAGGGCTTGGTCATAAATTTTCACCAATCGGTGGTGTCATACAGCTTTCCTGCTTGTGCCTCTATTTATGGTGCATTAAAAGCTGAGTCACAAGAAAATCATGGGTTTATGGAGCTTTTTTTATAAACCAGAAAATGTAAAGTTTCATTGCTCTTTAGGCACAGATTATTAATGCTGTAATGATATTAAAGAGTATTAAATGCAAATTTGCAAAGCTCCAAAGAGCTTTATTAGGATAAGCAACATTTTTATTGAGTCACTGCTTTAATGAAAATCTGGCAAAGTAAATCTAGACGAAGGCCACCACAGATGTTCTGCTATGCTTCATCAAGGAATAAGCTGCAGAGTGCTTGGGGGGAGAGAAGTAAGTGTGGATGCACCCAGTCTTTATGTACATTTACCCCAGCTGATTTATAATGTGCGCTGCATATAAAACACAAGGGAGCATTCAGTAATGAAATAGAAAAAGGAAAGGATCAGGATCTGTATGATACTGTAATGAACATGCCAGAAAAAGCAAATGAAAGAGATTCCAGTTTGCCAGGTGCTTTAACTGACTACATTGAATTTCTAGGACGCAGGGAGAAATGACACTCTTGATTCTATAGATGACACTTAGTCGCTGTGAATCTAGTCTGAACTTCCAGCAACATTCAGGTGGTGAACATCTGCAGAAGTGACTGACAACTGAGCTGCTGAATGTCTCTTGTTAATAAAGGAAGTAAAATGACATTTGCAAGGGTATTACTGCTATACCTATGGAAGGCATCTCTCACTACGCTGTCCACTATTTTAAATGGTGATGAATTAGATTTCATGATGAAAAAATTATATGATAATAGGTATGGGACAGAATTAATGTGATAACTCTTTCTTTGACTTTTCTTGATTTTTTAGTCATTCCTTCTGCAGCTGTAAGACTATTTTAGTCTGGTATTGAATATAACTTGGCCATGATAGATAATGAAAGTACGCATTAAAATTTTGTATACCCCGTGAGTGGAACTTTCAAAAATGATAACCATGGAGAATAAAAAATTTTGCTGACAAGTATAAAAAGTAGATTAGAAGGTTGTGTGTCTTTGGTTCATCGATATGTCCCACTAAAATCACTGCTTTAAGAAGAAAAACTGAGTTAGAACAGAGACTTCTGGTCCCCCCACAAAAAATCTGTAAGTGTAAATTCCTTCTGCTCCTGGTAATAGCATTATGATTCACAAGTCTATATTATTCAATAAAAATTATAGACCTGTGCAAATGGACATATACCATGGATGATGGATTATATGATTTTTACTTAGACAAGCAACTACAGCTATCTCACACATGACACACTGTGGTACATGTAAAATACAATACACTGTCTTGAAGGTGTGACAGAAACTATTTGATACTACTTCAGAAGGCTAGATATAATGTGGAATCCTGTTTTCTGTGTAATTATTTAAGCATATAATACTCAGAAAAACTTGAATTAAATGATAAGTGTGGAGGCTGTATATTTCAGACAATTATTTCCCAACTATGTCATGTATTATTAGTATATGAGACTTTTATAGGGGCCAGATTTTCATATAAATTTCTGGAATTACTCAGTCCTGTGTTTTAAGAAGGGGAGAGGAGTGAGGCAGAGGACCATAAGGTCCATTTCTGATTCTGTCGGGACCATCTGTGCTACTATTGCCCAGGCTCTGTCAATTTTCATACTGTAAACCCCTTGTCTCGAGTTTTCATAACTTGCTCAGGAAACATGCTTCTTTTAAAACCTAAGAGCAGAATCACGGGACTTGTTCCAACAGCTTTTTCTACCTAAGAGAAGAACGCTCATGGACCTTGATGATGTTGAAAAGCTTATGTGCAACTGTCTGGGACAAAATCCAAGTGGTGAATAGGTAGTCCCGAGATGATGTTTGTATCTGCCTTTTGATAGAAGATCCTATTTTATATCCTGTTTTTTGAGAAGTGCATCAAAGTGCACTTATCAAGTGCAAAACTATAGTTTTTGAACTTTGGTGAAAATGAGGGTGTTTCTGTGTTGTTTTTTTTTTAATCTTTCAGTACAAGAATAAAATATTAGGTGTGAGTCAATAGTGTGTGTGATACTTTTGAAAGGATTTATGTGATATAGGATCCCAAGCCTTATTAATTTACAGTATAACTTGTTCTCCATTTAATTCACAAGATGGTTTTTGTAGGTTCCTATACATACTAATTAATCCATGTTATAGACTAAGCTGTAGAAGAAAGACTGAAGAAATGGCCTGGGACTGCAACTTTCCAGTCATCAAAATATTTCTGGACAACTGTTAATTAGATTAAAACTAATTTAGATTTGTGCTTCAAAGTAATTAAAGCGGCTTTTAAAAGCTGAACAGTATCTTTACAACAAAGTAAACCATCTAAAGATCCCATAGTAATAGTCAGATATAATTTGATTAATGATAACAGAATGGCCCCACAGAATTTGCTAATGCATTCTATTACTTGAAAATGCAACATGTAATTAATATTAGGAAATAGCTGTAGTAATTCAGCCATTCCTATCAATTTTAGCTGTGGAAGAATCATGGTATTCCCCCTATCTATACATACATTCTACAGTATCAAAGATTACTTCTTTTATTTAGGGTAAGATTATGCCGTTGACGTTTATGTGGGTCTCTTTTCCCTAGAGTCCAGGGAAACATGATTTGTTCTCTGATGTCTGGGAGAACAAATGTTCTCTCAGACTCAGAATGCTAGGCTCTCTTTTTGCAAAACAGTTTTCCTGTATGAATTTTTATGTGGTACTTAAATTTATGTCCTCTTCTTCTGTCTTTAGAAGTGGTGTTGCTCTATTTCCAATCTTTAAAAGCTTGAACTTTAACTCAGGAATCACTTTGAGTCAGAAAACATCTGGACTGTATGCAATTGGTCTTGAACTCTCCAAATGCATATTCCTACAAGAACTGCCCCTGCATAATTCACTTTCATCTGCAAATTCCTTACTGAAATTAGGACTCTCTTGACCTAAACCCTACAACTTGAAAAATAACATTCATGGCACTAAAAAGCACCTGGATCTTGAAAAAGCATTGCTGCCTCTTTGCTATATGGCTGATACATTTTCATAACTGTCTTATCAAGGTATCTTGATCATGTAAATCAAAAACAGATTTGGAAACTAGGTGCATATGAAAGGACACAAACCTTTAAGAGAAGCTGAGACCTAAATATCTGTGAAATGATCAGAATCTTTCTGAAAAGAATCATGACAAGACAGAAAGGAAAACAGGACCTGTTTTCTTTAGACCAGCTGACTTATGGTGGAGAAAACTGTCAGTAACACTTGCCAGAAGAATTAGGTGTTAGCTCAAAAGGTAACTGTAGACCTCAGCTGGGTTACCCTGTATCACAACAGTCAGTGATGTATCCTTGCTTTCCTTTGGGAAGTGGCAAACTTAAGTAACAGATCTGGTTGCTGTGGAGAGTATTCACAATGACTAACTTCAGACATCTAATTTAGAGGTCTGCATTAGGAAACCAGGCTGTCCATATGGAGACTCCACAGAATCAGCAGGAAATCCAGAGCATGGTCAGAATGCCTGAACTGTGTGCTTGAGCACTTTAACTCTCCCTTTACTATACAGGTAGCATTGGCTCCTAACTCCTGAACTAGATTCTCAAGGCTAACTGTGAAAATTTTCTCACATTGATATTCTAGATTATATACATCTGCTGGAAAAAAAAATCCCTAGAATCTAAGTGCTTTTTTACTTCTGTATCCCAGTCAAACTGCAAGGCCTTAAAGAATGAACTGGGCTCCAGTCTCCTTTGTTTTCCCTCAGCAGCTCCCAAATGGAAGGGCAATATGCTACTTCTATTTAAATACAGTTGGTAATTTGAAAAAGAACTCTTGCTGGATGGATTAGGTGTTGCTGGAGAAGTAGAAGGGTATTACTTAGATCCCAAATGTATTGCTGCACATCACACTGTTGTACAGTGGTGCAACTATACTTGTAAAGTAATAGGCGAAGGAGAAGTGTAATTGAGCTGCAGAGTTGTATACTTGTCTGCAATTCTTCAGTGTTTTTTTGCACTTCATATAAGAAGTGGTATCTTGCATACTATCGCAGAGTAATGATGGATTTTTTTAAAGGGCACTGTATACTGAAAGATAGCAGTTATGGGAAAAATATGCTGGGTACCATGGTTTTATTTTTAAAAGAGATAATTATCTTTTTAACAGGTAATAATCCATGCATATTAACTAAATGTTTATAATCCTAGTGAGGACAAGTTGATACCTTATTTATCTAGTCAGGATTATCTCTGTCTTTCACTCCTTGCCTGAACAGCTTAATAGAGTTTAAAGCTACCATTGCTTTATTGGCTTTTAACACTTGCTGATATGTATGTATAAATTTTTATCTTCAACACCATAGTTTAAAGACTGACAAACAAGTAAGAAAACACTAGTTGCTTGTATTCCAAGTCCATGTTACATAATTAATCTTAAAATTGAACTGAAATTGTTAGAGCTCTGTAATGGTGAAGATCCAGCTGCGAGATTAAGATACAAGTATTTGTTTTAAATAAACAGCAGAAAGAAATAGATCACTATAAAGTGCAAAAGTTGTTTCTAAACCGGACTCTAAAGACACCTAACCATTTACACAGGCAAACAAAATAGCCTAGAAGATTGGCAAAGAGACAGCTGACTTGATCAAAAATGAATTGTAACAAAGTAGGTTGAAGCACTCTGAAGATGTTTTATTTTCAAGGTGATCTTTTCTAAGGACTAGATAGAAAATCAGGGTGAATACTGAATTTTGATTTTTCACAGTTGGTTAAGAGCTTATTTACCCCTTAAAAGTCTGTGGTCATCTTTATGCTTTTGGATGGAAAGGTAATGTTTGGAACTGGGACCTCCATCTAGCTATTACTTTATTACACTTCCTGTAATCTCTTAATATGCATGAATTGTCACATTGAATGAATCTGGATGTAGTTAAGAGCTTTCAGGACCAGAGCTTTTTTATGATGACATATCAAAATATGTTTTCTCCTCTGTGTCTCTTCCCTCCTCCCCCCCCTTTATTCTTACCACTGATTTGTATTTTCTTTTTATCAGTTAATGTAAAAATAGTCACAGAATGTTGTACTGTTTGATCTTTACTTGTTTAGGCTCATGAGTGAAGCAGCATAGCAAGTAAAGTAATGGAGCATGTTCTGAGAAGTCCTGCCGGTATCAGAAATGCTTGCCACTGCACTGCAGAGCAAAACGCTTTAGAAAGGGGGACCATTAACAAATGAGAATTTGCATTTACTGTTGGATCAAGCACATGTAGAAATATGCATAAATGACTGCAGCTGTCTCGTTTTAGTCCTGTCTCTTCTTTTATGGCTAGCAGAGATATGGCAATAAGCATCAGGCAGCCAAATATTTTGCATTGCCGAGTTAATGAAAATGGAAGAGAAAAAAAGAATCTAAAATAATTATAATCTGAATTCCTAGGGATCAGGCAGTGTCCTTACTCTTCTCCTGCATGCTAAGGGTCCATGCAGGTTACCTGTGGGATGTTTTCCAAATCATTTCCTGCAACACCAGCTCCCAGAGCAGTCCCCCGCACGTCACTGGCTACTCACACTAAATTCCCTTGCGTCTCGTCCGGGGTGCTGGGCGCTAATAGCGGTAGCTGAGCACCCTCCAGACTGCCATTCCCTCGAGGATGGAATGCCTGTGGCTTTGCAGCTGTCCTTGAAATCACTTTTAATATTTGCCAGCCCTCCAAGTAAAGTCAACATGAATTTATTATAATAAAATGCAAGATTTAGGGAAATTACTGTATTCAGAAACAGGTATGTGTCTATAAATGAAAACTATGCATAATAACTATTTTTAATTTTATTTAGCGCCAGATGACTTTTTCTTTGCTTTGCTCAATTAAAAAGCTGGCAGGATGCTTACACAAGCGTGTCAGCCAGGATCAAGTCCTTTGACAAACACTGTCCTCGGGCTTGCCTTCTCTGAAATAGATACTGATTGGGGCAAGCTTGTTCTTAGGTACCCAGTTTCCTCCTGTATTCCGATTCAGACATGAATTTTCTCTGAAGGGTTTGCTAGAAGTTCTAAACTTGATACTTAATCAAGGTGTCATTTTTAATACTTTTCCCAGAGAATAGTTAATTTGCTGATGACTCTTGGGCATTTTGTGTCTCTTGGAGTTATCACTTGGTCAGGTAACAAAAAAACCCCAACCCACTCACCATAGGTGAAGGCAACACTTAAAAATGGTTTTGAAACTTGACGTGTTTACCTCCCCCTTCACCCCCCCCCCAAATGAACTTCTTCCTGTGGTCTGGTGGAATAGAGTTTAAACCTTAATATATAACCCTTTACAGCCTACATACTGAAAACTCATATTTTACAGTGAGATTAGGGAATGGAGCTCATTGTAATTTCTGATAAAAACTGGACGTAATAGAAAACTTGCCCCTAAACCTGATGTGATAGTGTCATAGGACTTCAGGAGCTGGAGTAAGGTGACACCTATCCTTGGTTTGCTTAGACTGCAGACATTATCACAACACCTTTTGTTATTTATCTGAATGAAAATCAGGCTGCTGCCTCTACAGACTTCAGTAAAACATTTATTATTGAGCTATTTGTAATCCAGTGAGGATTTCAAAATACCAAAACTGTAGGGTTTTTTTTAGTTCTGGCTGGAAGTGCTAAGTGGGGAGGAAACGTAATCTAATATAAGTTGTATTGGTGGAGAAATTTAACTAGGCTGACAGGTTCATTTATTTATAGGATACTGCATGACATTAATATAAGCTGCCTTGAAACAAATTTAAAATCACTGCAGATGGCTTCCGACAGAAGTGCTGTGTGATGTTGCAATGGGGAGCATTTAGCTTGTGGCAACCAATGTAGTAATAGGGCTTTTAAAATAACTATAGTGTACATAATTATTACTAGATATACATATAGTAATTTTCAAAAAGCTCATGTGTACTGATAAAGAGGTAAAATGGGACTAAATTAAATTTCAGTCCTTTCTAGTTTCTAGAGTATCTATATAAAGGAGTGTCGCATACTAAATGGTTTTGAGGATATAAAATACTTGCTCTCTTTCTGCTTTTGAATTATCTTTGCTTGTCCTGTGGATACTGACTAGATTGAATCATTGGTGCAAATGATATAAAAATTTATAACAAGAAAAAAATAATGAAAGAAATTAGCACAAACTTGTAATGAAAGACAAAATTTAATACTGCAGCTACAAAAATATTTAATCTAGTGACCCAGGTTCTGCTTCTACTCATAACAGTGCAAATTCTCTATGAAATAGGAAGAGTCTTTATAGATTCATGTTGGTGGAAACTGGAGAAGAATTCCACCCAACTACCCATGTAAAACAATAGCATTACCTAATTATCCTTCCGGCCTCTTGAAATTAAATTTAATTATTTAAACTGTGATTGCCCCTAAATACTATCTTTTTTGTTATGTAATTGTACAGCATCTGGAATGAAGAGGTGATGATTCATAAATAAGTCTTAGGGCAACTAAAAATAATTATTGAGTCAATCTCTATGAGAGATGAAACAAAAAAAATGTGTGATGATGTTCTGTGAACATGAAATATCCCTTTTAAAAGACATACATATTAAAAAATGTTTATTTAAATAGGAATTCATTTTTTATTTATCTAAGTCTTTTTTAAGCATAGTTCCTCACACATATGCCTTATTATCTATAGTCCTAAGTGTTCAGTCTCACGTTTACATACACCTTTATTTATAATATTAGATTTCATAGTGTAATAAGGCAGATTAAAATGTCACTCCTTCTATTATTAGAATAATAGCAAATACGAAGTACTAAGACATAGGTTAAAATAATGTTTCATAGTATTCAAAAATAAGTATATGAAAAACAATTATTTGATTATAAGAAATTTGAAATTCACAGTTCAGTAAGGTGTTTAATCATGTCATTAGTGTTAAGCATGCTAAGTACTTATCTGTTTAAAGATTAGTTCCTCAGTACTTTGGTGACTAGGAACTGTACAGCTCTGCAAACTGATGTCTGCTGGCTATCCTCAGATTAATCTTCATTCTTGATTTGCTTCCTGCTTTTAGCTGATATTGTTAACAGGAATGAACGTTAATGCTGCTTGTAACGGCAATCAGTGAAACTATGAGAGGCTATAACTATACTGCATGCAGTATGTATCAAATTGGCAAGGAGAGGTGGATGTATGTTTAGGGTTGATTGAAAGGCTGTACCTGCACTGATAAAATACTGAAAGGCAATTTCTTAACAAGAATAGTTTTCAAGTTGCACCGTACTGCCCTGCACAGTTTTCCTGATGAAATGTATTTTAATCTGAACGAAAGGGCTTTATCATAGTATTACAGGATAATACTATCATACTATAATGCTAAAATATGTTATGCTATAAGTAGTATATATTGAAAAGATTTAGTGAACGTTTCTATAGACTCAAGATTACAGATGAGATCAGCTTTGTGATCTAATTGAAATTGCATTCTTTAGTAGAGGGAGTAATATTTAATACTTTTTGAGCTTTAAATAACAAATAATATTTTATACAGATTGTGTGTGTTTCTATAAAAACTATTATATATTGTGTAGTAAAAATATTGAAATTGTTAGATTGTTTCAACTACCTTGCATAACTGAAAGCATGCACTGCACTGCCTCCTTTTCTGCTTTCCTAGGTACTTTGCATAAGAACCAGGCGAGAGGCAGAGAATTCTCCCATGTGAGATACAATGAATGCAATAGAGAGCATTTCTGAAGATGTAGAATTAGCAAAGGTTTGAATGTAAAAGAAGCCAATGGAGAGCTAGGAAAAACAAATGCACCAGCCCTTTCCTCTACTATATCAAAGACTGTTGGGATTGTAAAACTGGATTTTTGAGCCAGTGAGTCAAGTCTCATGGTATGACAGGCAATCACATCATGATTCATAACTGTATCAGGTTCCATCTTAAACTCATTAGATTTTTTTCCTGCTATGCTGCAAAGTACCAGAAGGAAAATTTTTGTTCCAGAGACTTATGCTGCTAATAGCTACAAGCATCAATCTAGTTTTCATCCTCTATTTAACATGAACTGTTCACACATTTGGTTTTATGTTCTAATGTTTGTCATATTCAAACATAAAAACCATAGTCCCTATCAAACTAGGGCCAAATCAAATTACATCATTAAAGTCACCACTGGTGGAAAGTTGATGAGACTGGAGATGGGTCAGAGTCAACCAAATAAAAAACAAAAACTAAAATTTTGGCTTTTCATTCTGTGTCAAACTGCCTGTAAAAATGTTTGGTGTGGTCAGCTTGTCAGAATTAGGATAGTTATAGAATAAAGTTCTGCCACGAATAGGAGGAAAATATAGTACCTTGAGGAAAATCATCCTGGGAAAACAAACAAAAAAACCCAGAACAATATGAAGAGGCAGATACCATATACTGACATCCAAATGCATCAGACAGGCATAAAAGTAAAATATTTCTGTTAGTACTGGTTTTCTCTGAAATGATGGAGAGCTCGTAAGTATAGAGACTTGAAATGGAAAGTTCATGCCAGTAGAATGGAATAGCTAACTATTAATTTCTTATTTAATCTTTGCTAATCTAATCTAAGTATTCATTCATCTAGGCCCAAAGCAACCAAGAATCTACCTGTACACTGCTGTCTCTTAATTCTATTTTCTCTCACTCTGCCCTCAAAATTTAATAATTTAAGCTACATTTTGTTCAACTGAAGGTTGGACTGAGGAAAGGTAGAAGACTTTTTTTTTAAGGAATAAGTTTTTGCAAGTTTAGGTGGATACATATATTCAGTTTAGATATTTGAAGCCTGTTGAAACCCTGGGACAAGTACAAAATTGTTGTAGATGGTGTACCAAAGATGAAGAAATATTCTAAGGGCATTAATGCCTCCTGTCTTAGCCAGCTACATCTGGAATTGTAGTCCATATCTTATATCTGTTACAGTAAAGCAAGAAACCTCTGTTCTGGTCTTTCTTTAAAACCGTATTGAAAGGCCCATGCTTGACTGCCCATAGAAACCTGTCAAATCCAACAGCAAAGAAGCTTGACAAAAATCCCACAGAAGGGAGAAGGAAAAAGGGAGCTGAAATGTGGCATCTTCTCTATTAAGCAGAAAATACTATCTTCATCAATCAGTAACGTAGCCAAGAGAATTAGTGGCCTGAATACTTTGGAGGGTCTAGACCAGGAGTTTAGCAAACATGCCTGAAGAGGTGAAACAATCAATCAGAACTATACAACTCAAAATATGACAACTAGTTTCTAGGGAAATATTCTAGGGTAATATTTCTTGAGAGATAATATGCAGATTTTTAAGGGTATACGACTGCTTAGGTAGCATAACACTTCAACACAAACATAATGAGAAGGGCAAATAAACATGTATTCACTGCTTTTCTTTAAATGAAAGTAAACCTCCATCTTTCTTTGCCCCTCAAGAATGATAGTTCTACAATTTAAACCTCAGCTATGCAAGTAAACGGAGGTCTAATCTGTGATTAGACCTGTGATGGACTTGTTAGAGAATTTGAATTATAATCTTAGTTTAGTAAGTATTTTAATATCATGTTCATGTTCCTGCATAGAATAAAAGGATCTCCACTTGTTCAGATTGGTTTTATTAAATGGTTTAAGGGAATTAGACATTAGTTCCCACTGAAATCTCAACTCCTTTTGAAAAAGCTAATTTAAATTTGTCTTTATGATGCTATAGATGCCTATTCCTATCTCTAGTGCTAGTGGAATGTTTTCCACCTTCTAAAGCTGTCAGGTTTACTATAATAGATTAATCCTTGGGATTATACCATGGATTTTGTGTCTCACTCTAAACTCATAACTTGTACCTATTAGACTCATAACTATTACAAACATTATAAAAAAGGAATGAAATTAGTAAAGTCTGTGGCCTGATCTTTTTAAGATCATGGCATGAAATTCTGCTCCCATGGAAAACAGGGGGAACTTTGCCACTGACTTTAATGGTATCCACAGCTGTTATCTATGTGATAGAGTAACTGATAGACTTCACCTACCTATCAATTTAATTCATGACATCAGTGCTTGCAAGATCAATAGCTATAGCATTTATAACTGCCAAGCAATTGCCCATATTAATAATATCTGCTGAACTGCTGACAAGAATTTGATGATGTTTATATCTGTCAATTACCTGAAGACATTTACAGGATTGGCTAAGTGCTTCAGTGGATTTCTAATGTCCATCAAGTACCTCACAGTGTTTTAGCACTCATGAAAAATGATAGAAATCTACAACATGAAGGAATTTTGGTAACTTCAATATCTTTAATTGAAATAAACAAATAGTACCATACTAAGATTTTTGTTGAAATCTGACTTATTAATATACTTTGAAGTTTATAGGACATGCCATTTTTGAATTATGGATGAGCTAAAATGATTAGAATAAACTCAAAACCAGAAGTGTTTTGGTTTTGTTTGTTTCTTTCTTTAACTCTGTAAAAGGCTAGTTTCTACTTTCTCGGTCTGTCCTTTTTCCTTCCCATCCTTCCTCAGGGAAAAGAATCCCATCAGGAACCAATGAAAGCAAACAAAATCTTGCTCTAATTTGAAATTTATTGCAAAACACACTTTTCCATAGGACACATTTATAATCATTGGAAGCATAGAGGTGGCCATATGAATCCATTCTGCTAGAAACTGTAAGGCAGCTTTGGAGATAGTGATATTTGTTTTTTGAAAACTGCTTTTTAAATAGGATGGATTAAAATTATTCATCAATGAAAATGCTAAGCATAGGGTTGAGACAACAAAGAATTTCTGCATGATAGGTATCACTGGCACATCCTCTGTTTGCCACGTACAGAACGTGGCACTCTCCAAACATAGCGCTGCAGAAGCGCACTCGGTTGGAAGAAGTTTCTTTTCAGATTAGCATGAACAGAATTCTTCCCAGTGCTACTTGCCCTGATGCAGCATATCCTTTGGGGATGTTAAATAGTCATTATATCCTTTATAAAATCCTAAATCTGGTTCACAGAGGCTCAAAAAGAAAAACAATATGAGCTGCGCCACATTTTGCTCAGTAGTAAAACAGTCTTTTAATACCTAAATTTGCACAAAGCACAAATCAGGCAGGGGGAAAAAAAAAGCTTGAATTATTTAAGCTAATTTATCTAACAGAAAAAAATAACTCCACTGCAGGACTTCCATCTGTCTGCAATGGTAAACAGCTACCACCTGCTTCCTGTAAATGGCGGTATAAGATTATTACTCAGTAAATGTCACAATTTCCATTTCAAAACCCCTTTTCAGCTGTCTGTTTCTGCAGCAACAAAATAATAAATCACCTGCTACCATGGTCAGAATAAATCCCCTATCTCTATAATAATGACTGAGGGAAAGAGGGCCAGGAAATTTTCTTTTTTGCATTGCTTTCAGTTACATAGAATTGTACCTAGATGATGATATGAGGGAGATATATTCCACTACATACCTTAGCAAATAGGACATTTTTTAGCCTTAATGCTGTATTAACATAAAAAGGGCGTCATTTACTAGTTCATAGATACAATGGCCCTCATCAATGGACTCTAAATCCATGCAAATGTGTTCTAAAATACTGCTGATAGTAAAAAGAGGAAAAATATGCTTCAGGAAGAAATACTTCTTTTCTAGGATTATCTTTCCTTTGTTAAATGGTTCCTGAGATCAAAATAACATTCCAGCTCTGCAGTAACTGTAAGAATGTATATTCACTATCAGTTATTTTGAGGCACGATAGGTTAATAGTTGAGCTCAAGTGGATGTGGACAGAAGAATATTTTAGTGCCAAAGAAATCATAAGCGATGGATAATCAGGGCCTGCAATTTTAAGTCAATGATCTAGCTACGATCAGCAATCAAACAAAACAAAGTCCTGTACATGCTCCACTGACTTTTTGGTTTCTGACCAAAAAGCAGTGAGCTTTTAGTATCAGAAAAGAATCATTCAGTGGACTACAGTCATGCTGTTACTTGTTCAGCTACTGACACAGGTTAACTTCTCTTAATATATATGTCTTAATACAAGACATAACTGTGCATTTTTTGCATTGTTATTAAAATAACCATCACAATCGGACATCACTTGATACCTGAGGCCCCTTTCTATCTTTCATATCCCCCTTTTCTTTTTAAATTCAGCATGGTTGCTTTATGACTAAGTCACGCATAAGATGTAGAACATAGAGGAATCTGCCTGAGGAAAACATCTTTTAATACAACAGCAATTTCGTTCTCTCAGGTTCCAGACTTGGGTGCACTTCTTTATGCCTTCGCCCGCCTTCCTCCTCTCTATTGTCCTTTCTCCATTCAGAGTCTATCTAGGGAATTTTCTGGCCCATTTCTGCGCATATCTCTGATCTCTGTCTCTCAAGAGTCTATTTTGCTGCATTTTGCCTGCTCAGAGCAACTTTGATTTCAGCATAGTTCCATGCATGTGTCATGTGCTTATGATACAGAAAACAGGCAAAAGATTATTTATTATTTATATGTGTTTGCTTTGTATGGATCTAAACTCCTACTTACCAAAAGCAAGATTTAGAAGCAACAACAGTTAATTATTTAACTGCGCTATACTATACTACAAAGGTGACTAACTTCAGAACATGCTCATTCTATTTCCCTTGAGTGTTAAAGACAGGAATTTCTGGAGTGTGAGCCAGATTTTGGATGGATGAATCACCGCTAGAGATGACCTTTCTTTTCTGCTGACTATAGTCAGAGCTTAGAGCAGCTTTGCTTTTAGCTTGGGTGCTTCTGTTTGTTCCCCAAACTGAGATGAGAGGAACCAGGGCCCTTCTTCTCTGACAGCTCTGTGCTTCTGTGCTCCTTAGCTAAAAGCATAGTTCCTTGATAGGAGCAAAATGAACATTTTTTTGCATAGCATGAACAATTTCTATAGAATATGAGTACAAAAATAGATTGAGGAAGGAAAGCACAGCCTAGCTGTGTATATCTGTGGATCATTTCCAGTGTTCCAAACATAATGATGGAAAATGATCACAAATTAAACACTTTATATTAAATCTCTGTCAAACAATTTGCTGTTAGCAAGCAGTTAAAATCCTGTTTCATGTGCCCCCCATAGAAAGGAAATATTGGTGAACTGGTGAGAGTACAGGGGAGGACCACTATGGTAGTTAGGTGCCTGGAGCATGCATGGGGAGACCCTGAGGGAACTGGGTTTTTTTTTTCAGCTTGGCGAACAGAATGCTAAAGGCGGATCTAATAATAGTCTTCAACTATCTAGTGTGGGTTAAGATCAAGCTGGACTTTTCTCAGAGGTGCACACTGAAAGGACAAGAGGCAACAGTCATAGATTGTAACAAGGGAAATTTGAAATGGACCGAAGGGAAAAAATATTCACAATGAGAGTGGTGATGGTTGCCCTAGGAGGCACTGTAATCTCCTGGACAAGGGCATGGGCAACCTGATCTAAATGAAGTTAACCCTGCTTTGAGCAGGAGGTTGTATTAGATGATCTGTGCCGGTCCCTTCCAACCTAAATTTTTCTGTGATTCTGTATGCTCAAAGTTCCACCTAAATCAGAGAATTTACAGAACAACTTTCTAGTCTGCATTGAATAAGGGGAACTCATGGGATATTTATCCCTGCTATAGGGAATTCAGTGTCTTATGCAACTGTATAGTCCTTGCAGACTTGTTCCACTAGCACCCTAGCCAGCAGCTTACCTTCATGTGGCTTGTGGCCCAAGACTATTATGCTTTTGTGGAGCTGTTATTGGCTAGTGCTAAGGTGTGGACCACCAAAAGTGCTTGAAAAGATTGTTTGGCTCTCATTGAAAAAAAGGTTGCTCTGCTTTTCCCTTTCTTGTCAAGTGTTACTGGTATGACTAGCAATGTGAGAGAACGAGACAGGCCTCATAGTCTGATGGACCTGGGACCTGTGGGATGCTGCAGCCCTGGGCTAGTACTACTGCGTAAGCTTTGCTCCTAAAAGTAACTTAACTTTAAACCTCTAACTTACAACTGTTGTGAAAAAGATGACACGTCTATTTAAAGGACAAATGCGAAACGAATGTGTAAGGGCAGTGGGGATATGATTCTCTACTAAATTCTGTTCACTAGCTCCAAAATACCTGTGAAAGTTAGGTGCTGACTCATGAAATTGAGCAGGAACTGTCTGCAAGCCATGCGAGTTTCATGCTCCCAGAAACCCAGGAAGATTTAAGATTCATTGCCAAGGCCACTAATACAATTTCTCTTTATCTTCTGATGAATCCAACCCCTTTCTAAATGTACTGGGACCTATTAAAAATATGAGTACTCAGTCTCACTTTCTCTAAGTTCCTTTCAAAGGGATGTGTTTGCAAGGAGGATAATATTCTACTGTATGCACGTGAAATTACAATTTGATAAATAATTTCTTTCACTCTTTAAAAAGTGGCTGAAAATTCCTTCTGCATTTTTCAGGAAGCAAAAAAAAACAATTATTCTTTATGTAACTTTCCCCTGAAATTGTCTACAGAAAGATAGTTTCTAGGTCACAGGTATTTCTGCTTTCTTATTTATAAATAAGAAATTGTTGTGCTCTTTTGATACTTCACCATTCAACTTGTATTTGATATGAAGTGTTCTAACTTTTTTGTAGCACTCTATCATAATTAAAATGAACCCTAGTGGTAGCATAATTATATGATGCTAGAAAATGACTTAATCTATTTCTAAAAGTGGCTTTATCAAGTATGTTTGATCATTTTAATTTCATAAGGATAAATCATGAATTTTAATAATTGAAGTACAAACCAAATTAACTAAATGATACAATGTAATTAGGGATGCAGTACATGGGGTTATATTACAATCTGATTAAATATGTCTCAGAAGATTCTTTTCTTAAAAACTAATTTATTAAAGATTTGTAATATCATCATTGCCCACAAATTAACAGCTTCTTTCATAGTTTCATTCTGAGGTCATTTGAATTAGTTTCTTTAAAATAAAGATGCAAGAAGTTTGTGCTGCAAAAGCTTCATGAATTTTTTGAGAAAGATGAAAGAGGCAACAGTAAAGTGAAAACTGGTGATATTAAAATAGAATTAGATGGAATAATGATGCATTGTGAAAGCTGTATTCTGTGGGAAAAAGTTAGAAAAAAGGAGCAAAGCTACCATCAAAACAATCTGTATGTTGATGATTCTAGAGGTGACTGCTTGAGAAGCTGTCTTGCAGCTAAAGCTTGTTAAATTTCAAAACCCTAGGGCCCAAATCATATTTTTATTATTGCCATCATTTTCTGAATATTTGTATAGCCATTTCCAATTCTTACTTAAAGGTAAAAAAATATAAAATAAGAGGAAGCTTGTCTCTCACTTCTTTCTCCCCGCAACATATTGGGTTAAAATTATTTCTCAGTAAAAGATTTACTCAGGAAGAAGAATCCTCTGCTGTCAGTCTCTCATCACTGTTCACATTTCGGAGCACAGGATCTTGAAGCGAGATAAGACATCTTAGCCAAGCAGAAGGGCTCTAGTTAGGGAGCTCTGCAGTGGCTCTTTGACCTGCTTTATGAAATGCATCCATATTTGCCATTGCACTCACAGGTGCTGGCATAAATTATCATAGCTGCACTGAAATCAATGGGTCTTCATAGTGTTACAGCAGCTGATATTCCACATTTGGATTTGTGTCACCTACCTCATCAGGAACTGTCCTGATCACCAAGTTAGAGAGTATTATGAGGTGTATGACTTAGTCTCTTTTATTGCTGTGATAATGTATGGGCTAGAAATTATTTTAAGGAGGTAACCTAGCTACCAGGTTAGAATGGCATCCTTTGCTTTTTCTTAGTCTTTCTCTCAGACTATAAAAACACTGCAAAATAAGTAGCAACTGGAGGTTTGAGTTATATCATAATGTCAGACTGCCTGGTAAAGATACTCTTTGACAAGGTGGAAAATGTAGATACTAATCCTTTCAGGCAGAAGAGAGAACTGAAAATGAATCTACAGGAATTAATGAATGATTTGCTAATGGTCCACCTTGGTCCACCAAAGGAAAATTTCTGAGTGTTAATAGTTGCATCTTTTTTAAAGTTATAGCATCAAAGAATTAATAAATAAATTGCAGTGTAAATTACTATTTTTTCCTAAAAAAATCACAATTGAAAACTAATGCTGAGTACTATTTACTTTTATGTACATTAATGCTGAATACCATTGACTTTTATGTGCATTATAGGTAAGCTATATGTAGCTGACCAGAATACTTGTATAGGAGTGCTTATCAGCTGTAAAAGGCAATACTTAAAAAAAAACAAAAACCAACATTTTACCCATTCATACAATAGATTTTTCTGTTGGCAAGGTGGGTGAGGGAACAGGGTGAAAATAACTCTCTGTGCTGTTTAAATACAGAGTAATTTTTCAGTTTATTTGGTTTTATATTCTTTGCTGTACCAGCCTTCATTTTACAAAAGATGACATGCCCACTGTTCACAGCAGCTGCAATACATTAGCTTAATGGATTGGAATTATGGGTTGCCTTAGGAATTGTCTACTTTGTGCCAAATCCAAATGTAAATCCTACTGTGAAAAGTCTTGACACTATTAAATGTGATAAAATACAATGTGTTTGGAAATAAAAAAACCTAGAGGAATGATAGGGGAGAAGAACAAGGACATATGGCTAAAAATTCAAAAACTGTAGTTGGTCAAAGGAAGAAATGTGACCAAATAAAAATGACAGCTAGACTTTATTAAATGTATGAAATTTCTTCAAGATTTTTGACTTCATGACTTGATATTAATGTGATATGAATGCCAAAAGTTGATATTAACTAGATAGTGGGAAAATATCTGCATGTGTTTAAATGGCATAGTCCAGCACCAGTTCAGAAGCCCCTGAACTATCTTTGTATAAACTTGTATGTTAACACAACACACTGCAGTGCTGTGGAAAGCTACTTAGCTGAAAGTAGAGCATGTTAGAAACTTAACTAATATTGACAAAACAACTCTTTTTGCTCTGAAACTTTTTTGGAACTAGCTTGGAGAATTATCTTCACGACTTTGCATTACATAGTATGGGTACAGTGGAAAAACCTCGTAGAAAGTAGGAGACAAAGAAGGTGGTAATATACTTAAAAAATGTGTGTTTTGTGATTTGGGGGGGAAAAGTACGAACTCAGTGATCTTGAATGTGCATGCTGAGCAAATGACTGACAGCAGACTTAGAAAGAAGTGTGGATAAAAGAGAGTCATAGGTGTTCATTTAGAGAAGAGAAAGACCATTTTTACCAGTTGCGTTCAGCACTGTATCATCATTTGGAAATGTTAGAGGCTACACAAAATGTCCTAATCCACATCCTGCTTTCCAGTAAAAGTAAATTAACACATTCAAACTTTCACATATGGTATTGTTTTCATAAGCTGATAGGCTGCAAGGAAAGCAAGGACCACTAAAATTATTCAGTTCAATCTTCTCCTATAACTTTACTCAGTGATTCTCACATCCAATCTATTAAAATACTCCATTTTGCCTGGAAGACAAGAAATATTTCAAATGATGGAGAATTCACTGTGTTCCTGGCTAGGTAGTAGTGTTATTAAAAAAGCGTTCAATTTGTTTCCACACCGAATTTTGCTAAGCTTCACTTTCCAGGTGCTGGAACCCATTACGACATTGTTCAATATATTAGAATCTTCTAGTGTCTGCTATTGTTCAGTATTAATATATATGATGAAATTTTCTCTCTACTGCTGCCAGAAGGAATTTTGCCTTTTACTTCTGCAGGACAAAGACGACTGAAATGTTTCAGCTAGGTTTGTGCTGATTTGAAAGACTATTGTCAGTACCATGCGCTCTCTGCCCCACATAAGCTCTGTCCTTATGGCTGCTGCCCAGCCTGTTGTAAGATGTGCTCTTGTGAGTTTGCCTGGAGGGAAGAGCACTGCATGCTTTGAAGCGATGTTCACAGTGTGGGGAAGGCAGGCAGCTCTGCAGCTGCTTTTAACGAGGCAGAAGGACTCCTTCAACTTCCCACTGTAAGAGGTTTTCACACTTGACATGTTTTGTAGCTTTTGTTCTGAGCCCAGTCTGGTCAATCTTTTCTGAGTCTTTCAGACACCTGACTGTGCAACTTCATTCTTAATCCCTGTCCCAAGTATTTGTGCTTGTCCAGAATTTGTCGAGATATTGCATTATCTAATAAACCTCTAAGTATTTATTCTTAAAGTATTCTACTTAGTGCTTTTATGTTTCAAAGCACCTATGAATTTGTATATACTACTTATATATTTCCAGTTCACATGCCTATATGTTAAAGAAGAAATAACCTCTGATTAAGATTCATAATGTTGTCACTAAGTTTTAGACTTAAAATAACCAAATCTTTTTTATGCTGGCGAATGCAGCTATACTTGTCAAGTTGTGACATTCTTTCCATCTGGACATCTGTGTTAGGTTGCAAGTTACTGTCAAGCCAGTAAGCTGGTTCATTCTCGTGTTCCTTTACATAAAGGGAATTGCAGAAGCTCTTATTAGACTTTTTTTTTTTGCTTACTAATTTTATTGATGAGGATCTCATCTTGAGCTTTCAACATTTCTACACCAATTTAATTTTCATTCGCAGTTTTCCCATGTTGTAAGTCTTCATTCCCTCTCTCACTTCTTTTTATGTATGATAAAAGAAATTATGATTTATGCCTCTTTGCATTCCTGTTCACTGGGAAGATCAACTGTAATCAGTTGACCTTCACAATTAACACCAATGACTAAGCAGCAAGATCTTAGCCTAGGAATAAGGCAGAACAGGTTATAGGATATTAGGCAAGTTAATGTTCTCAAATCCCCTGGATTAAATGAATGCCATGCTAAGAAATGTAAGGAGATGTTTGATTAAATCACAGAGCCATTATTTGTTACTTTTCAAAAATTGTATAGGTCTGATGATGTGTAAAAAACCCCGGAAAATGATAACTATGTGGCTTATCTTTAAAAAGGGAGAAAAAGAAGGAGCTAGGGACTTATAGACTTAGCTTTACTCAATTTTCCAGGAAAATTCTGCATTAGGTAATCAAACAACTTACCTGAAGGAAAACACCTAGGAAATAACTGAGATGATAATGATTAATGCCATCTTTCAAGAGCAAATCCCATCAAACAACCAAGGTTTCTGTATGACACCTTGGGAGTGGAGGTAAAGTAGTAGAGGTGATGCATCTTAAACTTTGACATGCTGATAAGCAAATTAGGAAATCATGACATTTTTGCAAGTACTACATCAAAACCGATAGGAAAATCATATAAAGAAAGCAATTATATTAGCAATGACTCTCTGTCAAATGGAGGGATATATTGAGTTGTGTGTCCTGGGTCTGGTATTATTCACTGCTTTCATGAATGAGAGAGGAGAAAACTTATTAAGTGTGCTGATGACAGCAGAGATTGTAAATAATTGTAGAACAGGATGGGAATTCAGTATGATTTTTCCTGAAGAAGGAGTCTGAAAAAATAAGATGCTTTTTAAAGGAGTGAATGCACAGTATTCTGAATTAGGAGAAATTGAGCTCACAGAGTGAGGAACCACTGTTTAGGTAGCAATTCTACAAAAAAGAGATATGGGTTATGGAGAACCATAGGTTGAATACTAGCCAGCAGTGCTATAAACTGCTTTATGAAGGGCAAACATCTGAAAAATAGATAAAAAGAATATGACTGGCAAGGTGCGAAGTAATCCTTTTGCTTTACTGAAATAAATGGAATACTTTGTCCAGATCCAGCTGTTACACTGTGGGCCTGCTAGAGAGAGTGCATGTAAGAATAGGAATAAAGAGAGGTCTTCAGAGCATAACCTGTGAAGAAGCCTGAACAAACTGAGACAGTTTATTCTTCAGAAAAGGCAAGTGAGGGCTATCTTTTTACAGTATTTTACAACAGGCTTCAAACGTAAAAAGTCTTTGCAAACAAGAAAGAATAATCCATGTCATGGACTGAGGTTTAAACTGCAGCAAAGACGATTGAGAATAGATATTATCTTTCTAATGCTAAAGATTGTCTGTGGAGGTAATAGAGTGCCCAGGATTGGTAGTGATTAACAGCTGGCTAGACAAACACCTACAATGAGATAGACTTGATCATGCCTTGGGGACCTGGACTAGATTAGACCTATGATTTATTGCTTGATTTCTAATTCTGGGTATTTAATTAAATTTATTTGTCAAAATCAAGAGTTTCTTCTGCACAAATGCTCTACCTTCCCATCTTGAATAGTAGCGTAAAGAAAACAAAAATGTTGAGTGTGATTTTATCTTTTTCTTAGAAAATAATCTAAAATAGCTTTGTTGCATACTGCTGGAAGCTGGAGAGTAAAAACTGCTAAAACAAACTTATATGAACAAATAGTAGCAATAGCGATATCTAATTATTTTTCTTTTAATAGAAAAGATTATACACTTTCATTTAAATGCTAAAATATATTTACAGAGGAACTCTATTAATATTAAAGGGTCTTGAATAAACAGCAGCTTTCTCTTTTCATCTGGAAAAAAATATTAAATTCTACTACAACACTATCTGTATAGAAGGAAAATGTTTAACTTTTATCTTATATAACATCCACTCTGGAAAAAAAAAAAATATAGGGAGAAATAGGATATTGTATTAGGCCCTCTTTTTTTGACATGAATTTCTCATTCATCATTTGAGCTACAAAGTACTGTGATCATATCTGTTTAATTTAGAAAAATGTAATTTATGATCCATTGTTTATTCTGCTTTTGATATCATTAAAGAAACTTTTTAACTGCTGGTGAATCAAATATAACTAATTGATTAAACGTTCATTTGAATTTATGAGTCTGATTAGGCAACATATGTTTTGCATACAAATCACTTTGCACTGCTTAGGTTTATTTAGGGAATCTCAATGTGGTTCATAAATGAATGCTGACATTTGAATATTGCAGCACTTTGCTAGCACATCATCTGGTTAACAGGAAAAATAAACAAATGATCTTAAAAAGACTGTAGAAAATGTAAGCATCACTGTGTGATTTGAAGTGGTTTGCTCTTTAGAGCAGTGGTTTGCAATGGCATGGAGGAAGGTGCCTTTCTAACAGTACAGCAGTGTAATGATGGCCAGTGCCGTTGATTACAGACAGAAACAAAAAGCTGGTTACAATCATTCAGAATGAATGACAGGAGTAGGTGCCCCTTGAAAGGCATTTATATAAACAGGAGGCAAAAGCATCTGAAGAATAAAAATTAGGCTGTTGAAAATGAATGCAGAGTAGAACCACTGAACTGCACAATTATTACAGCCAAATATTATTCAGTTCAAACTGCCTGCCTCTTCAAGTCATTTGCCTTTGCCACCTCCTTCACAGCACTTCCATTAACTGCATTACTGCTGGCCTGAATGCCAGTGCCTGTTCTTTGCAGACAGAAACAAGTATATATTTCAAGTCTTTAGATCCAGCCTAAGTCACAACGGTACCGCTGCCTACAAGCCCCAACGGAGGTGCATTTTGTCTGTTGTACATAGCAAATGAGGCAGCAGGAATGTGAAACACTTGTGTTAACCATATTCACTCTCTCACCTCCATCTTCAGGCTGGTTTGTATTATTTTATCATTTTTGGTCATATCTAGCACTTCACAGAGTGGTAAGGACACAGAAAATTTCTTCGCCTTATATTATGTTATTCAGTCCATGTATGTGTATTGTGGAACCTAACCCAAGCAGCGTTTGGGACACCAGATACTACCCCAAAGGGTGCTGCAAATACCAAGGGATGCCAGTTAGCAGCAAAAGAAATAGAGCTGGTAGCTCTTATTTAGGCTTGTATAGCTTGAAGAAATCAAGCTGTTTCAGGTAGGAACTACTTCTGACATATGTCAATCAGTAGGCAGTTTGAAACATTGAATAACAGGGCAAAGGAGTGTAAAGACGGAAAAGGATGGAAATAAAGAAGCAAGAAGGAAAGCAAAGGGGGTTTAAGATGCAAACTATTGTACAGCAGCAAGAAATGAGAACAGAAGTGCTGAAAGACAAAATCAGGTCACTTCTCTGAAAACAGATCTGAGGAAAGTGGTGAACTGATTACAGCGGTCAGAGGACTAGAAAAAATAGGCAGCTATGTAGAGACCACCACAAGAGAAGTTAGAGCGGCTAAAGAGCAGACAACAAAAGCGAGAGGGACAGAGAGAAATCAGTGGCTACGCTCTTCTTGTGGCTGTCCGTGCCAGGAAGGCCACGCTCAGCAGACCACAGGTTAATAAAATGAAGCACTGTTTTCAGTTGAAAGATTAACAAGGAGGATATTTGGCAAGCTTGTGGAGCTTTCTGAGTTGAGAGTGGGCTGTTTGTCTTTCTTTAGAATACTTATTCCTAAACTACTCAAACAGGTCAGATTTTAGAAAATGGATGAATAAATAATAACAGTACTTATTCATACTTATGTAAATAAAGAGAAAACAATAGTGGGAGAATTTCATAAAGAAATTACTTGCCCTTAAATTCTTAATTAGAATATAAGTATCCGTCAGTCCTGAAAAACAGAGAAACTCTTTGTGGAAATTTTTTTCCAAGAGTGAGAAAAGGATCATTTGAATCTGGAAAGGCTGCTTCCCCTTCCCCTTCCCCTCCATCCACCCTTCTTCCCCCTGCCATGCCCCACTTCTTAAAGCAAAGGCAAGGGAACAAGTTGAAAAATCATAAGTAAGAAGTTACCACAGGAAATAAATAAGAAAAATTTTTGAATGATGGAGTCTAAAAACCATGAGAGTGTCAAATGTGCTCTTGAGGAGTGAATCTGAAATGGTCATCATCTTACTTTTGAATCTATCTCCCATTCAAAGACTTGTTAATTTTGCATTAAAGACTCTGAAGGTTTATAGAAATTGTGCTCCAATCTTCTGAATATATGTAAGGTACATTACAAGTGCATTTTCTTGTAGGCAATGAAGCTTGACTTGCAGGAACATTTTCATGGCCTATTTTAGGCTTATTTTATAGTCCCTGTAAACTGTTTGCCAAGGCAGTAAAAACTCTATGTTATACAATCAATAAAACTAACACACATTTACATGGTAGGACAAACTGGAAGATGGTTAATTTTAATCTGGTTTACAGTTATGGTTGAGAAATTATAAAAGATTAGAGATATAAGCACCATATAAATATCTTCAATACACTGAGTTCCACAAAATGATTGGAGAGTGAGCTTATCATATTTGGGTGCAACACAAAGTAAAAGTTTGGTCTGCAAGGTTATAAATGACCCCTTTCTCTCCTGCTGCCTCTCAACCTGTCGCCTCCCCCACCAAATTAAAGTCAGGATTCAAATTTCTGAATACAACTCAAATGATGGGTTTTAAAATGCACCCATGTTTTCCAAATATAATAGACAGAAAGCATATAGTTGCCAGTTCATCTTCACATTTTTAAGGAAAAATCAAGTTTAAGAAGGTTAAGTGTCTTCTAGATCAAGGAAAAACTGTCACAAAGGTATGCACTTTCTGTACTGAACCTTTTCAGTGATGTTGCAGATGAAAATCCTAAAAAATAAATAGGCACTAGCAAACATAGTTACCTCTTCACTTTGTGTTCTGAATCAAAAGTCAGCACTACACGCCAATAGTGTAATTTTTGTTATTTTATTTTTTAAAAAGATATTAAAAAGAAAGGATAAAGTCTGCTAAGATGGAAAAACAATAGTAATTGAGCTAGAAAAAAAATGCAATAGCATTTTACCAATTAGTACAGTCATTGATAAATCATCATTCTTGTTGCTAAGCAAAAATGATGACTGTAAAACATTCAGCCTCTGTAGTATAGATGGAGTGTGTCCTCACCCAAACATGCTGCTACGGTGGAACAAAGACAGCTGAAAGTCAACATGTCTGTGGGTGTCTGGGAGAATCTTTTAAGTAACACACAGCAGTTTAAGACTGGAGAAGTTTAATTCCCCATTCTCCCACGTGCAGGCTGTAGCCAAAGCCTAGAGTTATTCCTGCTCCTTGTTCCCACTAAAACATGCAGCTCTTTCCTGCTCTCAGCCCCACTAGAGCCGTGCGGGGGACTTGAGCTCAAATGTGTGGATGTAGTCAAAACCAAGCAGGAGGAAGTTTGCAGATAGTGTGGGAAGTGCTTGTGTCTATGCAGATAGGCACAATGGACAAGTTCCTCATTCAGTTAAAAGCAGTCTTAGCTAGCTTTTGGGTTGCAGGGACTTTATTAGTGCCTCAAGAAAATTTTAAATGTCCACGAACAACATTCTGAATCTGCTACAGAGAGACCATCGCTTGACATCCTCTTGAGAAATGTGTAATCAGCTTGCACTGCATGTGGGCTCCTGGACAGACAAAAGAATTTTGACATCCCAAGCAAAGAGCCTTTACAATGGATAGCAGACAGCCTATAAGCTACTTGATAAAAGATACTGATTTTCACTGATGGCGAGATGGAGCAAACAAGGCCTGTTCCCTTTAGAGCTGTGCATCCAACTGAAATGGGCAGATTTTTGTTGTTTTAATAGTAGTCTCTCTATCTCAGAAGTTCATCACAGACAGCAATGTGTACAGAAATGGCATGAGCAGCTATTGGGAGCTGCTGCCTCTGATACTGGCCACAGATGTTGGCTTCACATAGGATCATGGCCAATCTGGTATCTTATCTGTGGGATGGGAACAATTTCTTGCTCCTTCTGCTTTTCTACAAGCTCTCTGGGACAAAATCCTTCCTTCAGACATATTTCTTATTGTGTCTCTTTTGCACTAGTTAGCAGTTCTTGATGAATTACAAGGTATGGCAGCTTGCCTATATCCAGCACAAGAGCGATCATTCCACTCTCCTTGCAGAAACTCAGCAGGAGTTGCCACCTTGCTTAGAGGTAAGATAGTGCTAATCAGCTCATTAGCAGTAGCCTCCCCTGTTGCTGCACGCTCACTCCTGTGCTTGTTTCACAACGATGACTGAAAGAATTTAGCAGGAGTTGGCACCCACATTGTCTGGCTAAGCATGGAGGAAGAGGGCTAAAGTGAACTGAGTTTGGGGGATAAATACAAGAAGACTGGGGAAGCTGAGGCTTATGGAGAGGTACGGGGTCCTTCTGTAGGAAACCGTAGGAGATACAACAGGAAGCTGGTAGGGGTTATGGAAGGAACCCAGAGCTGAGGTCTGGGCAAAGTTGTAGGAGGGGAAAAGAGAGTTTTTTTTCCTAAGTTGTATCCATGTTTGCAAAATTGTGAGCTGGCAACAGAAACCATTTAGAATTGCTGGAAGAAATACTAGTGGTGAAGAGGAAGCACTGCAACTTCCTGATAGTCTCTAAAACTGGTGTGATCGACAGCTCCTAAGAAAGCAAAGGTGTCTTAGGAGAGATACCTACATGAGGAACTACAACACATGCTTGTATCATAACAAAGTTTTTTTCCCTCTCCCTCACCCATTACTGTATATAAGTCGCACAGCTCTTACCCTCTTTGCAGAATCTTAGCCATCAGCTAGGATGTGTTTGCTAGAAATACAACATCTATGGTGGCTTTCCCTATTTGTTTCATATCACTAGGACATTACTCAGCTATACACAGCTGATATAGAACAGTGTGCAATGTCAGTGGTGCCTGTCAAGAATAGCATGATACCAACCAATAACAAATTTTTCAACCCTCCTTTTTCCCTTTCCTTTTTTTGTCATCATCTGAAGCACTGATAACTAGAGAGAAATGATGCACTTACATTACTAGAGATGGTAAACTAATGTTTTCATCCATTCAAATCCAGTTTAAACAGTTTTCTAGTCAGATGGAATGATCTAATGATGATTACATTACCCTTGCTCACAAATGCTGATGTGATTAATATATAGAATCCTCCCATATTCACAGAACCACAGAATAGTTGGGGTTGGAAGGCAACTCTGGAGATCCAACCCCCGGCTCAAAGCAGGGTCAGCAAGAGCAGGTTGCTCAGGACTGTGTCCAGTTGGATTTTGAATATCTTCAAGGATGGAGACTCCAAAACCTTTCTGGGCAACCTCTTCCAGTGTTCAACCACCCTCACACTGAAGGAGTGTTTTCTTGTGTTCATATGTGACTTTCTGTGTTTCAGTCTGTGCCTATTGCCTCTTGTCTGGTCAGTGGGCACCACTGAGAACAGTCTGGCTCTGTCCTCTTTACACTCTCCCAACTGATATTTATAAACATTGATAAGATCCCCCCTAAGCCTTCTCTTCTTCAGGCAGAACAGTCCCAGGTCTCTCAGCCTGTCCTCATATGAAAGATACTATAGTACCTTAATCATCTTTGTGAAGCTTCTTCCAATTGTCTGAAGAAGGCCTCATCTATTTCTTCTTCCTGCTCAGGCAGTCTATAGCAGACACCCACCACAATGTCCCCCACATTGGTCTGCCTGCTAATCCTGACCCATAAGCTCTCAGCTGTTCCCTCACCCAGCTGCTCTCTCACATAAAGGGCAACTCCCTCTCATTGCTTTCCGGGCCTGTCTTTCCTAAAGAGCTTGCATCCATCCATGGCAGCACTCCAGTCGTGTGAGCTATCCCACCATGACCCTGGGATCCCAATGAGACTGTAGCTCTGTAGCTTCACACAGACCTCTGATTCCTCCTGTTTGCTTGCTGTGCTGTGTACCTTTAGTGTACAGGCACTTCAGAGAGGCGCCCTGGCGTGCTGACTTCCCAGAAGGGGCATGAGCGCTTTCCCCATAATGTGGTCCCATAGGCACTTATTTACATGCATTTGCTTAGGGGCGATTCCACCTTAGCCCAGTTTTGTTGATTAAGAGGTCCCTTTTGTTAAATCACCCCAGGCCCTTGTCCACCCCTTCCTTATTTGATCATTGGTCATTCTCTCTCTCCCCCATCATTCCCAGTTTAATCTAATCTGTGAAGGTAGATTTTTTAAAAGGAGTGAGTTTATAGTGTACTTAAGGATTATTTCCTTGTTCACTGTTTTCTTACATACTATACTAATACTTATCAGTGATGTAATACATGCTCTCTGCAGTTGTCAAAAGTAGGTAAGTGTCATCATCCTGTTTCTTCACAGGGGAAAGAGAGGATGCAAAAAGGAGAAAAAGGTTGCCCCAAACCATGAAGCAGACTGAGAGAAGAAGCTGGAGTAGAGCTGCGATCTGGCAGCCTTTCAGAGAGAGCTAAACTAACTCCCCAGTCTGAACCTTAAAAACTAACAATGCCCCCAACAACAAAAAACCCTCATACATATTTGATCAGTTCTGAAAAGGAACACATATAAGCAAAGTTATTCATTACATTAGAGATTTGCTACATCTATCCATATCCTGTTGTAGTGATCTATTAATCAGACACTTCTGAAACTGTGTATTGTCCAACCATATGAGACATTAACAACATTTGTAAATAATGAAATACTTAAAATATATTATTATTTCTTATAAAGCATGCATCTGGTGTATCAGCCAATGGATGTCATAAGGGAATGAAAGTAAAGATTTTATGTGTAGCCCACTAGAGCTTTAGAAGTCATTTTAAGAAGAAGAGTGTGTTATTGTAAGAATATAAGAGAAAAAGTATGTAATATTGGTCTGTGATTCAGAGATTGGAGAAGATTTTCATAAGCATTCTTTTCACTCCCACTGCTCTGCTTCAGTCTTAAATGTCTTTTCTCAGGAAAACAGAATAGCCCTTTCAGGGTAGCACTTCTGCTCTCATCAACTGCCATGACAACTACACACAGAACAGTTTTATTGCTAGGCAAAAAACTCTGCTGCATATTAAAATGTAAACTTTAATTATTTTGTCAGTTTATACTGCACTTTATTCGTGAAGGGAAAAGGGAAGCTTTTACTTTCCTCATTGCTCATTTAGATAGGAAATGGCTCAAATATCCTGACTACTATGATGGTGAAACAGAAACTGGATCCATTTCAGATAGTAATTGCTGTCTTGGGTAAAGTAATGTTACCTGGTGAATTATTCCACACAACTGAGTGTATTTATATTTTTGAATATGAATCTACAGAAATTATGTAATCATCAGTAGGGGTAAAAAAATAAAAAAAATCACCCTTAATCTTTTTATGGAACCTAATTCTTCTTATACATAAATGGAAATTTAATTTGTTATATTGCTTAGTGCAGTCAACTGTTTTGGTATTAATTATAGAACTGTTATTAATGCCCAGGAATGATATTTTAATAAGGTTTAATCTCTTTTCCCCACATTCTAGTGTCTTTTGTAATTATGTTTTTGTCCCTTACTTTGCTTTTATATCCTTTATTTGCAAACTAAATTGATTCCTATTTCCAGTAAGTAAGGCATTTTTGGTAGGTCTGGGCAAATGAGAGTTATACTTTAGATTTCTACTGAGTGAAAGGTAAGAAACCGCAAGGAACCACTTTAATCTCTGATCAAGTCTAGAACCTTTCTGAAACAACCTGTTTCATTGTCAGTCATCAGTTTTCCCTGAAATCCATCCCTGTGGCTTTTACAGTATTCACTTGGCCGCCTGATGCCCCTTGTCTCATGAATAAAACAGTTTTAAAACCAGGAGGAAGGACTGCTCGTGACTCCTAAAGTGTGACCTTATGCAGGGCTAATATTCTTTAGATATGCACTCAAGAAAACTGGCATAGGACAAATAGTTCCCTTCCTCATCTTAAACTTTTGTTATTATCATTGTTTGTAAGGTGCTTTCCTACAATATCCATATTTACTAGACCCAAATGTATTAAAAGAATTTACAATCGAAGCCACAGTCCAAAAACTTAGTTTAATATGAACAGAAAATAGCAAAATATCAGTGAAAAAACTATCTATAACAAGTGTTCAAGCACTATAGTTTTGCCTCTGCTGCATTTAGGGGTAGTACATTGCCCTTGGGTCAATAAAACCAAGATCATGAGCCAGAGATGATAAGTTACTTCCCAGCTTTCTCTGTATTTAAAGGGATCTGTATCTTGTTTACTGGGAATAATCTATGTCTAAAGCTTGCATAGATTTGCAGCCTGGTGCACCGAGATAGCAGCTGTAATTCAATGGCAAAGCTAGTGACGTCTTTCCAGAAGCTGTTTTCTGCATTAAGAACATGGACAGTAAGGGGATACTTTATGCCTTCTTAGGTCTATGCTAATACAAACATCAAAATGGCCTATGCATTTTGTGGATTTTCTGCTATGAATATTTAATGCTTTTATTTTAAGGCCTGTCATTAATTGACACGTCTTTCCTTTTAAATATCCAGTCAAAGGGAAGATCTAGTCACAGAAAAATGTGTTCCTGCTATCTGCTAATCCCCCCCCCCCCACCACAGAAAAAAAGAAGGAAAGAAAAGGAATTGTCTTCTTTTGTCTCAGCTCCATGGTGTAGTCATCAGGTAGCAAAAGAATCCCAGGAGAAGGTATTTGGGGCAGGGTTTAACCCACTCAAGTTTTCATCTGCTAATAGTTTTTATAATGAGATCTAAGATTTGAGATTCTGTGAACCAGACTCTTCAAGTTTGCTTTCAAAGGCTTATGTTTTATCTTGCTTTTCTTACAAGCTGCTACAGGAACTGGGCTGAAAATCACCAGTTATTCTAACTGTTGCAAGTGTAGACAAGGGGACTCTTGTGCTGCCAAACTACTGTTGTAAGGAACTGAACCCAATTCCTTCTGCCTTGCTGCCTGTATGCTATGGCAGCTTGGAGAATGGGAGAGACTGCAAGCAAGCCAGGACCCCTCTCACTCTGCTGCTCATGGGCTGCTGACCCTTCCCTGTGCAGGTGCTCCCAGTGCCAGCCCCTGCAAGGGGACGGATGCTGGGAAATGGATTATGCTGTCGCGCGCCAACAACTAATAATCTCTTATCCATATGCAGGCAAGAGAGATATTAGCAATTTTGCATTTGCAGTTTTGCATTACATTATGCTATTTACAGACATTTGAAAACATTTATCATAAAGGGTCACTGTAGTTGTGCTAGAGAATGATTTTCTCTTACTGTCTTCACGCATGTCAAATTAATAGGAAAAATGAAGCAAGGTGAAAGGTCTGAGGAATCTGGATCATTCAGGGAATGGGAGCTTGGAGTTGCAAGTGAGTTGTGAGCTGGAAGGACTAGCAGCTGCTGTCTGCTCTATGACCAATGCACGGTCTCAGGGTACTTCCTAGTGGACAAAGTTATGTTCCTAAAATGAACACGGCCACAGTTAGCAGACACGTTGGTAGTCTAGTAGGAAGGTCAGGGAATACTTACTTATGTAGGTAGGTGATCAATTCAGATCATTAATTGTTTTATTAACTAATACTGTAGAACTTTCTTTGTTGGAGCTGGTAGAGCACTTTGACAAGGAAGTGCACAGACTTGATACTGCCACCGATATTGCAGGGCTTGCTTTGGGTGTAGAGTTGTGGGATCAAGAGAGAATTCAGGGAGAAAGATAAGGGGGCACAAAGGAAAAACAGTACGTGGCAGCCAAAGCACACCACCCTTTTGCAACATGAGTAACGAACTAGCTGGTGAAGGCCAGACAGTTTGTTCCAGCTGCACGGCGGAGGAGGGAGTGATATGGAGATATCACGGTCCGCCCCTGACCACAAAGGGTTGCATCCCAAAAAATAATTGCTGCTCACAGACTAACTGTTGACCTATAGTACCCCCAGCCTCATTATCCCTGCTTACCATATTAAAAATCACGCCCTTTGCTGCATAACGATATGTAAATAAGGGGGGGGGCATACCCCCAACAACCGCGCAAATGGCAATCTGGCCAATGAAGTACGTCTGCCGCACTTCCACATCCCACCTTCAGCAACTATAAAACAGAGGATAGCTCACTAAAGTTTTTGGAAGGGAAGAAAGTTGAACCCCCGACCTGTTCACCGGAGATTGCTGACGAGCGAGCCTCCTTCTCCCTCCCCCAAACAGGGACGCCTCTTTGGTAAGACTTGCGCCTCCGACAAACGTCGGACGTTACCCGGGAAAATATATTATTACTGAAAGCGCTTAATTGCTCATAGAAAGAAAATTTGTAGCAGCAAGTGCATTTATCAACGGCAATTCCGAACCTGTTGTATCTGTCGCTTTAATAAAACCTTATTCTTTTTACTTTGCGAAACTGTCTCAGGGAAAGTCCTCAAACAGGGGGGCTCTGGCAGGACAATGTAAATTATAAAGATAAGGAAGGGCCTTCTGTCCCTCCCTTTCACGCGACAAGAGTCAGGACTTAATTCTCCACTACTACTAGATAAATCAATGTAGCACAAGGGGAAAAGGGAAAACCCACTGTATAACAAAGATATCAGTTGAAACTAGTAGAAGTCACAGACTCCAGAAATTCCATTTCAAAAAAATTAAGGAATTGTAAGTGTGTTCTCTGAAGGATATAAAATAATACTTTGAAAAATAAGTGTAATAGAAAGTATTTAATCTCCTATAATGCTAAGGATGGTAATTTTATTAGTAAACATCTCTAGCTGTTTAATTTATTTGTTTCAGACTTTTGTTCTCCATACCCCTGCTCCCCTGGTACAGATTTAACTTCAGTGACAAGAAAAATTCTGTAAATCAATTTGGCCATAGGAGAATTGATGGAAAGTAATTCACAGACTTCCAAGAACACACCTCAAATAAGCTTCTGCATTTCAGGGGTAATTACAAGTGTTATGCACCCTGCTGTAGTCTATGTATGGGGATTTTCATACTGAGAAAAGGCAATTCTTATGAATTGTCATATGTACATTTTGTATATTAATCACAGAATCACAGAATCACTGAGGTTGGAAGGGACCTCTGGAGATCATCCAGTCCAACCCCCCTGCTCAGCAGGGTCACCTAGAGCACATTGCACAGGATTGCATCCAGGCGCGTTTTGAATATCTCCAGAGAAGGAGACTCCACCACCTCTCTGGGCAACCTGTTCCAGTGCTCTGTCACCCTCACAGTGAAAAAGTTTTTCCTCATGTTAAGATGGAAGTGTCTGTGTTTCAGTTTGTGCCCATTGCCTCGCGTCCTGTCGCTCGGCACCACTGAAAAGAGTCTGGTCCCATCCTCTCGACACCCTCCCTTCAGATACTTGTACACGTTGATAAGATCTCCTCTCAGCCTTCTCTTCTCCAAGCTAAACAGGCCCAGCTCTCTCAGCCTTTCCTCATAAGAGAGATGCTCCAGTCCCCTAATCATCTTTGTAGCCCTTCGCTGGACTTGCTCCAGTAGTGCCACATCCCTCTTGTACTGGGGAGCACAGAACTGGACGCAGTACTCCAGATGTGGCCTCACCAGGGCTGAGTAGAGGGGGAGAATCACCTCCCTCCACCTGCTGGCAACACTCTGCCTGACGCACCCCAGGATACCATTGGCCTTCTTGGCCACAAGGGCACATTGCTGCCTCATGCTTAACTTGGTGTCCACCAGCACTCCCAGGTCCTTCTCCGCAGAGCTGCTTTCCAGCAGGTCAACCCCCAACCTGTACTGGTGCAGGGGGTTATTCCTCCCCAGGTGCAGGACCCTGCACTTCCCTTTGTTGAACTTCATGAGGTTCCTCTCTGCCCACCTCTCCAGCCTGTCCAAGTCTCTCTGAATGGCAGCACAGCCCTCTGGTGTATCAGCCACTCCTCCCAGTTTTGTATCGTCAGCAAACTTGCTGAGGGTGCACTCTGTGCCTTCATCCAGGTCATTGATGAAGAAGTTGAACAAGACTGGACCCAGGACTGACCCCTGGGGGACACCGCTAGCTACAGGCCTCCAACTAGACTCTGTGCCACTGAGCACAACTCTCTGAGCTCTGCCATTCAGCCAGTTCTCAATCCACCTCACTGTCCACTCATCTAACCCACACTTCCTGAGCTTGTCTATGAGGATGCTATGGGAGACAGTGTCAAAAGCCTTGCTGAAGTCTAGGTAGACAACATCCACTGCTCTCCCCTCATCTACCCAGCCAGTCATTCCATCAGAGAAGGCTATCAGATTGGTTAGGCATGATTTCCCCTTGGTGAAGCCATGCTGACTACTCCTGATCACCTTCTTTTCCTCCACATGTGTGGAGATGGCTTCCAGGATGAGCTGCTCCATCACCTTTCCAGGGATGGAGGTGAGGCTGACTGGCCTGTAGTTCCCTGGGTCCTCCTTCTTGCCCTTTTTGAAGACTGGGGTGACATTGGCTTTCTTCCAGTCCTCGGGCACCTCTCCTGTCCTCCGTGACCTTTCAAAGATGATGGAGAGTGGCTTAGCAATAATGTCCGCAAGCTCCCTCAGCACTCGTGGATGCATCCCATCAGGGCCCATGGATTTGTGGGTGTCAAGTTTGCTTAAATGATCTCTAACCCAATCCTCCTTAACCAAGGGAAAGTCTTCCTCTCTCCAGACTTTCTCTCTTGCCTCCAGGGTCTGGGGTTCCTGAGGGCTGGCCTGAGCAGTAAAGACTGAAGCAAAGAAGGCATTCAGTAACTCTGCCTTCTCTGCATCCTTCGTCACCAGGGCACCCACCCCATTCAGCAAAGGGCCCACATTTTCCCTAGTCTTCCTCTTGCTGCTGATGTATTTGAAGAAGCCCTTCTTGCTGTCCTTGACATCTCTAGCCAGATTTAATTCCAAACGGGCCTTAGCCTTCCTCATTGCATCCCTGCATACTCTGACAACATTCCTATATTCCTCCCAAGTGGCCTGTCCCCCTTTCCACTTTCTGTATACTTCCTTCTTCTGGTTGAGTTTTGCCAGGAGCTCATTGCTCATCCATGCAGGTCTCCTGCCTCCTTTGCTTGACTTCCTACTCATAGGGATGCACCACTCTTGAGCCTGGAGGAAGTGGTGTTTGAATATTAACCAGCTCTCTTGAACACTCCTTCCTTCTAGGGCCCTCACCCATGGGATTCCTCCAAGTAGGTCCCTGAAGAGGCCAAAGTTTGCTCTCCTGAAGTCCAGGGCTGCGATCCTACTTGGTGCCCTGCTGCCTCCTCGCAGGATCCTGAACTCCACCATCTCATGGTCACTGCAGCCAAGGCAGCCCCCAACCTTCACATCTTCCACCAGTCCTTCTTTGTTTGTTAGTACGAGGTCCAGCAGCACACCTCTCCTTGTTGGCTCCTCCACCACCTGTGTCAAGAAGTTGTCACCAATGCTCTGCAGGAACCTCCAGGACTGTTTGTGCCTAGCTGTGTTGTCTTTCCAGCAGATATCGGGGTGGTTGAAGTCCCCCATGAGAACCAGGGCCTGCGATCGTGAGGCTACTTCCAGCTGTCTGTAGAAGGCCTCATCGACTTCCTCATCCTGATCAGGTGGCCTGTAGTAAACACCCACAACAGTGTCACCCATGCTAGCCTGCCCTTTGATCCTTACCCATAAGCTCTCGACTCGCTCTTCATCCACCCCTAGGCACAGCTCAATACATTCCAGTTGCTCTCTCACATAAAGAGCAACTCCACCACCTCGCTTTCCTGGCCTGTCTTTCCTAAAAAGCACGTAGCCATCCATGACAGCACTCCAGTCATGTGAGCTATCCCACCATGTCTCTGTAATGGCAATGAGATCATGGCCCTGCGACCGCACACATATCTCTAGTTCTTCCTGTTTGTTCCCCAAGCTGCGTGCATTGGTGTACAGGCATTTCAAGGAGGTGATCGAGCATGCAGGTTTCCCAGGAGGGGTAAAAGAGGGTCCTCCATAGCCACATCCCATGCGCACTTCCCTGGCTGCATTCACCTGTTGGAGGCATCCTGACTTGAGCAGTCTTTTGCTAACTACCCTGTCACTATAACTCTCCCCTTCCCCCATCTTTCCTAGTTTAAAGCCCTCCTTACCACGTTGGCCAACCTGTTGGCAAAGACAAGAATCCTTTATGCCTGCAAAGCCAAATTCCCAGCTACTATTACGGTTTAGTGGTATTCTCATTTTATGAGATAGGCCTAATTAGCTAACCCTAAAAAGTACTGCTAGATGGAAAATATGATGGCAAAACCCTTTTTTAGGGCATGTGCTTCTTAGACTGGTGTGTGACATACTGTGTAGAACATATTCATGTAACCACAAGACATGCTGAAAATGTGCACAGCAGCAGGTAAAGTATGAAGTATGTGTTCAAATTATTTTTTCACTTTTCCACCTTAAGAAACTTGGCAAGACTCCAAAGAATATGAGCAAGTTGTGAACAGGAGAAAACACATAGATATTTTATATATGTTCAAGAAAGATAGATAAGAGGTTCTCCTTCTCCCTCCCAATCCAAGGAACAGAGCTATGAATTCCCCCCTGCCCCTTCCAAAGTTTACTAGTAAGCCTTTTCTCTTATGCATTTTAATTATTTTAAACATCTATGAAGCAATTAATAGTGTTTATAAGCTGTTTGATTTTATTTGAGATATTCTGCTCTGAATTTTTCCATTCCTTTAATAGATGCTTGTATATTTATCAGTTTATTTTGGATGGGATATTATTTTCTTTTTCTCAAATCAAATTCACTTTAATGACATGACTAGTATGCTGGGGCTGCTGAAACAGGCAAACACATGCTCCTAAAAGGAGAAATAGCTCCTCTCCTCTTTATTTAGACTTTGGTGTTTTAGGCTTTCTTTAGCTATAATTGTTGCCACAAACTTGTGGCCCCTCTGCCAGGGTGAAGGCAGTGGAGGTGATCGCCATCATCATGACAGCTGGTTTTGCTCCCAGCTAGTGTGAGAAGAAAGTCCTTTTTGTCCTATCTTAGCTCTAACTCCGCTTCTCAAGGCTTGTACTCCTGCATGCGCACACCCGCGCAGTGGGCTTTTTGTCCAGGGGGACACCAGCCAAAGGCGATGCAAGGGGATCGTACACCGTGCTGCAGGAGGGACAGCCCCCTGCTCACTGAATTTAGCTATAGGTCTCCAGATAACAGAGGAATGTACGCTGTGAAAAAATCAAATGCATTTAAGAGTACTTCATGTCTCACCTACTTCTTGATTGATATGAACGCCTGAATCTAGTCACAAGCAAAGGCTGCCATTTCCTGCCTTTCTAAAATGACCAGTTTGTGAATGCTGGCACTTGCTATCAGGAAAGTGTATGCTCCTCTATCTTCTACAATTACTTACACCCTTACACACTCTAAATATAGGGGGTGTCTATCCTGCTGCTTACCATAAGACTCATGTAGGAACTTTCCAGAAGCTGTATATGGGTACACGGCTAGAAACATAGTCTGTGTGTCTGCTATTAACCAAGTCCAGAGACAGTTTATAAATTTTCTTCTTGAGCAAAAGCATAGACTAGTCTTAGCCAGAAAGACTTAATGTGCATTTTATGTTTCTGTAACAGATCTCACTGGACTGTCAGTTCTGGTAAACCAAAATAAAAACGTCAAACATAATCCAGGTGTCAATAAGCAAGTTCCAGCTGCTTGGTCACAAGTTATATTTTCCTTTGAAATACTTTCTCTGAAACCCAAAGCTGTTTTCGTTATGCAAATACAGCTGGGTGTTAGTGGGGAAAAAAAGATGATTTCATATTGTAATACCAGAGATGCTGATTTGACAAAGTAGTAGCATTTTTAATTCCATAGATATTTTAAAAAATAAACAAAAAACATGTGGATCCTACTTGTATTAACTCCAATTATACGCGGTATTTTCATTATTTCTACTTAACAGTTGGATCAAGCAAGATAGCGTCTTATAAAAACGGCTAGGCTTACTGGTTATGAAACTAAAAGAAGTGGTTTCGGAGAAGGATTGTAATCTCATTCAAACATAAAGGAGGAAGTAGGGCTGTGTAATATGTGAGAAAAATCCTTAAACAAGAGTTGGCAGTTGAAATGATGCAATTTTGAATTAGAATATGGGCATGATGTGTCTTTTATTGTATTTTTTGTTTGTTGCAAGTGTGAACACGGGAATATACCAAAAGAAATAATGGGTACTTCAGCTCTTTGTGCCTTCCAGTAAAGACTGGATGCCTTTCAGACTAGCAGTAGTAGTCTTGGACATTTCTTGGCACTCACAGTACATCTGTTGCAGTCCACAGACAAACTGTAAAAAAGTAATGAACTGTCATTTGCAGGCAACCAAGATTTAACAGTCCGTTTCAACCTTAAAATTCTATAACGATGTAAAAAAATTGCAAGAGACTTACTCTATATGTAAAATTATCTGTAAAAGGAAATAGATATCATGCAGCAGTTCATTTAAACTTTCAGCTTCTACTTTTCCATAAGAGATTTTCTGCAGTTAGGTATATAGAAATACCTACGTTTCTTCCTGTCTGAAGGAGAAATTAAATTTAGAGGGTTTTTTTCTTGTATAATACCAAACTTGATCATCTTTAACTATGCAGGTTAATAAAAACTGTACAAATAATTTTCATTATATAGCTCTGACATTCAAAAAGTCCATTGGATTTTTCATTAAGCAATCAAAAGTAATTAAATTAAATTATGCATTATATGTATACATAGTGATGATTGAATCACTGAAAGTAGTGTTGTAAATGAGCCTGACAAATTGTGCATTAAATATGCAGTTTAAGCTCTTTCATGAAAATTTACACTTAATGAAAGTATTTTTATGTTCATAACATAGTGCGACAATGAAAGTCATATTCAGTAATGAAATTGCATTACCAGTCAGTCTTCAAGGGATTGAACTGTTGGGATATTTATGCAGCTAGGATGTATAACTGTCTATTTAACACTGAATATTAACTGTTAATGTGGACTTCCTTGATTGGTGAGAACAGCACTGTCTATCTTCACTGTGTGCATTTCTTATGAGACCAGAGCTGCAATAACAGTTCTGAGCATGTTATAGAGCTTGTGTCAGAAGCTGATTCAATCCATGGAGACATGAAAAAAAGCAATCTGTATCCTTCCAAGGAGGGGTAAATTTCAAACAAAACTAATAGGCTGAGCTTGTTAGACCTCTTATCAAGGTCCTAGAAGCCATGCTCTTGACTACTTAAGACTACTTGGTCTCTGGCCAACAAGTCGGTGTATTGACACGACCAGTCTGAAGATCTTGCCTTAATTTGAGGATTTACAGGCTTGTGGAAGAGAGATATTATCAGAAAGATAAAGTTTATGGATAACTAATTGACTTTATAGTAGCAGTCTTGTGATTTTCTTGTGCGGTCCATTTTAAGAGGAGAAATAGTTCAATGTTTTGCTGATTAGTGCATATGCCATAGGAGATAAAACATATTAACATTAAGTTGTAGCAAGCTACTGAAGTGGCAGAATTCAGCTAGACTTCACTATAGATCATGGCAAGTACCAGACAGCTACATACAAGGCAATGTCTGTACTGAGTTACATGTGAAACAAATTTTCCAGTGCTTTTGCTGTTTGAGATAAGCCAACATGATTCCTTCTTCCCTTTTTACACAGCAAAATAAAATATTTAGTAAAAGCTCCATATTTTTCTCACTTGTAGTCCTTTTTTTTTCTGCAAATAGCAAGTCAATGATACTTATAATGCTACTTATAATATCCATCACTGGTAGACCCTTTATCTTGCCATGACTTATATAAATCCATGCAGGGGACATATATTGCATCATTTACCAATCAGAATTCTCTTTGTTTTTCCTAGCAAGTTTAACTTAAGAACTGATTAAAAAAAAAAAATGGTCTCCATATTTTTGGAGTTGGCAAACACACTGTGGGTCTTGTGTATGCTCTGCTTTCTTTGACTACAATACAATTTGAAAACTTTTTGGATCTGCAACACTGTTTGCTGTTGCAGCAGTAAGATGCAGGAAGCAGGGTAAGCTATTACTTTCCATATTTTACATAATGAGAAATGGAGTAACACATTTTGATGCAGGTGTGTGCCATTAGGATTCTTAAAGGTCTGTGTTTCTCATAGTAATATCTCCATAGATACACCATAGAGCACTGCTTTCTTTTCTACTGATGTTTCTGTAGAAAGTTTATGGTTAAAGCAGTTGGACTGTGGAAGTATTATGTGATCAGTTATTAAACAGAAACTCCTACTCTGATCAAATTCTGAAGTACGATTTCTTTTTAACCTGTTTCATGTGATGGAAACTTGAATTCATAGAAGTTCATAGCAAACGTCTTAGAAACATTCTTATTCCTAAATTTTAAGTAAAAATTAAATTTCAGATTTCATCAGGGAGTTTTACACGTAAGTCAATGACAGAGCTCTGCCAAAGAATTCAAAAGAAGTCATCAAGTCACTGCTAAATGCTAGGCCTGCTGCTAATAAACTTACCAATCATATACATAAATATGATTTCTGGTTAAAATGAACTCAATTTTTTTGACTTTGGTCCCTGCATGTTTTGGTATTGACTAGAAAGTAATTCATCAACATTCAAGTTTTAGGAGACTATGATTGACTGGAATGAATGAGAGACATTTCAGTAAAAAATGAAGTTTGCAAATCCTTTGCACAGGTCAATAGTTAGTATGCATTTGAGAGTAACTTTTGAAGACATTATATTTTTAGAAAGAAAATGTATAAATACCACAGTGGAAAGTCAACAAGACAGTGGCTGCATCTGTACATTCAATACCTCTACCTTTGAAACATTCTTTGAGGACAGAACCTCCCTGTGCTTTTTCATATTTTACTTACCTTTTCCAAATAAAAATTATGTGTCAAAAATTAATATTAAAACAACTTTTAAGAAAGTAGAAGGTAGGTGTTCTGCAGTGTAAATCCCTATTTAAACAACTAAGACTAGCTGGTTGTGTTATGTTTGTAGGGATTTCTTCTTTCAGAAAAAACAGAATGACATTGCTGTCCAGCATTTGTTGCTGATATATGAGAGAACTAAACTATTGTTTCTACAGCAACAACCAACAACACTGATTTCACCTATGTTCTACTCAGTTGAAAGAGTGGGGGTTGCACATTTTAAAATCTTCTGTAGTCATTCAACATCCTTAGCAATCCTCATTCTGGTTTGCTACTCTGTAAATAGAAAAATTCTGGGTAGAGATTGATAGAAGAGATTTCATTATCTGAGTTCTCTACAAATTCTTGGTTGCTCCATCAAAAGACTCTAAGAATACAAAATTAGGAGATTTATTTTTTATTAAACTTGGGAGTACTTTGATATTTTTCATAAAAAAGAAAGTCAGAGAGAGAAAACTGAATATACAGTGAACTCCACATTCAGTTCAGCATCATCAGTCACAAATAATCATAAGTAGATCTATTTATTATCAGATGCAATTGATGTGTAAAAATGATTTATCTCACTGCATCCAAATTGAGATCATGAAATGACCAAACTTTCATTAATTGAAGACTTAACTGCATTATCCATCTAATGTTTGCAGGAGCTCTTATTCTAATGTAGTGGCTTCTGTGCTAACACTTGCTATGGTTTTGTCTTCCAGATATGTTGACAAGAGAAAATTAAAAAAGGGCTTTTCTAAAGGTTAGTTAATTACAGATAATAAATTTTGTTATGCAGATGTAGGCTCCCAAATGATTTACTTTTCCAACAAAACATATTGAGCCAGTAAATTAAAGCTTACCTTTTATTTGCAATGTTAAATTGCCAATCAAATTAAAGGCGACAGAATGAGAAGGAGGCCCTTTGCATTTCTTAATGTGCTTCGGCTTACATGACAACTTAAATGGTAAATATGCTACTGATCTCTTATAACTTATACTGCACAGTTCATTTGCATAGCATTAAACACTCTTAGGGGAGTCAACATATCCCACTCAATTAGACATAGTACTAAAATTAAAAGAATCTAACATCCATTTTGGCCTTTGCTTTAGTGAAGGCTTTTAGGCCTTGGGCATGCCACTTCACCTTTCTAGAACTTTGTTTCCCTAACTGCTGAAATTGAGATAATGACATATTGGGAAGGGCTATGAGATCCAAGGATGAATGCTGGCAAATGCAAATGGTAGAGATTTTTAGTTAAGAGATCACTTCTTGATTCTACTTAATTAGCAAACTGCTTTAGCACCTCTATAGTGGGATATGTAAGCACAGAAGAATTAGTCCTGCTGAAGCATTATAGCAGAGATCTTACATGTGGGTCCTTTCCTTAAAATCAAGCAAGGGTCCTGGATCATTTGGATATGGGGTAGCTTTTAAAGATACGTAAAGATTCCTGCAAGTGAATTTTGGGAGTTCCAAATGCACATAGGTTTTTTTTTTACTCCAAACTCTTGGAGAGGGGAGCATTATATCCTCTTTATCCTCTGAGTGCATGTCTTTTCCTGGGCTTAAGTGATGTCTTGCTCAGTCCATGACAATGCAAAATTCATTCCACCTAACTACAGGCACTTACCTATTGAAGATGTTTAGCACGTTCCACTGCCCATGGAACGGTCCAAGGGCGAATAGGCTTCTAGCTTAGGCACTCAGTCAATTAGATGGGAAAAGCTGAGAATAGATCCCACTGCTGATTCCCCAACTCCATTGCTAAATTTTCTACCTCACTGCACCACCATTCAAAACCTTTGCTTAGTGGAACTTGCTGACCAGATGAATCTGAGACTGAAGCACTTAAACTCATGTGCTATACCTACATTAGTTGACACTGTGTGTGAATAGCAACAAGAACACTCTGTATCATCCCTAGGGGTGGGGTTGAAAGCTATTTTCTCTAGGGGCTTCATTAAAAGTGTACGTATAATTTGGAGTGTGTCTTCATCGTAACTCTATCATTTCAGGCCTTAGGAATGAGCTGTGGTTCATGATAACTATACAATTAATTTGTGACATAATTCACTGTACTAAATACTAAAGAAATCTAATAATGAATAAATCACAAATAATTTGTAGCTATTTTTTGGTGATACAGATAGAGCAACAGCTTTCTATTTCTTACCATTCTCTTCAAAAAGGACAAAATGACACCTGTGTGTACATTCTGTGCTATCTGTATACCAAAAACAACAACAGCTGGAAACAAATTTTTGCACACTTTTATTAGGTTCCATGGAAAGCATTCTAGGTGGGTACTATTTTTGTAGCATTCCCTCTTGCATCTGACATACCTAATTTATACGGTGCCATGGCCTCAATTTTCTGTCTCTAAACATTTCTCTTTATTGGGGAACAGGCAATAAATTTAGACTATAGAGGGAATGCATCATGATTAGCAATGAAAAATTGAATTTATTAAAAGCTTAATTGGATTTAAATGACACAATCTTTTCCCTGTAATCCTCAGCTTTTTAACAATGTCTGCCAAGTACATATGACAGATTCCTGTAATGTCAGGAAACAAAAAGGTTTGTTCAATATTGTGTTTTAATATTCACAAGTAGCTTAATAAGAATTGAGATGTTGCCTTTTTTAATACTTTACAGATATTTTTCTTAGCAAAAAGGTGAAAATGACTCAGGCTAATGCTGGAACTGGCTTTGTCTATAACTCTGGGACATTTTGTGCTCTCAGTTCTCATTCCATGCCTTCAAAAGGTTAAAAACACAAAAAAGTTGTCAGGGAAGCTTGTCACAGCGCTTGCTCTGCCTGCCCGTTTGCAAACAAACAGCTCATGCCTCACAGCCCAATGAAAGCTAGAGGCTGCAACCAGGTTAATCAAACCTAGACAAAACCATTTTATTATTCTGAGAGTTAAGGAAAGGCTAAGGAGGCAAAGCCAGTGCTTTTGCAACAATGCAGCCAGGAGTCACTGTCTTGCAAGGCTGCAGTTTGCCTCTTTGAGGACTAGCACTGGGAGGGGCACGAGGGGAAAAGTGATCCTGCAGAAGGGCGAGCATGTATTGAGGGGAATTATGGACTAAATGACTCCTGGAAATTAGCTTTCTGGTGTTGTGTCTGTTACCAGCTTTGCATGTGAAAGCATCAGCTTGCTTTTGACAGAAGTGAGCAGGTGATTCAGTGATTCAGTGGCATTGTTAGGAGCACAGCCTGCGAGTCAAGTTGAATTGCGTACTGCCTTTTGTGGTGGGAACAAATGAGGGTTGGGGTGCACTTATAAGGCTGCTCTTGCACTTGAGCCCAAAATAGGATTTCAATGTGTGTTTCCAGAGCTGAAAATAGTATCCCCACTGCAGCAGTTCAGAAAAACAAACAAAAGATGATGCTTGCTTGTGCTAATAAAACCGTCAACTACAAAAAAGTAAAAGCACTCTGAAAAGTCCAACAATGGATTTGCATACTTCATTAAAAGATAAGAAATTCCCTGTTGAAACAAATATTCTTTTGTTTCAAATGAGAGTCTTTTGTAATTCTTCAAGATGCAGAAGAACACTTGTGTCATCTCTATAACCAGATCTACCACAGGAAACTGTAACTAGAAGCTGGAAAAGTGCTAAAATTATGTAGTTATACAGAAGTTTTGTGAAGACTGCTTTTTCAGCAGTATCTATAGTGTACTTCACTTTTTTTCATAGCATCACATTTAAAGAGAAAAGTGTGTTGATGTACAAAAGGCGCTGACAACTTTAAAACTCTTAAGAAATAAATGGGAGAAATATATATACACGGTACTTTTACCATTAGAAGAAATATAGCAGAGTACTTTCTTTTCCTCTCTTAATATGGGAATTGATATGTCATTGCCCCATAGCATAAAGACCTGTTAACTAGATATTTTATATGTTTATATGTATATAGATATTTTATATCGGTTAACTAGGTATTTTATATGAAATAATGTGAAATGACATTGATAGAATTTCACAAAAATTATATTAGTAGGTATTTGATTGATGACTGTTGAACTCAACTACATTCATTCACATTCCTAGTTACATATCAACCCCATAAAACCTTTAAAAATTGTGAAATGGTTTTGTTGTGATTTTTGAGGTATATTTTCATTCAGTTCTGCAATGTGAATGAAGAAGAATGTTCCAGTTTTAAAAATGATATCCAATATTAGTATTCCCCATTAAGATTTCATTCATTCATTCACTCACTCACTTGTTTTTTTCTGCTTTTTTATATACTGATGGTATGTACTTTAAATTTCATGTAGGAATACAATACAACATTAAATAAGATACAACTGTAAAGGGCTTGTCTTTTTGAGGAGTTGCTTGGATTTTTTTTTTCCAGCTATATCATGGGATAGCTGTATGATATATTAAAATATTACTTCTTCCTACAAACTGTCTCAATTATCAGTCTCCCATGGCTATAATAAGTCTTATTGCAAGAATATATTAATCAACAGTTAGATCAACTAAACGGTCTACAAACACCTTACAGTTTTTTCATTGCCCTAATTCACTAGGAGTTGGTGTTTATGTCTATATAATTCTGCATCAGACTGTGATCTTTCTTTTGTAACTACTATTTAGGATGATATGATTTATAGTCTGAACATTTAAGTACTTAAGAGATGTCCAGTGCAGGCAAAGGCAACTTACTGTAATGACTAAAAAGGTGAACATAAAAGTGGTTATTGTCTTTTTTCTGAATTGCTTTCAAACAGTGATTTTGTTATAACAGTGGTGATGTGGAAAGAAACTGGGGGTTCCCAGTGCAGGCTGCAGGGGGGCAAAATCTCCTGAGGGGAAGGTTAGTCACAGGAAACAGATATAAACCTTCATTTATATGAACATAACTACACTTGCAGAGTGGACCTATTTGGACCTAGGGATACATACAAAAGAGTGAGTATATAAATCACTTTATTTTATTTCTGCTATAAGGATGAAATTAACTTGCATTTCAGAAATTCATGCTTCCCTTATTTTAACTGATAAACAATATGTGAGCATGAGTAGCTACTCACACTTGCAAAGAAAATGGCATATCACAGTGGTTCAGGCTCTCCAGGATCTACTTTACAAGCTGCAGCTTATCTGAAGACAAAGTTTTGATCCTCATCAGGTATGGCACAGCTGTAAGAGAAGGATATGATTACTGCTGATACCAGCCTTCCACTTTCATCATTGCAGCTTGGAGAACACTTCAGCCACAGGGACTCTGAAGCTTCTTGCTTTCTCCAAGCCATAGCCGTAAGGTAAGCCTAAGCTATAAACTACCTCAGACTTTCTGTGACCACAGATATCATTAATATGTAGATTTCTGCAAACCCTGGAAGAAGAAATGTGAGTTGCTGATGCCATCCCTCCATTTACTCCTTTGGACTTTGTGGAATACCAGTCTGTTGAAGCTTTGCAGTCCTGACTGTATGTAACCCTAAGCTGAACCCAAACACTGCCTAGAAGCAGGGAAACAGGAGCCAGCTCTGGGCAAAAAGGAGTCAATTAACCACTGGTATCAACTGATGCCACATGAAAACTATGTTTTTGGTGCTTGCCAAATGCTTTAGGCATTGAAGCTTTGCAGTGTCACTTTTTCCTGATGTGAGCCTGATACCTTCCCTGCAGAAAAAATGAGAAGATCATCTTGCAGTGCCAAAAGAAAGTATTTGGAATTGAAGTTGGCCAAGGCCAGGTCTAAGTGGCCCCTGGGGAACTTGTAAATTCCTGCCATTTTCCAGGCTGGAGTAGGTTGGTGTGTGCCTCTAAAGTTGATTTGGGGGGTCTGACTTCTTGATACAGGGACATGCGTCTTACAAAGCTTCTGTGCACAAGTAAGAAAAAGAAAGCACAGAGCACTGAAAGCTGTCAGTGCTTTGCAGCATCCAGAGAGTTTAGCTGGGGGTATGGTCCTGTCTGGAGTGCAGGTCATGAGTCTCTGTCTGGAAGGTGTCTGTGCACCAGGTGATGGCCAAGGCAGTGGTACCCCCTGTCTCAGAGGTAGGTTCCAAAAAAATGGTTCCTGCAGAGCATGGAGCATGAAAGGTTTTTGCCGTTTCACACAGACCTATGCTCTCTGTCAGTGGTCAAGCATGGCATGGTGTTTGGCTTGCCTTCCCTTCTGAAGTTGGCACAGTGAAGATTGGGAAGAGCAGGCTGCTGCCAAGATCACTCCTTTCACCAGAAGGGACCTGAGCAAGGTGCCAGGTGGGCAGGCACTGCCTAGACAGGCTGTAACAGGAGCTGCTGTTGGCCGGGCTGGAGGGAGAGTGTCCTGCTGTGGAAGGACGGTCCTTCTGAAACGGGCCCTGGAGTGGGAGGCAGTGAGAGGGCTTTTAGGTATTCTGGCTGCAGTCAGTGGTTGGAGGAGCTTGTCTTGCATGCTAGAGGTTTCTAGTTTAAGATCCATCCTTTGAAAATGCTCTTAACCTTTTCTCTTGAAAACAGCTTAGGGCAGTTCTAGCTGCACATGTGCCATGGTGCAGGTTCTCCTCATGGAGAATAGGCTGCTGACACAACCACTGCTTGCACTGAGCGAGAGCTGAGCAAGCTGCAGGGCAGGCACACACTGTTTCAATGGGCTGCTGTCTCCAGGACTCTGAAATGGGAGCTGGGAGGAAAGTGGCACAGAGGAGGTGGTTGACAAGACTGTCTGTGGGTGTCCTTGCAGTGCTCTCTGACAGGCTGAGCCACGTCTGGCACAGTGGTCAGGAGACCTACCTTGCATGCCAAAGGTGGCTCCGCCAAAAGTCCTCCAGGTGACACTAGAGAGAAATAGCTCAGGGCAATTCACCCTTCACAGATGCCCTGGGATTGAAACCTTCTCATAGAGAGTAAGGAACTGGCTAGTCCGCTGCTTCTGCCATGGGGAACAGGGAAAACCACAGGGTGGACAGGTGGTACCTGGGGGGTGCTATGGCTGTGGCTGAAATTGTTGTGGGTAGGGCTGGTGGGAAAGCCTCCTGCTCTAGAGGGAGGTACCATTGAAGGGGACTTGTCTTTCTGTTCTTAACTGAAAGTAAAGGAAGGAAGTAGAGTCATATTTTGCAGAATCCAGAGAGGGGGGCTGACCTCTGTAGTGCCATAGTAATGATTCTTTTAGGGAGCCCTGAATGCTTATGTAAATCCCAGAATCACGGTATAATTTAGGTTCAGAGGGACCTCTGGAGGTCCCTGCATCTAACCACCCCAAGTGTAGGATTATACTTCAGGTTGTGGTTTGGTTGTCCTTTGAGAAAGGAGAATGGAGATCTGATAGCCCACATATCTGTGGTATATATATATATATTTATATATTGAAAGCTCTTGAGAAGCTGAAGGCTGGAATAAGTAGAATCCTGTTTGCCAATCTGTATTTTGTTTTTTTCAGTTCCTAGGTACAAGTAATGGTAGGATTATTGTTTGGGGTGGGAATAACAGGAACTACAGAGGCTGAATGGGAGAGTTCATTGCAGAATTTTCTGTAGCTTTTTGGCACTGGTTTCACTAGAAAGATGAACTTCTCTGAATGGGCAAATGTGCCTCAAGAGAAGCAGTTTTGTGAAGCCTTTTTTTACTTTTGCTTTATATGACCTAATGACTCTGAGTTCCTCTGCTATAAAAGACAAACATTTTAGCATATACCTAACACAACCTGTATCCTGTTTAAAAGCCTTGTTGTGTTCCTTTGGGAGATCATGCTAAGAGAAGGTCTAAAGAGATCTATGTCAAACCTTTCACTAACTATGGTCCTGTCACAAGTATTTAGATATGTTGAAATTGGGTATCACTGTGATTTAGAATAAAATTTGAAGGCTTAGACATTCTCTGTGAAAGAAAAGAAACCTTTGGCCCTGAAAGAGCTGAAGTGGGTTGCATGGAGCACTGGAAATAGAGAGCACTGGAAAGCTGCACTACTTTGTAGTTCAACAGGGGATTGGATGGCCATATTGGCAAAATTCAAGTCACTTTTCAGAGTGTGCTTGTCCCTGGAATACTTAAAAAATTTTCAAAACACAGCAGTCTCAACAAAATAGAAGGATTCTGATGAATTAACCAGTTTGGATAAAAAATGTTTAGTCTTTTTTTTTTTTTTTTAATCTAGTACTCATATTTAATTTTTAAGATTTACAGGCATTATGCCCAAGGACATAGCCTTGAATCTCATGATTATTTTGGCACTTATAGCATCTAATTGTGGTCATATTTCTTTATTAGCAGTTATAGATTAGTCTTGAGTGTAACTCCTTTAATAAAATCTTGCTGAAGAGCATAACTATTTGCTAATTGGATGCTGCACATTTTTTGAAGTCATTCTCTAATGGGAGGTCGAGAGTGAGATCTGATCAATAAAATATAAGCACAACCAATTTGCTTTATCTTTGAAATGCTGCATTTCTGAGTGACAAGAACTATAGATTTTCTCATAAGCAGGAAGAAATCTATTACATAAAGGTACATATAAAACAATTGAAACAATTATTATTGGATGCTTGAATTTAATGAAGTTGGAAATCAGTGAAGTTGTATGGTAAAGAAAGTATTACGTTTAAAAAATGTTTAAAGTATTTATTGCTATTTCAATATACAACACAAAATGTTTGCTGTTGATTACTGTAAGAACTAGAAAAAGCACTGTTTTGATTTCTAGCAAACAAGATTCAGGAGAGTGTTTGCCTCCATATTTAGTGATTTAGAATTAGAATTCTTGCTAAGTTAGCTAGTGATGTTTTCCCCTTGAGACCAATTTAAATCCATGTCCAGGAAAGTAGAATAAAGACTTGATATTCAGCAAGGAAAATTGCTTTAGAACATCAGGAGGGAGAAAGAGAATTTATTTGCTTTGAAAGGCAAAGCAAAACAATAGCAGCAAAACCCCAAAGAACTGGAGGTATAGTGGGTATGTTTACTTACATATAATCTGTCATTATATTTTTCATCAATACTAATAGCAAAGGCACTTAATTTTGTCCTGTGTTAAGCTTATTTAAAACAGAACACTACTTGTCAGAATATCAGTGTTATGTAATAAATGGACTAATTTAACTGAAATGTAAGACACTGCATATAAAGCTTACATAATCTACTGGATAATAAAATGACACAGGTAGCTATTTATTTAGTCCTTTAGATCTGTTTAGGGTTTGTAATTTCTCTATATCAAAAAACCTGGCTGAGATGTGCTTTTCTGAAAGGTATGTTTGTTAAGCACAGTGTTTCTGTTAAACTAACTTTTCTTGCTGGAGTTGCTTGTTAGTTCCTGTGATGTAAAGACATACACAAAAAAAGAGGGATTTCAAAGGAATTCCTGATTTCTGTAATTATTCACTGAATAGAATTTGGATGTAAAGTCTTATGCATATCTGCTTATCTTTACCAAAATCAACACAATCAACTAATAATAGCTGTTATGTGTAGTGCTTTTGATCTCTGCATTTTAGAGGATTTTATAAGAGAGGTATCACAACCCCCTGCCATAAAGAGATGAGGAGACTGAGAATGCTGAAGACTGCTTCATAGGATTAATGAGCCTATAAAGCTCTATAGTGACACAAATGCATGGTCCAATACCTGAGCTGGCTTTCTAAAAGACACTGTAGACTTCTTTGAATCACAATGTCTAAAGAAGGGGATATTTCATACAGAGGAGGACACCTGCTAAAAGGACTACACTAAAGATGGTCATTGTGTTATATACTAATCTATATCTTATACGAAATGAAAATGTTGTTCAAGGTATACCATTTTTGACAGAAAGCTAATAGGCCCTCTCCTATTCTCTAGACCTATGGGAATATCTAAGTTGAAGTTGTACTTTATCTAATTTAGATTGAAAAGTTAGGTAAGTTCTGTCTAAGAAGAGAAAATGAATAGAAACTGAAATCTTTCTTAAACAAATCAAGGAAGCCCCCTTAAACAAATCAAGAAACCCTCCCATGGTTCTCATGGGAGACTTTAATCTTCCTGACTAGAAGGCAACACAGTAGGACACAAGCAGACAAGGAGGTTTCTGAGGGGTGTCAGTGGTAACTTATTGACAGAGCTACTGATGGGCCAAATGGATGACACACAGCTGGATCTGCTATTCACTAACCAGGAAGAACTGGTTGGGGATGTTGCAACCAATAGCAGCCTTGGCTGTTAGTGACCATAAAACAGTGGAGTTGAAGATCCCGAGGGGAGTGAAGGAAAGTAGCAGAGCACAGACCCTGGGCTTCAGAAGAGCAGGCTTGCTCAGCTAACTGGTAGACGTGATGCCACGGGAAGCAGCTTTGAAGGGCCAATTTGCTCAGAAAGCTGGCAGGTCTTCAAGGACAATGTCCTCCAAGCACTAGAATGGTCCATCTTGATACTAAGGAATCAAGCAGATGTAACAGAAGACGGCATGAGTAAATGGGGAACTCATGACAGCTCCACTGTAAAAAAGATGTATACAGGACGTGAAGGCAGGCACATGCCTTAAAGAAAGAAACACTGTGTATATGTAGGGACAGTGATAGGAAAGCCAAAACTCACCTACAGTTGCTGCTTGAAAGGAACTTGAATGGCAAGAAGAGCTTCTACTACTACATTATTAGTAAGTTGCAGAACAAAAAAATTGGGTTAATATAGCCCAGGATACTGTTGGCCTTCTTTGGTGCCTGAGCACACTGCTGGCTCACATTCAGCTTGCTATCTCTTCAGATTCCCAAGTCCTTTTCAGTACATCTGTTCCCCAGCCAGCCAGTCCCTAATCTGTATCATTGCCAGTTAGTCCGTCCATCTCAGGTGCAGGACTTTGCATTCACCCTTGTTGAATTTCATGAGGTTCCTATCAGCCTCTTCTTCTAGCCTGTCTAGCTCTCCCTGGATGGCGGCGCTGCCCTCTAGTGTATTAACTGGCTTAATGCCATCTGCAAACTTGATGAACAAGCACTTTGTCACCTCCTGCATGTCATTGGTAAAGACATTAAACCGGACAGGTCCCAGGATAAACTCCTGCAGTACTCCAGTTGTGGGTGGCCTCCAGGTGGACCCAGTAAAGAAGCAGCAATGACTACTCTCTGAGCCTGACCATCCAACCAGTTTTTCACCATTTAGTTGTCTACCTATCCAGAACATAACAATCCACCTTGGATATAAGGATGCTATGGGAGACAGTGTTGAGAGGCCTGATAAAGTTGAGGTAAATGACATCCACTGCTCTCCCCTTGTCCACAAGTCCAGCTATTTCATCCTAGAAGGCAATCAGGTTGGCCAGGTATGATTTACCATGTTGACTGTCACCAATTACCTTCTCCTTCATGTGCCCAGAAATGTGCTCCAAATGGGACTTGCTCCATGATTTTCCCAGGGACTAAAATGTGGTTGACTGGCTAGATTGTCCTTTTGGCCTTTTTGAAGGACAGTTCTCTCATGACCCTTGGATGCAGCCCATCTGGATCAATGGACTTGTGTAGGTCAAGTTCTAGCAAGTTCTCTCTGACTCATTCTTTATCCACTGTGAATAGTTTCTTTCCTCCTTGAACACTGCGTTGAAGCACAAATGCCTAGGGAGATATCAGAGATAGAAATAGAAATTCTGAGGCTGTTTCAATGGTTTGTTAACTCCTATTACAAAGTGTGTCATTCTCTGGCAATTTTAAAGATTCACATAAATAAAGTAATAGTTTTGATCTGAACTTTTCCTGTTCTAGGTTGGAATCTTGATATTTTTGCTGGTCTAATTCTGCTACCTTTAACATTGATCTTTTTAGTGAAGACTGATACCAGCAAGTTGGTAACTACGTCTCTTCTGTTCATAACTTTCCCCAATGAGCAGTGGAACAACTTTCACTGATCTTCTTTTCATTATTATTACTACACAGACTGATTTCTTCTTGCCTTGTGTATCTCTAATTAGTTGCATCTTAATCTGTGCTTTGGCTTTGTCTGATTTTATCCCAACTTTCTGATGTTGTTCTTTTGGTCCACCCTTAGTAACCTGACTTGGTTCCCATTTCCCATTTCTTTGTGTTTGAGGTCAACGGAGATCTGTGCTTTTAGCTGTGCTGGTCTCCCACTATGTTGACTTCCCTTCCTCTGCATTGGGGTGCTTATGGGTGTTGCTGGTGTCTGTTCTCAGAGGAGCTGCCAGGTTACCATAAGTCCTTTTGCCTTTACTTGATTACCATGAGGTCTTATTTATCTGCCTCTGAGTGTGTTGAAGACTTTTCCTTTAAATTCACTGAGTTCTGATGCTTCCACCCGTTCTCTTCATTAGGATTATCAAAGCTATCATTCCACACACTGTCACCACAGTTATCTTTCACATGCTGAACTTACTCTTCTGCTCATCACACCTATTCTTTTACTCAGGTACATGATACAGCCAAAAGGACAAACTATGGGAAACAGGTCCAATGATGTCTATTGAGACCTACTGAAAGCACTTTTGCTCTTTACAATGAATTCTTTACAGTGAATCTACTTTGATGGTAAAAATATAAACCAAGCCACTTTCCATAAAAATGATACCATTTCCTGTTTATTTTACCCTTGTTACTTAACTGAATTCTCCTTAATCCCATCTATAGGTATCAATTCCTTAAGCTTGTGCCTTTCAGGTAGAACTTTCTTTCACTGAGCAAGGTAATCTATGACTAAGTATTAGATTATGGGCTTTCTAAATTGCCAAAAAAAGGATTTAGGGAAAATGAAAATTTAGTAGTTCAGGAGTTCCAGTCTCACATAATTCTGTACATTTCAACAAACCACTTTGTGTGCAATAGAAAGAACAATCAAATTCCAAGAGAGAAACTCTATTTCAATACATTATATACTATAACTGTATACAGAGATTTCTTTCCCGATGTCCCTTTAACCAGCTAAGTCAATGCGTCCACCGCACTTATGCTCAAGTGCAGTCTGTTGTTAATCAGGTAGATTTTGAATTTCCTAATTTCTGCATATCACACATAGCAACTTTAGTTGTGTAATGTGTTTTTGTTTGTGTAATATTCGTGTTACAGTTAGATGATGACATTTTCCTGGGTCGCATTTTGATATCATGACAACATATTGTTTAGGTGGTAGCTCAGCTCTAGGTAAGACTAATTGGGTCAATACACTTGATTTGTAACTGTGGGCTGTAGCCCAGATCCAATAATGCTTTAAAACCTGCTCTGTTTGGAATCTTTAACCTCTAATCAACATATTAATTAAACTGACTTAAGGTCATTTTTAAAGTACAGATCTATTCAGTAACTATCTGCCAGTTAATGACTCAGTCTTTGTTATCTTAACTTCACTGAAGCTAAACCTTTGCCATTGCTACATTTTTTATTGAGCTTCTCACTTACTGAGCTTCTCGAGAAACTTCTAAAAGGTTAGCATTAAAACTTAATTTATTGTATTCATACTATTTGTGAAAACTGCTATATATAACCCCATATTTACCACAGATACATACAGCTATAGGACAAATACAGGAAATGCAAGGAAATAAATATAAGGGGAAAAAAAACATGGAAAAAAGATGTTTAAGGCCTGTTAAAAAAATTAGTGTCACGCATCATCTAACAGCACAACAAATCAAAACAGCTTTACAAAACCTCTTAGATTAAACATTCTTAATTAAAATTTCAATTAAAGTAATAAGACATTGCAACAGTCAATTTCAAAGATTCCTTTCACAGATTTCTGCATCGCTGTAACATATTTGCCATGATGTGGTATTTGGCTTTCTAAATGTTAATGATTTTCATGATTGTTAAAGATGTTTGAATGTAAAAGTTATTGTTAAATACAGAAATTCAGAAGTATTGCTTTATGAGGCTGCTTTTTACATTGAGGGAAAGTGAAGTGTTTTTGAGCCATCAACATTTTCTTCCAATACAAAGAACTTCAAAACAATGATTGTTGGTTGTTACATCTGGGCCATTACGCATTTTACAAATTGAGCTGGTCATAATTTCACATAGCTGTGTTTTCTTCCTCATATAAAAATGGTTCAATCTGCTTGACTGCTTCTCTATTCTGGGAAATGCCTGCAAAATATTTATATTACTGTCTTTCAACAGTTCTTTGATTTTTTTGCCCTTTGAAGGTTTGATCCATAACTGTTAAGTGATTAAGAATTGCTCACCTGTTATGCTTATTAGGTAGCTGGGAAAAAAAGAATCTACATCTTACACTCTTCCCTGCTAAAATGCATTTTTCAAATTTCAAGCTTACATAAAAATGAATTATTATTCATATTCATACTAGAGATTCAAATTTGCTCCCCTTTCCCTTTCTGCAGAGGAAACTGTACAAAGTTATGGTATTGCATGGTCTTTGTTGCTAGATTAAAAATATAATATTCTTATAAAAATCTCTCTTTCCATCTTATCAGTCCAACTTCTTCACATTTTTGTTTGCTTTTAATTCCCTTGATTTGAGCTCACATTTTTTGATTTTTTAAATTTTCATATGTGTAGAAAGAGAATAACTATATCAACAAATAATCTTCATGCATTCTTGCAAACCACTTCCTCTTGCTTCTTTCTTTCTTCTTTCAACATTGATCAGCTCTGATGTTCTTCACATTTTATATTGTTTTAATCTTTGGTACTCTGTTGTTTAAATGATATTATAAGTATCTACTAGTTGGACCTCATTTTCACAATGCAGACTTTCATACTTCACCTTCACAGAATTTTAGCCCATTACATCCTATAGAAAACTTTTGATTAATGAATCCGAGTAAGCACTAAAGAGTTTGATCAATACTGCTCTGTACTAGTAACCAGACTTATTCTGATCCCTTATTATTGTTGTTCATTTGGTTTGGCCAGTGGACTAAAAATATTAAAGAAGATATCATTTTTTCAGGTATTTTATTTTTTTTAATCTACATTTAAGCAAATTTCACAACACAGTGTTTCCAAAAAACCAAATCATTTTTATATTTTTCATCTCATTGACAATTACTGTCAAGTAATTTGACAAAGTCTATATGGTTACCCCTGAATTCAGAACTCTACATACATAATTTGGCAAATCAAATACTTGATTAAAAAAAATTGCTCTGTTCTACTAGTAACATACTAACACACCAGAGAAGGTATACATTCTTCCAGTTGTGCACCTAAGAAAAGAAGGAAGATGTGTGACAACTATCAGCTTTCAAAAAGTGCTATTATTTGTACAATTGAAAACATAACTATTTGAGAGATGGAAATGCTGCCGATTCTCAGCTTTAATGCAGCTCTCAAAGCTTCTGTATGGTTGTATGAAAATTACACTTTATGAGAAAATTTTATGGCTCTTGTAGTTGAAAATCTGAATCTAAGATAGTTCACAGAACCAAAAAGGATATAAAAAAATACTTAAATATACTATTTTTAAATGTTCTAATTCAAAAAATAGTCATGTGTTTTTTTGCTTTCTGAATGCTTGAGCCTGCAGTCATTTTTTCAGTTGTGATCACTTATAGAAGTCCTTTTTATGTTCTAATGGACTAGGATGGGAACAATTTGACCTATTTTACTATAGGAAGCCGTAACAGGCTTATTTCATATTTTATGAAGTACTAAAGTCTAAATGAAAATGTAGGCATCTTATGTATTTCTATCCCTGAGAATGGATCCTTTGAAATTGAAAAAGAGCAGATCATTGGAGTGAATCTCCAGCTGGTGACAAATCTCTGTAATTGACTGCATAGAGATATAACAGTTTAGACCAAGTGAAGATCTGCTGCTGTGTGATTCTGTGTACACTCCTGGGCAACTGTTCAAAAAGACACTATTATGGGGAGATAAGAGAATCAGCATTTGGGTGTCCAACAATGAAGTTCTCATAGTAAGCCCCTTTAAAATTGTAGGAATAGGTGAAATTACACATTATTGACAAAGTACAGTTTGAATTTCAAAATATTTAGTGTTTAAATGAAATTACTTTGGCTACTTTTTCATAAAACTAAATCAGCCCTATATGATCATGTGCTACATTTCAGTAACAAACCAAATGATTTATACAGATGATCTGTCTATATGCAAAGAACTGATTATCTGAACTCTGTAACCCTTCTGAAGTAAAAAGCATAATTGAAAACCTAGATATTAACATCATTAGTGTATTTTTAAGTATCCAAACTAACTTCATTTCCAAGTTTTCAAAAATAGCACAGGTATTGTAATTATTTCTGCATGTGTTTAACTTCAAGAGCTTGAACAGTTCCACTGAAAATAATGGGAGTATTGGTGAGTTTAAAGTTCACTGAATTCATGTAGGTTTAAAGGACAGTGGCTGAAATACTCCATCTGGCAAAATCCTGCTCTTAGAAGCTGCCTTTACTCACACAACAGTGAATTCTTGTTAAGGTCTTTTTTGAGGGAGAGAGGGAAGTGACTCTTTCAACTGATAGCTGCAATGCTATACCCATTTTCTGATATTCTACTCTTTTATATAAAAACCCCTCAATTTATTAGGAGTTAAAAAGGATTTTTCATATGCACTTGACATGTGTTTCAGTTTTTGGAAATTGTTTCCTAAGAAGTATTTACTTGTGAATAAACTTTCTTTTCCATTATTCTCACTACCCTTAAAGTGTTAAAATCTCAATTCCTTCATTCATGGCAGGTTGAAAAATACAAATGCAGAACAATTTAGTTTTTAAACTTTCATCATATTGGTCAGGATGGCTGGCAACTTTGAATCTGATCTGATTTTTAAAGCATTATTTCATTAAAGATGAGGAAGTCACATTATTGTTTGTGAAGAAAGTTTCTGAGCTTACTTCTGCTATTTTGGAATAGCTCTTATAGTCCCTATTAACTTTTTCAGTAGGAATTTTGTCTGAAATTCATATTTACTTTTGTGAAACTGTAATCCCTAGTATAGGGAAAGAAGAGGACTTTTCATTTGTTTTTTAAGTGCAAATGACTACTTGAATATGTGTACAGACATATTTAAATCAAAGCTTTATGAAGTGAAAAAATATTTTCAATAGCCTTGGGACTATTTAAGGGCTCTTCATTCTAAAGTAGATAAGCAGCTTTCCGGCAAGTGCTTGGAAAGAGCATGAAAGGGAGCAGAGAAGACAGGTAGTGGTGAAGGTTTTCTTGGTTTACGCCTTGTGCTCAGAACATAAGCATTATTACCATTACTGGTGGGAAGAAAAACAAGTTTTGCTGTGCTGGGGTGGGGAGGAGAGAGAGGCTTAGTTGAATGCAGAAGGATTTTCAGTGAACACATGTAATTCATTATCCCCATTTTATAGAAGAAAATAAAGCACGGGTAGGAGGAGTAACATTGTCAAGGTCATTCAGCTAATGTTAGAGCTGGGAATAGAGGCTGAATCTCCTCATTTCCAGTCTGGTGCTTTGACCACTGTCTGCAAGCTCTTTCTTTGGTGGTTAGATTGTATTCTTTTTGACAGGAGGAGCTATTTCAGTCAATACTAGTAAGTGATCATTTCCAAGTTTAAGAGCATTTGCCTGACAGTTTTGAGAGGTATTACAACAGGAAATGCCTTCTTGATATTGTAAAATATAAAAAATGTAAAAGACTTTTTTGAAAGCAGTGAAAATGACTTAAGTTCCTGGAGTTTATTTAAAGTAATGGAATTTTTTAGAAACGTTCCTAAAACTTGCAAATAGCAAATTCTTTTCCTATAAATTGTACTATATTTTTAAGCATTTTCTATCAAGACCGCTAATCTCTTCCAAAAGTTGGCGCATCTTCAGGTCATATAGTAATAGCTGTTATCTGATAGCTGTTCACAGTGCATTCAACTGTGAATATTATGAGAATATCAGCAGGCTTATGTGGGGCATGTTCATTGTCAAATGTTTTGAATAGGAGACAGCTGTTCAATAACGCCGTCATCTGAAAGACAGGAGTGACGGTTGCTTGTAAGCTTTCTTTGAGAACTGCCAACTCTGTTTCTACTTATCTCTGTTAGAAATAAATGGAGTACCATTTCAGAGCCTGGAGAAACTGGGCAAGGGTGGTTTCATCATGGGGCCCAGTGCCAAAAACAGAGAGTGTCCTTTAGAAGGGGCACCTCGGAGCTGCTGAGGGCTCGCAGGAGGATCTGTATCGCAGGAACCAGTGCGGCAGACAGCATCATGAGAAGTGTCATGGCAGTCCCAGGCTACCCCTTGTGCTAGGAAAACCAAAACCAATTACCCAGCACAGTCCCTACGTGAAGACCAGTACAAATGGAGAGCTCTGGCCAACTGATATTGCTCTGCCAGCTTAGGCCAAGGGCAAACTGAAGTAGTTCATGGAATTAAAGGAAAATAACTATATTTTAAGCAAAGACTGGGACAGACTAGCACAGAAATAGGACTTCTCCCTCATTTAAATATTAATGTGTTATGAATTGCAAGTGTGATGAAGTGTGATGAAGCTATCTTGGTAGCATAATTCTTGACAATAACCTTGATGCAGTTTTGGTTTTCAAAGTAGTTATTCTAACAAGCACTTACATAATAAAGGAAGCAAGGTCCACACCACATAAAGAATATCCCCATCAGATTTCAGTACCTCAGGCAGGTTTTGTAATGGGTCTGGGAGGACAGAGTTTGGGGAAGATTCTGCCCACACGACTTTGCAAATAGTTTCTGTAAGTGAAAATAACATTGATAGAGATTGAAAATGTAGCTTCAACCTGATAAATGCACACTAAATAAAAGAAAATTGATCCCTGAAGGACAGGATACTTGAGGAATTTTTGTGATTTATACTGAAGAGGATTAGTCTTAAGTGGGATATACATTCTATAATGTGACATGAAAAATGCTGTCCTAAACTACTCCTGAGTGAACTTCCCATGGACAGTTGCCAATGCAGTCTGTAAGGAGGACTACATGGATGTGTAAGTCCTGGTCAGTCTCATCTGGGTGACACTTAAGGCAATTTATTTGTTTAATTTTGTATGATAATATGTCACACAATAGGATAGTTTATTTAATACATCCACCAATTTTTATGATTGACTCCTATATTGTATTATTTAAGTGGCAAAGGCCTTATGAGCTGAGCTGCTTCTGAAGCACAGCATAATCCGGTGCACAAAGTCCCTAACTGAATAAATGATAATAGGTGATTGGCATATGCATCACCTGAGTGATAGTAGGTAGTTGGAATAGGAAGTATGAATTATGTGAATTTTTCACTTTTTATTGATTTAAAGCTAACGCAGATATATTACAAAACTGAAATTCACATCTGTGCAGCATGAACATTAAAATAATATAATATAGCTCAAACTAAAAATAAATGGTAGAAGAAGTGGGAAAATATATTAATTCAGTCTGATAAAGAAAAGCAGGAGTTTGTTCCAAAATTTGATTTAATGGAGGATCATTCTTTAATTTTAGCATTTCTTTCAACCTCTACAAGCCTGCCAAATTCAAACAGCTAGGAGGAAACTAATCTTTGTTTTTTTTGTGGCTTGCTATTTTCCTTTGAAGTCACAGATGGATAAATTATAGACCCAGTATCCTATCAACTGAGGTATTGCTTTCACAGAAATCTCCATTGGAAATTTATGGTATCTCACAATGTCTTGGAGATAATTTATTGAGGAGTCTTATAGAATATTTTGTTGCAAGAAATAGCTAGTTCAAAATAGTTTAGTACATTATTACATAATATTAATTCTGTTTAATGAATGATTTATAAAATGTCAAAAAAAAATTTTTATATTACTTGATAGAAGAGCATATCAGTATTTGAAAATTCCACCTGAATTAAATTACCTATTTTATTTTAAATAAGAAATAAGAGATTGATATAACTTACATTCAGCATTATAGGTCAGTATCAAATGGTAAAACCAAAAGCTCTGCCTGTTAGAAATTACTGTCTATTTATAGAATCAGCAAAAGCCAAAGGCCTAAGTTAAACCTCTGGAACTGAAAGCATTTTACCAAAACCTTATATCATGCCTCTCGCTTTTCTTGAGAAGATAATATTCTTTCCTATTCTTGTGCTAACAAGACAGCTATTCTGCCTGACATATTGATACGGAAAAACCACAAATACAAGCAAATCACTTCTAAGAGCTAAAGATAAGAAAAAGAAAGGACTGGAGTTACATGACAGCCTTCCAGCTCAGATTCCATTGCAACTGTCTTCCATATATTTGGTAAGAAAGTTCTTCTGTTCTCTGCATTTGATCTTAAACAAAACAAAACAACCCTCCCTAAATTTTCTGGTAAGAACTTCTGGCTTTGCTCGTCTCTAGTGCTGGATATTAAACTCTCCGGCTGGCCTACACTATGAAAATGCAGGAACCAGCCTTGGAATACTGCTGCATCAGCAAACATCCTGCACCCACGGGCAAAGGTTTTGCTGTCCTGCAGTGGCTACGAGTTTGAGAGAAACTTTATGGTCAGGGATGTTCAGGCTACTGAACAGAGAACTGATACGGTAGCTTTACAGCATAAAACAAATTGATGAAGTTTAGCTCTAGGCTGGTTAAATCATTTTGGGACAATACTTTGCCTGCGAAAGTGTCCAGCTGGGTAACCTCAAACACTTCACAAATTCCAAGTCATCCTGTGCCTTCACCTGAAAAATATTTTTGAGTTATAATTACAAAACAGAAGTGACTAAAGAGATGGTGATCATCTTCCTTTGTAAACAGATTGGGATAAGAGAGACATTTGCATTCCTTCTCTTCTGTAGGAGACATAAGCCAAGGCTCATCTTCCCAGGAAAATGCCCTAGAATCACATGCTAGGACAAGCCCTGTCTGCTCTAGGGTAAATCATATTTCATATTTCCCAGGAGAATATCCTAATTGTTGTGCTACGCAGAATTCTTTATGAAGTAAAGAACCTTTAGCAGTAGTGAATGCAAGCTTTGCCTACCATACTGGGTACACCATCATACTGGCTAGGCCGTTCCCGTGAGTGGCGGAGATATCAAATCCTCTCATGCAGCTAAATGAATTTAAACCCATTTCTCCCACCTTCCAGGTGAGTTCCGTCCTCGGTGGCAGGTTCTTGAGTAAAACAGGCCACTGACTTCCATTTCTCTTCTTTCTTTTAAAAATGCTAGGAAATTAAATAAAAATGTTCTTTCTTACACTTAAAAAACCCTGAAGTCAAGAAGGTGGTGTGAAAGTAGACCCACAGGTATATTTTAATAAGAAAAACTGAGGAAGACTATTTGTGTTTGGATTTTTTGGAAGGGAAGATTTTGTTGTTTCAAACATGGAGTTATCCGTACAACCTAAGGTAGTATTATAGAAGTGAATCTTATTCCAGATTTACTTACCTTTATGATGGGTGGTTGGCTTCAGCGATGGGCTTTAACATGGGACCTCTGTGTATTAGTGTTGCGTAAATGTCTCCAGTTTTCTGAATTTGTCACATTCTATCTATCGTGTCTCTCTTCTGCCTATAATAAGCTTCATCTGTCTGCTTTTGAAAAGATTAAGTTAAAAAAATAGGTAGATTTCTGCACCTGGGAATTCTAGTTTCAGATTTTCTGATGCAGGTGCAAGTCTTTGTTGGGCCAATAAGACTATCAGAAAGAATAATCATGACACCTTTCTTCCCATTCAGAGGTGGATTTCTGTGGAAGCATTAAAGTTGATTCTAAAACATGAATATTCAGGAGTAAATATTAATTTTTTGAACCTTTTTCCTATATCTTTGCTATGTTTAATCATCTTTTGGATTTGGCAGACTTGCAGATTACAGCTGGTGCATTAAAGCATCCAGTACCTTCCTAGGAAGTTCATAATCCTTACTTCACTTTGTTCATTCTCTGATGATGCCTTCCAGGAGCTGAATGGGCCGCACTCCTCTGTTCTGCCAGACTAAACCAATATAGAAATAGCCTCATACTGGGAACACCTACAGCATCAAAGCCAAATGGAGGAGTAATGTATTTGAAAGAATCATGTCATTAATATATTTTTGCTTGTATTGGCTGAAATACAAGAAAAACAAAGTTTAACTTTGTCTAAGCCTTAAGTAATTCTCTGTGTTGTCCTCCTTTATTCCTGCCAGTGGGCTAAGAGAACTGGGAATGGTAACAGGCTTCCCATATCTTCTTTGTTCAGGGGTTCATTATACTGGAACCTTCTTACAACAAAGTGGCGTCCTTTTAAGTTAATTCTCACAATAATGCTATTATGGATTGTCTATACCAGGCCTTCCTTTTTTTCTTTTCTTTGTTACTTTCTTTTTAAATTCTTCCTCCTCCTGTTTGTCGAAACAAGTATGAAGGAGAGGAGATGTCCCTTCCACATGTAGCACTTTGTTTTCTTCAGCATTATTGTAAGGGACTAAGGGATTTAGCTCACATTTCAGGATCTGGGAGTATATCTGCCATTGAGTGCAGATGCTGATCTGTGGAAGTGCACTGTAAGAAGGTGAAAAGGTGTTCACTGTAAGTGCAGTAAAGATCTTGTTTAAATGAATAAATGCCTACTGGTGGGTTCACTGACATGGTTAAAGTACAGCTGGTCTGTCTGAACATTTCTGTCTAAACTGCTCTTTCTGATCTATAAATGGACTGGGGATATTGTGGGCGTGAAAAGTATCTAATTACACTGGAAGATCAGAAGATTTTTGGATAGGGACAAAGTCAACATTTGAAAATCCCCAAATTTTTAGCTTTCAGATGAAAACCACAGAAATATAGATTAAAATGCCTCTGTGATACTTCTAGGAAATACCAGATTTGTGCTGCATATCCCTATTCTCTTTCTAGTCCAGGTTCATCAGTTAGACACACACATCCAGTGATGTGTGTAGCCAGAAACTTCAATGGTGGCACTGCACCACCTTGGCAAGGGAAAAGATGCTGTGTATCATGAGAGATAACAGTGAATCAAGAATCCTGAACTTAAGAAGGAAAATGAGTCATGCAGCACCAGCAGGCTATTTCTGAATTACCAAATGAAATTATAGGTAGTTTTTATTTTGGTTTCTTACTTTCCATGGGAGATAAATATTTTCAAAACAGAAATATTTCTTGAGATGCAAAATCAGCTTTTAATTGAACAATGTAAATTGCTTATATCACTGTAAAAATGTTTCTGAATTCATTACAAACTATTTGTTCTATAATGACATTCAGGAAATAGAATTTCAGAGGATTAGAGATGGATTTTCATACTGATTCTAGACAATCATAAATTTATTCATTATTGTAAAGATGGTTTAGTAAAGCTCTTATAACTGATTAACTGAATAGCTTAGATTTTCAAGCATGATAGCTTTGTACATAAACCTTGCATTTGTGGACTTTTAATGACTTTGATATAAAAACCATATGACAATTCAAAAGGGTAAAGAAATGATCATAGATAGCAATTGTAGGTTTGGGCATATGAAAGAAATACATCCAAGCAGTTATGCAATTACTTGTGTATGCGACTGATAGATGTGGTTGAAAAAGTGGGAAACCAATATGCTTAAATCAGTTAGTGTTTACACAAAATACACACTATCTCTCTTTGTAAATCTTATTCCTGTACCTAGATTCTTTAGTCCTCTTAGATTTTAATTTGAAGTGTAGATACACAACTGTAAATCTGAAAGAGGAAAGTGATTAAAATCTATTTTGCAGGTTGCATATTCTTCTCCAGCTGCTATTGAGCTAAATTTCTTTAGCATAAAAGTAGACGGAGATGTATATTTTTCTGTGAAGCTGGAACAATTCGTATTCTTGACATTTTATGTCAGTCAGTAATGATGTGCATCTCATTTTGTTAATTGACATAACCTTTTCAAAAAAAACCAAAGTTAACTGTGTCTCTGGCAGACTGTTCTTTAGATTTTAGGCCAGAAGTTAAGATCGTGGCTGAAGTCATGTTTTCCTCGTGACAGTAGAGTATTCCTTGGGGACAAAGAAAACAATTTACAACTGGTGTACATACTGGCCAGGCTTGCCTCTCACCTGCTAACAATACTGTTGTACAAGAATGTCTGACAGTGCTGCTGTTGCACACAGGATGTAGCCACTGACTCAGCAAGTTAACTTTGATAACGAAATCTGGTAAAGTGTTGACAAAAGCCACAATGGAAAAAAAAAAATCTTATGTATACCTAAACAATTACCCCATGACATTAAAAATGTCCGGGTTTACCTTACATGCCTCGTATAATGACTGCATATAATCAAATGCAAAAGCTGAAGTTTGTCTTTGCATTAGTTTTGAGAGTCTCCGTGTGTAAGGCTGAGGCACTTGTATAGTAACACTTGCCTTTGGTAACTGGAAAAGCAAGAGCAGTGAAAACCGTTCCTGAAGTAACTAATAAATAATGACAGTCCAAAGTTTTCTGTGACACCCTGTAGCAAGCAGCATCAGGAATTCAGCCTTTAGGGTGTCATCTCAGTCCTCTCTGGGAAAAAAAGGCGAAAGGGAAGCATCCTGCAAGCTGGATATGAACTTTATTTCTGAAGATTTTATTGATAAAAGGCCTCAAATTGTAAACAGCTTCCAAGTCAAAGGAGCCAACAACATGGCAGTTCTTCTGGTAAAGAGAGGGAGGTGTGATTTAGGAATCCCTTCAGTTAGTTCATAATATTCAGGGTGGCAGTTAGATGGAGTTTAACTCCCCCCGACTTCCTGTCTTTAAAGTTGCTCTTTTCTGTGCTGCAACCCCCATATTGATCGTTATTTCATATTATTGTCTTCATGACTGAATTCATAAGCCACCATGACCAGTATTCCACCATGGTTTTTCCAGATGGAAGAGGGGTTGTTCATAACAAATGGCTTTCATCTTCTATTGCTTTCAGTAATACTGAAGTCACCTTTTGGGAAAGATGCTGGCTGCTTAATCATGGACTCTGGGCATATATCAGCACACTTCTACGTATTGCGTGATTTAAAACCCATTAAGGATCAGAGAAATATGGAATAACACCATGTCAAATTTCAAGAAAATGCAGCCTGTGGCCCCTGCGGCCCCCAGACACTGAGCCTGGACCACTCTGAGCCCATGCAGGTCTGCTACAGGCAGGTCTGCTGCCACATGTTGTTCTGAGACGAAACTTTGAGCGGTTGTTAACTTGACTGAATGTTTAGATCGCTTTATCACGTCTTGCTTTGCACAACTAAGATCTAGCATTTTTTTTCTAAGATGAAATCTTCAATTCTAAAGCATAAAAATGCTCTTTTGGTATTTGCTGCCTCAGCCCAACGGTGGGAACCAGCTTTAATCCAGTCTGCAGTTCTTAAGTACCTCCAGCGTGGAGCCGTAGCTTTATAATGTCCTGCAGGACTGGTTCTGACTGCAGCTGTAGACACCACTTATGTTACCTTGCCTGCACTGAGCTGAGTTTCACCTTGCTTGCCTTTTAGTCATGCTGAGTGTGAGGTCTTATAGGTGTAACTATACAAATATAAAATCAACTTGATATACTTCTTCTCTGTGATTACTTTTGAAATCGTCCAGTAGCTCAAAAGTTTAAATTGCAAAATATGTGCCAGCTTGTAAAAATGTTTAGGGCTGTGGAAGACCTATTAGCTTTACCCCCAGCTTTTTATTTACATCCTTTCTGGGCACAGGACAGTCAAATAGCTTTGAGTATATGTCTCCTGCTAAGAATCATATCTTTAAAATGTTAAAAAACAGGAAATTATTTATATTTGGGTTTTTTTTTTTCAATTTCCTTACTGTTCCATCATGTCCTAGGAAAAGTTAATATTTTGAATGAAATGTAATTAATAAATTTTTAAAGCTAATAGAGTCAAAGATGAGCTATTACAGTATTGGCTGTGTTCAGAAATTTACATTTTGTAAAGCCTTCTTGACTTTTTTTTCCATTACCCTGCCCTGGTAATGTACAAGCCAATTTATCTTTCAAATATTCTTTAATGTGCTCAGAGCTTTCCCTCCCTCTTCACACACAATATGAGTGGGTTGTACTTTGAAATGAAAACGCTGCAGTCGCCTGTAGTGCTTCGTGACATGCCTTTGACGGATTCCACTGCGAAGCTCCAAGAATGACCACTCAGAGCATGAATTTGTCCCCAGTGATATTCTGGGATGACAAAGAACTAATTGCTACTGCTGCTTCTTCCTTTTACTTTTTGTTTCCACAGGCTGTTAAACGACAAGCACGAGGTACGCAGGCCATTTGCAGCAGGAGCCCGCAAGCCGCTGTGCTGGGGCTGTCGTGGCACAGATGCGGCAGCGCGTGTCCAGCTTGAAGGCAATAACTGGCTAAATGGCTGTTGCTGTCAAGCCAATGTACTGTAAAATTGCAGTGGCAGTTTGTGTTGGAAGCAACTGTGTCAAGATTGTCTGCAGTACCGTACAGGATTGGGTCTGAGCTGTAGCTTTCTCTCTGCCCTCCTTTACTTCACTGAATCCTGTTGATTCGGGTGCGCTTCGTCATAGTCCGAGCACACCTTGTGAATTTTTATCAGGACACTATTTCTGTAGACTTTTTGTGCTAGTCAGTCATACTGCTGAAAGACAAATGAAGCTGGTGAATAAACATGTCATGGTTACGGAGTGAGCTGGCCCTGCAGCCTGGTTTGTGCCTTCGTACGGCCTCACGAGCCCATTTTCCTCTTCCTGACCGTCTCCGGGAATGGGGACCATGAGGTCCAGGCAGTCTTGTATTGGCTACAGGTTTCTGCTCCTCGCTTACTAACTCTGTTAATGTGACACATTCAATTAATTTTTTTGGTCCCTTTCCTCTGGAGACCTGTAAAACTGATTGAAGTGACTTAAAAGCAATTTCTTCCAAACAAAATAGCATTTGATTGACAAGTGAGTGTAGAAAATAGGTTAAAATAATAAAAACCCCACACCTTTCCTTACCTATAATAATCTTTCTCCCTATGCCTACATTATTGTCCCCTCTGTAGTGGAAGAACTAGCCTGTTTGCCCTAGTCCCTCTCTCTTTTTGACTATATCGTACAGTCCATCAAAAACAGTGCCAGGAAACATTCCCTGGCACTAAATGGCAGTCAGACTTTAACACTACTGCAATTTAGAGCAGTTCCTGGCATGTTCTTAGCCCAGATCTACTGATAATTCCACTCTGATTTTAGGGATCAGGAGAATTTAATAGTATGGAGGGCTGCCCTTTCTGTGCCAGCCTTAGTGCCAAAAAAATGGTCCCGGGCACTTTTAACTTCATAGTAGCTTTTGGGTCACACTGTGTGCTGTGTCTCTGCCAGCTTCCTGACAAGCACCAGTTACTGCTTTCCTTTGTGAGGGGGTTATTTTAGACAATTAGAATTAAAGTTGTGCAGACTTTTTTTTTAAGTTAAGATCAATCCAAAACATTAATTCTTTTTCTTGCCCTTAAAAAAAGCAAATGAAGTGTGACATAAAAATGAGATCACAAGATGAAGTAGAAACATTTCAAAGTAAGCCATAAACATCTCAAATATTCACTTCAAAAATCTTTCTTCCTAAAATCATTGTATTTTTTTTCTACAAAAATTATTGGTCAAACATGACCAAATCATGATTTTTTTATAATTTCCCTGAAATTATTTTGCATATTGGCTGAAATACTTGTAAATGTCTTATTGACCATAACACCTTCCCCTTCCCCTCCACTATAAGCCCAAGAAACAATTGTCCAGCTCTGTTTATGACTTCCGGTGATCCCAGGGTTTGGTCTGGGAAGAATAAATCATTCTAGTATGGATCTGGACAGACAGCTAGCTACTTGTGAATTGATGGTCATTGTTATCTTAACTTTTCAGAACAGTTTACAAAACAAGCCTTATCTTTGCTGCTGTTTCATTTTCTGTTTTTCTGTTTCCTTCCACACAACAGCTTGGTTTAACTCATAGAAGTCTAGCAGGTTAATATCACACAGATAACCTGAGGGGCATATGACAATTATAAAAAATGCTCCCTCGTTTTCAACCGAAGACATTAGAGATGACATGTCTAGATGATTTCCTCTCTGTATTGCCATCATCACTTTCTACAGCCTGTGTATTGCTGACTTTCTTTTATTTGAAAGTGCTTTGTAGATCTCAATTTCAACTATTCAACAGTAGCAAATGGAATGAAAAAAACCCAAAGCCAAGCCTACAATTTCTTCTATGTGCAAAAACGACAGAGAAATTAAATGACTTGTACAAAGCCAGTGAGACTGATTTTCTTTTCCTTCTCTCAAGTGTGTAAATCAATGAAGTCCCAACAGTGTAAAACCTGCATCAGTGAGTACAGAATCAAGCCCAGCCAGGCTAAAACAAAGTGTAATAGCATATGCAGTAAAATGTACTATGCAGCTGTTAGACCTACTAAGCTCTGTTGAGAAGTCACACTTCACTTTTCTTGTTTTTGTTGTTAAGGCATGAGATCAGTGCAACACTTGCAAAATCAGTTTTTACACAAAAAGCAGACATTTCTCCAAGGAACTCATGTTTTCTAAGAGTAAGGGAAACTGCGAGAAATAAATAGCAACAAGAAATCCAAGTTTCATTTGCCCTTGGCATCATAATGATGGCACCCATTTAAGAATATGCTTCAGGCCCAGTGACTAATGGGCTGAAATACTTGCATAAATTAAACATATGCTTACATATTTTGCTCCATAAGAGCTGATAATGTCAAAATAACTGGAGCTATTTTGAGTGTCTTGCTGTTTTGGTAATAATTAATATCTTGACGAAGCATAAATGCTACTACTGAGCATGAACCATCCTTTTATTCTTACCCAAAATCTCTTTTTCAGGCACTGTCATGAAAGAAGTGATCAATAATAATCATTTGAGTTAAATATGCAACTTAAGGTTGTATCAAGAAAAAAATGTAGTCAATCCTATAAAAAAGAATATAAGCACTTAGAAGATTTCACGGGCGAGTGGCTGCTTTGGCAACTGATATTAAGATTTCTTTTCTTCCTTAGGTGCATATTTAGTACTAGAAACTACTGCTTTCATTTCAGTACTGTCACATAAAACCAGATGCACTAGGTCTTTGCTACAAAACGGCTTGCTGAAGGCTGAGGGTTATGCTAATACCTGATCCTCATTCCTCTCTGAGTAAATCCGTGTGCCTATTGGGACATCAAAGGGTGCTCCAAATCTTTATTACTGAGAGCTGTTATCATTCCTCCTTGCAAGACATATTCCAACACAAAAAGGGTGTTCTTCTGCTGCCTTCTCCCCATAATATAGTATCAGATTGATAACACTTAGTGGAAAGTTTTTGCCTGCTGCATGGAAAGCCTTGGTTCTGTTCCTGGTTAATGCATCACTCTGGAGAATGGCTTTATCCCTGGTAGACCCCCATGACCTTTCCTCTTTGCTGCACTAGTTTTGGTGTCAGGAGATGTTTTCCTCAAAGTGTGAGAATATAAAGGACTTACTGCAATTTTACAGTTTCCTAGAGCTGGAGCCATTATCAGTTTGGCTAAAGATAAGCTACTTTGCCACCTTAGGAATGCCTCAGTTACTGCTTGTTGGATGCTGGAACAGTGCACAAGAGTGAGGACCATTCTGTACGTGCCCTGTTTCTTGTATTCTTTCCCTAAGCATCTGATATCAGCCCCTCTGGAGACAGCATGCTAAAACTATAGTCTGACCCAGTGCAACTTGTTTTTAGGTAACTTGCTTTGTGCTGACTCTGTCTCCTGTGGCTCCTTTCAAGCATCTCAAACATTTCAAACTTCACGTCTTAAAAGTAGGCTGCTGCGTTCTCCTATCCTTTTAAACACTGCCTCTTTTTTTCTGTTCCTACAGTTCTGAGAAACAAATCAGCCTTTTATTGCTGCTTGACTTGGAAACCCTATTCTGATTTTATATTAGTAGAGCTATTGCAAGAACAGTGACTATTTTGAAATGGTTACTTAAAAAGAGGAACTTCCAAGAGTACAGTATTCCATTGCGCAAATACACAAGAATTTAACTTCAGCTCTCAGTGTAGCATAATTGCTTATAAGTACATAAGAATATACATATTTTACAGTGTCTTTTCCAAACAGGAAATAACATTAGTACTAAAGTGTATGCACGCAGTATGCTTGCAGTTATTCCAACTGTTTAATTATGTCAATAGTATTAAGCAGGATTTAGAGATTAAATCAAGAGTAAATTTTCTTCCTGAGTAGTTTGACAATAAGCTGCATGCATCTTCCATTGTATCTAATTTCTATGTACTGAATAATGATAATAATTAAATAATAGTATTAACAGTTTGAACTTTTATACAGAAAATTGAGATTCAAGGAAATCAAAGCATTTCAAACTTTGAAATACTCGACATTGTTCCCAGATGAAGTTGAGGGCAAGCTCTAAACACTTGGATTCTTAAGAACAAGAAGTCCAAACCTGACTGAGAACTCATTTGTTCAGTGGGAGCTTTTGACGTAATCACTCTGGCTTTTAAGTCCAAATTTGGGCACCAGCTTAAGTATCCTAATTCTTTGCAATTTCTGAGTACCCACCGATCCAAAGGAAATCAAGAATCTGCTATATGAAATGAGAAACTCTGAGAACTACATCACCTCGGTAAGACCCCAAGCATAGAGATGAATATCAAATGTCGGTTGTCTTTGGCTTTGGTCAAATAATTACTACAGAACTTTTTTTAATCGATTGAAATCACATGGAGGGAATCACTCTTGCTTCCTTGTTTACAGGCTCACTTCTTTGATTAACAGAGCTTCTCCTCCAATCTTAATTCGTTAATGAGACTTCTGCTTTTAAAGCTGAAAGGTAAAATACCCTTTACTCTTACAGCATATAAATGCTTAACTGAGAGCGATTAATTATAAAATAAAGACTGGCCAGAAAGTTTCAATCTAACAGCTTTTCACCGGAAAATTCAATTTTCTTAAAATTACATGTTTCACAGAACATATTGACTTTGATGATACTTTCATTATACACAATTCTTAATGAACAGTTCTCAGTGAACAGTTCTCATGTCTTTAATAAATAGTTTCACTTTCTTCTTTCTTTTTGATACTGTAAAGCATGTTGTTTTGATGATGATTTGCTTTTCATTTGAGTTTTTATATTAGAATATTAATGTCATTTTATATCTATGAATAGCTTATTTATGCGGAATACTTTGAAATTTTTGATATTTTCAGAGGAAAACTATTAAAGTTTCTGAATGCTTAAAAATGTCAGAAAATGATGACCTTTGATCTCTTTGCCTCTGATATAAATGATGCCTCTGATCTGAAAGGAAAACAAAACATCAAAAACAGAATTTCTCATGGAATGGAAATTCCATTTTCCAGGTGTCTTTGCCAGTAGGTCTGCAAGGGCACATCCTAAATTCCCCAAAACTTGGTGCTGATGGCAAGATGGCAATAGCAAGCAGTATCCCATAGAAATATAACAGTCTTACTCAAGTTGAGTAATATCTCCAGAAGTGGAATACCTCTTGGTGGAGTGGATCTCTTTGTACTAAATATACAGTAGAAACATGGAACAGTCAGAAACAGGGAGTGAATGGATGGAAAATTGTAAAGGCCATATCTTTATGCTGATTGCCTCCACATCCTAGCCTAAGAGGGGAAAAGGGACATGTCAGTTATATTGAAAGGTAAGGCAGGCCAGAAGGCTGTAGACTGAATTACTGCTTCATTTATTTATTTTTTTAACGGCCTGTGTAAGTCCTTTAGCATTAGAATTAGGACCCTTCTCCTTCCCAGGCTGAAGCTGAAGCCTCCTTATAGGAGGTCATAACTTTGTAGTGAAGGATGAAACCAATGTATATGAATATATCAGACATTTGTGATAGGTTCCTTGTGATAGGGCTGAAATATGGGGCGAAAAAACCACCCCTGTATGGATTTAAAGCAAGGATACTTTGATGAAATAACAAGTAGGGTAACTACAGAGGAATAACCGTTATAAAGAATATTCTTAGTGACACAGTTGTCTACAGCATACATGAATGAAACCCCATCTTCCCATTTTGTAGGTTTCCAGGGTGCAAAAAAAATAGCTTTCTTCATTCTACTATGTCACTAATCTGAGACAATCCTTAGCCAAAGCTCAGCATCGTAATATTTGCAGTTTCAAACTCACATCTAGATCAGAGCTTTCTAGTTAAAATCAGCAATGTAATATCAGGTCCAGTGAAGTGTAAAATGTATTTCTGTTCAGCTCCACTGTGATGTAGTTCTATCACAGCAGCCATTAGCTGCCCCAAAATAGCAATCTATCATGAAAGCTAATGCTTTATTGGTTTCATCCTTTTTTAAACATACCTGTAAAAATTACACTTAAATCCCAGGAATGTGTTTTTACGGTATGCGCTGTTCCAAATAAGCAGCTGTTAAGAACCTGTCCTTGGTTACTTAAGGTCTCTTTAAATATTGGTCTCATTCTCTTGAAGTCGAGGCTTTTTTTCTCAAGAAAATCTCCACATCTTTCTTTATCTTATGTGGGACCATATGGGATCCAGTTTCATTTTAAAATGTTTTCTCCCCCCAAAATTCATCCACTATGCAAAAAACTTTTTGTCTGATGTAGGGTCTTTAGGCAGACATTATTTGAATCTCATTGAAAGCTAAGACCTGTGGTTCCTGAAATTTGCTTTCCTTCTCCTATAACCTTGCAATTAGTTACAATCAGAGAGAAGACATAAGACACTTTGTTTAGCAAAGCAAGCAAATGTCAAAATGATTATTTAAATATTATTTTAAAATCCTTGTTATGTCTTTTTGCAACCCTTGCCACATTCTATAGAACATTAAATTTTCTCACAGCCTTTGCTTGTACAGCCACATGAAGAGGGAACAGTTTAGTGGAAATACCTTTAGTATTCTTCATTTTTCTAGCTAGAATCTGCAGTGACAAGCCATAAACATTTATTTATTTATTTATTTATTACTACTGTGGAAGAATCTGGGAGTCATGGTAACAGCTATTCATACCTGTAATAAAAAAAACTGCTCCTCAAAAAGGAAAAGTTTTGGTTGTTTCCCTGAAGGCACCTTGAAGTTTCTAAGGCTTCTACATGTGACTTCTTAAAGAGAAAGAACAGCTGTTATTTTTCAAGACTCTCAGGCTTTCCATGTGCAAAATTGCACATGCAAAGCGGAAAGGAATCCTTTGTTAAGTCCAGTGTGTAAATTTCCCATATTAAATACTGGGAGAGATATGGAAATATAGCTAGCATCTTTCCTGTGGAAAAACAAGCCATTCTAGAGAACATTTTGGGCTTATTAAAGCTCAAAGCAGTGAAATTGTATATATTAACTCTGGTTTCAGAGAAGAGTGGATCAAATCATGTTAAGAACTGAATCATTAAAATATAACATATGCTCATTTTCTTCTTCCTTTCTTTGTGCCACATGCTGATAACTCAGGACCTGTTGTGAATTGTACTTTAGTTTTCCATTGTGATCTGTTTTTCCTTCTATTGCTTAAGTTCTTGAGTCACAGTTTGTTTCTGTTATCCATTCCCTTTGTGCATAATATGCCTCTTGGTTCTCAACCCTCTTTCCAGTAACAGATTGGTGTCTTAAGCATATTGTAGCATCGCATCTGGCAGATGTCTTCTTCGTGGAGAATGGAAATATCTTCCATGTCTCCTGACATGGTCCCGTTACTCACAGTAAATCCACCCTGTTCACTGCTACATCAGTGACTGTTTCTGATAGTCTTTTTTTCTGATCATTTCATTTCTAAAACGTACTTGTCATTTAATTGAAAGCATTCAGATGTAAAATTTTATTTCTGAAGTCATCAGTCTTCATGCATCGACCTTGGAAGGTCATTACTCCACCATATAGAACAAGACTGAGGAACAGTTTTTTGTTGTCTTTGTACCAGAAGGATGCTTACACTTACAGTACCACCACTGAGTTCTCCCTCAAACTACCATTGTCCCACTTTTAAGGCTACTTAGATGATTATCTTGATGTTGGAGGGCCTGCACGTTCCTCTGGCCTTTTTCTGCAAAAGACCTTCATCTTTCACTTATCCACGTGAATAACCAAGTGGAAATATCCACCATCAAACTGGCTTTGAAAACTTTCATTGGTTGTGTCCAACAGATCAGGTTGTTGATCTCCTGTCAACATACTTATCATTGTAACCCTGTCCATTGTCTTTCACAGTGGATCAAAAACTGCTTGGATGTTAGTTCATTCTGTCAGCTGCCAGTCATCATCTTGAGGTTATATGTGCAATCTTTAACTAATAACAAGCTATATAACAAGATCTCAGTTCTACAGTTTTCAGCACGTACAGAGATTGTTATACCCATGTGCAGTACGCAGAGCCAAAGAAACTCTTAAGTGCCACCTATTGCAATGTCATAGCCTGAGGCTCAAGTTTTCTAGTATCACTAAGAGAAGCTGGCTCCTTTGGGATTTCTAAAGCTCTTGCATGCCCTTCTTCATGTGTTGCATTTCTTGGTAGAAAGTGACACAATGAAGCAGTTGAAATGATCGTACAAATAAGCATGATGGCAATTCTTCCTTTGGAAAACTTCCTAAAAATACAGGTCTGCTTTCATCTTGTGATAGCAAATAAGAGATTCTGGTAAGTTTTGGTGAAAACAAATGAAACAGAAAATGCAATTAGGAGGAGCCTTCCAGTCATAAGTTTTACAGTCAGACTATGAGATGTTGTCTTCTTCTAATCGGGGGTCCCTCTGATCTCTATCCCTGATATCTACTTGAATGAATCTTATCAGTTATGTTGTAAAAAATTAAATTCCGGGATGTAGACTTATCTTTTTGCTTTTCCTGAAGAAAAGTTGAAAATTTCCCTATGCAAAACTCCAATTTTTCAAATAAAAGTGATTTTTTCTAACAGAAATCCCTTCTGATTGGAAAGCCCAATCATCTGTATATACATATTTACTAAAAGATAGAAACTTCTCCCCCAGAACAAAGCAGGATAAGAACATTTGTTTTTATAGAGATAAATTAGAGTATAAAGAATGTGTCCCTTAATACACACAGTGATGCACATTTTGTAACCTTGAAAAGTGAGTATATTCTGCCTGAACTACTGCTAATGTGTTAAGATGCTTTCAGCAATTAGAAACACAAACGTGTTTGCTTTACAAATGACAAGGGCTTGTGTAAGTTCATTTTGCAATGTGTTGCTATCTTTCGTTAATAAATATGTAGGAAAAAGATTTCTAGGTAGGAATTCTATCTGTACAGAGATGGTACAGCATCATTTTATTTGTATCATTTTATGATATTCTCTTTCGAAAATTATTCTTCAAATAAAAGGAGAGAGTGGCTTAACTGACACATATCTTGTTCAGCTGCTTCAAGAGAAAGAGCTGTCCTTGGATAGTGTCATCTTTTCAAAAAGAGGAAAAAATGTAAATTAAAATTCTATATGAAATAATTCAAGCTTTCAAAGTAAAAAAATAAGTATATATCTTTTTACACTTGCAATAGGGAGCCATCATTTTATAATTTTGCATGTCATGTCATCATTTCCTATAATATCCCATAATGACCAGCTGGCACAGTGAAATAATGGAATGTTGACTCTGCTGAATATTTAAAGAGGGTTAGTCTTATTATCAGTTGTGAAGGCTATTATTAGTTCATATAGAAGCTCTTCCTACTGAAATGAAGATACAAATCACAGTTTGTTTGTTTGTTTCTTTCTTTTTACATCCTGGTTTAGGAAGAAGAAAGTAAAAAAGATATAGTACAGCTTTGTTGTTGCACCAGAAAACTTCTGAGACAGTCAAGGACAAACAATTTTAATTGAATCAGATCTTTAATTTATATTCACAAAACACCTGTGACTGGGCCACTTTATGATATTAAATATAAATCCTGTCTACACAGAACAAATGATTGTTTTCTAACAAGAAGTCAGGTACAGCAGATGATTGGAGATTGATATTTTCCTCCAAAACTTGTTTTTATTTGTCAAGTAGCTAATATCAAGTGTTAATAAATATTTCCTGGAATAAACACTGTGAAGTCATGTTTAGAATAAAATAGCACTGTTTATATTTTAAAATGTATTATGAGATAATTTATTCTATTAAGGTTGGAAGTAACCCAAAGCATGGTTTATTTTAGTTTTAGAGTCAAGAACTATATCCTTCTCCCTCTTATCTTTCCACACTATGGGGATCAAAGAGAATAATACAGGTATTTCAAAGCTCTTAATTTTTAAATACTGGTTCATGCACACAGTTATTCATGTGAAGCTATGGATTTATACATATTCATGAAATTAAACAAGTGTTTTAGGCTTTGTAGGCAGGGACTGCATAAATTAATATCTGCTATCAAAGATGTAAACAGCTGGAAGTTTCTAGGGAAAAACAGTTATTTTTAAAATAAACTATTTGCTGGTCCTTTGAATCTGGCCTCACTAGGACCTTTGGCCATCACATCTGTAACAGTACTAAACTGCTTGGAACATATGGCAAAATACATCACACACAGATCTACAAATAATGGCATGATCCCGGAAGTATTGAGTATGCTTCATTCATACTTTCATACTTTCTCAACACCTCAGGACTTATATGCAAATTCCTTAAAGTGTTATGGTCCAGCCAGTTAGGAAATGAGGTTGAACAACTCTAGTAATTATTGCTCTCAGCTGATTGGAGTTAAGGAGGGACTAGGCTGCAGCACAGGGACTGCCTTCTTCTTTCTGTGCTCTAGACCATCCACTGTCTGGCACTCAGGTAACTGTTTTGTTCACATGCAGAAGAAATAACAATTGGGTTAGAGAGAAAGAGAAGGGAGCAAAGTGGGGGGGAGAGAGAAGTGGGGACAGATTAGCAAAGAAGCAAGGATGAAGAGACAGGGAGCTGGGGAGGTTTTCTGAGAGGGGATGGTGGGAAACTGGGTAAATTGAGGAGACTGGGAATAGAGACAACTCAGGAGGGCCAAGTGTGGATCCTGGATAGATCTGTGGGACTGGATGAGCAAGAATACAATTGAAATTGGGAAACAAGGGTTGGAAAAAATAGTATAGGGACTGGCTGGGTGAATGTGACCAAGCACGACAGGGCAGAGAGTTTGTGCCCAGAGATCATGTGCTCTCAGAGCTTATTTGGAAGCCCAGGTCCGTAAATCTTAATAGCCTTATGCTGAGCAATCCTGAGTCTCTGGAGGTTTCCATCAGCAGCCCAATTTTTTACAGACTTGCAGCCCCTATCTGTTCTATCCCATCTCTACCATAAAACCTCTGTTTGGCTGACACAGTCCCTAAACTCCAGCATAATGCCTTCTGCTTCATCCCAAGTCTTCTTCCTGTTTGGCTGGACAATGACAATAAGTATTACAGTTGGTTTGGAGCTGCATATGTGTAAATGGGCCAGCTGGCTACTGCCGCTTGAAAAGTTTAAATTAAGTTTTTTGTTGTAACTGTACTGCAATCTGTGTTCAGGAGAACTGTAGGTGTGTAAAATTGCTAAGATTTTCACCTCTTTTAAATTGGGTTGAAGTTTCTCAGTACCTTCATAAGGCCCTGAAAGGGGGAGTAGATGGTTTTCTGTTGTCATTAAGAAGGTTTCATTTCCGGAAGAAACTAGACTTAGAAATAGGCAATAGTTTATCATCCTGAAATTAAACTATATTACAATGTATATCATAATGAAGATTCATTGAATATTGCAGTAACAGCCTTAATTTTGGCATTTCATAACTTCTGCATGCATGATTTCTCATCCTCTACAATACTCTTATAACATATGTTTTTGGGGTCATTTCTTTTAAATCTTTGTATTTGAAATTATTGAAAATAGCCACGCCCAGTCCTCTCTCCTTACTTTTTCCCATCTGCTTCTCAAGAAAAAAAAAAACACAGCAAATTCTGGGACTGCATTATGTTAAAAGCGATATGACTGTTTAACAAATATACACTGTTTCAGACATCTAATAATCTCAGTAAAGGAAGTGTTTGGCTCAGGATCACTAAGAACACTTTTGGCAGAATTGAAAGGGAATCAGTGCTTCATCCATTTTAATAAATATAACTCTCTCTAATGTCAGATATAGGTCCCTTCCATGGCTATTTTATTTCTTCAACAAGTCTTGTCCTCAATAGGACCTCTTCAGATAGTGGAGTGTAAGCCCCAAGTATAGGCTGAACTCATTGTGATAAAAGATGTTTGATTTTTTTTTTTTCCACTTCAGTTCACAGCCACTCCAGGGAAATCCTTAGAGGGATAAGTTACTGCTTAGCATGCTAAAACTCACAAACCTGCAGCAAACTGCCACTACTAAAATAGGTGGTGGCCATAAGAATTAAAGTATGGTCTACGGAGAGCAGCAGGCGCCGCTTACATTAGCCTGTTAGAAAAGTATTTCATAAATATATAGTGCTCTATAGTCAATGGAGTCATCGTGAAGCTACTGGTGGGTTTAATGCAGATTACTCGATTACTCCAAGTTTTCATTAGCTCGGTGATGGTGATGTGAATTTTTTCATTGTAAATGTGTTTTTCTTCTACTTTCTGCTAGATATGAAAAGAAATGAATGTGTGTACACACTACTTTTCATGCCTGAAATTAGCAGAACACCAGGCTTTCTATCTCTCCATTACCATATTGAATGATTACAACTTTCTAGCTTCAAGAACATATATGGAGTAATATATAAAAACAAGGACTCAATCTCAGAAATGTTTTGGATGTTCTAGTCTCTGTGTCCATGGCATAGAAGTTAAAATGTATAAATAATGTTAAGAACAATAAATGGAGACTAAACTACCAAGTATTTCTACAAAGCAGAATATGAATGTAAGCTTCAGAGTATTAAAAATAGGTATTTCTTAGAAGGGTGCTGTTAAATGCTTAATGCAGTTTTCAATAATGGTCAGTGATCCTACCCTTACTCCACTGAAAAAAGAGATGAGTACGTGTTTCAGGCAATTAATTGCAAAGCAGTGCCTTAAATGTATGATTGCTTGAAAAAGCTTTCAGTACCTGCAAGCATTCAAAGACTGTACTGTGTTACATTGTGTGTGCAAAAACTCAGAGTGATTTTCCATCTAACTTTACAGCCTGAATCCTAAGTTTAGTCTTGTAATTTGAGTCTATACTGCCTTGTTTTCCTGCAGTGACACAGACAGAAGATGGCACTGTTTATTCATTGTTCTAGAAATGGAAAGCTGTTTTCCTGCTCTTTCAAGGAAAAATAAATGCTCATATACAGGGAAAACAGACAAGAAAATGGAGGTGATAATGTTTTTGGAGAAATACATATTTCTGCTGAGTCAGGACATATGCCTGTAAAAGCCTCAGTGTTGCCAAGGCTCAGACAAGCGCTACCTTTTGGCGTGATAGCTGTACAGAGTTCAAAGCCTGTGTGAAATGGGGGCCTGAAATGCAACATATTGAAATCAAATACCGGAGGAGGAGGAGAGGGCAAGGATTAAACTTGTTTATGTACCGAAAAAATAGTATGAGAACATAATTATATGAAAGATGCAGTTGATAATCAGCTTGTTAATACAGGGTATCATATAAACCATGGATTTTCTGAGAAAAAGAATGACTGTACATTCATCATTTGAATTCTCAAAGAGGCTCCTGACCTTGTGAGCACCCATGCGCCTGCTTCTCTTTAAGTCTTTCTGGCTTTGAAGAAACTTAAAATGCTCAGTAACTTGTTCCTGCAAAATAGTCTTTATCTGCAAAACATCTGATGCTTGTTAAAAAGTGAAAGGATTAAACTAAACAGGAATGATATTAATATTGTACTGCAAAGGGATGGTCATGAATATATTACTACATTCTTTCAGTTAATGAAAATTACATGTTATCTAGTCTGAAAGTTTATTTTGAGTAAACATTAGACTCTTTAGAGATGAGCCTACACTATTACATTGAAATCATTAGCTCTAACTGAAAATAAACTGTGGTAGAGCTACTCCCCAGGAGCTTCTATCTAATGCATGCCTCAGCATGCAAGGAGTTAACTTTAGATTAGCTCCAGTACTTCCTTCCCAGGTGACTGACGGTAAAGAGAAGAAGAACCCTTAGGAAGGCAGGAGTTTTAAATTTCATTTGGAAAGTTTTATTGTTAATTCTGTTTGCACTTATTTATTTTCCCTCTTGATATAAATTCTAAACCTTGAGGACTGGCCCTTTTAAGTATTACTGTGTTTTTCTGTTCAGTTGCTTCATTTACCAAATAGCTTTTTTATTGTGTGTGTGACTGGAGCTATTGATCTAAACAGGGCAAAACAGGATTTGGCCCAGCATGAAAATAATCTTCAGGATGTGAGTAATACCAGCAAGTAGGATTTTTTTTTTTTTTTTCTGGAAGGCTAGAAATAGTTTTTCTCAAGAAAACATAGTAGTGTTCTACAAAAAGAATGCCATAAAAATATTTGTTGAACTAAATTGAGACCTATGCCATTTTGGTTAATGCTTATGGCATTAAATGAGATATTCTTTCTTGCTTTGGAGAATTTTCAATTGTTCAAGAGAAGAACAGCACAAACAGTTTGGGGTGGGCTTTGAAAATGCTTGTAATTCACTCTCTTTTTCAGCTTCTGGTACATCTGAAATATTTTATATTAGTGAAAAGGTAATTGAAGTTGAGCAATAATTTTTTTCTGCTCTCTGTCTGCCACTGAAAAAATGAATTCAGATTTTGTAGAATGTGCATGACTTCAGAATTGAAGTACGGGCTTTGATGTATTGTATTTTTCAAGGATCCCAGAATGACATTCTAAACAATGTTGACTTGCCCTTTTACAGTTCTGCTTGATTTCTTTTTAGTAGGATTCTTCTTAGCCATAAGAGCAGTGCTATTTATAAAAGCAAGCTAAAAAAAAAAAAAAAAGGTGCTATGCAAAGAAAATAAATTATGGGAAACCAGACAAGCAAACCTCCACTTTGTAGGTGCAAGCAGACAAATATTTTCCTGTTAGGAGTACTTCCCATCAATCTTTATGTCAGAAGAGAGCCTTTAACCTTATAACAAATTGCTGTTTATCATTGAAAGTCTTTTTGCTTCATGTTTAATTATAACCTCACATCTGCATTTTGGGTTTGTAAACTTTGGAAGAAATTGGATATTAGGCAGGCCAACTTTGATTTTTTTATTACCGATCTCTCAGAAAGACAGGTGGTTGAATTTTAGGTAAGAAGACTGCATTATACATTATTCCTTGTATTTTATAACTTGAGATCAATATTGCAACAGCAAGGTTTTGAGGGAAGATTTAACATATGAACATAACTTTTGTTTGAAATCATAAGGTCCAGCCAACATCCCCAAATGGAAATGTTCCGCCCAGCCTAATTTATGCCATAATGTGCTGCAACAAATGAAGTGTCTTCCATTTGCTTCCCTGTAATAACTAGAAAGTTGATCATTAATGTCAAGACCTGCTTTAATGGAGGTGACACAGAACACAACTTTAGTACACTGTATTGTGTAGTCATGAGATTTGCTCTTTGAGAAAGGAACAAATATGAGAATCAATGTACTTTATGGATTGCTTATCTAATTTCAGAATATGTTATAATATTCCCTTGTAATAAAGGCTATTAGTCCAAGTGAAATTGTTGAAGTAAGTCCAATATGCTGAGCACCAACAGCTCTGTTCTACGAAAATTGTTGGAGAAATTCCTCATGGAATTCCTCCTTCCTAATTCCTCCTAAAGAATTATCATTTGCCTGTACCTCACTATTACCATGTCATAGCTATATTTAGAGTATTGAAATAGAAACCTCCAAAACTAAATGTATGACCTGTTTCATTAGGAGTACAAGCAGGATCATATCCTTTCTAGAGAGATTATCCTCACCTTATCCTTGCAAGACATTCTTGTGAGTGGGTTACATTTACATTTACATGCACAGGCTAAGACCTAGGCTTAGCCTGGATTGGCCTTCCTTGGCTCCAAACTCTTGAGTTACAAAATCTAGTAATGTGCTGTCCTCGTGGGAATGTTTCCCTTTGAGATGCATGCTTTTTCTCCCCTTCTTTGCATACAGGAAGGCATGGATAAGCTGAACTCTTGCAATACGCTTTTTTATAGTGGAAGTTGCCTTTCTGTTGTTCCCCTTAAGCTTTTGAAGGTTATGGTCCTTTCAGAAGTAGGAGATCCCACTCTGAAACATGACAAAATCAATGGTAAACTTGCGAGCAGCTCTCAGCAACAGCCTTTAGCTCCTTTCCTCTCCTTAGTCCTTCTGGGGCTTAGAAGAAGAATGACAACATCTTGGCTTTTTATATTATTGTTCATGCTGTATGAAAATCCAGCATTATGTATCCAGGCCACCTGGAATTATTTGCTCACATTTTTAAGAGGGAGAAAAATCTGCCCAAATGAGAACTAAAGATACTTTTTATTTAAAACAAACAAAGTAACAACATGGCAATGATCTTGGTGCATCTGATGTAAATCCTGTATTATCATTTACTCTATGTGATTGTAATGTTTGTTTTTATTGCACCTTTACACTCTTATGCACAGCAAAATGAATTTCCCTATGACAATGGAAATCTTTGCCCTGAGCTTGCTTAAAGCCATCATGCCTGTGCATCCTGTGGGGGTTTCTGCCAGAAAGGCTGAGAGCTGCGATGAATGTGCTACTTAACCTGAGAACTAGCATAAAATAATGTTGACCTCCAGCTGTCTGGGCAATATATTTACTAAATAAATAAATTGGAAGGGGTGCCCTTTTGTTCCAGGGTCAGGTCAGTGTGCAGTTCCAGGTGAAAAATGATGCTGTTTAGGCTTTTTCCCTCACAGAAGTAAATCCAAAGTCACAGTGTAGCCACACAGAGTTCTCCCACATACAGTTCATTCGGTAATTGAATCAAAGGTTGTACCTAATCACCATTTCTCTACTTCCTTTCTGTCATGTAATGCTTTCTATTAAAAGCGAACCAAAACCAGCCGGTATGTTTAAAAGCGTATTCAGGCCTATACAATACAATGCATAATGAAAGCGCAGTCAGTTATCCCAGTTCCAGGAAAAATGAACTGGGGAGGAGGTTAAAATTTTACCTGGCTTTTAAAGCAACTCAGATTGCTCTAGCTTGCATTGGAAATGTATGTATTTAGAATTACAGGCACAGCTGTGGATCCTTTCTCCTACCTCAGGCAAGCCTGGTAATGTAAATCTGCAAAAGGGTTGGAATATGGCAGCTGAGTTTGCATTTGATGGACTAACCTGCATGGTGCTTTAGTGTCCCTACTACAACCTTATTTGAAATTAATTTCTACATAAGTTTTTAGCCAGACACGCTGGATTTGAAATAATATGAAAAAACACTGCATTCTGTTGCCCATCCCTTGATAAATGCAGTCTCCCAGCATAATTCCTTAAAGAAAAAAAATCCTTGCCAACTCTGACTGTAAATTTACATTACATTAAAAGTAGAATAAAGGATTAGAGCACTAAAAAAAAGTTACAAGCTGAAAAAACCCTTACAGTTGATAGGTTTAAAAAGAAATCTATCTTTTTCTTGTTTACTTGCTTCAAAGATGAAAGCCTCTGTGTTAGGATTAAGAAAGCTCTATATTACAAAAAAAAAAAAAAAAAAAAAAAGATGGAAGTGACTCTTGTATGGAAAAGTAGAACAGGCAAGCAAATATTTCAATTAAAAGGAACAAGATATATGATTCTGAATTTTTACATGTGACAGACAATAGGTTTGTATACCTTGCATAGAATTTTGTAGAGCAACCTGAAGCTAGATGTGATAAAAGGGAGGGGTTATATAGTACCATTACAAAGAACAGGCTTCTAATTTTAAAACTTTTGTAACAAACAGGTGTCATCCTTTTACAGAGCTGATCAAATAACAACAAATGTTTCTCTGTAAAAAAGCTGGAGATTAGCTTGCTGTCTTGTAGCCTTGCTGTATTGGTGAAAATGTTTGAGAAATTATGCAAGGTCCATTATTTGGAACATCCACTGGGAAACTTGTAGCAAAGATGAATTAATAATGAATAATGTTATAGTGTCTAAAATTAGGAAGCAGAAATGATGTCATGTGGTCAAGAGACTGCCTGGTTATCATGAATAAACTCTGGGTATGTTTTGCACAGTTGTGTGAAGCAATACTTTGGGACAGAATTTTTTCCCTTCTATGCCAAGGCAGAACAAGAACTTTTTGTTGGCTTCAGCCTTTTTGTCTTCCCCCATCAGATGCTGCAGAGTCTTCTCAAGATCTACAGTTTTCTTTTTCACTTGTATAGGTATGTCAAGGAGCTGCACTATTTTCATGCCATGAAGTGAAAGACAAAGCCCTCTAAAATTTGCTCCTTGAGAATTCACCTACATTTCCCTGAAGGCTTGCAATAATCTCCAGCCAAAGGTCCAAGGCATTTCTCTGTGTTCTGTGCAAAATAGTTAATACTGGAGTTTGAGGGAGCCAAGAAAATCTCTTGTAAAATCTATGACTGGGGTGCTCTGGAAAAAGAGGCAAGACCTTGGCCGTTTGTACCATACTAACCCATGAAAAAGGATAATCAAAATGACAGCAAAAGCAAAACTCCTTTAAATAGTATTACAGCAAAAAAGGAGATGCTACTAATTTCAGCACAATTAGGTATCATTACTCATTCCTCTTGCTATGGGAACTTTTATTCTGCACACAGCCATGCTATAAATCATAATTAGTATCATGCAAATTTTTCCTTCACAGTAGGTAATGGACTAAATATCAGAAGTTTATTACTTCATTAGGGAACTATTTCAACCTTTGAACACACAATATGGAGTTTAAAGCAAAAATGATGATGAATATTCACTAAGAAGACATTTTTTTCCCTTATATACACTGGATTTAGCAGTAAATCAGAAGCTACTTCTTATTTGTATGAAGGTGACAAAAGAGTGAAACATAGCTCAGCTCAGTAGAGTTAATGTGGGATTTGATTTGCTGAACGGGGAACTGGATTTGCAGTGGAGTCCTGAGTCTCTGTTTTCACTGTTCTTGCACTGATACCACTACTGATTCGGAGTTTTGCATTGGCATTGCTTAGGTAGGTAGCAGCTGTGCAAAAAAGGACACTGGAGTCCTGGTGGATGGCAAATTGAACATGAATCAGCAGTGAACCCTTGCAGTGATGAAGGCCAACTGCATACTGGGCTGTGTCAGCAGGAGGGTAGCCAGCAGGTCAAGGGAAGTGGCTATTCTCCTCTATGCAACAACCATGGGGGCAAAATGAAACAACATGTTCCACCCCGGGCCCTATGGTCCAAGAGAGATGTTTACAAACAGGAGAGAGTCCAGGGGAGGGCCACTAATTCAGGGAGTGGGCTGGGGTGTACTTCACATGGGGAGAGGCCGAGGGAATGGAGATTCTCTTAGGCTGCAGAAGAGAAGGAAAAGGGGAATCTAACTGCTATCATCAACTGTCTAATGGGGGTTATAGTGAAGATGGCACCAGATGCTTCTTAGAAACAGTGAAAGGACAAGAAGCAATGGTCATAGGCTGAAAAGGGGAAATTCTGATGGGATAAAAGGAAAAAGTTCTTCATAATGAAAGCATCCAAGCACTGGCACAAGTTGCTCAGGCAGGATGTGAAATCTCCACCCTTGGAAATATTCAAAACTTGACTGGGCAAGGATCTGAGCCTCCTGCTCTAACTCTGAAGTCAGCTGTGCTTTGAGCGGAAGGTTAGACTAGATGACCTATAGAGGTTGTTGCCAAACTCAGGTTTTCTAGGATCCTTTGATGCTTCATACACTAGCTGCTGACTGAAAAAAACCTGTACTGCTCAGCATATATATATGCCAAAGCTTTAGTCAATCTTGCTGTGTTTGGGCATTTCCTGCCAAACTTATCTTGGTGTTAGCATTTCTGGAGAATTTCTGGCACTGTGCAGAAGGCATATTATATTTTTGACAACTGAAGAGCAGGGCTGTTTACTGATCCTGTAGGAATTGTTGTCTTCCATGTTATTAATGGGGTCATCAGTTTGTGAGAAGGCCTCTCAGGAGGGCTTGGGCATGCCTGTAGTTTCATCATTACATGCTATGCATGATCACAGCTCTGTAGAATTTGGCCTTGGTGCTGTGGTATAGACAGACTAGTATCTTGGGTCTGTTTAATTAATATGTAAATTTGGCACTGCTACTGTTTAATGATGATATCTTCCTGCTGATGGATAAATATCAGTTGTCCTTATGAATATTGTTGGAGGAATAATCCATTTTAGAATAGACTGAACAATTTTGAAATGATGTTGAATTATCTCTAGACTCCATTAAGAGACAGTACAGTAACTTTCACACAGAGAGATCTCAGAAAATGAACGAATTTACTGAGCTCCCTTTCCTTGCTTTTTGGCACAGTGTATTTATCTGATAGTAATTAGATTAATGAGGTTGTACTAATGAAAAAAGTCAACATTTTCCGAATAGTTCATGTGGTCTTTTTGAAAATAATGGGAATTAAGAAACTGTATTCTCAGTGAGTAATCTTGAGCAAGTCACTTTATCTCTCCATCTCTCAGGATAGTGAAGGTATTGATATTTGCTTTTATTTTATAATATTCTATATGAATAAAAAAGAAGTGCTGCGTGTATGAGCTAAGTCTTGTAAAAACGACATTAAAAATGACATTGAAAATGCATCACTTTATGCATTCAGTACAGTAATTAGTCAATACTACATCTGGAATTTAACAGCAACTATATCTGGACAGATGCGGTGTTCTATCATTTTGGTATTGTGGGGTGGGGCAATGTATGCAACCAAAATGAAACTCTGTAAACAGCAGCAACAACAAGATAAACTGTGGAAGGATAATTGAACAGTTCCAAGCACTTTAGCATGTGAGGATCTGAAAAGCAGGAGAACAGACATTTCTCTTGAATGCTCTCTCTTCTGCAGGTATTAAACAACTCGGTGTGGAGACACAGAGTTTACTTGCACCACAGGGAATGTCCATTATTTCATGTGCTGCTGGAAAAATATGTTGGTATTTAAATAATAGCACAAAACCCTTTTTATTTCCTGCTTTAACAAGATCAGTTTCAATAAAATAAAGTCGTAGTCATTCTTTTCTATCCTTACCTTGCAACATCATTTTGCACTTTTCTTAGAGAGCTCATCAGCGTGATCTGTAGCATTTCTGTGAGCTCCAAGACACTAAGTCACTCTCTTGCTGCTGATTCCCATGGCTCTGAGGTCAGCACTCGTGTTAGTGTATGCCTGAAATTAAACTGAAAGGAATGAAGTTAAGCACACACTTAACTTCTTGTTTATAAGACTTTATTTATTCATTTATTGTTTAAAAGAATTTTTAAAAGCCTGTGTGTGATACTTGCCATCATCCTGTCACACAGTCCCTCAGACCTGTAGATTGATAGGAACCAGTTATTTATCAAAGGAGAGAAAGGATAAAGTTAATTAGGGCCTGGTCTTGTAAGCCTCCTTAATCATATTCAGAATATAAATGAAGGCAGTGATTTTGATTGTCAGAGCAGTAATTTTGAAGATGGGGCCCTTGGAGATATTAGAGTGAAGTCCTCTTTCAAGACAACTAAGGGATCTATCATTTCAAATAATATCATTTCATTTTAATGGACAAATTCAGTATTTAAGTTGAAGCGCAGATTAAAGTGCAAATCAAAAGTGAAATCTAACTTAAAAAGCACTTTTAAAACCAACACTCAGTTGTAAGTTTGGAGAAGAAATCCCAAGACAAAACCAACAACTAATTTAGCTGTTTCTTTTAGCTGAACAGAAATCCAGTGACTGTTAAGTAACACTCAAACTGGTAAAATGAATATTTGGGTCAGATTTAAATCTCAGTTCTTGCAGCTTAATTTGAGTAAAATGCTTTAAGTGACCTTTTTTATATAATAGAAAATGTGATTTATTTTTATACTTGGATTATTGCTTTGTAAAGATCTAAACTTCTAGGGTAAATACAAAAGCTAGAAGGAAAAAAGTAATCGATTTACCATACTTGAAAGCTATCCTGTATTATTCTGATGATAGTTTAAATTTGTCTTAATTTCTGTCTGTGGCTGAGGTCCTCTTCTGACAAGCTTTGCAAGTGTCTGGTTTCTGCTTAAAGGATGACTGTAGCAGAAAATATTACAAAATTCCAAAGCAGTTCAAAAGAAACTCAACATTTTTCTGCCAGACAAATCCATTACAGCTTTTACCAATCCACCTGCAGTGAGTGTTCTGTTCATGCTATTTGTTAATCGCTCCACACTTGCAAACTCAAAAGGAGCTGTGGTTTCTTGAAAGTTTTACCAAAAAAAGTGTGACTCCTGTCATGACGATTTAAGCTTTTGAGAAAAGGTTGGCCTTTAATATACCTTATGTAGATCACCCTGACACAGTCCAGTTGCAGACCACAGATTACAAGTCACTATTCTCAGGATACTTATTTTGAAAGTTTGGAGAAGAGTCCTGGAATGTTAGTGTGCCCAAATACACTGACACTTTTATATCGTCTTAGATATAAAAGTCTTAGGCATTGCCATTTTATTCCCTATTTATTAAATACCAAGCACCGTGCTGTTTCATTCCTCTGAAAGAAGTGCTGCAAATGTGTGATGATTGTGATGGAAAACAGGGAACTGTCATTAGCGGAGCTGCTAACACCTGTTGTATATGCTAAAAATATGAGGTCAAGTGAAGCACTGACTTGGAATGAAGTAGGTGTGCATTTGTGTAGTTTTTTTTATTATTATTCCTCTCCAGTTGTGTACTAGTTCTTGACTATTTTCATCTTATCTTATCTTTTTGACGTTGCTGGAAGATATTGCAGTAAACAAATGTTTAGGTGTATTACATTTTGTAAGTGTGGCATAACTTTTATAGTAATATCAGACACAAGATTACAGTTCAGTGAACACGAATGCATTTTGTCAAAAAGTTTAGATTAGACAAGTAACTTCTAAGATGCATTATCTGCAGCCTAACCTCCTGTTCTGCACCAATTTGTCTGCATTAGACAGTAGTGTTGACCAATTGGAAACTGTTGAGGAAAAAGTTGGTGCTGAGGACCTGGTATCCATGTTATACGCTTTTTTTGTTTGTTTTTTTGTTTGTTTGTTTGTTTTTGAGGGAGAGCATGTGGTCTGAGATGGTCCATGAAGCTAATTGAAGTACCATAAATGGATGTGATTGGGAGATTTGCTTCAAATGAGTGCTGCTTATCCACACTGAAATGCTACTGTAGACACACCTCTGGACTGCAGAACAGCAGCATGAAATGTGATGTGCTGTTACATGATATTTCAGTCAAGGGGATCTGACAGGTTTTTTAATAAATGAAAATATTCTTGTGTTCAGTTTCATGTCTGCTGAAGTTATGACAAGGAAAATATAAAGCAATAAAAATGTCTTCTGGATCCCAGGAGCTGACATAATTCATGAAAATCATGCACTTGTCATGAAGATCATAATGCAATGACAGAACTGTAGAAATATCTTTGGGAGACCACTGAAGGTAGGCATCTGTTTTACTTCGTTGAGTGTGTGCGTCTGAGATAACACATCCTCCTCAATGGAAAGATAGGGGAGATAGATCCCCCGTTTTTCCCTTAGATGGTCCTATATGGGCAAAAAAATACAGTAGTTGAACTGGAGTCTTAGGGCATGGAATAATGTAGAAAAGTTATCTTCTCCAGTGTTTTAGAGGTTTGCTGGTGGTTTATATTATTTATTTATGTGTTCTCTAGAACATTAATAGTTATATTCAAATAGGTGTTTGTTTCTTTTTAAGATAACTGCAATGAAAATGAGTGGGGTGCTCAATTTTTAGAGCTAATGATAAAAGGTTGTGTCTTAGATTGTATTGTTGGTGGCTAGGTAAATTAATACTACAAAATCCTAAGCAAGTGTCATCAGAGTAAATATCTTCTCTTAATCCAGATACTATCAACAAATAATCAGTTTTTAACTTTTGACATTGAGGTATATTAATTATATCTCTCTATAGTCAGTTTTCTAAATTAAACGTGCATATTCTCTTAGTGTATGGTTTTTCCAGTGCCCATCCTTTTGGTTGCCTGTGACTTTTTCTCAGTATATCTAAAATCAAAACTTTTTTTATAAAAACAAACAAAACCAACAGAGAAACCACAAAACTGTATGGAGATAGACGGCCTTAAGGTTCAATTTTATGTTCTTCTTTCGGCTTTCCTGTGATTCTGCCAAACTGCTCTATATAAGAAGTAGATCCAGTCATATTCTAGCCTTTTGCACTTTAACAAATCAAATTTTGCATTAATTGCTTATCTGGCTTGGATTGCAAATGAAATACACTAGAGGATCATAGTTTGTTAAATTTGATTTAACATAGAGAATGTGATGCTCACTAGTTTTCACTGACTCAGAAGTTCAGTCTTGCTTTCAGTGATGATATTTATTATATGGATTTAAGGAGACTGTGAAAAGTCATCATAGCAACTCAAAGAATAATCCTGGAGGCTTGGAAGCTCTGAGAAGTACGTGGTCAGTCACTGAGAGTTTGTTCACAAGATGATTTTCACTAGTAGGAAATGAATTATTCTTAAGATTCTGTTTCAGGCAGTTTCTAAGCCAAAAGTGATGCATCCATTGAGAGAAATAATTCAGTTTATCTGCAGGAATTTTTTTGTTCAAATTCATTGCTGAAATCTTCACATAATGTAAACTTTTCACAAAATGCATGAAGTGGAATTGAGTTGTACTTTGATTTACATTGGTAACTCCAGCAACTCCGTTGCTGTTAGTGAACTCCTGATATCCATTGGGAGGTAGGGTAGCTGCATCCCTGGGTATAAACAAACAGTATCAGACCTTACAGATGAAATACATTGAACAGATGTTCCCTTCTCCTTCTTACTGAGCCTTGTTTGAGCTTGCACAGGCTTTTCCCTCTGATCCTACTAGTATCTTCAGTTATACGTTTAGCAGCTCAGCAGTTTGAAATGGCTGAGGAGAAGGTATTTGGGCTCACTGACTCATTATATGTTGATTATGAGCACCAAGATGGTGTAGCTGTGACAAGTGCGGTCTGTATTGAGAATCAGGGGTTATCAACGGCCTGTGTAAACTTTTTCTGGGTACTGTGTGTAATTCTGGTTGTTCACAGTTTAAAAAAATAATAATGAGAATATTTGCACAGAAGCACTTGCAAGACAAATGGAGTGCTTATGTTATTAAAGATTGATTTGTAGTATAGCATAAACCAAAGGCTAAACTGAAATAATGACTCCTGTCTGTATGTACCTCAACAGGTAAACACCTAGAAGGCAAAATTTTTTGTAAGCTGAAGAACAATGTTGGCAAAGAAAATAACAAGGGCTTAAACAGTACAGTGGTTTTTTTTTAACCTTTGAACTGAAGTTCATGTTCATTAGAGCTCTAAGATATGAAAGAACTTTTCAGTCAAAGTAATGAAGGCAAAAACCTCTAACTACTTTTAAGGTGTATATATTTCTTAAGATACTGTATGATTAAAAACAAAAGTAGAAGGTCCTTTCTAGGCCTTTGTCCTCCTAACACAGAGCTGTCTCCTAAGAAACATCTTCAGCCAATCTATATTTCCTACAGCGCTTATGAGGATGCCTGAGGAAAGAGTACTATATAGACATGTGTGTTGCAAGAACCTGCTTTCCTTTAAGTATTCAGTTAGATGTCTAAGTGGATCTAAGAGCATGCACACAAACTTGATTAATTGCAAGAAACATAGCTGATGTTTTTGGTTTCTCTTTGCGCTTGGGGATGGACTCTCTTTTTTTCTCTCTCCCTGACAGTCTGATCCCGGAGATGAATCTGTCTGCTATTTTTAGCATACTGAAAATTGAACTCAATAAACTTGTATTGCTAGGCACTTCAGTGGAAACACATGATTGTTTACAACGGATGATGAGAAAACTCACAGACTTACAGATCTGAGAGTGTACTGTGGTCTTACAGCTGAACATCCTGAAAAGCAGTTGTTTGTTACAAACGGGGCACTTGGCCATGAGCGAAACACCCTGTGGGAAAATGATGAAGAGCAGTAAATACTCTTCTGAGCAAAAGTACTAAGTTCCTTGTTACCATTAGATACCTGTTGCTAAACTAGATTTCCAGTAAAGCTACCAATAAAGCTAAATGAATAATCACAGTTTCTGAAGGGTGTAGGTCTTTCTGTAGCTCATGAATTAATCACCTTTGAATATGCATACTGCAGAACACTGAGCATCAGTTAAATCTCTCTGAAAAATGCATCTACCATACCATAAGATTTCAACATATTACCTGAATATTGTAGCAAATATCCATTTTGAAATTCACAGCTGTGTGACATATCAAAAAAAAAGGGGGGGGGTGGAGAGTGATTAGTTTGCATTTTATGGTCCTTGCAATTAGCAGCTGTTAATCACCAATTCTAACCTCACTTTTCATGCACATGGGGTAGAAAATGTGTAGGGTTAAAAATTTCACAACATTCTAAGACCTCAGAAGGTCATGAGGCATAATTACATCTAAGAAGTGGTAACGACTATCAATCTGGAGCCATTTAACTACAGGAATGTTCATCAGTAACTTTTCTTTTTCTTAAGGTGCAACATCTGCATTTTCTGCATTTAAATGTTATCTACATCATGCAGCGCTGATTATATACAGCAACAGAAAGGTCTATAAATACACTTTTCACATGGGTGCAAATAAAAGTAATATCCAGCTGTACAAATTCAGAAAACTTCTTACCTGATTGCAGTTTTATTAAATCAGTATGACTCCACCGGTGTTAGCAGAGGTGGTTCTAAGGATAGTAAATAAAATCAGAGTTTGCTTTATACTTGGGATTAAATATGATTTGTACCCTCAGGGAAGGCAATAACAATAACACTTTTTATGGTGCTAAAAGGGTGTAATCATGATCTTGTCAAAGAGAACAAGAACTGTAGAAGTCCTCCTTCTTCAGCTGTTGCCTAGGCAGTGGGTAATGCCCTTACCGCCTACTGCTGAACTAAAACGTGGCTTTACTGTGATTCTGCGCCAATTACTTGTTGGTGGGGCTTTTCTGTATAGCAAAATTAAGGTCTGAATAATGCAAGTAACAGCAGCAATTAAGGCAAGATTACACAAGCTTCTGCTTTGACTGCACAGGCCTCCTCAGCCCCTATGTTCCCTTGAACCTGGGCTGCTAACCGAAGCCATAGTTTCTTCATTGCTACCATTACTTTTGCAGAAAGAGGATAATTGCCTGTACCATCACTTGGATGTATAGGCATAATTTTTTTTTGTTGGTACAAAATAAAATACAATTTCAAGTGAGATTTAACTGTCAAGGGAGATGAGTAAGATTTCTCAGAATCTAGAAGTGCCTCTACTGCTTGAGAGTGTTAGAGCAAAGACTTTTACTGGTCTTTGTGAAAAAATAATTTTCAGAGTCACATATAAGAGCAAAAACTTGTGCATTCAATTTTGTAATTGCTCTAATGTTTTTCATTCTCAATTTGTGTGATTTCTGTGATGTGAGATTCAATTAAAAGATCAGTACCAACTTTCTCTCTGATTGCAACATATTAAATAAATTCAATAATCCTGAAAGAATTAAGTGCCTGTTCCACAGTTAGATTGCTTTTCAGCTAAAGACTGTTTGATGAAAACTTGCAAATAGGACCAGAGTCCATTTTTCCTCAACAGAAATGACTTACCCACTAATACGAAGAATCACAGTCTTTCTGATCATGTGATTTGATTTTTTTCCCTTCATCATTGTATATCTCAGATTAGCTGAGTGGAAGTACAGTTATTGCTGATTAGCCTGATGGTGAAGGCATTCTCATCCACAATGAGTGGTCGAAGATCACAAGTATTGATTCTGATTCTCCCATTTCCTAAGCAACTGTTCAAATTAGTAGACTATTTATGATGTTTACCTGAAGTCAAGACTCCTCTTTTCCTCATTTCTTAGAGATTTAAAATCCAAGGATCACTACAGCTTCTTCTGTTAGCAGAATTGCACCTTGGTGTGGGGGAGCAAAGTACCATGTTGTCTACTCAATAAGTATTGCCCTGTAGCTTCTCTAGCTATTCAAATTTCTTCACACTTCTTGCAGCATAAAAGCATATGCATGAGCAGTCACCGCAGAGCTGGTGGTGATTGGTTATCCATCTGAATGCCTTATAACATTTCTAGGGACTCAACTTGAGATTTGCTCAGAAATAATTTTACAGGATTAAACCTATTGAATAATTATGCACGTGAGGTCCCTTGTCTGTGTAGAACTAACCTATGAAAAATTTCTTTCTCTTGTTTTGTGTCTCTTCCCCCCACCTCCCCTCTCACCAGTCATCTGGAAAGGTGTCTGCCTTTATACTAATGTTATGACTTCATTAGTCAACTGAGTCTAAATGGTTGTGATTTTGAGATCACTAGGGATCACCACTGGTAGTCCTTTTACTAATTAAATTGTATAGAGTTTTCTGGAATTCAGACATTTGAAAGTAGCCCAAACTGTTTAATCTAGTAGACATATGGGGGTAAGAAAGAAGGGGAGTGGGTGGAAATAACTGCAGTGATCTGACTGTCAGCTCACTGGGGAAACTTCCCCATTAAGAGGGCTCCCTCTGAAAGGGATGCAGCTTTTGTAGAGAACACATCCTGAGAATTGTTTGAGAAGAGTTATGCAAACAAGTGCAATTATTGTAAATGAAAATTGTACTCCCACATGCTGACCTGAAAGATTACCTATTGTATGTAGAGTCTGTCTGGAAATACACATTGAGGGAGATGAAGTAGAAATCCAACAGTGAGGTAAACTTAATTAAGGTACAATAAAGTCTGCTATTTACTTTCTGTGATTGAAAGAGATAAAATTATCTAAATTCATTTAATTGTGCAAGGCCAAGGTCCTTACAGGATAATATGAGACTTAGCCACTTCTTTCTAGTCGGGGAACTTTAGCTGTATCTCTTGGTATGGACTATATATTTATTTAACTTAGGTATTGAACTTAGCTATAAACATTGTGTCAGAATGGTTATAATTGGCAATAGATTTAAAAGGGGAAGATTTACCATCTGACAAGGGCTTTTACTTGGATATTAGTTTCGTATTTTGTCCTCACACATGTGGACAAAATATAGTAACTTCTTCCCCAACAGTTCTGGTTTATGTTTTGCAATATTTTGCAAATGTTAAAGTGAAAGAGCCATTTTTTCCAATGGAGGACTTGGTGTACATGCACTGCTTGAAAGAAGACTTGGGGGAGGGGAGGGTTTTTTTTTCTATTTTTAGTTTACATTGGCTAAAAATGTGTTTCTTGTTTCAAACTTTCTACCAAGAAATATAGCTGGTAGAAATCTGCTTCAGACTATGCCTTCCCATACCTAATGAAATATTAACTTGAGGTAGATCAAAATGCTTTTGAAGGATTCTTCAAAGATCTATAGTGCTTAGTTTTTATTACTCATATTTATATATTAGAAAATAATACTGTACTGTCTTATAAATAGATTTTCTTTTACCCTCTTCCCCCAGAGGAACTTCCACTTTTCCTGACTCCTCCTAATAAAATGCCTGGAGGAATTCTTTTCTCTTGAAGACATGGGTTATCCAGAAGTGGTATTAGTGAGTTCTGCTTATCTTAGAAGCTTTCTAGACCATTTGAAATAGACACATTGACTTAATCTCTTAATAGTTCAGGACTATTAAAACTGTCCTTGGATAGTACTGCAGAGGACATATTAAAAACAGGAATTAATTGCAAACTTCCTGCACATTTTTCCAGTACACATTAGATATGATCAGTCACTGCTGGAACTGCAGCAGAACATTACTACAGCTGACTACCGTATCAGGAACATTTCCTGTCCAGATATGTATAGCATAATGACACTTAAAATATTCGGGAGCTATTGTATTATTGCTCCATGCATCTTAAAGGAGCTGACAATTGTTTTCCTGGCTTAGAGAGTAAAATAAGAAGCTACAAATGATTGCAGGTATTAATATAATATCCTGGATACTGAACCAATTCAGGAAAAAAGTCCTTGAAATTTTGCTCCCTTAATCTGCTGTCCCCCTTCCCAAACAGCAGAACAAGTACACTTTGAAGATATTCATAGAAATGAAAACTGTATTTAATGGAGGCAGAGGAGAAAAAAAACAGTAAATGAAACTCACTGTTTTTCAGAAATGACAGGAGATTTGTACTTTATGGCTTCTGTGTTCTTCACTTAGTGTAGACAGACAACTAACTGTTAAGTAATGCAGTTCTATATACTGTTCTTGAAAAACTTTTTTTTTCTGAGACTGTTTATTCTGAATATTTAGTATCTTGAAGCTTGTTGGCTCATCAATGACATATGGTATGAAACATGCTTTTTTTCTGGGCAGAACTGTTATTTCAAATTCTGTTTTTCTTGTTTGTCTGTTTTTAAAACCTCTGTGGAAATCAAGTCTTTCCCCTGTTTTTGCAGTTGAACATAGAAATTGGTCAAGACCCGTCAGTGCCTTCCCTTCACATCCAAGATGGCACATGCACCTCTACCTTTTTCTTCACTTTTTTCCTTTCCCCTGAACTCCCTCACCACAGCATTCAGACACTGATGTCTTTCAAGCAACCAGATACTCTTGAATTATGATTTTTTTTTAATCTTATGTAAACTTGTGTATAAAATATACTGTCAATGACGAAGAACATCCCCAGTTCTCTGGAGCATCTGATTACTAAGAATTTAATACTACTTTATATTACCTTTATAGATGGACGTCTCAAAATACTGTACTGACACAACCTAGTTAAACAACATCATGCCTCATATTGACCTTCACAAGATTTAAAATATATATTAAAAACATGTCATTTACTGCTGAAGTTTGGACATCTGGGTATGGAACTCAACACCAGTTCAGCTGCAGACAGCGGCACTTGGCAATTTAAGTAGGCAGAGTGTAATTACTGCTTTTGAAATTTGACCTGGACACTGAGTTAACTCTGAACCTTTCATGAGAAGTGTCAGAAAATCATGAATGAATACAAACAGCCGTGACTCCTGATTTTGATAGCTCATCACTCTTGCCAAATAAAATTGCTTAAAAAAAGTTTTCCCATTTGGAAATGGATTGTGATTCACATCATTACAAATATGTTGTATCTCTGTTGCTTTAGTAGATAAGGAAATTACATATTATTTCCATCTTGTCTTCTCTTCCAAATGTTAATTTTTTGGGGGTCAATATTTTCTGAATTTATTTGGCTGGAATTCTTAAGTTTGAAAACAAGCTGTAAATTTTTCCATGGACAGAACTGGTTCTTTCTGACATAGATGTGATACATATAGATGTTAGTATTCTAATTATACCAGTAAAACAATCGGTATTTTTTTTGTAGTAGACATTTTAAAAATAGACTGTTTTCATCTCTATGCATTTTTATGTGTTCTTTCATCTCTACATATTTTTTCTCTCTCCATTTTAATTTATACATCTTTACTTTTATCTAATTACCTAAAGATGCACACGTGGATCAGTTGTGAAGTTCATCAGTTATCATTTATATCAATATTTTAGCAATCAAAAGATGATGTTTTCTTAGCTATTTGTCTATCTACCTTGCCTAAAAATTTTAAGGGTATAAACTCACATTACTATCCAAACCTATTTATAATAATTGTGTCAGACGCATACAGTGCATGAAGAGTTTCAGAAAGGGAAACAATATTTGCAATTTTTGATAACCAGATTGTGTAAAACACTGAACTGGGGCTAGTGAATTGACCAACTCCAATTATATTAACCCAAATTTATGCAGAATTTCATTACAGTTAATGGGACTTTATATTCACACAGAGGTCAGTCTGCATAGAACAAGAGACAGAGCATAACTCAAATGTCATCATGGAACTGGGATTTTTGGAAGGGAGGGTATTAAAAGAATACATTTGTAAATAAGCATGGTATTCTAAGATCTCTTGCTAGAATCCTGCCGTAAAGCATTAAGCAAAGAACACTTGATACTAATCATTTTCTCCCCTTGTAGATAATGGAAAAAACATTCCTTTTTTTATGCTTAAATATATGTTCTTTCATCTATAGGAGGAAGGAAAAAGATGTACCCTCTTCATTAAGTTGCTTTTTTAGACTTTGAATCTTAGGATAAGCTTATCTCTTAATTATTTCACAGTAATTGGAATATTTCTAGGACTGTCAGATAATGGATAGCTGGAACATATTGGCTCTATGTGACCATAGTAACCTTATCCTTCACTATCATCTGGAATTTTGTATTTTGTTTTGGTCATTGTCCCTCCTGTCATGACAATCTTACTTAAGTAACCAAGGGTACCATCGTATTCTATAATCCATTAATACATAATTCTTTTTGCCCATACATTTACTATACCATGTCTTAAGAGGGCATAATGACTTTTACATGTTTAACTTCTGCTCCCTCTAGCTTGTTCCTCAGTGTTCAGCACTGCTGCATTTGGCCCATATTGCATTGTACCATTCTATCAAATTCAAAATTAAAATGCTCTAGTTGTTTTCAATCTGACAGTCTATTCACTCACTAATATAGCATCATCCATTCCTAGCACTGACAATTCCTTTGGCAAAGTAGTTTTGCTGTCATTGTTTGTATCTACTCTGCACCCATTCTGTTAGCACTTACAAACTCTTTTAAGTAATGTAATGTATTGAAATTTTTTAATCTTTTTCAATATCCAGACATTGTTCTAGTTTGTGGTGACACTATGTCAAAGGATTGTAGAATTATCTGTCCTCAAGCTTGAGTGTGGATGAAGTGATTTGGATAAATGTTGTTTGCATTGACAGAGGCTTTCAGTAGCCTCTCTGATACTGTTGTTTCCTGTTGCAGTCTGGCTTCTTTATCTTGGACTTAGTTTCTGTAATTAGTAAACTGGCTCTTCAGTCTTCAGTTAGTCAATCTTTTGCATTTTCATGCTTTGTGTGTATTGTTTAGAAAGATGTTTAAAACCATGTTGCAGAAATGTTTTATTTTTTTATGAGACGCAATACACCTCTGGATTTCTGTACCACGGTTTCACAGTCAACCTCCTCTGCCTGAGTAAACTGAGTAATAGGAGGAATATGCGAGTATTAAAAACATATTAAGATTCTACACAAACAGCTATTGCCAGAAATCCCTTGCAGCAGTAAGCTTTTGACTTTTTTATCCAAGCAGTTATGAAGCTTAGCCTGTGGTTCCATAATATGGAGGCTATTGTAGCACTACCAGCTTAAGGAGTTCCTCTCAATCCTGTTTCACAGTGTGTGGCCTGCGTAGTTACTCTGTAGGACCTGTTTGCAGAACAAGCATTTGGGGCAGGTGGAAGAATTGATCTGGATTTAAAAACTCCTGCCAGGAAAGGAAGATTATCTTTTACTAGGCTCAGTTTAAAGCTTGGCTCCATGAACACTTGTTAGAACAACTAATGGGCTGGCAATGACTAACCAATAGTATTATTAGCCCAAAAGTATGTCATCATTGAGTTATGGATTCATTCTCTCCAAGGACAGGAGAAGCATATGCAAACAGCAGATCCTGTAAAACTTACCTGCCTGTTTCATTTCTTAAAGAGCTGGGACCTGGGTTCTACAGAGCAGGTAGGGTTTGGTGACTAGGCTGAAAAAAATGCTCCCGTTTGAAGGGGTAAAAACAGCTCAGATACTGTGTCCTGCTCCTTCACCAGAGGACGAACTGTTAACATTGGGGGAATATGAAAAGTTGTTTGGTAACAGCTGCTACTGCTCCTCTTCCATCTCTGTCATTTCCTACCTCCACTAGTACAGTTTGGCAGGTCATCTATGCCAGGCGAGGTGTTTTTCTGGGAAAAGTTAGACTAAGTGTGGCCTGAGGACTATTGTCAGGCCATGTTTTTCCAGCAACCATTGTGTAACATAACTCTGTACTAACCCAGCAACCTACTGTGACTAGTTTCTCTGAGAGTCTATTACGATATATATGAGCTATGTCAGCTTTACAAGTGAAGAATAGCCCGTGGTCTCTGCAGTGATCCCTATTTAGCTAGTGTGGATGCTGCGCACCACTGATGCTGCTGTGCAGTGTGCAACAACTGAGAATGAAAAGAGACTTTTTTTCCTGTGGCAGCCAAAATTAGATGCCAGTAGTATTCACTCTGCAGAGTGCGAGTTGTGTTCTTTTCTCCTACTTTTGCGGGTCCCTTACATCTTAGAAGAGTAATGCAGCAGGGAAATCAGACCCTCCAATCCCTAGGTATTATGCTGCTTCCCTTTTGTGGGCATCATGCCTGTTCTCTTAGGATGGGCCTCTAGGACAAAGCACTGCTAAGACTCTCTTTGGGGCAACCCACTGGAAGTACACCCTTTGTTCCTTGTATCATTGCGGAAGTAGTCCAAGATACAATCTAGACTATGAATATTTACACACCTGATATAATCGTGTGTTATGGCACCTCCATTCTTAGTGAAGTGCAAGTTGTATTATGCTTTCTGCTCCTTGTCTTTATTCAGAATAATATGTAAGCCCTTCAGAATAAAACTCATGTACAGTTGGGACTTTTGGAGAACTGTGATAAGATAATATAAAATTTTTTTGGGATCCAATATATGGTTACTTTAAAAATCTAATAGCAACTTTATTAAAATATTCAGAATACTAGGCTACTTTCAAGCACTTTGATCATAGTAGTTGAAAAAGCAGTGGGCCTGATAACCTAACAAATTCTGAATGAGAGACAATTAAAAGACTCTAAGAAATTATATTAAAAAAAAGATAACATTCCCATTTCACTCTGAGACTTTTTAGAAAAGGTGTTAATATAAACCGTACATTAATAAATCTAAAAAAAGTGTGCGAAGATCATTGACAATGAAGTAAAGGCAGAATGACTAGTAAAGAAGAATGTCTAACTGTCTAGTTTCAAGATTGACAGTAAGTTGCATGTGACACAACTTGTTAAACATGTATTTCATGTCATCCTGTTTTTGATCTGAAAGGTATCACTTCTTACTCTAGGTGAATTATTCTTGAAAACTAATAGTAGCCGAAAGGGCTCTTTCAGCTGTGGAGTCAGGTTAGTACTGTAGGCTGAATGCAAGCCTGGGCTCGAACAAGACAGCTCTGTGCATGCAGCTGTGTTACTGAGGGTACTAGGAAAAAATGCCTTCCTCACTAATGGGGAGATCACTGAGCAGTGATCAAGAGGAAATCTAGGCCCGTTAATTGGCATCTCAGCTGTTTTTCTGCTGCATGCGAATGTTTGACAAATGTCTACAATCCTGGGAGAAGACTACTGGGGTGAAAGGATGGAGTACTTGGGGTCCAAGGCTGATGGCCAAAAGCAACTTCTATTTTAGGTGGGGCTATATTTTCTGAAGGAGACGATCGCATTCCTTCCACGAAGGAGGAATGACTGAAGCAGCCCAAAGCAGGGGAAAAAATGCTTACTCTTATTCCTGAAATATTAACAACATTCAGGAAGAATTTCTTATTAAAACAGGGGAGAGATATACCCTCATTTAACTGCTAGATTAAAAATTCTCTTTTTTTAACCTCATTTTCCAAAGTGTCCTTGGTGTTTTGACCTAGAATCCCAAAGTGTTTTGACCAGAGAGAGCACTCTGGGAACTTGAAGTTTCCTGGACAGTGATTTCAGTGCCAAAATTACTTATTCACTGAGACCACTTTTTTTTTTTCTTCTTTTTTAGGAGGACTGTAAAACAAGGTTGAAATAGGAGCATGTTCTAAGGTCACACAATGACTAGTCTCTGAACTTCTTGAACAGAAAACATATGGGAGGTAACAAATGGCTCTAGTTGCAATGTCCTTATCAATGACAGCACAAAGGCATGCTGGGCTATACTGCTTGAAATAGCTTTCTGTTTATGTTTTAACTTATTATAAATGGCTTAGATTGCCTCCTACAAATGTCTTCCTTAACAAATGAGGTACAATCAGTATGATCATACTGATGGAGTTCGTCAGTTCTCTTTCCTTTTCTCTTCCTCCTTTTCACCTTTGAAATCAACTTCTGAACTTGTTGTCCAGTTTCAACTAAAATGACAGTGGCAGAGATCTCAAGACCTATTTCTACAGTGTCAGGGAAATAGGCAGCAAGGTGCAAGGTATAGGCCACTATTAATTACTGAACAGGTCACTGCAGTATAAACGTGGCATGTGGGAGCAGGAGAGATTATAAATGTATGTGAAGTATTAGTTGAAGCTTTTATGGCACTCATAACATCTTTTGTTGTGTGAGTTCTTTGATGTCTGTTAATGGGTGAGTTCACACTAAGGTCTTGCTATGATTCTTTTAAAATGGAGCATAAATCTGCTGGAAAACTGGTCTTTTTTGATACTGCTTATGGAAGTACTTGTTTAAAGGTATGCTCCCCTGCATATTTAGTTAGCTTAATACCCATAAAACCTTTATATTGTGTGTCTATTCTGTTGCCCTTCTACCTGGAAGCTTAAGGACTTACACCTCCTATCACGGTTTGGAGGCTACAATCAAGTACAGATTATCTAAGGGCTGAGCTGCAGCTGAGCTCTCATACCTGCTTCTGTTTCTGTAATGCAGTTGCAGATGTGCAGATGTGGAGCCATGCCCTTGTCCTTTCTGGCTCTGAATGTTGTTATGAAAATTACATTTACAGTTCCTGTATTGCACTGATGCCAAGGGGTATTGTGTGAACAGCATGAATGCAAAATAAAATATTGTCCACAAACATGTAATAGCAATTATGTCATATAACCTGTCCATAAACTTCCAAAAACAGTTGGTCTGCTGCTACCATTAATCTATTGGAATGTTAAAAAAAAAAAGGTCTAAAATTGTTCCTTATCAGTAGACTTATTTTTTTCACACTAAGTTTGTCCTTTAATCTATGTGTTTATAGGAAACAAACCTCCCTCTCTAATCTACTAAGAAAAGCAAACTGGACACTGTAAGATATTCTCTTCTTAATACATATTTTCATTCCTCTGATCATTCTTCTAACCTGTTCTCCCTTCTTATCTAGTTTGGGTAAGGGATAGATAAACACTTTTACAAAGCTTTTTGAGATTTGCACAGGAAAAAGTGCTATTTGAGGGCTAAGAAGGAACAGACTTACTTTACAAAGACCTCAACTCTCAATATAGAAGAATAACAGGTTTTGGTTCTGCCGTAGTGTGGTTATGCTTTCATCTTTTTGCAAATCAAAAGATTTGATTTTTCACTCCTGGGGCTGGTAGGTATTTGGTCTATGCTCTTGGCAATTATGTAACCTTCCTCTGTCTATAGTACAATGTGAGTGCTCTACATGTTCCCCATAATAACACATTAGAAAAACTAATAAAATCCACTTCAAAATACCCACAATTTAATAGAATAAAGTCATAGTTTAAGTTTGGGGAAATAAAATCACTAAATAAGGAAAACCAGAAAATTCTGAGACTGTTAGAATCTACTACCTTAATAAAGGCAAAATGAATCTAACTTTATGATTATTGTCAGCAACAACTTTTTTTTCAATTTGGTAAGCAGTGCTTTTTCATTCTTCACTTTGTTTCAGGCATATCTACTGAAACTCTAGCTCTGACTGTAATCTCTGCAGTCCAGCCATCAGCAGAATAGGAGATCCTGTACATAAAATCATCAGGCTGTTGACTACATTATAATTTCTGGATAAATCCAGCAACGCCCCTATTTTGTCCTAGGGCTGGACAGCCTCCCCTTGGCAGCCCACCTTGGAAGCCCATGGAACTGTACTGATTTCAATGAATCCGTGCTTTCTAATATCAATACTTTTGCCTAAATAAATAAATATAGTGCTGTCCAGGGTTTTTTATCTGGCTGGGATTTCTCTACTGTGATTCACTTTCTTGTTAACTGCCTAAAGACTTCTTGAGACCAAGGCCTTTTTATTCCTTCCCATTCACTGAGAGGCTTTCACAGTAGTTGTAAGCATTTAGAAACTCCAGAGAGAAGAATATGAAAGTAAATTGGTACAGACTCTCTGAGTATGTCATGAATAGCTTCTTGATCCAAATTCCCTAATGTCTGAGGGTAAAGGGTACATAAAATTTTACTGAGGCAAGCTTTCATTGCTCAGGGAACTATGAAATCTTATTTGCTACTGTTGTGTGGTAGTGAGGATGCTTCCATACCCTGTGGTTTTCCAGTTTGCTTGGGTAGGCTCTAAAACATGAAATCTATTAAAATATTAAAAATTATGAATTATGAATTGAAGTTCATTACAATAAGTTAAAAGAACCTTCTGCTCTTTTTCTACATTAAGATGCAATCAAAGCTTAAAACTTTTCAATGCTTCAGTGTCATTTAAAAGTGAAATAAGTCCCATTTGTCACTGAAGTCACAATGTCCATGACTTTTGGGAAATGTAATATTTTGCCATGATTGCTAATCTTTGTTTGGCAGCTCATAGCTGTCTATGACAAAAGTATTCTAGTAGCCCTTCTGCATAACAAGCAGCACAAGGCCTTCACAGTGAAGTGCCAATCAGCTCACTGCTCTTGGGCTTGTTTGAATGGAAAGCAGAAGAATTGCTTTATTTTATGTATTTATTTTTTAATCTGAATTGAAATAATGAACCATACCTGGTATGTTTTAATATGATGAACCAACCTATCAAATGATTTCTAAAAATAGCAAATACTGTCCTGGAAAGGTTCCCCCCCCCCCCTTTTATCTACAAAAAGAATCCTATTGTCATATTTCCTTGGGTGTACTATACTGTTCTTAAACTGAAATTTCATACTTTTGCTCATCTTTGATTGCCATGAGTATGTTCAGGATTCAAGAGAGAAGAGTGCTCTTTGGCACTTTAGATAAATGTTAGAAATATAAAGTAATGTTATTGAATTTTTCAAAAAACACCAGTTTTTCTTCCTAGTTCATATACATTACTTCAGTTGCAACATTAGTCTATATTCTTCTATCAGATATTTCACTTTTAAATTATCTTCAATTAAGCAAAAAAAGATATCAATGCTGGGGAGAGTTTTTCACACTTATCTATTTAAAAATACATAAAAAAATTGTAATGGCACATGCTGGACCTTGCATACTTAAAATAAAGAATTATCAAAAAGAAAATAAAAATGACTGTCCAGGGAAATGCCATATGTTATCACTAAATTTAGGAGATAAAAATGCAAGCACTTTTAATCTTTAAGTCTCCTTTGACTCTTGATGCAATTTGACTGAAATATTTTTTATGGTTCAGATCTGTGAAAACCACTGCTGCTTAAAGAGAAGGGCAGGGTTTTGTATTGTAATAGAAAATTCTTTAGAAATATGACTGGCTTGAAAATAATTTTCTGATGGAAATATGTGATTTTGAGTACAGTAACTAAAGAAATGAAAAAGAAAAATTTTCACATGTCCTGATTTTCAAATATTTGAGTATAAAACAATGATAGTTCAATGGTAGCAAAGAAGAGAAATAAAATATATTTTAAATAAAATATAAGTTCTGCAGAAGAGATCCAGGTTCATCTCTGAGTTTTCTCAAATACTTGTTGCTGTACCTTATATAAGTGTACAAGAGTACACTTACATACATCACAAGAAAGACATGGATTTACTGGAGCAAGTCCATGAAGGGCCACAAAAATGATTAAGGGCCTGAAGCATCTCTCATACAAGGAGAGGCTGAGAGAGCTGGAAAAGAGAAGGCTCGGGGGGGGGATCTTATCAGTGTGTAATATCTGATGGGAAGGTGTAAAGAGGATGGGGCCAGACCGTTCTTCTCAGTGGTGTCCACTGACAGGATGAGAGGCAATGGGCACAAGCTGAAACACAGGAAGTTACACTTTAACACAAGAAAACACTTTTTTACTGTGAGGGTGGTTGAATATTGGAAGAGGTTGCCCAGAGGGACTGTGGAGTCTCCATTCTTGGAGATATTTAAAACCTAGCTGGACACAGTACTGGGCAACCTGCTGTGGGTGACCCTGCTTGAGCAGGGTGGGTTGGACCAGATGATCTCCAGAGTTGCCTTCTAACCCCAGCTATTCTGTGGTTCTCTAATATGCTTCAAGTAGCTGTGAGTTCTGGACAGACAAAGCAACATGTACAACTAGCATAATAAAGCTCAATGCAAGACTGCATAGGAAGGGAAGATTTCTATTTATTTTGAACAAAATGGGTTTTATTCACTCATCCGTATTCTTGCATAGATCACTTTCTCTCACACCTTCATAAGCATTTCTTCATAGTTACAAGCGACACAATGTTTGCCTAAGTAGTCTGGCAGAATTACGCAGAGGATAAGAGTCACCACTGTGGAGGACCTCCCATGTCCCCACAGAATATTTTTATTTAGCAATCATGTGCTGGTTTTTTAAGATGTGCCTTTGTGCCCTCAGGTTGACAGTGATTGCAGTCTTTTACCTCTCCATCATGTCCCTCCTCTGTGAGCGTCATTAGGGAACACTGCTAATCTAATTATGTTTCCTTCTCTGGATGTAGTCTGCCTCTTGTTTTCCTGCTCTGAGTGTCTTGAGAATTTGTATATAGATGTGTGCTATGATTCCTGATGACCTGATGATTTAGGTGCCACTGACACATGCTATTTCTTTATTCGTTCTTCTTGTCATTTCTTCTAGTGCTGTCATGCACGTATGTTCCTATTTATGCATAATTCATACCAGTCTTAAAGTTTTTCTCACAAATCTTTACAAACGAATGCATTTTGCTGCTCAGAAAATCTAGAAGTGACAAATATTGACTTCACTGATCTCAGAAAAACTCTTCTTATGCCAACTACTCTGGACTTTGCAACCTCATGGAATGATTTGATATGCAACTTGTTTATATATTTTGAGACAGGTACACCATGGGATATATAAGAGAGTAAAGATCAGCAAATTTCAATCTTTTCTCTGTGATGACTGTGGACAAGAAAAAATGCCTCTCAAAGCCTTCCTTGTTTGCTTTATTTCATGCAGCAGTGCCAAATATGGCTATCCAGGAACTAAAAGCCAATGATGGGACTAATTTTGAATAGGATTGCTTTCTCTTTCCAGATTGCAGGCTGCATCAAAAGTGGCAGTACAAGAATTCAAAGACTCTCTTTGGACTAATAGTTCATTTTGCGTGAAATCGTTTGCTGTAGACAGATCAATTTATTGCTGTGGATAGCCCACAAGATTATGGTATTTTGTCAGCCAGGCTTTGTGTAGGATCACTTATTTTTACAAAAGCAGAATGAAAATTCTCATTGTTAAAAAGTATGTGGTCATTGGCAGATTTGTTCAAAAGTATTTCAGTGCTGACAAGAAAAGGATTTGTCTGACAGCTAGAACTGAACGCCCATTAGTAGCTGCAGCCTGTTGAGTGTGCTCCTTGATGTTTTGTCTTGGGTAGGAAAGGCTAAGGAGTACAAGGCTGTTGTTGTTATCATGCTCATGTGTGGACAGCATTTATCAGCTGTAGAAGTTCTTTTAGTGGTATTTAGCATCTACTCCATGTAAAGCAGTATGATCTCTGTGCAATCCTAGCAGCACTGTTGCTTTGTGTCCATTAAGAAATTAAGATTAAAGGTAGTTTCAGTGGGCCAGAGGAGTTGTAGGGCTTCTAAGGCCTTTTCACATTTTCCAAAGTGAAGGGAAAAGGAGAAAACATGTTAGAATGGTCTTCAAAGATAACCAAGGGTATAAATGACTGAATATAAGCTGGTTGCCATCTCCTTTGACTTTTAAACTATAAATAGTCAACAACAGAATGCCGAGATGAGGAAAAGTAGAAGCCATTCAAACAGAAACATTGTTCAAGATTAAGTGACCTACAACAGCAGCAGCAATTTTTTTAAGGGTGCATCAGTTTCAGGTTCCATGCAAACACCTCCTCATACATGCATATTTGACAGCTTGATGTTGTTAAACACAAAGGGCTTTTTGATTTCCTTTTCAAACTATTACCTAACTGGGCTATCCATTCCAAACTTATTGTTCTAGTGCAGTTTTCCAGTCACCTCTGACTTGAGTGGAATAAATGCATATAATGTCCTCTTCTTTATCCTTAGGTGTGTTAGTGCACCCAGACTAGAATCCTGGGTTGCAAACAGCACAAAAGACACGGGAGAGTTTCATGTGAGGGGATTGTCTTCTTTTCTTTAAGTGCTGAGCAAGGCCAGATGCTATCCAGTGTTTCCCAAAGACAAATGGAATCCTTTCTAACCTACAAAAGGCACTGACAAAGGTAATGATTGTCTTCAAGTCCATCCCTACCCTCAGTCTGTGCAGAAGAACCCACTCCACTGCTTGACATATTCCATGTGAGTATGAAATTCAACAAAGACAAATGCAAAGTTGTACACCTGAGAAGGAGGAACCCATGGCAACAGCACAGGCTGGCGACTGACTGGCAGGGGAGCAGCTCTACAGAAAAGGCCCTGAGGCTCAGGGCGGACAGCAAGCTGAGCATGAGCCAGCAGTGTGCCCTGGCAGAAGTGAAGGTCAATGCCATCCAGGGCTGTGTGAACCGGATCTTAGCCAATAGACTGAGGGAAATGATTACCCCCTTTACCTGTCACTTCTTAGTCCATATCTAGAATACAGTGTCCAGTCTTGGGCCCTCTGGACAAGAAATACATAGATAAATTGGAGCAAGTTCAGCAGAGGGTCACCAAGTTGGAGTACTCTCCCTGTAAGGAGAAGCTGAGGGAGCTGGCCTTGCTCAGTCTGGAGAAGGACCTAACAGATGCCTTCCTGTACCTACTGGGATGTTATCAAGAAGATGGTTTCAGACTTTTTGCCTGTGCAAATGGTGGGAGGATAAGAGGCAATGGGCATAAACTGAAATAGAGAGATTCAGACTGGATACAAGGAATAACCTTTCCCCCTTGAGGACAGGCAAGCAGTGGAAAGGGTTGACCAGAGAGGTTTTGCAGTCTCTATGCTTGTAGGGTTTCAAGAATAGACAGGATAAAGCCCTAAGCAACGTGGTCTAACCTCATAGCTGACCCTGCTTTGATCAGGAGGTTGGACTAGAGACCTCCCAAGGTCTCTTCCAACCTGAATTATCTTAATACTATGATCCTTCCTATTTAACAAAATAGCCAATGAATAAATAATCCACTTGGTCATCAGTTCTAGTGAGCTGTATGCAATCCTGTTGGGGAATTATTTTCACTTCTGCCATTTAAAGTTACATGTTACAGGAATGGAATGTTGCAATGTGGATAAATCTTTCTCAAGGTATCAATTATTATATTAATCCTTTTGTGAAGTAGTAAAAGAGAACAGACATTATATCAGTCACATCGCAACCTGAGCCCATATTAGCATTGTGAAATAGGAGTGGATCTTTAGGGCAAAACAGTTAGTGTTGAGGATCTCATGTCATGCTATACTCATTTCAGGGGGTTTATTTTGGACTAGCTTTAGCCTGACCATGCAGATTGAATGCTCACTAGTGGTTCTGGGAAGTTAGGTGAGCTTCTGTTTCAGTTTCACCTGAGAGGAATCCAGTTTAGGCACTCAGACTACCCTGCCAAAGTGCCGTAAGTGGGGATGATCAGGAGTTGCCCTTCAAAATTGCATTCCTGATTTGAACTAAAATGCTAATATAGATGTCCTCATAGTTCTTCTTTACCGCTTACACAGGCAGGTAAATGGGGAGTCTGTTGTGATCACTCACTCCAGTAGATAATAAAATAGATTGATGATACTACTTCATAAATGCCCTGTCAGGAACTGACATTTCAAGTCCCAAAACAATCAAGTAATATCATATGCTAGTGAGAATGCTAATATGCAAGTATTTAGATGTCCTAGGGGATTATATTAGTGCTGTAATCTTAGGAAGTACAGAAATAACTTCTTGAAGGAACACAGTCCAGTAGGTACTATAAAGTCAATCAGATTTCTTGCATCCTTGTTCTGGATTTCCAGCATAACTCACAAATCAGAGCTCTTAGGATTCACATGGGCTTCTGCCAGCATAAACCTTGGTGCAAACTGTATATTGCAGCAAACCTGCTCTGAAGATAAAACATAGGATAGATGACATTCCTTTGCTGTAGGTAGAGATGGCCTCAGTGGATTACCTTTATTCCTTGAAGTTAAATTCTTTCGGGCAATAAAGAATTGCATTGGTAACTAGCACTTCTCTGAACTGTGCTAGTGCATATCCATCATTCCCACTGGTGAGTTACACATTTAACAGAGTATGGCTAAGAAGGTTGAATGCTGTTGCAACTGCTGTGCCCAGCTGTATTATTTGAAAAAGCACCACATACATATATCATGGTTCAGGGCATGAGGTACAAGCATTCTTCTGGGACCTGATGAGGAATAACAAATATTTCTGATACAAAAAGGAGAAAAAATATTCAGTGCAGTGAATGCTACACAATACCATGCTAGATCTGTAAATTCTTATCAGATTAAAATATTTAAAAAGGAATTCCCTTTCCAGAAGTAAGCCCGCTTTTATTCAGTAGGTGTAATAATTGTCAAAGAAACCCAACTGAAAAAACATTCCTAATCACTGTGGAGCAATTAGACCTTAGTTGGAATGATCAATGCAAATTTCTCAGTGTTGCCATTTAGTTTTAATCAGAGCATAGTCATATCAAAAATGTTAATTAGAATGTAGATTTCTACTCAACCTTGTTTAGAAGGAGAAATGCATCAATAAAAATAGTGGCATGGATAAATGAACAGGTTGATGGAAAAAAACATTATCATTTATTTGAATGATGAGTATTCCTGTTCTGAAAGGATCTTTGCTGAAGGCAAAGCTTTTAATATATTTAAATTTACCTTCCAAACACAGAAGAAAACTATTCTCTTGAGAAAATGAAGCTGTCTGAAATACATTTAGCTGTGATGAAATAAACATAACAGACCTGTTGCTGTGGGTGAGGGCTTCCGATGATGTGCATTTAATCTCGGATACTTTACTTGAGGGTGGAGAAAGTATTGATGATATAATGCAAAGTGACACAGGTTTCTGATTTTGGTGGATCTGTATTGGTTAAGGATCAAGCCTAGGTGGCAATACACTGCAAATGCCTTTAAGAAACATGGTACTAGAAGTGGATAAGAAGTCAACAGAAGAAGTCTAGGAAACTCTACTTCATTTATATGATGATCAAAGTTGCTACATGCACTGTGAGCCTGTAGCTTTATCTTATATGTAGCTGCAAGACCAGCTTAAGGTGGTGTTCCTCTGTTTCTTGTCTGTGCACCCCCCCCCCCCCCAGCCCCTCAGTTGTGCTGACACAGCAGCTTCTAGTATGAACTAGGTTAGGAAACAGATTCTGTTGAAAAGTAACATGGGAAAAGTGTGGGGGATGGGGGTGGGGAGGGCAGGCAAGGGTGTTGATATTTGTTTTCTTTTTTCCTCAGCTGGATCAACTCCTGATCTGACATTTGCAACAAAGCTGCACAGTTTCTCTAGTGCTCTCCTCCAGTGGGACAGCGTGCCGTGGCACAGAAGTGGTGGAGGAAGGGATGGGGTACTTGGCATGGCAATGACTCAAACCAGGAACTCCACTGAACATTTTCTAATGTTGAACTTCTCCTCAAGACTAATCTGTGATTCCTTCCTCCCCCTCATTAATATTTTACGCTTAATTGTTTCTTAATTGTCTGTACTTATGAGCACACTTAAAACACAGCTCAGTGTTTTGCCAGTTGTTTAAGTAGTACCAGATCCTGAAGCACTTACCTGGGAAAAATTACTTTTGATGGAATTTGGCTAGGATAAGAAAGGTTATGCTCTACCATTCATATATTCCACTGATGTGTGCTGATGATAAACTAATAGTTCAGGAAGGTGGTAGCACTGTGATTTGTTTGGTTGGTTTTGGTTTTAGCTAATTTGTCTCTTTCTTAAATCATACAACTATTTATACTCCTTCAGTTCTTAAGAATATTTTTGTTTTTCTCATCTGATAAACACCATTTATTCAAGAGGAGTACAGGTTTGTGTCTGAGAGAAGGAACCTGAGTTTGTATTGATAACTAGTTTTATCATGAATTCTATCATGAGGATGACTCTCTTGTGTTTTCCCACTCTCTTGTGGCTCTTTGCCTTGGAGCTTCTAAATTAATCATATTTATGTGCTGAAACTGCCTTTCCATTAAAGTGTTGGGGCAAACAATGTAACTGATTTTAAGCTCGATACGTTTCTGAACAGAACTACCTGACTTGGTTGCTGGCCAGGGCAGAGTTCATTTTCTGCTCTGGGACTTGTTTGCCTAATTGTGAGTGCTCAGGTCAGTGCATATATGCATAATGCTTTTGGAAACATCAAGTCTAAGAGTTAGACATCAGGTCAGGCAAGCAGCGTTGTTCAGATGGAGGTGTTGATGATGACCTGACCACATAAACTGGTGCACAAACAGACATGTCATTCAGATTATGGAGTTTCACAGACATTTAGTGAGGAAGGAATAGCTTCCAGATTATACGTACATAAATAATTTGTTTCGAATTGCAGGAACTTTTGGAAATGTCTCCTCTTGAATAATGACATTATTAGATTGTTGACTTGCTTTCTTCAATGGATTTCAAATTGCTTTGAGAATGCTGGGTGTCTATTACCGAGGTCTTTCCTTAGGCAGAACTAACAGCAGTGTCAGTGAAAAATTCTTTCTGATTAAAAATAGTTTGACAGGGTCTACCCAGTTTATTAAGAATAATTGTTTCAAATGTTCAGAGGACAGCAAGGAACAGATTGACTTCTTCCTCTGCTTTTATACTTGAGTTTCACATCAGTAGAAGGTCAAGACAGTCATTTGTGATGAGTGCAGATAATTTGATACTAATTGCTCAAATATTGGCAGGATACATGTGGCTTTTCCCCAGGGGCGATGTTCTTTGCTTTCAAAATTGGTTTTGGTTGTCCTAATTTCATAATACACTGTTAAATGGAAAGGACTAAGTCCATGCAGTAAGGGGGAGGGGGAAAAGTTGTCTTTCCATTTTTTTGAAGATGGCTACAATGTACAGAATTTGATTTAATGTGCCAATTACATACACAAAAACACTCTAGCTAAAATAAATCAACCACTAAGTTTATGTGCCATAGGAGTGTCACTAGAAGTACCTTTTTATCTATTTGACATGTCTAGTTCCCCTCTAACAGGCATACCTGGTGAAAAAGGGGTAGATCTTTGCATGTTGATGTTTTCTTTTGCTCTGCTTTTTTCCATGAAAGAAGCAAAGTCTTTGTAAAAATTTGGCACCTTGTTCTTGTTGCTGTCAAAAGTGGTATTTTAAATACACATACTTGGTTTCTTTATTTCTTCTTTTGTCTTTCCCTTTTTTTTCAAAAGGTTAGAATCTTTTGAAGCTCAACTAGAAATAGATTGAGTCTGATTCTTAGCATTCAAAAGTTTGAAAATTATATATTTTTTCAAACAGAGTTGGTTTAGACTTGCTTTAATGTGGCAACACCTCAAATCAGTTATGATTCTTGAAATCTGCTTACTGTATTTTTATAATATGTGATCCACTTTTTATTGCATCATATGTATAAACAAGTTCACTGAAATATACGGCACAACTTGTATTAAGAAGAAACATATAGTAATGCAACCTGTTTAGAAGTCCTTAAATCTAGCTAAATTTCTGTTGATGTCTAGTAAAGTTTTGCTGGAATAAGAGGTCATCTAGTGCCTGATATAATTTGGAAACAGTATGTACTGTAGACAATACAATTGGCATTAAAAAAAAAAAAGAAGTGAGATTAAGGCCATTTTAGTGAGGCAGGAGAATGAAACCCCAAGCTTCATATACTAGACAATCATAATTTGTACAACAGTTCACAATAAAATATACTTAAAGAATTGAATTTTACTGTAATTCTTCCCATTTTCATACTTTGTAAGGTAGGTTGTTGCACTATATCACGTGCCAGGCATTTTATATCCTGAATCCTTTGTACTGCCCTGTTAAAAAAGAGCGTACTAGTCATTGATGTGGTTGTGAAGCATCATTGCATCAGAATCATGGCTATCTCCTGAATTAGTCCAAGAAGATAATGAGAGAGTGGTGGAGAGGATACCCACAAAAATGGTTTAACTCAGCAGTATTGAATGTAGCCTGATGTACAGGGTGGTTCTGCTGGCTGATAGATCTTTTCTTATCATCAGTATCTTTCATGGAAGTTTTCAAGGGATCATATTGTATCCTTAAGCTAGAATAAGACAGCTGGTTACTTTGAAATGAAATAGGTCCAGTCACTGGAAAGTTAATCCATTGTTTACAAATTATTAACCATTTTTAATGGCTTGCATCACTGAATTATGAAAACTTGTTAATTATATTGAAAATAGAAACTCAGCTTTTGTTTTCACACTAATTATCTAGCCTTGCGGTGATTTTGATTTGGAGGTGGAGCATGTGGCAGCTTGCAAATGTTAGGACTCCCTCAAGTGGATTGGGTCAAAGAAACTGCCCCATTCTCTGCTTAGCTGGTAATAAGGGGGGAGGCTGGAGTGCACAGAGAAGCAGGGAGAAAGGGAGAGGTGGCTTGAGAGGCTTTGCAGGGCAGAAGATGAGAAGCCCAACAAAATGGGGAGGTTTAAAAGCAGGTGCTCTACTGGAGTGGCACAGAATTCCCTCCTTGGGCTTGTAGGCCTGCAGCACCAGGAGAAGTTTATGATCTCCATCATTTGAGTCAATGTGGTAATGAAATGGGGATCTTGCAAAAGTGTGTCATGTTGTCAAGTCATTCTATAGCTTTCTGAAGAGGAAATCATTGCTGAAGTCTCACTCACGCTTTACCTGAGTAAAGCAATTCTGGTTGTTCTTTGGGGAGGGAGAAGGGGCTAGTGAAGTCGAGGTGACTATATGCAAGCATAATGTGATACAAGGCTTTCTAAACCCCATTACTCTATAATGGCATTTTTGCTGGTTCAGCTTTCTACCAATTCTTCACACCTTTTTCTGTTTTTATAGGCTGTAAGCCACCAATGCCTACACTATCACACTCCTTACAAGGGAGAGAAAAAAAATAAGGAATAAATTGTGTCCAAGAGCTGTAATTCCCTTCATGTTTTGCAGCATATTTGCAACTCTGAAAATGTGAGTATGATGTGAGCAGTGTCTAGACAGAACTGGACAGCAGAAATGTCAACAGCAGTACCTGACTCTCTATGGTAGCTAATTTAAATCTAACTTCTCTACAAATAGAGTATAAAATTTGAGCTTTTATTCTAAATTGGGGAAGCAAGTCTAGATTAAGACATAAAGGACTAAACACTACAAAAGAAGAGGTAGAGTTTTTCCTAGTGACCCTGTTACGTCTTTAAGAGTAGGTCTGTTAAACTGCAGTATTTCCTTCAATTTTTCCTGAACATGTACTCACACTTTTCCTCTTGTTTTCTGCACAGGCTCTGACTTACCCTACTGCAATTGCTTTTGTTATACTTTTGATAGCATTAAGCACAGAAGTTCTCATACACTTGGAACCAAGGAAATAAAGTGCAGAAACTTTTTTTTAAAAAACAAAAACAAATGCTCATGGCTGTAATGTTTGTTTATGATAGTATTTGCTTTATACATGTCAAAGTACAATATCTTACACATTTAGCAAGGAATCAACTGGAAGTATAGGTTTCAGTGCAGCATTAAAAATTGTCTTTGATTACTCATTGATGTTTACTCTTCATTTAGGGCCTTCAGGAGGGATCTTTTCTCTGCTTCCAGGCTCTTGAAGTAAGTAAAGCCCAGGGCAGCAGCAGAATTGAAGGCAGTTCTTTCACCTTTATTTTCTTCTCTTAATATGACTCTGTGTGATGATATTTAAAATATTGCCCAGAGAGGTCTACCAGGTGTTTCAGCACATGCAGCTCCACTGAATGCTAAATATTTCCATTTGACTACCTTTAGCTGCTCTGTTAAGCCCTGAAGTGCATCCAGAATGTCGCTAAAATTGCATGACAGATATTTATGCAAATATTGAAGCAGTTTAGGTGCAAACAACTCCTAGTATTCACTATGTTTGGGAGAATATATCATGATTTCAGTATAATGGCAATTTATGATGTTTGATGTTCTTAATTTGCATTTTTACTAATATATTGGAATATATGAAGACAGGTGTTATTTATGATTTCTTTTATGGTAGTTAATAATTTGGTTGAGCTGCTGCATATTGCCTACTTATTGTGAAACTAGAATGGGCTGTACTACTTACCAAAGGCACAACAAAGCAAAATCATGAAAGAATAGTTAAACTGAAAGTATAATATCCCTTGTGAAATAAAAGTAGTTTACATTGACTGTTACTTACTTACACTTTGCCAAGTGTGGATACAAAATTAAAGTACTTAACAAGAATTATGCTTCTCTGCTATAGGTCTCCACCATGAATATGCACAAAGCAAATATGCACAAAATATATGCTTTTTATCTTTATTTTTTAAGAAAATTTATAAATCAAATTTATGGTAAAATCTGTTTAGGTACTGTTATAGTCTATTGAAATACAAAGAAAATGTGTTTAGATGCACAAATCGAAAATAAAGGCTTTGTTTACCCAAACATGGAGGAAAGAAGAAGCAGCAGAAGAAAAAAGCCCTATCCACAATAATGGCTTTCCCTTAGGAGTGTCTCATTTCTGGGTTAAACTGACTGTGAATAATATCTGACTAAAAGGCAAGTATCTGGCAACATTACCAGCAACAGGAAAAGTGAGTTGATTGGTATATTCAGTTGATTTTATGCTACTGATTGCCTTCTTTATGAAGAGTTGACATCAAAGCAAAAGTCAATGAACAGAAGGTTTTTTCCTGCTCTTTTTAAGCAACTTTAAAAATAAGATTGTGTTAATAATTACGAGGAGGAGGGAAAGGCTTTAAGAGTGTATACATAAAAATGAAATTAAACAATAAATAGCAAAGACAGAGACTATTTCAAGTCTAGCAAGTGAATTTGTACCACTGCATGTTGGATAATTCATGTTACCACTTATTCCTTTACTAAAGTGGAACCAAAATGCTTTTTTCTGCTTCTATTTTAAGACAAAAAATTCTGAATAACCCTTTTACGATAACACAGTAATAACTTTACATTTCATTTTTTGTTTTTTGTTTCTCTCCCCTTCCAGGCTATACTCTGTGAAGAAAATGTCAGAGTAGAGCCAGAGTGTTTCATATGGCTTTGGGGCTCCAGATAAGGCTGGGATCTCCTGTATTTAGTTATAAAACTACTCACTCTTAAAGTAGTCTTAAGATGCATTCTTGTGATTTAGTGAGGATTCCCGTGCTGCTTTCCTCAGGTTTAGTAATGCCTGCTTCAGGCAAATGCAAAGTTGAGGGATTTGGATTTTTATTTTTCCCTTCAGCTGAATGTAATTTTATCAAAAGCCATTTCTACATAATCAGTACCTGTTCAAATGGCTGTGAACTAGATGCTTGTCCTGATAATGGAATAGGAACTGAAGATCTTGCTAAGACAGTCTAAATTCATCCAAGTCCCTTTGCCTTTGAAGAGGAGTTCAAAGGTCTAAGTAAAGTGTTGAATAGGGGTCTGCTGCAAGTCGGCAAATAGCCGCTGGCTGGCCTTTAGACTACTTGACTATTACCTCAAATCATTTATGCCATGAATTTGAAATTGTCTGGGTTGTTTTTTCCTTCCCAGGGTGTGCTCTTTCTCTTGGCCTGCATGAAGTTTTCTGGTGATAACTGCTGCCAGCAGCGCCCTCAATTTCTGCCCACACGTAGGGCTCGTAAGTGTAGGAAGCTCCATTAGCCCCTGCCAGGCACGTGCCGAGCCTGGATCGTCTCAGACTGCCAATTGCCCAAATAATAACATTTGACACCCTGTACACTTGAAATAACTCATAAAAATAAAAGCACAGAAGAGCGAGAACTGTCTCTCATTCGGTCTTTACAATCTGAGATGCCGGGAAGTTTCTCTCCCATTCAGTGTCTTTGAGAAAGATGCTGAGTAAGTCATCTGGCAACATGAGAAACTTCTCACCAGTTCTGCACTGTGAGTTTCAGCCATGGCTCTTCCAAACTTGATCCTAAATATTCAGAATTTGCATCAAATGACTCAAGCCTTTCTCTGAGACTGTATATTCATCTTCACCATTTTCTTTTTCTTTTTTTGTTCTCTCCTGTATTCCCAATAAGTTAGGGAAGGTCACTTAAATTTTTATTGTTCTCAGAATGGCAAGTAGTGTCTCTTATTTAAAAAAGAAAGAAAGAAAGAAAGAAAGAAGGAAAAAGTTGTTTCCAATTTCAATAAAATGCTTAGGAAAAAGAAAAGGGGAATTCTGTTTCATAAACTGAAGGCAAATCCTCTTTAATTTTTTTTCAGTTTCATCCTAAAGTCTCCAGACAAACTTGGCTGCACTTTCCAAATTCCACTGCTAGACAGTGTTCAAGTCTCCACTATGCAGTTTGACATTGTCTAGAAGTACCCAAATTATTTCTGAAGAAGAATAACCAGGAGGAGGAGAACTCATCTGTGTGGATGCCCATGCAGATAGTGCATCTCTGTTTGTTTTTGAACATGTGACAATGTTGGAATTATTCTAAATTTATACAAAAGCTCACCATGTGCTTGCTCATGTACTCCTTCCATTGCATTGCTGTTTAAGATGTGCACATGCCAATATTTGCCTCCCAATTTTTCTGTAGAAAACGTACATTGTCGCCAAGATGTTTTTCAAAGTTCTAGTGAGTATTTAGCATACACACTGAATTTTGTCCTGTGGAGAGGATAAATTTCTCTCCTGTGGAGAGAAGGATATGATTACTCTTTTTTTTTCTTTTTTTCTTTTTTTTACTAATAAAAATATCAGAACTTTGGTAGTGACACTCCTGGTCCTTCTGCATGTGTTGCAGTTTGGATGAATACTGAAATGAGCTGAACAGACGTGACTTTGCCATTTGTATACTCTCTTAGTACCTGCAGCTGTTGCAGAGATGCCAGAAGCGCTAGATCTGACCAGTTAGCTAACGATTTAACATACCATCCACATTTTATAAAAACGTAAGACTTTCAAATGCATAAATTAATAGACTTTGGGCACCCAGCTCCCCCTTTTTAAAGAGATATAAACTGTCTTAATGTGTAAAAGAATATGAGAAATTCCTCATTTTTCTCCCTGCAATTTTTTAACTCTTGTATGACAGACCAAAATGCTATTTATTACTAAAGATGTTTAAAAGCAAGATAGAAATTTCGGTTCAGAGAATGTACTTATGAAAGCTTTGAAACCTCATGTGTACCTTGCCCAAGGTTCTTTGTACCGAAATTTATATCGATGCTTATGATAAATCCCAGGTTGAGAAATCTATTTGCCAGAATTTTAGTTCTGTAGTGCAGCATGAACATACAGAGTTTATATATTTTCTCTCTGTGATTGAAGCTGGTGAGAAAGACATTTCTTTTTTGTGGCCAAAGTGGGGGGAACAATAATCTTTGATCACTAAGATATATAATTTGGAAAAGGAATTCATTTATTTTTTTCATTGTTATTTTAGTTTACCCATTTTTAAAAAGTAGTTAAGGATTAAAGAATTATTCAGAATTCCTTGGCACAGCAAGTGGGAAATATGGGTTGTACCTTATCATAAGATGACTTTCATTATCAGGAGTTCAAGAATTGTTGAATCTGTCTGTCTGTCTGTCTCTCCGTCGCAACAACCTGGCTCAATACTTTAATTATGTTTTAAAAAGAAAATCGCACAAACTGGGAGAAAACATGGAGAAAGACTCATTCTTTGTAAGCCCACAGAGAAAGTACTTTTTTGGGAGAGCACACTTTTGTGAATAGTCAAATAAATTGGATTACGCTCCCAAGAGGAAACATGTCGGAACAGCAAAGATAGGAACACAAAAAAGTAGGTTGTAAGGGATATCTTGGCTCATATAGTTCTCCCTCTCCCTCACCCTCTCCCTCTGCCTCTTGTCATTAAATCCACTCTCTATATACTCCAAGTTCCACTGAAATGGAAGTCACATATTTGTCCCCATCACTCCCACTGGAATAGTTTTCTCCTGATTTTCTTCTTCACTGTATCAAAACCAGCTTAAACTACTTGCTTCCAGTGTCCACACTAGCACTTAGTACTTAGGGTTATGTTTTATTCTTTTCTCCTTAGTACATTCATGGAAATCTTCCTATCCCTTAGACTGCCTTTTGTTAGATTAAATGAGATGAGCTCTTTTGGTCTCCACATGGAGCAAACCACTGCAGCACTTCTGTATTTGTGAGTTTTATTTTCCTATTAAAACTACCCACAGAATGCAGTTGCAAAACTGCTTCTTCAGCAAGTAATAAATTATTTTTAAAAATTACTTTGCACTTTCCACAACCCAACTGATTTATTTCTTTGCAAACATCCAGAAAAAGATGTATTTCACAGGGGAGGGGCATTATTTGTTTGTTTTATATCAAAGCACTATGAGTAATGGTGCAATGCATTCTTGCTTAGTTGCTTATTCTAAAGGATTGCTACTTTCAAACCTTTCTGCAGTGTTTGAGACTTGGCAGGAAAGAATCATGGTGTTGAAAATGGGGGAAGATGTCACTGTGTGTCCCAAAGCATTAAATTTGATTTTCTTTGTTCTCTTCCCAATACATATTAATAGTTATGAATAATACAGCCAAATTATGTGATGAAATTGTTTCTTCTGGGAAGGATTACTTTGGTAGCCATTTGCTTTATAATGTGGTTTCCATCTGCATATGTTGTCTCTTCGCTGCTCTTATTGCCCCTTTTTTTTTAAATGAGGAAGCAGTTGAGGCTTAGGGAGAAATTAATTTCTAAAAACAACTTCTAAAAACAAAACTGCACTTTTGGTCTGTTTTGATGGCTGGACCTAGTACTTCACAATATGGCTATCGTGCATAGTTTGTCAGTGCTGAAAACTGAGGTTTCTTTGACAGCCCTGAGGATCTTTAAAGCTGTCATTTTTAAATATATCACCATCCATTTCAGCTCTATATTTGGCAGATTGTCAGAACAGACAGGGTCACATTTTGGAGTGAAAAGTCTTCAAAGGCTCAGCATTGTAAATCAAACCTTCATTTTGAAAGCTGAGTGACTAAGCTACAGAATCCACTTTTCCTCAGTATGTTACTCCCAGTACTCAACTGTATTTCCAAGGCAGATTGATCCTTTTGACAGACACTGTGAGGAGAAACCTAGGCTGGATGCAGCTGAGTGCCAGTAACACATTTTGCAGCAAAAGCAACTAGTTCCCTCAGAGGTGCAGTTGCACTCCGAAAAGGATTTGGGCATTACTGGAAGCCTATACTCATGTTTGTGTGCAAGACAGGTGGAAATATGTATTTCCCTTGTTAATTCTCTTTCCCTGACTCCTAAGTCAAACAGTAGACACATGGAAAAGATGGCTTGACTAACTGGCAGTTCTGCTTAGGTATTTATTTTGTCTTGATTCTTCACTGTAAGTTGTATGAAGCATAGTAAAATCTCTCATTCTGGTTGTAAAAGCAGAGCAACAGTTAAAGCTACAGAGTATTTTCCCTTTTCCCTTAAAGAAGGGATATATCATGTCCTGGGCTTCATGTCACAGTATTACTCAAACTGGGCACATAGTGATAAAATCAGGAGCGGCGGAACCCTGTTTTCTACCCTCAACTCCTGAATTGCTGGGTATGGTAATTGTCATTTCTTCTCCCATGTCTGATTGCAGAAAGGGGAGAAAATGAGAGAATACTTGATCTCTTCCTCCAATTTTTTGTTGGTTTCTTTGTAGGCAAACTGGTTCCAAAATAATTTTGAGAAAAATTTTAGAAATGGATTCCAACAGTTCCTCTAATACTATTTAGCTTTTTCCTCACACCTATTTCCTCTGTCTGATGTTTTTCTTTCTCTCCTGGAGAGAATGAGCATAATGTCAGCAAGACATCTGAAAGCCACATTTAGAGAGCTGATCTGGAAGAAAATAGGTCTGAACATGCAGTATTAATAACTTCAAAATTGGAAGCTCAAAATGCGTGACAGAGACTCAAAAATTATCAGATTAAAATATATGAAAAATTGATTTGAGTCTGTCTCTGCTTATGTGTACATCTTCTCCTGAAACCCACAGTCAAGCAATTACAATGTTGCCAATGCACTCTTATTTGATAATATGTTTTTTTTCTGTCTCTTCACCACTGGAAGGTTGTCTTTGGTTGTCTGCCATTGCAACTTCTGATTCTTCTGACCACTGAAAAGTTAATGCATTAATTGTCCTCGTTCACTACAATGTTTGTCTGTATTTGACTCCAACAATCTATTACTCTTTGCTCCATTTCTCATGCCAGTTTTGGTAGTGCAGCCCCCTATGTGCTCTTTAATTAACTTTTCCTGTTCTCCAGTTCCCTCAGTGACATGAATCTGTGGTGCACACACACACACACACACTATACATACTGCTTCAGGCATACAAGAGAAGGAGCAAAGAGAAGATCTTCCATTTTTCAGAAGCAGGGAAGAAGAACAGAGCTCATAAGTCACTTCTGTGGTCTGACTTAGGAAATAGAGGCAGGCTAACGTAGTACTAGTTGTTGTAAACAGTAGGGAGATTTTTTCCTGAATAACAACTTTGCTGACTCAACTGTTTCCAACAGTGTCAAAAGACTCCAAAACATGCTATTTTGAAAGCATTCCCATTTTATGCACCCCCCCTCTGATCTCTGTGTCATCTTGGTTAATCTCAAGCTCAAGATGAGACTATAAATATCAGTCCACAAGATTGTGATATGAATGAATAGCAACAATGATGATATGCTTCCTACAAACAAAGCTGAGGGCAAGCTCTGAGGGAGAAACAGAATACTGTGTGGAATACGTCAAAGTATTGGTATTCCTTCTGTGGACCAGAATATCAGTTTTCCAAGATTTTTTTTTTTTTTTCCCCCCCTCTCTCAGAATAGAGATGCTTTTGTATAGACAAACTATTTTTTTTTGCTTTTGTGTAGATGTGTTTTCCTATGTACTATTGTTGCCATTTTTCCTGTATGGACAGAAGAGTTGAGCCTTCTCTGAATGGAAAAGAGTGGTTGATAAAGTTAACAGTACTTGTTTTTCAAGCCTAGAATTTACTTGTAAAACAGTATATTAGTTTTTTAATTGAAAAATGTGGTTTCTGGAAAGGCTAATGAGACTTAGCACTTCCTTCAGCACAGTAATAGGTATTTTTTAACAAGCTGATGAAGTTTAATTCCAAAAATGTGATAAGCAGTTAACATGAAAAATTCAAATTTTGGTTTTCAGTCTATGTATAATGTTTGGGATGTAGTTCAATATACTTCATCCCATGAATTTCTGAATAGCTTGAAGTCCAATTATCAGTCTTAACTAAGCAGAACAACTGCCTTAGTGACTTTCCACATGGCAATTTATGTTAATTTATAGATATACATGCTGTAAGTCTAAACCTTTACACAGGAGGTATTGTAACTCATAATGATGCATGCAATACAGGACTGTATGCATTGGTTACAGATTGATATTTTAGAAATGAAGGAGAAGTAAGCTTATTTTTATAAACAAATTAACTCATGCATGCCTTCATTCCATTAAAACTCCCCATTATTTAAAATTATAGGTGATGTTTCCATCTCACTCACTTAAAGAAGGGAAATACCATGTCTGGTGTAGACCACAGCCTTTGCTGTTTGGCATGCTAACTACTGTAAGTAAATAGGTAAAGCAAATGGATAGTGGCTGGAGTTTGGAGTCCCATTTCCTCCTTTACTTTCCTGTTAGCAAACTTGACTAGCTTGTTGGATGTACATTTCTTACACTAGTGGCCAGAAGAATATCAGCAAAGAAACTGCCTCCTTGGGTCAAAGGGGAGGTATGTGGGATGGTTGCTGGTTATTTAGGAATCTGCCTGTCCACACAATCTAGTTCTGCCTGGAAACAAGCATGCCAAAGCAAGTATAACTCCAGTTATTTTACAAGTGTACTATGTCAGGAAAACAGGCTGTCTTTTTGTATTCAGGAGGACAGCACATCAATCGTCTTTTGTTTTACCTGTCAATGCTAAAACAGTGTTTGAGTACTACACAAACTGGAATCTAAAAGCACTACAAAATTATCAATTAAGAACCAGTAATCTAGAGAAAGGAGATTTGCAAAGAGGTTCTTTTCAGTAGCAAGGAGGTCACTGCCTTTTGTGTGTATCACTTTCCTACTCAAGAAAAAAAACGAATGTTTTATTTTAAATCTTGAGGTACTGTGGAATAGCTCTGCTGAAAATATTTTCTTGGCTCCTTAGTATTTCTTTAACCCTAGATCTTTCCTTTTCTCACATCTTCTTTCTCTGCAAGAAGCAAACCCTGCATCCCTGGGACTGCTGGGAAGGAACTAGGGCCAGCACCTTCTTTTACTATGGGGAAAGGGGAGATCAAGGGGGAATGAGGTGGGACTGGATAAGAGAAAGCCACGTTCCTTTGCAGGGGAAGCTGTGCCCGCGGTATTGGTTGCTGTTCTGGGAGGGCCAATCTTCCACCTCCTCTGCCACAGCCAGCGCTGACAGTCTGTTGTCCTAGACGGCTGCCTCTTTCCCCTGCTGTCTTCTGCCTTGCTCCCTGCCATCTGGCACCCTCGCAGATTCCCTCACTGGTTTCAGGAGGCCAGAGGAGCAGATTTTTGTGAGAACCCTGATTAACTTAACCAAACTTGGTGCATTCAGCAACACTTCTGTTTTACAGAGTCAAAGGCATATTTCTTTGGAAAATTCCTGCCCAACAATAGTTGCTAATATGCCTTGCTTAACTGAGCGGAGCCTTAATGATGAGAACAACAGAGGTTGGCTTCATCCAAATCATAAATCTGACTTTAACTGAAGCCTCCTTGTAACAAAGCTAGCCCTGAGGGAGATCCTTGGATTCTGTTCCACATTTCCTCATTATCTCACCTGAAGCAATTTGAATACACTTTACTGCACAGATATATGAGACCATTCATGTTGAAAATAAATAAACATTTTACTCTCTTACCAAGAACACTATCTAGTATTACAATATTATTTTCCTTCATAGCCATTACAGGGAAGTGACACTGATATAAAAACTAGGGACATAGAGTATATAAAGTTGCAAATGCTGCTGACAAACAATTTCAAATATATATTTTTACACTGTTTTCTGTATGTTTGTTTGTTATGATACAGCTGGAGGTGCTATGTGTGAGCTTGAAAGTGTCTATGTGCATGTATGAAACTGCAATTAGGTAATAGGAAACAATCATATGAGAAACACTGAATATATTCAAACCATATTCTGATATCCTTTATGTAAGTAGAAACTTATTCAGTATATTGGATTACTGGTTTCAGTACAATTGCTTGTGAAGAAAGATGTAGCTAAAAGAGAATAAGAGAAGCGTGATGCTTCCTTAAATTAAGCACACTCTTACCACTGCAGAATGATGTTATGCTCTAAGTTGTGCCTTTGGTTTCAGTGATACTGCTGCAAAACCAGCAACATTATTCTGCCTGAAAAATGGTAGCAGAATCTGGTGGTAAGGTGTAAGACAAGAGAAGAAAGGACTGAAGATGATACAAGCTCTTATTAAATCACGTTATATCAGGAGAGAAGGCTAAGGGGAGATCTTACTGCTGTTGGCAACTACCTAATGGGAGGTGGTAGAGAAGCCAGAGCCAGGCTCTTCTCAAAGGTGCACAGTAGAAGGACAAGAAGCAACGGGCACAAACTAGAACGTGGGAGATTCCCACTCAGTACAAGAAAACAAATTCACTGTGAAGCTGGTCAGGCATAGGCGCAGGTTACTCCATCCATGGAAACAGTCAAAGCTTGGCTGGACAAGGACAAGATTCAACTGGACTGTCTTTGAGCAGGAAGTTGAACTAGATGACCCCTGGAGGTCCCTTCCAGCCTGCATGATTCTGTGACAGATCACCTTTGTGTTCAATATGCTCCATATGACACTGCATATAGCAATGAGTATCCAACAGTTTTTGTGGGCTGATGCTTAGGTGCTTAGCAGATGGTCAGATTGCTCAAGTTCCCTTTAGGCTTTTCCATTAAAATTGCAACAGCTTTTCAGGCATTTTAAAGGGAATGCTGAAAATGTGCTGGTATGTAAAGCAGTATCTTTCTGCTTATCAAACATCATCTATCAAACATCCTGGAAGACTAGATCACACAGAGATTCAACTGTGTCTAAGGGAAATATAATTTAAAAAAAAAGTATATATATTAAATGTATGTTTAATTTCCTTGAAACTCATATTCTAGTTAACATGCTTAAAAAAAAAGAAAAAAGAAAAAAGAAAAAAGAAAAAAGAAAAAAGAAAAAAAGCCAGTCAGACGATACCTGTTAATTCAATGGAAGAATTTACTTTTTTTTTTTTTCCAGTGTACATGGAAATTTAAAGTGTGAAATTAAAAGGAACAACAGAGTTGCCTATTTAGTAATTTCTTCTCCCTGCTCAGTGATGGAATGTGTCAGCTTCAAATCTGGTATACAAGACTTCCTTGCAAAGACCAACAACGAGTGTGAACTATACTCACTTAACATAGTCAAAGTTTCCTGACTGAGTCATCTTAAAAGCAAAGTTCAGTTATGTTGGTAATGACTTTTAGGTGCCTTCTGTCTTTGGAAGGAGTCCAGCAGAGAATTTTGGAAAAACTGATAAGATTGATAAATGCAGTGTAAAATTATATGCTAACTTGTGAACTGTAATGCTTGCTTGACGGTCTTGGGTTTAGTACCGCCTATATACATAAAATATTCAAGAAGGTAATAGAATATTAGAGAAGAATATAATTTTTTGATATTGTAATTATTATCACTTTTTGGAGTATTTCTATCAAAATCTGCAGTTATTTGGTACATGGAGTTTTCACAGCTAGTTAGAGCATCGGGATTAAGATTAGTAGTAGAGCTGAGCAAGAAAATACCCAGTGAAAATGTCTTGCCGCTTGGTCAGTTATAAAGTAGTCTATATGAATAAGTGAATTTCATCAATTCTTTTCCTCATGTTGAGCTGCCTGTTTGCTTGAAGCTTTGATCAGATGAGCAGACAGGCAACCTCACTACAGTGGCCAAACCATTACTTACACAGGAGTAATTACTTATTGGCTGACACCAGTCTAATGCCCATTGAAGTCAATAAAAACTTAAGTGCTGGAGAAAGATAAGGTTGTTGGGAAGAGAAGGATAAGATGTACCTAAAGGAAAATGGTTAGAACTTCGCTGATCCTTATACCTTAGAAGACATATAGGTTTTTATTTTGCTTTGTGGCTAAATATGTTTCTCTTCTGCTTGAAATTTTTTTGGATCAGACATCAGATTCTTTTTGGTTTGTATTGAATTGTAAGTACTAGGAAGGTCTGGCTTTGGTTGAAAATGTTATGCATGGGTAGAGTAAAATTATTAAAGTAGTGATAGGCTTCATATTCTCCATGCTTGTGAAATGAGAAGTTTTGACAGCTTAAAAATAACCACTTTAAATATCTTTATTGTTCATTCAAATGAATACATCAAATAATATGATATATTATTTTGCAGTATTGTCATAACATCTCTGAGCCAGATGTTTAGGCAAAAGTGCATGGTTTTGTCAGCTTAATGTAAGTAAAATAAAAGAAGATATGAACTTGTCCCCATTCTGCTCAATTTATTTAATGATCTAATTATAGGTAATTAAAGTCTTTATTTTTCTGAAGTGTACTTATTTTTTTAAGACATTTAACTTCCTTCTTTGGCTTTTCTTGTTTGACTTGTCAAGTTTTGTCACATTTTCCGTGAAGATGCTTCATTTTCATTTTGTTTCATGTCTTGTTGCATCAGAATAACATGTATGATAGATTTAAAGCAACATGATGTGAAAAGTGAAAATTTTTATCTGAAAATCATATTTAAAAAATCATGCTGTCAGTAAGACAATCATATGTTAAGGAAAAAAAAATTCTCCACATAATAAAAAATACATCTTGCTGCAGGCAACTTCTTGAGGTTTACTTATCCTCAGAGACAACAGTTGTTTCTCTTGAGGCCAAGGTAACCACATCAGTGAATTTGGTTAGTCTGGGAGGTTCAAAAGTGAGGCCTTCGGGGGTGGGACTTTGCTCTTCCAGGAGAGAAAGCCCATTGCTCCTAATGAGGAGAAAAATCCGTGATCACCGTAATGACTGAGGATTGTTCTTGTAAATAGAAAATACTCACCAGACAATGAGCTCTTGCTTTCCTAGCGGAAATGTTGCTTTTCAGAAGGAGAACCTAGCTGACAGCTTGCCTACATCTATTTTTTTAACTATTAGGGCTATAAGTAGCTGAGTTTGTAATGCCAGTGTGGGCATGCGTGGGGACTTCGACAGAGAGGCAGGCTAAAACCCCATTTTACTCTTCAGAGCACTCTCTGGAGCATTTCCCACTCCTAGGTTGTGTCTGACAGACATCCAAGTATAGCCTGACTGTGTGGGGGAGAAAACTCTGTGGAGAAGTGTGTTGACTGGTCAGGAATGAGGACCACCTATGGAATATTGGGAACCTGTACAAAAAAGTTGGGTTTCTTCTAAACCAAAGCGGAAAGAAGCTACCAGCATTAAAATCTCACCTAAAGCTTTTTGCATTTTATAGCAAAAGAGTGAAGGAAAGTCGATGGAAGAGCACATACTTCACATAGGTGCATGCTGTAGTACTGAAAACAAAATTAATTTTTATCCTCATGATATGCAGGATTTTTTTGTTGGGAGGGGAGATGAGGAATAATAAAGCAAATTTCTGGGGTTTTATTGCAACGATTAAGTCTACGGTAAGAGTTTTGAATAAAAATTCAAAAAAAATTGAATGAATTTACCTTGAAGGAAAAAATAATACCTTTTCATTTTTTTCCCCCTAATGTGGATTCCTTGTCTGCTAAGAAATTCTCTTTAGCACTTGAAAAATCCCCAATGTTGACATTTCTGAATATCTCTAGGTATACTGTCAGAAAATGTTGTTCTAAAAACTAAGAGATTTCAATATATGTTCTTCTTCAAATGGTTTCCTGAGCAGGTCTGTCAGTTACAGTGCTCTCCAGGCAGATTAAATTATGGATTTCTCAAAATGCTTAACAACTGCATAGCAAATACCTTAGGTGTTTTCGGCAGTATAGAACATCCTCTTCCACAGATATCAATTTCACAATCAACTAAATAATGTTTAATCTAGACTGCATTTTTTTTTTCAACCATTGCTCAAGGCTATGAAAAACATATCCATTTCAACTTGAAGTCCTGTGTTTTTAAGGTTTCAGTCTGGAAAATAGCTTGATTTCATGGAGTTTGAAAAGCTCAGATTTAACATATTGCAAATCATCAGTTGGTTCTAATAAGATAAGTAATAAATTGTACTGGAGGGCTTCTTAAGTACTTGTGAATAGAACTTGTTTTTAGGCTTTATGTTCTGAAAAACAGAATCTTGAATAGTAGATTTTGTCAATGGATAAAACCATGGGATTAAGAAAAATACATTTAAAGCCAGTGGGCAATTTCCCCACAAAACACACTTTTATTTGGGCTGGACACCTCTAATGATAGATGTTCCAAAATCTTGTTTAAGTTTATTTATGCTTAAAGAGTAGACTTTTTTCCTAATATCTAATTTAAATAGTCCTTCCTGAAAATTAACCTTTTATGTTTGTACAGAGAACAATTAATCTTAAAAAATTTTAAAAATAATTTCTTAAATACTAGATGATTGTTCCCTCTTATCTATGTCTTTTTTAGTCCTCTTCTTGCTAGATGAAACAAACTGCATTCCTTCTGTGTTTTCTTATAAGCTGTGTATTTCTCATTTGGCATTTAAACCATTATGCTGTACTGAATCTGAGACTTCATTAGCACTAAACAGGAATAATTTTCTTGTCTCTCTTACATATGACATTTGTGGTAATATACAGCAGAATTACTGTGGCGTTTCTGTAGCTTGATCCACACTCTTCTCAGATCCTTTTCTGACAAGTTTCTGCCTAGCCAATTATTTCCTATTTGTACATTTTATTTCCCCTTCTGAAATATAGTGATTTGGTCTCCGCTTGGATTTTCCTCTGGTTTCTTGTTCAAACTTCTCTCCTGTTCGTCATGATCATTCTGAATTCTTATCCTGTCTTTAAAAACCTTTTCAATCTTGCCTATACTGTTATTGTCTATAAATTCTGTGAATACATTTTCCATTTCCTCATAAAGTTGCTCCATTATTCAAGGATAACTGAACAGAACAGATTCCAGAGCAAACCATTTCTGGAAACCACCTGAAATGCCCTGACAATAAAAAAGATTATATCCTTATCTGCTTTGCTTTGAGATTTTTTGTTTTGTTTTTTTCTTTGGTTGTTCATTTAGATAGCCTTTCCTAACATTATGAAGATGTCATGTGGAAGGCATTCAAATCTTTGTGGTGCTATATCCTGTTAACATAGCCATATATGCTGATAAAGAAGAAAGCTATTGGTTTGACATTTTTGACCTTGACAAATCTATGCTGTCATCTTATCTTCTAGATACTAATAAACTGTTTAATAATTTCAGTCAGTATCTTTTCATTTTTTGAAAATAGACAGATTAGTATATCTTTACCCAGCTCTGCACTTTCTCCTTCACTAATGGATAAGGTAGCATATTAGAAGTTCTTTAATCTTTAAGGACCTCCTCTGCGCTCTGGTGAGTACTTGCAGATAGTTATTAATAGTCCAAAAAGGAGAGGGGACTAGCTTATACGGTACTTAGATATTTTAAAATGTTCCCGAAGATCCAATGGATCTATTGAGAATCATTAAAGAACCAGCCAAAACAGTTTTGGAACAATGTTCCAAATCTTGGCTAAATTGAATTCTTTGTGAAAAGCAGTAGGAACTACAAACATGAAAATATCAGCTTTAATGTATCTTCTATTTCTTAATACTCTTCTTCCATGTTTAAAAAACAGATAGTTATTTTCCTCTGTCATCTTCTGTTTCTGGCATATTCATAAAATCTTTTCTTGTTGCTTTAAATCCTTTGACAGTTGTAACTGGCTTTGTGCATTTGCCTTGCTGATCTTATCGTGTGCTTGTGCGATCCCTTTAAACCCATGCTTAATCATGTCTTCATTCCTAATCTTGCTGTTTATGATATTCCAGGGTTTTTAACACCTTTTTTGTAGTCCTACTATTCTCTTATGTTTCTTACTTTCCCTCTATGTTGGGATAGCTCTCCCTTTAATGCTGTGTTTTCCAGTAACTACCAGTTCTTCCATATTTTTTCGTCTTAGAATTTCCTCCTCACTAGTCTCTATGTACCCATTCCCAGAATATATTGAAGTTTGGGGTTTTTGAAGTTCTTTATCCTTATTAAGTCATGCATAAGCTTTGGAATAGTCCTCTGTATGGAATGTTTTTTATTCTGAGATAGTGGCATTACTATTACATCTTTTTTAAAGTTGCATTATTAAAAATATCTTTTTCTGGAAAAAAATATGTTACAGCAAAGAACTATTAGAATTTTAGGCTGAAAATTGAAGGCACTCCTGCAAAAAAATGAGATGTCATAAAATAATAGACTGTGGTGCTAATCATTATTTGCTTTCCTCCTATGAATATTTCAATGAAATAATAAATGCTGAGAACATCAGGAGAATGCTTATTGTATACCCCTTTATCGCTACAGAAAAATGTCCTCACAGAAATATATTGCTTTTATTTCAGCTTTCTGTCTATCCCTAGGTACAGGGTAGCTACTTTGAAGCTTTATCAAAAGTACATTTCAAAGAGTATTTGCAAGTATGCATTATGAAATGACTGACTGAAGAAAGGAAGCATGGCTTTGGTTTATAGTGACTCCTGCTGGGAGATAGGAAGCTGTAGGCAAACCCAGCAGCTTTCAAAAGAAATATTCTAATTGTGTGAGGTGAAGAGAGTACCTTGACAGGAGGAGATCCTGTCTATCACTGAAGTCAAAATATCTGATAATTGTCTTTAGCTGCAAGTGAGGTTAGTGTTTTACATCATTATGGGATGAAACAAATTCTTTAGTAAATAGTTTAGATTGAAACTGAGCTACTTCCATAATATATAAAACAAAGAGGGTTTTTTGGTGTTCTTAACATCAAATCAAAACATGAGTTTCCTGATTAGCTCTGGTCAAGAAAAAGATAGGGCTGATGATTTAAGGGCCTAAACTAGCCCAGTGTGGCATCCTGTCTGCTCCCTCAGTTTGCAGATAAATTCTTTAGCCATTGCACAAAGCAACACTAACTGCGAATGCAGTTTGTTTTCTGGCATAAGAGCTTTTATTTTCCACTCTCATTACCCAGTGAAACTCAAAGGTATGTTCAAAACTATTAGCAAATTTTTTTCATGCTTAGCTAGATCGTGAAACTTGTTCCCAAGAACATCTTTGAGAGCAGGATTCAAAGAGGAACTGGATAGTTTTGTGGGAAGGCAATACTTACTGTTTATTACTAAATAAAGATAAATGTAAGAGGCAATATAATTCTAATGCTTCAGGTTTAGCCTGATATTTAAATATAGAAGGTTAAATGAACTTTTAATAGAGACACAAGATGCCATATTTTTTTCATAAAAAGAATAGTACTCACTGCTATAGGGTGGATAGTATTAAGGATATATCATGGATGTGGGAGGAGGATGTTCTTGATTCACAAGGAGTTAGAAACTTTGTGAGGTTTTCAGGTATGTGATTCACCCAAATTAATCTTTAGTACATTTGAAATCCACACATTTGGGTAGTGTAAGTCTGTTGAACTCAATAGCAGTTTTGCCATTGTTTTAAATTAGGCCAAATAACACAATCACAATTTGATATTAGGAAATAATATTCACATTCTCTTAGGTCCCTTTTTATGAACAGTTTTTATTAAACTGCTCCTCAGCATCTGCTGCGCTGCATTAGCATGGTACCTTTTGATTGATCATGGAAGCACTGAAGTATCCATACTGCAGTGCGAGAATACTGCAAACCTGATAATCATATGAACAGGACAAATGAACTGGGACTTTTGAGAAGGGAAGATTCAATATCATAGAATACATGTGAAATGTGGACTCAAGAAAACTTTGTTTTTACTCATAGATTGAAACTTTATTTCTTTTTTTTTAAGTACAAAATCTATTTTAATGGAAACTGCTGTCTACAAGCAATGACAAAAGAAAGCCTTGTGAAATTGTATTTATAATCTTTGCATAAACATGATACAAGCATCTCTTTTCTTTGCTAGATAATTGAATCTTATCACACTGTCTACAAAATGTCTCTGAATAGTCAGTGTCTTCTAACTAGTATGGCGAGACCTTTACCCAAATGAAAAAAGCACGACTAAATTACTTCTGGTTCCTATAGAGATTTTGGATTTTTCTCTTTTCAAATAGCGTATCCTTTTCTATACAACAATTTTCAAAAGCACTGCTCTTTTAACAGGAGTATCTTTAATTCTCAGTATTGCTTTAACTGAACAGTTTGGGTATAGTGCTTTGGACTGCTAGCCTTTCCTCTAATTTGGTTACCCAAAATGTATTTTTAGGATATATTTTGAACATCTGTATGGAGCTATATTGTTTGGACTTGAAGTTCTGATGATGTAAACTGGTATGGAGTTGTCTTACTGAAAGGCTGTTCTGAACTATTCCTTAGGAATGCAGGTACCAGCAGTTCTCTGTAAAAATCTATCTATTGCCACCAGTGGGGGAAGTAGATCTATTTTCCATTTATTTATGAGTTCCTACAAGCATGTCGGGTTTGTTGGATATGTACCCAGCAAAGGAGATCTAGACAGTTTCTACACCATTTGGGCTAGATAATCCCCTGTCCTCTCTCTACCTTATCCTATAATTTTCATTATTAGACAGAAACATTGTCCCTTGTGTCTAATTTTATTCCTCTTTTTAGTCTTCTTATCTTTTTTAGAATGCAAATTCTGCAGATAGATAATTGTAATTTATATTTATGCCTATCATAGTAGGTTCTTTATCAAAATAAGAGAATACCTATGAGGTTTTGCCACACTCTAAGGGAACTCATTTTAACAATTGATTTTTCTCTATAATTTTTATACGCTGCTGATCAATGCCAAACTTTACAAAATTTCTAACTGGAAAAAAAGAGGGAAGAAGTAATTACTAACATGACAGTTCAGTTTGTCATGGAAAGACTGAGTCACATGACAAATGCTCCAAATAACTTATAATAATGATAATAATTATTATTATTATTTACAAGGCAACCTCAAGCAATGGAACATGTTGAGAGAAATGCTTGCTTGTACAAAGGTATTCATCAGCTGGGCTTTAGAAAAATCTGTGTTGATTATTTACTTTTGAATGACGAAGGACATGTTTCATGTTGATGTTTCTGCCCATAAGTCATCAAAAGTACCAGTGAGTTCAAAGCTTGGGGTGAGATTTCACCTTGCTGAAGTCAGTGACAAAAGCAAATAACTTTAAGGGGATGAGAACTGCACCTCAGTACAGTCTGAATCTGTACAACTTTATTAATGCACTAAGTATGTTATTATTCAGCCAAGTTAAGCATCGATGATAAAATCAGCCGTTCTTTTTGGTTTGTTTGCTTCAGTCTGTTGCTAAATCCTACACATTTGCATTCCTGTAAACAATTTATCACAGCTCTTGAAAGACAAAGATGCCATTTCTAACCTTGAAAAACTGTGCTGACTACGTCATAGGTGCAGGCCCCCCAGAATACTAACATTAAGTGAATCTTAGAATCTGGTAGTTCTAAGTTAAACCACTTTGGCTTTGACATCACATTTTCCTTTATCACTACCTGACAATCCCTGAAGGAGTTCAGTCAATGCAAGATTGAAAGCTAACAGCAAGTATACTCTGTAGAGCTGAAAAAAATAGACCTACTATGGCTGCATACAGTAATTACTTTCTCTGCTTGATTTTTAGAGCATTACTCGTGAAACATAGAACATAATTTATTATTACTACTAATATTTATTGTCTACTTTTACTCATTAAGTAAGAATGCTTAACAAAGTGGAATATGTGTTCTTGGGAGCAATTATAAGGTACTTCTATTTGAAAAGATGCTGGATTACTAGAGCTGGAACCCTTTTTATTGGCCATGATTCAGTAATGTAGTTAAGCAAGAAGGTGAAGCATGTGAAGGGCCTGCATCTGACTATACTACTTGTAGTGAGACTTATGCTGAGATCAGCAAAATATAGATTTTTTTTTTGTCTTATGGGAAATTTTCATATTTTTTCATACTGATTCAGCATGAAAATAACTATTTTTGATATAATTTCACATTTTCATGCATTTTGTATTTCTGAAATGAGTTAAAGCTGAGTCAGTTCATTTTTCAACTACCTTTTATCACTGTTGCGTGTGTCATTGTGGCTGCTACTCTCGTATGTTTCTGCAGGCCAAGTTAGCCAGACAGAGTCAGCAATGATGACTTGGGACCATGGTATACTGTATTATTTCAGGAGGATCTCACTGTCAGAGATGAAGGAATAAATTTATCTAAAAGCAGAACTAATCACTTTGCAGAGATCAAATCCTTAGTATACCAAACTTTGTGCAATCAGAAAAGGATTCTTTTGATTTGGGTCCTCTGATGAAAAGGATGAGAGAGGGAGTGTTGGGCAAGAATGAGGTGATTATAAACAGCATAATAGAAGTAGCATACCTTTTGCAGTGTTGATCTTGTTTTGTAATCACTGTGACATAGGATCATTTTAAGGAAGGCTCAAGTATAGTTATATATATTTGAGGGAGTGTCTTCCATGCAGCATGGTAGTTTTGAAGAGTAATATTAAAAATAAACTAACAAACAATGAAAACCCAACCTTTCTAGAGAGACCCTTTTCAGTAATAATATACTGGAGAGGAATTCAAAGACGAGCAGTGGAATAAGTTCTGCACTTACAGCCGGACTATGGAAGAGAAGGAAGCACATGCTCTCAAGGTCCCAGCTTCTTCTGTTTTTTGCCTCTTGGAGAAATAATGTGGGCTGATAGCTTCAATATCCTTGCGGAAAAAATACTCTTGTGGCAATGCCTGATGTCCTGCATGTTAAGCCATCAAATGATGTGAAAGTTGTTCCTGTCAATGCTACCATGATTTAATTGCCATACCCTTTTGTTGTTTCTCAAGACTCTGATGCTTTCATCTTGAACCAGTTATTAATTAATTATTAGTTGCCAGAATAGGACTGTCTAGTGAAGAAGAATCCCATTTTATGAGGGGAAAATGAGATTCCACTATTAGCTTTCATTCTACTTAGTCTTGAAAATTCAGTCCTTTGGGGCTTTTTGAACTAGAAACATGAGAGAAACAACACTGTGTCGATATTTTCCTTTGCCTTGTTCCCTCTCTCCTTTTGCCTCCCTGCTCTGTCAGTTCAAACCATTTCACCTATGGGTTGCATCTGCAGGCCAAAGACTCAGGGTAAAGCTGCTGTTCTTCTTCAGAGAGAAAACATCTCTTCTGGAAGAGGATGGACGCTGTGCCTCTCTCGCTGCCAAGAATTCGAACTGACCTAGGCCTGCCTGGTGACAATGGAGTAGAAATGTTTTTTGTTTGCAAGCACCTTCTGATTTAAAATAGCAATCCCCAGCCAACTATAACTTTTTAATTTGACCTTGCTGTCTGTTTTGCTTACATCTTGCCTATGGGCTTTCATTATGATAAGGCAAACAGCTCATTTAGTCTCCCGGTGTGTGAGCACTTGTATGCACATTATGCTAAACAAAGGGAGGAGGGGGCATTAATTCACTGAAGTTATTAATGTCTTTGGGGTGGAATCTTTACTGCCTCAAATAAGAGATGGTGATATACATATTTTTTTTACTTCTTTTTCTTTCCCTCTGGTGTCTTGTTCCATCTCAGCCTTTCTAATGTGAAGGAAGTTTTCCTTCTTTGTGCCCATCTGCTTGCTTCATGCCACTGTTATTCTTTTCTTTTCCCTGTTTCTGATGATTTTGCTAGTCCTCCTTGTAATGCTGATACAAAGCTCATAGAGGTCAGTAGAGTCAGAACTCTATATAGAAGTTTGTTCTGCGAAAGCTTTTGAGGTTTTCAAAATGCTTCTCCTTCGTATCCAGTGAAAGCAAAGAACAGAGAAATGGGAAGGTGAAGATAAATGATCAACACCTTTCCCCACTCCCAGGATATCCAGCAGCTTTGTTATCAGGGCTCTCAGTGCCGACATCAGTGATCCATGGTTCAGCTATACATCTGTAGGTTGCTTGAAATTTCTCTTCTACCTAATCCAAAACAGGGGGTTTGGACCACTGTGTCACACATTCTGCATTCACACCCTAAGTAAATAGCTATTCTGGAACAGATCTCTCTTTGCCTTTAACTGGAGCTGCTCTACCTTGTAAAGATGATAATTCACTGGATGAAAGAAGAAGAGGAAAAAAAGTATGGGTCAGAATTTGGACTTAGACATGTAAAGTTAGATTTAAGTTCTTGCTCTTAGTTTATGAATTCCCTATTTTATGTGGGAAAATCTCAGTGTCTCTCAAACATATCTAGCACAGACTTATCAGTACACTAGAGAGAAGACATCATCTGTGGCTGGGCACTGCATGTGATACAAAAGTAAGTTTACCTCTCTTCTCTCCTTGCCATTTGAACCGGGACTCAAGTACAACACTGATATCTGATTTTAACAAGAAAAATCTATATTTTTGAAATTAGGTTATAGATTCATCAGAAGTATTTCTATATAAACAAATTAACATTTTATAACAAAAGACTTCAGAATATTTCATCAGATGAAATTTCTATCACATGGAAAATGTTTTGTTTACTTTAGTGTCCCTTTAACCACATTTTCTAAATCAATGAGGAGGCATATATCAGCATGCTAGACTTCTGAGCTGAATTAACCTGTAAGAATGTCTCTTGCAATGCTTGTGCATCCTATACATTATCTTTAATATTGAGTAGAAAAAGATAGAAAGGCATCCCAGAAAGAAAGTCTTTTTCAGCTAGATTGAGCAACTGTGATAAACTAATTGAACCTGCCATATTAATAGGGCATAGACCTTCATCTAACAATTTTCAAAGAAGCCCAAATTCTTATATCCTCTTAACACTCACATTCCTCTGGGGATTATTAGCAGAACACTGCTCCCTTTCCCCAAAGCCTCCCAAAACCACAAGACAGAGGGAGTATTGCTTTGCCAATTTTGTTATATGAAAGTATCATTCAACAGTGGTTCAGAGTATTTAGAACGTACTGACAAATCTGAAAGGGTGGAAGAGCAGAAACTGTTTTATGGCCAAAGTTCTCTAATCTTTTGCAAAACAAATGGCTTGACCAGTAGGCAATTTTTAATTAGAAATCATTTTGTCAGGTATTTGCTAGACAGCTGTGGACTTGACTGAATTGTGTAAACAAGTCCTTGGAGTGTCCAAAATGAGCAATGCTGAATTCATTTACTTATGATACCATTCATTCAAGACTTGTATCTTCCTTATCAAAACATCTGTTAATTTACAAATCTCTTATATGCCAAATGAATTTTAAGGGCACTTTATGTTTGAGATCTCATTACTGCTGATTTGTGAGTGAACAAAGTTTCGTTGGGCTAGTTTCATAGATTAGCTGGAGTTTCAAATTTCATTGGCTATCTAATCAATTATAGATTGAAACGGATGATTTCCTCAGAACTCTAAATGCTGAATCCTCTCTTTGGGACTCAGGCTGATCTTCACTCCCTAGCTGAAATTTGAGAAACCTTGGATGGAAGTCCCATTGACACTATAGACACTTAGAGTAACTTATTTATTTGAACCAAATGCAACCTAACTGTTGCTAAGTTACAAAAATTTCTATTTTGAATGGTAATCAATAAACTATAGCAGTAATGCTGCCAGACAAGAGAAGGATGTTTTGCAGTGAAGTTGCTGCAGTAATCCATTTCCATGACTAGGTGGGCTAGCATATTTTGTAATCCCATGGAATCCCTTTTTCAGATTGCTACCTCTCTGTTCTTTTCAAAAGGATTAGAAGAATAAAGATATGTAGTTTTAAAAGGAAGATGCAAAAAAAGTGGAATATTTTGTAAATGTCTCTGGATACATCTCTTTTATTACATTACTGGAAAAAAAGAGGGACTATTTATTCTAAGCTATTTACTAGGACAAGTCCAGTTTAACACATTGCCCTTTTATGATGCCAACTATGGGTATCTCTGTCTGCTGCAGATGCAGCAGAAGATGGCAGTCTTTGTTCAGTGTAGAACACCTAGACTAAATATTTTTATTTCAAAGGAGCAATAAGCATTTTCATCTATTAAGGAAGCCTGTATGCAAACAGTAATAAAGTAAATCTTTTGTAAGCATGTCATTTCTGCATTAACAACTATGTAATAAAGCACAAACCATGTTTTGTGTTATTAAAGCATCAAATGAATCAGATTCTGCAGCACTAATGACTTCATCACTGAACTAAGCTGTCTTAGGTTGTGTAAAATGTTTATATTTTTTGTCAACAGAAAGATGTTTAGAGGGTAAAAAGTTTACAATCTAATAAAAATGAGTAACTGATTGCTCTCTCAATTCAGAAATAGTGAAATCTCCTGACAGTATGATATTTTTTGCATGTGCAAAGTTAGGTGAACAAAACATGATATTATGAGATCTTCTTAAATGGAGGATAAATGAGCTAGAACAGCTCCAGGTATTTATTCTATATACTTCAAATCTGTTTACAACTGGAAGACCTAACTCATTCTTAAATGTTGTACCAACACCTTGAAAGATTGTCCTTTGCATTCTTTTCCACCCTTACTTTTCCTGAGGGTAACAATAGGCACTTACCATACACATCATCTTCCTGGTATGCCTTCATTTTGTCTTCTAAAGTTTTGAACAGTATTAATCACAGCTGTTATTGAAATGATTTTGTATCACTAATCCAGATGCTGCATTCATGCTAAAGGGAGTAAGTATCTTCCACAGGATAAAGTCTTTTACTTTGTAAGGTAGGTGGTGTGATTCCCTGATTTGGTTGCCAACAGTTCTGAGTGTGACATGTAAAAACTTCCTATATCTGCTTCCTTTGCCATCAGTGCAGGAGATTAGGGTAGGAATGAATAGATACATAACCCATAAGTTGCCCAAAGTACTCTGGTCTTTTGTTATTGTGTGAAAAGTAGCTTTACACTGTGCATATCAGGCAGTTTCTAACAGTGATCTGGTCATAGATGAGTATATCTTTTTCAAGTGCTGAATCACTAAGGTTCATTGAAGTCTCATCTTAAAAAAGTTTGGGCAGTTTCTGAATGCCTGCTGGAAGTCATTTAATTTTCACTTTTGAAATAGAATATGTATCATCCCTTAATCTTCTGTGATGATTTTTTTTGTGAAAATGTTATCAGATCTCTGTTGTCAGATAGTTTTCCTAGAAACAGATTGTCTTTTTTTTTTTTTTAACTTACAAGAGGAGGGATAATATGATAACCCTCCAAAAAGTATTGTGAATTATTGCATTTATTATTTTTTTAAGTAGAACTGTTAGTCTCCACTAAAACCTATCACAAATTCTCCACCCATGCAGAATAGAACTTCACAGCTGAGAGAAACCAATTGGTTTTATTACAGCAAAGTGAGTTTTGTTACTTCCTGAAGTCACAGGTGTAATATAGATACCAGTGTGCAGTAATAGAACTGTATGGAAAACTACTTTTCATCCTATAAAAGTTTCAGAGACTTTAACATTTTTCCCATTTCAACTAAGATAAAAGCCGAACTCTTCCATGCAGAGTTGCAGTGGGAGAGACCACCATTTCCAAATAGCCAACATTTAAGTAATTCTACTCATCTGCAAATGTCATGGTTCAAAATCTTACTCTGCTTGAGTCATTGCCCAAACTTGCTAGTACATTCCCAAGAGGAATTACTTTTTTGTCTAATCAGCGTTTTCTTCTGAAAATAGTTTTGTCACAATAGTTCTGTGATTTACCCAAACTATTTATCTAGTTCAGTAGCTTTCTAGTAATTGGAATATTTAAAAGATGGATCCTGCAAGTTTTTGTGCAAACTGAAGCACTGGAAGAACATCTTTATGTTGTTTATGACCAATGTGCTAACTAGCCAAAAGGACTCCTGCTATGGCATATTAAATACATATTTTTACAGTTCTTCCAAACTTTGAGACAAGTCAAATTAAAATAATTACTTCTTCCTATAGTTCTGCAAAATAGACTTAGATTTTATTCATTCAGAGACTGTGAAAAAATTCTTTCCATTTCTTTCTTAACAGTTTTTGAACAAAATTTTTGAACAATATTAATCATAACTGTTATTGAAGTGCTTGTGTATGACTAATCCAGACACCACATTCATGCTGAAGGGAGCAAGTATCTTCCACTTCTTTCATCCTATAGTTCTGCAAAATAGACTGTTAGATTTTATTCATTCATAGACTATGAAAAAATTACCATACCTTCCTTTTCTTGCTCAATATTTTTCTTCTTCTTTGCTACCTTTTCATTCCAATAATTCTGTCTGAAAACATCTTGTGATATTTAAATGGAAAATTATTAACTTTCCCTTTTCCTGTGTGAGAAAAAAGCTTATGTTGATAGACTTCTAAAATTTCACAAAATTCAGGGAGTCTGTCAGATGTTACCGAGGCCTGAGGTAGGTGGAATTTGATGAGCCTATAATGGCATATTGAGATAATTCAAAATATCCTGGGGGTTGATCTTTTCATCTCTGACAGATTTTAACCAGTATGGTTTGATTTTTTTAGAGAGTAACTGCTGTTTTTAATAGAACTGCAGGGTCTGTCTTTTTACTGTAAGTCTGTTTTCCTTTTTGATCAAAAGATTTCTTCTTTTCTACCAACAGAAAACAAGAGAAAAAGGTCTCAATAACACAGCTGAACTGTGGCAAGCTCTTTTATCATGCAGACAGCAGTGGTTGCCTCACCAGCTTTCTCCATTTTCCTTCCTTCCTTTGCCCCATGTTTGTTTAGGAGTGTTTTTCAATTTACAGTGTAACCTGTTCAGGTACAGCAGATATTCTGCCTGTTTGTGCTTCAACAGTGCAACTCTGGTTGAAGCTGGATTGGCTGACATGACTGTACTCAGCTCAGTGGGTAACAGTTTTAAAATTCCCATCAATCAGAAATTACAGAATCACAGAATAGGTGAGATTGGAAGGGACCTCTGAGGATCATCTGGTCCAACCCCCTGCTCAAGCAGGGTCAGCTAGAGCAGATTGCCTGGGACCAAGTCCAGTTGGGTTGTGAATATCTCCAAGGATGGAGACTCCACAAACTCTCTCAGCAATCTCTTCCAGTGCTCAACCACCTTCACAGTGAAGGAGTGTTTTCTTGTGTTCAGACAGAATTTCCTGCATTTCAGTTTGTGCCCATTGCTTCTCATCTTGTTGGTGGGCACGACTGAGAACAGTCTGGCCTTGTCCTCTTGACACCCTCCCATTAGTTACTTACCAGTTTCCCTCTGAGACCTTCTCTTCTCCAGGCTGAACAGTCCCAGCTCTCTCAGCTTTTCTTCGTAAGAGAGTTGTTCCAGTCCCTTAATCATCTTCGTGGCCCTTCACTGGACTTGCTCAACTATGTCCTTCTCTCTCTTATACTGGGGAGCCCAGAACTGGGCACAGTACTCTAGATGTGGCCTCACCAGTGCTGAGGAGAGGGGAAGTTTCATCTCCCTCGACCTGCTGAAAACACTTTGCCTGATGCAGCCTAGGATGCTGTTAGCCTTCTTCGCCACGAGATGCATGGCTAGCCTATGGTCAGCTTGTTGTCAACCAGGACACCCAAGGCCTTCTCTGCAAAGCTGCTTTCTAGCCTGTTGCCCCCTTAGCCTGTAGTGCTGCATGGGGTTATTCCTCCCCAGGTGCAGGACTTTGCATTCCCCTTTGCTGGACTTCATGAGGTTCCTCTCTGCCCATTTCTCCAGCCTGCCGAGGTCCCTCTGAATGGCAGCACAACCCTCTGGTGTACCAGCCACTTGTCCCCATTTTGTGTCATCTGCAAACTTGCTAAGGATGCATTTCGTCCCATCATCCAGGTCATTAATGAAGAAGTTAAACAATATTGGCCCCATTATTGACCCCTGAGGGTTACCACTAGTGACTGACCTCCAGCTGGACTTTAGGCAGCCAGTCACAACCCTCTGAGCCCAGCAGTTCAGCCAGTTTTCAGTTCATCTCACTGACCACCTATCTAGCCTGCGCTTTGCCAGCTTGCCTATGAGAATGTTATGAGAGACAGCATTACTAAAAGCCTTACTAAAGTCAAAAACAACATTCACTGTTTTCCCCTCATCCACCATGCCAGTCATCTTGTTGTAGAAGACTATCAGGTTGATTAAGCACGATTTTCTCTTCATAAATCCATGCTGACTACTCCTAATCACATTTCTGTCCTTCACTTGTCTGGAAATAGTATCCAGGATTAGTTCCTCCATCACCTTGCCAGGATTCAAGGTGAGCCTGTAGTTTCCCAAATCTTCTATCTTGCCCTTCTTGAAGATAGGAGTGATGTTTGCTGTCTCCCAGTCCCCAGCAACCTCTCCCAATCACCATGATCTTTCAAAAATAATCATCTCATCAGAGATTATTAAATGCGACCCAGGAAATGAACGGACAGCTTCAAATCTGATGCAGAGAGTTGCTCACAAAAAAGTTAATGAAAACAATCTTTATTAGAACTATACTGTGGGACTGTGTCTGCCAACTCATGTTAAAAAACAAAAAACAAACAAACAAAAAAAGCAGCTGGATTAGATTTCCAGCTTCTCAGAAAGCACTCCAGAGGCTGGACTCCAGGCAGCCACCAACTGAACTCTGCTGTTTCCTAGACCCTGTATGAAACTTTGAAATTGAAGCTCTCATAGTTACTTGGCAGGCAGGATTGCTGAGACTTTGGGAAGGTCAGAATCCCAGAAAATTAGAAATGTAGTGAAATTATCATTTTTTTCCTCACAAAACTCCAAAAACATTTCATTCCATACAGAGTATTGCATTTTGGTCCAGTATCCTTTGACCACAACTTTGCACTGCTGATGCCACCACTCTGGCCTAGCTCTACCCAGACAACCATGGAACTGAAAGTGTTGTGCAAAGAAACCTAAGCTGACTCATGCAAAGACAGCATGAGTCTGGAAGTGGCATAGCTGTATTTGCGTTCGGCCAGGCTAATAAGCCCTGTATCACCTAGACTTACTAGCAGCACTAGCTTGGCAATCTTTGCGCATTTCAGTATGTACTATAAACACATCATTGCAAAACTAATTGGCTCTTCCATGAAAAAACTATACAGGTAGGGCACGTTCAGTTAAGCAAGAGATATACTTGACTGACCATTCCTGAGTGCTATAATTTTGAGGGACATGTCATTTTCCCTGTGATGCCAGAAAAACTACATTTGCTGAGTTCCTAATCAGCATTATGATGGACACTAAGTAACATCACGCAGGATCTGAACAGTAAAAGGAAGTGTAGTGTCTGACAACCTTGTTTGAGCTGAGTAGCAATCACAGTTAAGGATATTTATATGTCTAAATTCTCTGATATACAGGTACAATTAGGGGTTTTGATTGACAAATCAGTAGTTCCCAACCTCCTCTGTTCTGTCATCCTCCCTGACAAATACAGAAACTTCATGACATACTGGAAATCCTCCAATGGCATAAATATAGGAAAAAAAAGGCATGCCATTGTTGCCCTGTTGCTAAGATATAAAGAAACAATAAACTAAATGTATAATCTTCTGCTTGTCATGACTCATCATATCATCCTTTTATTCACAGGCAGTTTTTACTCATGACATAAGGCACTACAAGATCAGGTCATCTGCTACTTCAAATCGGAATGTTTCAACAGCGTCCTTAGGCTTTCTCCTATTTATGTCTATAGCAGTAACTACTGTATACTTCCTCTTGACTGACACAGCTGTGTGCTACCTCTGCAATTTTACAATTCTTAAGATTCCAGTAAGTCATAGTTTGGATTTTGGAAGATGAGAAGTTTTAGTCAAACTTGTTATCCTTTATGAAAGTGGATCTTATTTTCCCTAGTTAAATATTCACTTTGCTTTTCTTTGTTATTTTAGGCACATTTGAAGTTTGAATGATGACAGAAAGAAAAAAGATGGTAGTAAGGACTTTTTTCCCCCCTGTAGTAAAGAAGTAATTAGTAATTCTGCTGATACTAGTTCTGTGTAGGCAGTAGACAAATACTACTACTTTACTTCTGTTACTGATACACCAGATGTATCTGGGTGTTAAAGGACACCACTGTGCCTTCCACTCAGAACACAGTACCGACTATTTCCCAGGACTGGGTTTGACATGTCATTTTTGTGCTGTCTTTCAGCTCTGTCATCTCACACCTCAGTTACTTGCCTTTGCTTTCAAGACCTAATTTACTCTCTCTCTGGACTGGCCTAGAGACTCCATTATCTATTTGCTATTTTTCAGACGAACATTTCTGTATAATCCTTCAGCCTTTCCCTATTGTTTGAAAAGAGTTTTCCAAAACTATATATGAAGCCACTACTCTAGTCGTCTTTGAAACCTATTCTTTAAGTTTTCTATTTCGTGATTCATTAGGCACACAAACCCCTCCTAACTGCATGACCAAAACTGTGTCACTGTTCACTTTTATTGCACTCTGTCATCCCTCTGTATCAGTCTGTCTCTTATTTTAGATTTGAAACTCTGGGAAAAAAAGACTTCTTATCCTACTTCTGTATAGTCTCTGAATTGAGACTTTCTCCTGGAAAAAAAGGTTCTAATGTCCTATAGTAATATCTCCATTTTTATTATTGTATATTGCTTGCATCTTAAAATCATTGGTGAGGTTATTTCAGTGCCTTTAGATAAAATCATGGGGGAGAATGCTCATTTCACAAATTAATTTTCTGAAAAATGTACACAGATGTCAGTATCCACTGGAGCCCAGGGTTCTGTTTGTTTGGAGTATTACAGCTTTTCAGAACTTTTTTTCTTCTTGAACTTTGACAGGCTTTGATCAGTATTTTGCAGAACAAAATATCTGTAATATTTTATTTGGAAACAATAACATGTCTAAATGATATCAAGATCTAATCTAGATGATTTAGTAAAACAGGAAATAGGTAAGAAGAAAGAAAACACTAAAAGACAGCATAAAAATACTTCAGACAAAACCCTCCATTTTAATTTTAAATGCTTTCAATTGTTTCTGTTGAAATCTTCATTCAGATCAGTCCTCTGAAATTGTGGGTTTTGATGAAAGGGGACTTTTCTGTAAGAGAACTGCATGTATTTTAAAAGTTCCACAAACTATGTAACCAGTTAATTAACAGGAATAAATAATACCTGATCTATCCAATATACTTTTTATATTCTTTGTGACAAAAGTTTTATTACGTGTTTTTCACACACCAGAATTGTTTTTCTATCTTGTATTGTCAAGTATCAGTTATGTTTAAATATTCTTGGCAATTGTAAAGCTCCCATGAATGACTGTTGACAAAAAAGCTTCGCAATACATGTTAAAAAATATGCAGGGGAAGTAGCAGAATATTGTAAATCCTACAAGCCTATCCAAAATGTTTTGTATATTTGTAGCTTTAGACATTTATATTATCTACTAGGCTATGACAAGCTGTTCAGTTAGCATATTGTTCCCCCTAATTTCACTGTATAATAATAGACCTAATATTTTGATCTTAATTTTTATTCTTGTCATTCTGTCACTAATGTAAACTTTTATGATACCACTGTTTTCATGTTTGAGTAAAGATTGAAGTGTTATAGACAAATGCCATTTTACAGTTTTCAAAGCCTCTGAGCTTTCCTAAGTATGTGTCTTATTAAACTGATGGATGCCATTAGACTGACTTATTGTCTTCTCCAAATTTCAGTTGATGAACACTGATGTTGCAAGAAAATCCTTGGTATTATGTGTTCCTTAAAGGGCTGTATTTCCTTGGGCTAGAAGTATTCACCAATAGTTTTGAATCATGACTTATTGATTGATATAGACCATGTTGCATTTCATATCATTCAATAGTTGTATTACTTCATGGAAATTGGCTTTTAAGAGTTCATTCCTTATTTACGTCTGAAAATGAGGCACAGATTTTTGTACAGACAGGTGACTTCGTCAGAAATTGATGAAAAGCTTTGCTTCTAACCTTTAAAGAAATCACGTCACTAGAACTTTCTTTGGATGGGAAGAACATTTTTAAAAGCATGTACACATAAAATAGGTTTTTGACAGATTTTAGCCAAGTGTATTTTCTTCAGTCTGAGGTGGGGAGCACAACCATAATTCCTTGTAACAGTGACTGACCAAGTTTCACAGTGGCAGCCAGAAGCTCTTTCTGCAACAAGAGCGATCCCCAGCAGGGGACAACGTGGCAAACTACAATGTTCAATCCCAACATTATATGTGTTGGAAGGACCGTGATCAGCACCTGTTGCCAGGGTGTAGTGAAAATACACTAGAGTATTTTTCAACTGACCCCAGGGCAAGGAAGTCTCATTTAATGTTTTAGTAATTTTCTTGTCTCTGCTGTATTTCCTGGAAGTTAGTAGCATCCATAAAGTCAGTTTCCACCACAGTAGAGCAAGAGCCAAACTGAGTGTGTGAAAAATACAGAGAAAAGAGCAAGGACCACACTCTCAGTGAAACCAGTAGGTACTTTGTCATTATATCAATAAAAGATGATACGGGTTACAGAATGAATACTAACTTCAAGAAGAGGCCTCATATGACATTAAGTTGTACCCTAACTTAGACAGCAAAGATTTGAATTAAATGCTGATGTTATGCTTTTAATGTTGGGCTGTTGAAAGACTATTTGGTGTTATCGATAAACCATCTAAACTGCAAAATAATGCATGTGGCTGAAGGAATTAAGAGTCCATTAGGTGCTTATTTATTTCTGATGAAAGGTAAAAATAAATGCTTGCAGAACAGGAACAAGTGGCATATTGTATCCATTATTCTTTTTTAGTGTATAACTCAGCCCTCTTAATTTTGAAAGCTCTTTTACAGAGAAATATTTCTGATTGAACAAAACACCTTGACCATATCTTCATTTGTCCTATGGATGGTGTACAAAAATTAAGTAATTGGATATCTGACTATGCTGGTTTATGAAACAGGACAGAAGGATATGAAGGGCTTTCAAGCATTTTTACTGTCTATCATTTCTTATTGCCTATGGTGTTTTTTCTACATCTCTTCTGCATAGGTAAAATTAATATTCAACAATTGTTTTTCTAATCTAGCTTAATGTTTTATTTTTTATGTTGGTTTAAAGAGAGACTGAAGTGCCAGTTGAAATACAGCCCTCTGTACAAATACAAATAATCTATTTTAATTTCTCTTTCTGATAAGACAAAAAAAACCCCGCACCCTTAATGTGACCAGTTAAGAACATTTATGTCTCAGCATAACAGGAAAAAAATAGTTCTGTTGGCTCTGTAAAGAAGGTTCTCAAAAGATAGTTGAGGGGCCTTGAACTTAGTAAATTAGTTAGCACTTAGCCTAATGCTAACTGAATAATTCTGATAACTATGACAGAAAAGCTGACACTGGTTTCATTGGTGAAAATAACAGTGATTCTGCATGACAGTAAAATGTCTCTAGTGCAAAATTAATCAATTAGGTAATTGTGAACCAGACAACTACCTGTGTTTGTTTTCTAGTATATCTGCAACTTCTCTCATCTGGATGGATGTTTGTTTGAGAACAATGCTTTTTGACAGCTATTTATTTGCAGCAGCATTGACATTGTGGTAGGTATGCATCTCCAAAGGAGTGCCTCCTGACCTGAGAGCTGGCAGTCTAAGGGCAGAAAAGGAACAGCAGGTTTTTGTGCAGGTCAGATTGATTCAGCAGCAGCACTGCAGAAGTCTGTGTTCAAGCGAGATTTAAATAAGGATGTGTTTGAACTGGAACTTGCCTGGAGAGTCACATTAAAGACAAACTGAATCAGGCAAGTGTGGGAACATCGCAGGAGTGAAGGGAGATCAGCAAGGGAAAATAGTGATGGAGTTTATCTTTTATAAAGATGTAATAGCAATAGTGAGACACATATGTTCAGTGTGATCAGGGAAGGAGACTTGTAAGAGGAATTTGGAAAAAGGAGCAGTGTCATTGACAGCAAAGGCAAAGACATTCACCAGTTGCATGACAGAAAACCAGTGTGTGAATGTGTATGTGTATTCAGGAGTAAGGCACAGGAAAAATTGCAGCATGAACACAGACTGGGAATTGTGAGCCATACAGGTGAAGGCAAGACCTGGTTGTGGAGGTGGGCATAGAAGGGTCATTGCTTGGAAACTCTTGTTTTGTTAAGAACTGATCAGATCAAGAGCTAAAGCTCTGGCTGGTGGTCTAGCCTGAACTGTGCGTACTCTGAGAGGTTATTCTAAGCAATAACCAAAAGATCTCCCTAGGCTGAAACATGTTTGCACAAAGTGCTTATAGACACATTCCAAATGAAAGAACACATTTCTAAATAGCTAAATCCATTTATGCACTTATTTAATAATAAAGGGGCTGGGAGGGAGTAAAAATATGCTCTTTGACTTGAGGAGGCAACATATCGCTGAGAACCCAATCTACAAAATTGCTTTGACCTTTACATACCATTTCAGACCTGTTTTTCAATGGCTGTATCAAGACAGTCAAAATCCCAGCATTCTCAGTCACCATCTCAGCCAGCATCCCAGGGCTTCCTGTACTTCACCTGCTGCTGAAGGGTTCTGCAGGCTCTTTCTGTTGCTGGGGTAAAAGTGCCAAGGCCTGCATTACTCAAAGGAAGGCGTCTTAAATATTTCAAATCTCAGTCTACACTGACATGAAGGCTTATGAGGTTCCTATGCTTCCCATTAGCAGAAAAGAGAGTCCATGATACACGCAGACATTTCTTTATCCTGGAGGAGACCTGAGAGGCAGAAGATGTTAGGCACTGTAACTTCCATGTATACTTTTATATCTTAACTGTTTGCAGTTAAAGGCATGAGAAGATAAGTTGGAACTGATGAAAGAAATCATGTTACCCTGCCTGCTTTTATTAAGAAGGATCCATGTATTCAGTACCAAGGAAGATCTGCCACAGCAAATACAGTCCTAGGGCCTTTAAGTCCATGTGGATCTTTGGTGCTGAGGACCATAGTCTTTTCTACCCTTCTGCTCTCCAGGAGAAGGGTGTGGGATGGGCACCTGGAGTATGATTAACAGAGCATGCCTCTCAGTGGTCACTACCTGCCATAATAGCCTGCTCAAGACTGCTTCATGGTTGGTCTTGGAGAGCCAGGTAAAAGGAGGGCGAGGAGAATGGCTTTCCTGGGAAGATGATAGAATCCAAACATTTGACTCCCTCACTTTCTGCTTGTCTGATACCAAATCATGGCCTTATTTTTTTCAGAAGGAATCACTACAAAATCAGCAGCAAAATTTCTTTAAACCTCAGTCTTGAAGAACTGGATTTGCAAAACATATACACAGATCTTGTAATTCTGATCCTAGTTTCCAATGGAGAAAAATGAAAAGAAATTAGTGAATTTCAACACCAGAAAGAGGCTTTTTATTTCTAGAGAGTCTGGAAACAAGTATTAAGTGGCTGTATAAGCGTCAATGATAGCAAAAATACCTGGCCTTTTCCAATACCTTGTGCTTTATATTTCTTAATGTCTGTACTTTATTATTTTTTAGCTGGGCACCTTTTGTCTTTCTTTTTTCTTCTATCACTGTATGAATTAGTTTTGTCTGATTTTCATCAAATATACGCCTAAAAGCTTTTTGTCATCCGGTAAGAAGAACAGTAAATTATTAAAGCATTTCAATCACAGACAATAATACTTCATAATAGAGAAGAGATGCAGCAGTCTCACATGCTTAATGGTCACCTTACACAATCATGCAAGACTCAACTAAGACATTAAGCAGTCACGAATGGCTAGAGTTCCCTTGAAAGGTGGAGAAGCAATGAAAAATCGTTGTGATGTGTGCATTGACAAAATAGATTAACACCTGTATGAATCATGAATGACAGCCATGGCTGTTTTAATGTTTTTATCAGTGTATTGTAAGTCAGTTTTCTGTCAGTGCTACAGTAAAAAAGTAAAAAAAAAATAGCAAAGAATCTTTCTCCTTTCAGTTCGTATTTAATTTCCATACAATTTGTTTATTAGCAACACAATATATAAATATAATGCAAAGAAGAAAAAATTGGGTAATATAATAATTGTAATGGAAATATAACTACCATATATATATACACTGGGAACTTCATTGTGATTTTTCTACTTTTTCTATTCTGGATTTACCTTTAACTTGTGAACGCTCTACTAATCATAAATTCACATATCGAATATCTGCATGTTCATGTCCATATGCCAAAAACTGAGTATCTTCTGCTTCATCACTGCATACCTCAATTCTGAAGACCTTCCTCATCATTTCTATAGCATTGTAATTTTTCAGCTAATATAAAGCCAAATTCTGACCTTATACTCATCTCTCAGAGAAATGCTATGAATACAGTGAAGATATGACTCATTAATGACACTGTAATCAAGAGCAGAATCTGACCCAGAAAGAATAACTTGTGCACCAGCGGTGTAATCACACTGACCAGTCAAAAATAATTTCCAAACCCGAGTGAGCTGCTAGTAATTTAAGGGTTGAGCTGGGTTATTGACCTTAGTACCAGTCAATATACGTAACTATGAATGATATCCTCTTAACATTCCCCATACATGTGAAGTAGTTTTGAGAGACTGTAAAATGAGACTAGGTCAAAACACATCCTTGAGGAAGGACAGGAGGTGTTTCTTTAGGGCAGAGTATATCCTTTCTTTAATTCTTCTAAAAAATGAATTACTGACTTTCTAGGTAATATGTGCAATGAGAAGTGAAGGCACAACATTTAGTCCTTTGGGACAAATATCATTTCTTGGTTTTATAGCACATTGCGGTTTTGATCCTTGCCTGAAACAGCTAGATATTGTCATAGCACAAAAATAATGAATCAACGTTCATTTAGTACTCAGCCTACTGCCTCTGCCCTAGACATGTTAGATTAAACTGCAAATTAAAATATCTCACTCTGTTTAATATTAAAAATGTATGACAAATAAGGTTCCACAATACTTCACATATCTTTCTTGGAAACTTTCTGAGTTTTGCTAACAGGTATGTCTTCTAAATGATGAGATGTCAGCTATAGCCCTTTCTTCTTATGCCCCGGAAGTTATTTTTAGATCTCTGAACATGCTGCTAGGAGTGATTCCATTGGATGAATGAGGATCTTGTGGCTGATCATATGGATGCTTTTGTTTTGAGACTTTACTTTTTGATTTTGAGTTCTTTAAAGACATATGAAAATACTTTTACTTTATGCCTTGCATATAAAGTTAAAAATGAGAGCAGGTTTATAGAGTTAAGATTAATTAGCTATGGATTATCACTCGCTACTGCAATTAAAGATATTTTATTATAATGGCTTGCCTTTTTGCATTAATTGCTCAAAAACGAGGTATTTTTTATATTGTCAGTGTGTTGTTCTTGACCATTATGCCTTATATTGTTGTTCTCACAAAAATAACTTCTGAAAAGAGAAAAGCATGTGTCAAATTATTCAGTATATCATGAGAGAATCATTATCCTCACTCATTATTATAACACTTGCCTACATTTACATGCAGAAATATACTGTCTTTAGAATTTATTAGAGCATATTAGGAAATTGACTGAAAATTAATCCTGAAATCCCATTCAGCTTTTGTTAAAGTCCCAATTCAACACAGCATTTAAGCGCATCCTTAAATACATCCCTCTTCAGGAAAGCACTAAAGCACATGCTTAAATGCACTTTTGGAAAAGGATGGACTGCTGGAACAGAGCCTAAAGATTTAAGCCAGAACAAACTGAAGTCAATGGAACAACTGTCACTGATTTCAATTGGCTTTGTGTTAAGTCCTAAATACATCAGACTTATTTGGTTAAATGAGCTTTGTTTCTGATGACAGACAGCTTATTGGAATCATGAAGTTTTCAAGAACAGAGCACATTTAACTTGTCAAAAGAATCTGGTTGTGATATTTGTAGTGCCATATAATTTCTGCTAGGAATTCTGTGTTGCTGTTCACTAGACAAACTGTGTATAATATACACTGATCCTTAAGCCCTAGGCCCATGGTATAGCTGCAGCTATACACTTAAGATCGCTGAGCCTAATGTGTACAGGTGCACATGTGCGGTAATTTTTTTAAAAGGCTTTAATTCAGGGTATGAACAAACACTGTAAACACATTTCCTGTGATTTCTTTGTCTGATTAAACTTCAGACAGGGGAAGCTCACAGAAGAGCAATTTCTAGGAAGTTACTTACTAGGTAGAAATGATATTCCACTTAGGAAGTCCCAGAACTAGAGAAGGTTGGAGGCAGGAAGAGCATTAAGGACAGATGTCATTTATGATTTTTCTTGCCTTACTCTTTTCTAGCTTTAATGGTGTTGGAAACAGCATACAGGGCTGGAATGGACCTTTGGCGCAGTGTACAATAGCTGTTCTTATGCTCTTAAGTTATACCAAGAACTAATGTGCTTGCTGTTTTTCTGTTACAATATTACTGCATTTTTAAATATGAGGATGTAACAACACTATCTTCTTGATAATTAAATTAAAAGCTGTCAGAAGACCTTGAAATATTTTCCATTGAGGCAAGTTAAGACACAGATAAAATAATAATCTCTTTGATAACTTAATGCAGAGCAGATGGATTGCAAGAAAGCTGCATATGAAACAGAGTACAGATAACCCATGTTGAATATTAAGTTGAAATTTCCTTTTGCAATATAAAAGGTTAAGATAAGAGATGTCAAGGATCATCTTGACCCCTTGCCTCTGACGGTGTCAGAGTTAACACTGAAATAGATTATTTTGGAAGCTTTTTTGCTTTATTTTAATTGTTCTCAGTATAGTTCCTGAGCTGGAGAGATTTGATTTCCCAAATGTAATGCTCTGTTTAATGCTGCCACAGGTTGTGAGGCTTATACAAAAGGCTGAGAAAGCCTACATGAAAGTGGCTTCCCAGTGGAACTTTACCTTCCCCTGAAATCTAAACACCAAATGATAATATGCTTATTCTGGCACATATTTAGCAATGAAAATTTAAAGCAGTTAGACCTATACTGGTGCTGTTAATTTCAACTTTATTGCTACATTCTTTCATGGTGGCATTATGTCATATCTCTTTTGATATTATCAAACATGAAATATTTCTGTAAAATCATATTATATTCCTAAGTGGTCTTTTTCATTTCTGTTCAGAAGCGCTGAACTTTTCCCTCGGCTTGGTGTAATATGGAACTTGAAAATGTCAGAATTTCTAAAGGGAGAAAATGTTATTTTGTGATCTGTCTTAATGGCCTTTTTACCAGGATTACTTATTAAATAATTAATTCATTATAAATGAAGTAAAATTCTGTGCAGAATTACTGTAGTCACCAGTACTATGAGAAGCTGTTTTCCTCTCTGTAGGGTTATACCGTTAACAGCATAAATTCCTTTTGTTGACTTATGTACATGTGTCAAGACCAGAAAGGTTGAACCTGTCCCTCTAGCAGTTGCTTAGTAAGCCATATAATCAGTCCAGGAATTCCTACTTTAGCTTCAGTGTATCAGGTAGTGATGGCTGTAGCCAGTTTTCAAAGGTGATTAAGAACAATGAAAATGAGATGTTAAATATAGCTAAAAATGACATGGTACATCTCTGTATACCTCTTCTCTCTGAAATTTAGGCAAAGTGGATGATGATGTACTTCCTGTGAATACATGGAGTAAGCTCATTCAATTAAGGGAAAGTATCCTGCGGCTTATCCCATAAGAGCATTCTCTGAAAATATAATTACAGCCAAACAGCTAGTACTACTAGATCACTTTGGTTGAAATATATAAAACAAGCCTTTGAATTTCATCCAGTAATTCTTGTATTAAACCCAATAGACTGTGTTTGATTAGCTCTCTTTTGGGGAAAGTTATTTTTAGTGTTGGTGGGAAAACTTGGAGAAGATTCCTTCACTTTCTAAATTGTATGTCCTTAAACTCCACCTTTTGCAAATAGATATGTCTGCTTTTGGGGGTTTGACTGTTTCTAGCTGAAAATTTCTCTTTCACTTTTTATGGATAATTTTCTTTTCTTTTTCTTTGAAGAAAAGCCTGTGAAAAGGAACAAAATGTGTGCTATACACTGGTGATTCTCTAATGCAGATAAAGGCATGTTCCTATTTCAAGTATGTGAAATATTTGTCTCTGATGTGCAAAAATAAATACAAGTAGCAATATGTTCTTTCCTTCAAAAAACAAGCACGTCACTGGTATCTGCTACTAAAGCTTAAAAAGTTTCTTCAGGTACTCTCAAACTTGCAGGAAATTTTTGCTTCTCTGTTCTTTGGGTTAAAAAGGAAAGTTACAATAATAATAATATAGCTTGTAAGCACTTTGTGATGATTTTGTAGAAAATGCACAGAGAAGTGACTATATTCTGAAAAAACAAGGTTGTGGTAAAGACTGTTAAATATTGTAATAAGAGGATGATTCCAGTTGTAGACAGTACTAATTGTATTGGAGAGGAAAAGAATGCTTTAAAATTAACTAAGGTTTCAGGTTAGGAATCTGTGGTTTCATCTCTCTTTACACTGTTTTTCAAATGAATACATTCTCTCTTTAAATTTCTTGATTAAGCAGTGTCTGTGATGTACGTAAACCAGGCTATACATTTGCACATCTAACTGCTTTACCACTACTAGATACGATATAAACATGCACTCTAAAAAACTGAAGCCTTTCTAATAAATCTGTTTGAGTAGCCCCCACAGACGTGAATGGACGCAATCTGAATTCAATCAGACAAGACACTGAAATTTTGATTTATTTAATTTCTCCCCATGCCACCTCCTGAGACCCTCCTCTACTCTTCACAAATTATCTGTTGACTAGTGAACTTTTCTGTCACGCCTGTCTTAGTCATGAACACAGTAGCATAGAAAAAGTTGCTAGAAAAGCTTCTGTTTAAATTCCATATATACCTACAGGCCATGCTCTCCAAGGCTTGGATTTATTTTACCTACCTTTAGCCAATAAAATTCTAATCCATGTTACTTGTCCAGGCTCTCTCTCAATAGTTATTGGAGGAATATAGGTAATTCTCGAAGGAGTTTTTTTAAGGTAATCTCTGAACTCATGATCTTTGCAAAAGCTAACATTTCAGTTGTTAATACCCTAGTTACGTACATAGAGTCATACATATCAATAATTCAGTATATCAATATGTCTTTAATTTATCATTGGAAGTGAGCATTTCCCATTTGCTTTAATTTGTTAGCAAAGGTAGCAATTACAGAGAGGTTTAAATGGTAGTGACTTCAGTCAGAGCACTGTAAGTCCATAAAAAAATGTTTGCATTATAAGTGTGTGCATCAGTTTAAGAGAATTTTATTACCATTCATTCAAGAAGAAATTACCTTATAAGCACAATTGTTCTCTATTACGCTGGATTCAACCTTTGGCCTTGACAAAAATACTCGTGAGGGATGTTTATTAGCCATAACTGTATTTCTCCACCAACACAGAAAGAAGGAAAACAGTGTCTGAAATACTTCCTTGCTGTAATTTGCTGGATCATATATACTCAGGAGGTCACTGAGTTTTTGGAAGTTTTATAACTTTCTCTGAAGGAAAAAAAATGACTATTTCTACTACATCTCATTTGCATAACACCTGTAAAATACCAATTTTCAGTGAAGAAAAAAACAGAAGTGTTTCAAAATCTAATTTACATAATACATGCAAATGTAGGAGTTCTACATGGCTAGACTGGCTCAGCAAAATATTTACTTTGGAAATCAACATTTGAAATTGACAATTCCCAACACTTAAAAAGAGAGCTTGTGGATTTACAATATTCATTATCAGCATTTAGATCTTTTTTCTCCCAGTGTTCATTGTTAGGTTAAACAGTCTTTTTTCCAAGGGTGCTTATGAAAGACAAATGACATTTTAAATGAAAACAGACCAATGAGCCATGAGATACTTATTCTCCAAGTCTAACGGAAATCAGAAAACAATTTTCTCTTTCATTCTAATACATTGTAAACCACTACTGCCACTAGTTTATAATAGAGTGGAGCCTAAAGGAAGAGTTCCTTTCCTTCTACCTCTTTGTGAGATCCTGATACATCTGGTAAGAAAGCCTAAACAACAGTCAGCAATAGGGTCTGCTAGCTGCATAAGGAGCTGATAGACATCTCTTTAAGAGAGGGAGTTTCACATCTTTGAAGAAAAAAGGAATTATCTACTCTGGGAAAGTCTTTCCTGCCCAATTGCTTTGATAGAACTGTCTGTCCCATACCTCCTATATATATTAGTAAGTAAAGGCAAAAGGTCCATCTTTTTCTGTCTATTGAAGGAAAGAATAAATCCTTCCTAATTTTATTTTTTCCATCCAGAATTCAGAAGAAACAAAGTTGGAGTGTAAATGGTCATCTGCTTTGCAAGACAGAGAGGGTGGCTTTCAGCATATGGGTCATTCTTTAAGACAGTATCACATTCTGGCATGCATCTACACCTATTTAAATGTGTAGGCTCCCCTACGCACACTTTTGCTCCTCTGTCTATAGAAAAATCTATTCTACAAAGTTAAATGTGGGGTAAAAAAATCAATCAATTTAGAAACTACTGAAAAATGTGCATTGTATGAAAAAACATTTTAATGAGACAATTTTTGGATTATACAGGTCCATCGCCTCTCACAAATCTTGAAGTTATATCCCACTGCAGTTCCTATAGGGTCTAAAGGAAGGAATGAGAAACAGTTGTTGAAATTTGGATCTATTGGTGGTACGTTCGCTGGTAATTTGTCTTTCCATGATTAGTCTGCTTCTGCACCTTCAGCCAGTCAAACATCACCTGTAGATCAGTGAAGACCTAACACTGGAACTTAAACATCAATCTGAGCTTTCATAGACATTTGCCAAGAACAAACCCAAAAGTTAAACAGATAAGAAAGCTGATTTCAGGCAGTTGATTCAAAAAGGCTGCCTTTGAAAATAGTATTGCTATGGGAAAAAGACACTAACTTATTTTTTCAGAACTTCGACAGTGTCTGTAGCCAGAGTAGCAGGATCTCTTGTATCAATGGGATGATAACTCAGATGCTCGTCAGTCATCCAGTGTCTATTTGTCATGTTTTCTGCTTGAAGTGTTGTAGAAGTTTTAGTACAGCCCATTCTTTCCACTAAGAAGAGATCTGTTCTGTAGCCCATATATTTAAAGCACCAGGCACTATGATGGCAGAAAGGTAAGCATACTGTTATTCTCTGACTGCTGAAGTTCTTCAGACTATCTGGTGTACTAAGATTATCCTTGATAACTTGGTAAAAAGTGTGTTTAGAGAGCTTCTATTTTAAGTACATGATTAGACTAAAAGAAGGAAAAATTTGCAATATTTCTTATCCAGGGAAAAGCTTTTGCTCCTGTACCGATGCTTGAATTAATAGTGTCCTCCTTCTACTTCATAGCTTAAAACAGACACAAACACTACAACTTAAGGCCTGTTTATTCTGTAATCAATTATATATTTTTGCCTTGAGGCATTTCTTTGAGAAGACAGTTTAATAAGTTGCTTACAGTACTCCCCAAGACCTTTGATTCATCAAAGCAAGCAAGGCAGACTTTGCATGGCTAGAATAATAACATTCTGAAATTGCAGTCTCAGTATTATAGACATGTAATTCGCTGAGAGACATTAGATGTGCAATATCATCATATCATATCTTTTGCAGAGCCCCTTTTAATTATCTTTGTGCATGTCAGCACAGATTTAGAAAGATCTCAAGTATGCAACTGTTAACATACCTTCGTATTTCCAGAATTCCACAAGGAAAAGTGTGACGTGTGCATCACTCCTAGTTATTATAAATCAAAAGGTGGTGTTCAAATAAATATCGTGTTGTTCCAGACAGAATCTATGTAACAGCTGAAGAAGGTGTTTTTTTGAAAATTCTTAACTCTTTTCTTAACAATGTATGAGCAATAGGTCTTTTCACAGAGGATGTATCTGAGTTTAGAAAGAGAGGAGAGGATGAATTAGAACCATTGTATCAGCAATTTTATTTCTTAATTCAAAATTTCACCAAATTTTAAACTTAAAACATGCACAGCCAAAAAATTTAGATAGGTATGATCCTATTCTTCAGTAATATCTCTATGACTGGACTTGGATAATTTTTTCAGATTTTATCTCGATGTAATAATTTTTCAGAAAAGAAGCCTCAAGTTTATATAGGCCACTGCATATACTGGCTAAAGATGCATTATTCAGTATGCAAACTTAACAATCAGTTAAGTTTTAAGTTAACTTAAAAATCAGTTTTATTAATGGTGCAATACTGTTGTGATTTCCATTTCTTATCCTTCAGAGTTTCAGCTGAAAAATGAGTGAACAGTAACCATCGATAATGGACTATTTTATCTGCCAGGGTATTTTTCTTCATTAGATAAGCTAACAAAGGGCAGAATGATATCTTTTGAATTTGACAATTGATTTTGAAGTTTCAGTTGCATATAGATAAAGAAACATTAGGAATCCTGTTAAATCGGTTAACTGGCACTTGCACAATAAATGCAAGTTATCCGGAAAAGAGAGTAAGAGATAATACTAAGGGAGACTTAATTCTGCAGTTTGATTTTCAGTGGTAGTTTGCTCTCAGCATAGGATGATAGTTAATTACATTTAAAGAGAACTTTTGCGGGGAGAGGATTGGGTCGGTCGGTTACATGGGTTCTTTTTTCTGCTAGAGGTAGAATAGCTCAGTGTGCTGGCAAGTAACCAAAACTTCTAAGGGCTTTAGAATTTATTATAATAAATTAAATATATCTCAGCTGTAATGAAAAAGGGTGGTAGCTGAACACCAACAACTTTGTCAAAAACATATGAAAGATAAATATTAGTCTAGAGGAAAGTGTAAGTTGGCAAGGACTGAAAAGGGAAAGGTGCCTGTGGGATTTTATGATACACTATGCTGTATGTCTGGCATTTTCCAACTTGGGTACCTAAATTCAGTCTCCGTAATAAAAATCTGTTCTGTGACCTAAAGTCATGTAGAACACATACATATGCATTTACATGCACTAACAGTTAAGTGTGTTTTTCTATATCAATGTAGCCTACAGTATTGGTTGCTTATTGGAGTAAGGCAAACAATATGGAGCTCAACTTAGAGTGATCGATCCTGCTGAGAAAGTTAATCCACCGAGCTTCGTTATGAATATGCTCTTTCTGGTACCTAGCCGATGCATTTCTGGACTATGCTGCTGCTCATTGTATACTTATAGAGTTAGTTATTTAGATGGATACATACTAATATAGTTTAGCTGATCACAATGAACAAAAGTTAAGAAAGGAATTACTGCCTTTGTTGTGTTAATGAGCAGATGTAATGCAACAAGGTGGAGGAAAACAATTTTCTGGTTGATTTCATGTTGATTTACCACTGAGAATATTTTTTTCCAAATGATTCCTTCCCCTCTACCCAGAAAAAACAGAAAATACTCTTTCATTCAAATTGATGCTATGGAGAAAGTGTGTTATTTTGGCAAGGCTTTCTTATGAAAGAATGAGTTTGTTTCAATGTGTACCTTCTTTTTTAATTTTAATTTTACCTGATTTTGGTTTTGTTAGTTGATTTAGATTAAAAGGCAGCTTTGTATGTGGTTTCTAAAATGTAAGCTTTGATCAAGTCTGACCTATGTATTATAAAAATCTCCTGTTCTCACCTTTATGAACTTGTTGGTATATTTGAGGTGCTGAATACCATTTACAGTCATCTGAGAAGAATTAAGATATCAGGCTTTAACAGAAATCCTGTTGTGCCAAATGTTGCAAGGCTGCCTGCTATTAGCTGCTGTTTCCAGCTCCTTTACCAAAGAGCAAATCTTGTCTTGCACAGCCAGTCTGCTGTGGGCTTGTTTTTTGGTAGGTAAGCTTTTCAAAGAGGGTTTTAGGGAACTGTAGAGGCTTTAGAGATTTTGTTCTCTACTTCGGTCTCTGGGGAGAGTCAATTTATGCTACAGATTTTTATTTTTTTTTAGAATGGGCATCTGTGTTTAACTACATTTCTGGAAGGAAGGATTACTTGTCAGCTAATTTCCTAGGTGTATATATGCCAATGAAAAACTGAACTATAGTCTGATCAGTAGCTCAGGCATGCCGGCTTGGTTTCGGGTTTTAGTTTACCAGGCTACGGACTTCTATTATGAGAGAATCAATGTTTTTTTTAGAAGAAGACAGTAACATCGGCATGTAGTAGTCTTTTTTTTTTTTTTTTACCTTTAATAAAAGTTTAGTATTGCGCCTAGGACAACAATATTTCTAAGCTTGCAATCTAATTTACTCAGATGGGTATTCTGGCATGCTGTATAGTTATATGCAAAATGACAATAGTCCAAGTTAGAATAATGGGAGCAAATGATGAGATTTAAGGAAGCTGTGGCTAAACAAGGGACAGCATTTCAAAGGCCAATACTTAGCCACAGACAGTGTTCTTGGGGTGCTGCGCTCCCATGGCTATGGTCTGAGGAAGGGACAGGGTTTGGTTTTGTCTTGTTTTGTTTTGAAATATGTTGTGGTCAACATAACAAAGAACTCCGAGTATGTTTGACTTCAGAAGGACTTTGCATATGCCTAAAGCCCTGGGCATGGGCTTAAGAGCTTGGGGAGATACTGAGATCTGCTCTAACCAGTATAGAAGAGCACTGAGGAGACAGGGGGTGTTTTAAGGAAGATTCTGAAGAAGAAAAAAAGCATTTGGAGTATGAGCCAGGGTACCTTATGTAAGGAGAAAGAAGCTGATTGACGTCCGAATGTTTTGGATTGATCTGCTGGTGTGCACACAGAGTGTTTTTTCTTTATATGAAGGCCAGCATGCAGAGATGCATGATGATGAGAGCGGAGAAACTGCTGGAAAGGATCTATTTGTTTTTTTACAATGAATCTGTGCAAACAGAATATTGTTTTTGAAGGCTTTTTTAAAAAAATCTATATTTGATTACTTTAAAATGTTGTAATGGATTGATATGGGAAAGATTAGTTTGCAAACTGAGGCTTCCAGGGTATGTGTTCCCATGTTTGCAGAAGGCTTGTGCTTTCATTATTTTTTTAACAGTAGGAGTCCAATGCGCAGTAACAATAGTTTGTCACAATTCTCCATCTTGCACTGAGCTTTTGTTCTGCTTCAAGAATTTTAAACCTGTCAAAAGCTTTAAAGCATTTCAACTAAGAAATGCTATCTGCTATATTAAAAATGTTATCTTTATGAAAGGGGAACAAAACATAGTCTTAATTTGGCTCTTCCTCATCTGTGCTCTGTTTCTTCTCTGCTCTATTTCCTCTGTGTTGAAGTGGAACATTATGATATAACTTAGTTGATAACAATTCCTATTTTACAACCCTTTTTCTATATTGCAATAGTTTCACATTTTGTGAGCTTTTTTTCTGTATTATGTAAAATACAGGGATTTTATAAATGTGGTTTGGAGTTTTACTGAATTTGAAATAAAAGATTAAAAAAGCCATCTTTCCTTTTGAATTTATGAAGAGTTACAGAGATGAAAGTGGTGTAATAAGGTATAAGGTTCTTTTTTTTTTTTACTTTTTACTTAACAAGCTCTGACTGAAAATATCACATCTACAGTTCTAAGTCTGTGTTCAGTTTCTTATGCAAGCACATAAATATATTTGTATATGTCTCTATATATTTACACATTCTTTTTACTGGAGTTGTTCCAACATGCTTGTAATGCTTCATAGGGCCTACAGCATTGTAGATCATGTGAAAATCTTGTAAGTCTGGACGATCAATACAACCTTGGTTTATGAAATTGAAGTCTAGTAACAAAAAGAAAGGCCTTGCCACAAAAATCAATAAATATGTACTGAAAGGTTTTCCCCATGAAAAGTTTTTGCTGACCTTATGGCATAGATGAAACCTTCTTTATCACAGATTCATTTTAAACTTTTTTTTTTTTAAAACAAATGCAGCAGGAGGCCTCTCCTGTGAGTCTTGCTCCTGGCTGGTTTTGTTAAAAGCACAGCCTTTCTAATGAAATGGCTGGAGAAGGGAATATCATGCAGGGATTCAGCATGCGTTAAGCTGTCAGATGCCCGAGATTGTGGAGAACTACACTTGTTGTGTGGGTTACGTAAAGCATAGTTCATGTAAGACAAATTCTGCTACTCTCTCTTCACTGCCACGGCTTTCATTAGGTTTCCGAGTGGCAACACAGTAGAAGGATGTCCCCTTGGGTGTAAAACATGAAAAAGACTTAACCGTTGCAGGGCCCACCTTCAGGCCAGGTAATGTGTGGCAGGGCCAGTCTGCAAAAACTGGGGAGAGTGCAGCATGAGCCTTCGGGAGGTGCGGTCGGCAGCCTTGCATCCCTGGGGCTGCTGCCTGGCAGAGCCACTGCCGTGGGACTGGCTGGAGACACCCCGTGCTCTCGCTTTTGGACAGGGCAGGAGGGCCTGGCAGTGTCTGCGCTGCTGAAGAGGCCGAGCAGGTAGCACCAAGAGGTCCCCCTTGTGAGCAGAGTGCAGTTGTGTCACCTCCTTTCCAGAAGAAGGACCAACACAGCAGAGTGTCAGGGAGCAGCCCAGGCTCAGCAGGGAAGGGCTGGGCTGTGGGCTCGGGAGGGGGAAGTGGCACAGGCAGGCTACAAAAAGAGCTGTGGGATTCTGCCACAAGTTCCCGAAGTGGAAAGAAGGGGCCAAATCAAGTGTTATGGTGTCCTCAGAAAGGGTTTGTCTTTCTGTGGTTTATATAGAAGGGGAAGTGTGAGATTTATCTTGGATCTCCTGCAATGTTGTGCATGTTTCCTCCCAACATTCACTGTGCAGAGACATTTAAAATGAGTTGTTTTGTTATTTTAGTTTGTCTCTGAAATGTATCGTGTTGTGTTAAAGGAGGTATAGAGCAGTAGGGGATGTGGTTTGTTAACTGAAGACATAATCTTGTTGTGCCTTTGCATGATGATATGCATATGTATGTGAACCAAATGTAAGCTCCTTTTGCCCATGCAAATGGGCCACACAGTTTTTATAGTATGTGGGAATGTCTATGGGGTACAAAAGCTGTCTCCGTTAGCTCTCCCCTGTGTGTAGGCTCAACAGAAGATGAACTAAGCCATTCTTTAAGTCCAGATAAAGCTGTCTTGCAGCATTTCTTCTCAAATTTTGAAAAATAATTAGTTCAGATGTGACAGCTCTTGATAAAGCTGGATTCAACATAGCAGCCTTGCAAGACAAGGATTAATTTAGCCTTTTAAAAACTGCCTGCATATAGCTTCTATAACTGGAAATGGGCTGGAAAAGTCCATTGTCCAATCAGAATTAATTCAGGGACATTTTTTCTTTGAGACTGACAGAACATGCAAGGCTGAGAAGGGTCTGGGTGGCTGATAAAAATATGTATTTTTTTCTTTTGTATTTTAAAATGACTTTGATTCTCATTGCTCTTACAAAAAGAAAAGAAATATAAAGGATCTAGTTCTTGGAAAGGCAAGACTCATATTGGCATGTTAGCTGAATGGAAAATTCACAATAGTTGGAAATGTTTGCTTTATCAAAATGCTTTATGAGAAGGTTTTCACTAAGTGGAAGGTTTTCCAAAGTAAATAGTGATTTGTTCTGCAAAGGTTTTAGTAGACCTAGTGTAAAAACAATATATGATCACTATATAGGTACTCATTTTAATTATGCTTAGAAGAGCTAATTCTAAGGGGCAATAGCACCACACTAGCATATTTTTTTCTCTTTGATATTTTCTCACAATAATAGTTTAAGTATGAAGCTACCATCTATAAGGTATACCTATGTGAGCAAATCACAGTGTTGTTAAGAATGATCTGCAGGCCATATCTTGTCACTGAACCAGGACTGAAGCTAATATTTATAGGTCAGTGACATGGGAAGAAAAGGCCTACTGTTTATTGACCTCCAGGCAGCATATTTCTTTTAAAGCCAAACTAGAATGAGAATTGGAGAGCTGACAGAAACAGGCACCATTCCATTAGTCTGTAGAGCTGAATTTATATTTAGTTTTTAAGACTGAACATTTTTCTTTGGGCCCTGCAAATGATATATTTGCATTTTAGAAAATGTTCAAGGGACTTATCATAAACTAGGAAGACTTGAGACTTTGTGGAAACAACTATTCCTATTGTCTTGAAGAAAATTTGCGTGCTTTGTTTTCCTAGCTTTTGCCATCTGTAGCAGTGTTTCCGCACATTACTGCCTCCATTATCATTTTGAAGCATGAGTAAGTGTCACGTTCCATTTCTAGATCAAGGACAAGTTATGCCCTTAAGTTTGAGCATATGTTCTTGTTTATGCTTTGCAATTTGTCACTTACACATCTGATTATCCCACTGCTAGAGAGCAGTTTGGGCTAATGTTGCCATCTATATTATATTAACAATTAGACTTGCACTTCATTTCTCTGTTAGGATATTTTACCTTTGACTCCTTTACAAAAAAATCATGAATCATCTTTTCCCAGCATAAGGTTGCTGCAACTGATTTTTATCTTTTTTTTTTTTAATATTAAATAGCAGTAGTCATCTTCTTTTTCTACAGCTTTTCCTAATTTCTTTACACAGAATACTAAAACATCTGTTGTTTAATGCTTTCAATAGCAGTTGATAAGTGCTAGTTTGTTGAAATATATTATTTACCAACTGAAGACTTTTCCCACTTGGAAAATGTTCTGACTCAAAGCTTTCAAAAATGTCACTGGCTTTAGATAGAACATTAATTAAAATCAGCCATAGGATCCCTGATTTTATTAGGATTTATATTACAGAAAATTTATTTTTTCCTTTTCCATGTGAACCCACAAAATTACCTATTCATTCACCCTTTCCTGTAAACCAGGCTATTCTCTACCCACATCTTTTCTGATGACTTGAGGGACTCAGCTGGTCCTAGATACGGTGAGCAGCTGCGCTGGGCAAGGATCACGGTGTCAGATTTCCTATTGATCTACCACTGAGTAATTTTTTTTTCCAAATGATTTCTTCCCCTCCACCCATGCAACTGGAAAACACTTCTTTATTTAAATTGATACCACTGAAAAAGAGTATTATTTTGTACAAGGCTTTCTTAAAAATCGAAAATCACATTGTATAATGTACGAATAAAACATTTAACTTCTTACCTCTAAGTGATTTTTTTTTGAAAAGCTGCTTTATTTTGGAATACAAAATACAAAAAATAAAAAAAAAGAGTTTGTTTCAGTGCATATAAATTCTTTAATTTTAATTTAACTTTTTTTGTTGTTCTTAGATATGGATTAGAAGGCAGCTTTATATGTGGTTTCTAAATTGTAAGCTTTGATCAAGTCTGACGTATATATTATAAAAATCCCCCTTTCTCACCTTTATGAACTTGTTGGTATATTTGAGATGTGGAATATCATCTACAGTCACTTGAGAAGAATTAAGATATCAGGCTTTAACGGAAATCCTGTTGTGCCAAATGTTGCAAGGCTGCCTGCTATTAGCTGCTGCTTCCAGCTTCTTTACCTAAGAGCAAATCTTGTGTTGCACAGCCAATCTGTTGTGGGCTTGGTTTTGGGTAATGTAAGCTTTGTTTCAAAGGGGGCTTTAGGGAACTGTGGAGGCTCTTAGAGATTTTGTTCTCTACTTCGGTCTCTGGGGAGAGTCAATTTATGCTACAGATTTTTTTTTTGGAATGGACATCTGTTTGACTAACATTTCTGGAAGGAAGGATTACTCGTAGGGCCACAGTTCTGCAGCCAGTGGATGTTGTCCGCAGGTGCCTCTTCATCAGATCCCCAAACCAGCCCTTTCCTGTAACGCGAGCTAGTGCATACCCTCCATGTGTTGTCACCTGGAAAAGCTACACTGTTTACATGGATTGTGCTGCAGACATGGAAGATCTGATGCTAAGGACTAAATTTTTCTTTTGTGCCTTCATCTAACTGACTCTTTGTTTTCAAAATATTATCAGCACAGCTGCACAGCATGATCTTAGGTGTGTGATATGCATAGGAATCGGTTTTGTTTGGCCACTGTTTCTTGCTGTTCTCTGTGCATTTTTTTTATTTTTAATATGACTGCTCTGTCTTTGGCCTCTCCAAGGAAAAGCACGGAGCATGACCTTTGATGATGCCTTTTTTAAAGTATAGAGTTCTTTCATTGCTTTTTGTGTGATAGTTTGCCATTCAGTTCAAGAATAAAGAAGTCCAATACTGTCAACTGCTCAGGCAATGGAAAGGAAGAGAGATGCCTGAAATAAATAAAAAAAGAGATGCTCAGCAGAAGTAAGTGACCTGATACTACTACTAAAATCGCCTATGTGCTGCTTGCAAGTGCTAGCTGACTTTGTGCACCATTAAACAAGGGCTTCTTTAATCGCTTTGCAAAAAGACCCTTTTCCTACTACACTGTGTAGATAGATATCTTAGTTAAAGTCCATGTTTACAGTTATAGTTACTGTGACATAAAATTTTATTTCATTCATGTATTTCATTTGTGTTAATCTTGTGTAAAATTTTTCATTAGTTGTGATACATGTGATACATCCAGCTCTACAGCGTATATGTCCAGGAGTAACATCCCTTTCACATTTCTTCCTGCTTTCTCCCTGCCCATTTCTTCACTCAAAGACTATCTTAAAGCATTTTTTATTCATTCAGCTACATCAGCATGTTGGCCAGACTTATGTAGCCTATATCATCTGACGTTTCTATAGAATTATCTGTATCCATCTGAGATCAACTATAAATCCTCAGAAAAAAAAGATATTTATCCCCTTCTGTTCTTATGGTTCTAGACACTATATCAGCTTTGAGATAGTATTTCCCATGGAAATATCCCTAAGAATACTAAAGGTGGTACATTTACAAGTACTAGTCATTGCTTATAACATGTATTCTTTCTGATGGAGGTTTTTATTACCTTCATGGGCATTCACCAAATATATTATTTTGTAGGAGCTAATTAAGATTTTTCTTCCAAAAATAAATTATTCAGGAGGAGTGGAGAGGTAATATTATCATGTCAAAAAGTCATTAGAAAATAATGAAAATGTAAATCTAATTTCATATTGCAAACATCTGACCTGAAGCAAGAAGAGAGGGACAGTACTTGGATGCATTCTAAAATTTAAAAAATACCATTTCCTTACACAGTCGAGCTACCCACAAAACTCTGCATTTTTTAGTGCTGCGTTATCATCTACACAGCAATTAGCATGATTTGAAACCATGTTTTCTTCATCTCTCTTACCTATGCCTACATAATCAATGCTTTGTAAAAGCCTGGTGGGGTTTGGTTGTGGCTTGATGTGCCCAAGTACCCGATAATGATAGTAAACTAAGGTAATCCCACCCCCCAACTTAATTTCCATTTATCGACTGCTGCTTCGTTACTGTTTATTCATACCATAAGATCATGTGAGCCACCTTTACACCTGAGGTTCTTCCTTTCCTATTTGGAGAGCTCTATCTCCACTTTTGCTTCCCTCTCTATTGCAGAATAAAGGTCTAAGGATAAGCTGCGCATTGAAAGATGAACACTAAAGGATCTCATCCCCCTACAATATTTGAAAGTTCTTCTAAAAGCTCATTAAGTGCAACTAACACCTTTTTCATAGGATTCTAAACAGTTCCTGCATCGTTTAATTACTTGTTAACATAGGACACTTACAAAGGGTCAAATGATTTCCATATAAATGAAAGCAGAAAGTATTTCCTCTGATGACAGAGGTAATGGTAAAGTAATTTTATAAATTCAAGGGAAATAAAGGCTGGTATGTGAAATCTGTAGCCTCAGGCTGGTAGACATCTTTTGCATTTTAAGCAATTATTGATTTTTTCAACCATCAACAGGAGCACAGCAGTAGACAACAGCTTTGATTCACTTGTGATCTGAGGCACTGATAATTGTCAAACCAAGCGTCCGTCAAGTTTATACAATATTCCTGAGTTCTGTGGTTGAAAGATATTCAGTTTGAAGATTGGAGGGAATGCCTGTTAGTGTAACCACATCTGTGTCTGGGCGGAAATCAACCCCCAGGCTCTATTGCAGAAGAGGTATAACAGCATGATCATGAAACTATTTTTAAGCAATAGGGAAACTTTCCCAAAGTATATTTTTGCTAGCCAATGATAAAGCAAAATGTTAATGAACAAAATGTTAATTTGTTATCCTAGTTTTCTTGGTTATCGAGACCTTCATTAGAGGTGCTTTACTACAAGTTAATTTACTGCATTATTTTATTCAAAGTGGAAATGATAAAGACAGAGGGAAATAGCAAGTAACAGTGTTCCAAGTAAGGAGCTGAAAACAATTTATCTCACAGTTACTGGCAGCTCATGCTCTTGAAAAGAAACAATCTCCTTTAAAGCTTATTTTCTTCTTTCTTTCCTGCTTCTTCCATGTTGCTTTTCACCTAATTCCAAAGGAAATGGTGCATTTTGCAAAACATCTGTTGAGGTAATTTGGTATAGCACAAAACAGGTAAAGCCTAACGAAGGTAATTGTCACCAGTTGAGACTCTGATGAAAATATCCTGATGAAAATATCCTGTCAAATCTCTGCTTACCTCTGTATGAATAAAGTTTCAGAACACGATAATTCATAGCACAGTCTTGCCAAAGACTTGAGACTCCTCCAAAGGCCAGTTCACATCACTCTCTTTTGTTAGACTGGTTTTCATTACTGACTTCATGGCCATCCAAAAAGAAAAAAATAAAAGGAATTTTTTTTTTGTAATTTTCTCTAAAATTAGCCCACTTTCAGTGGTTATCTGTAGTTAGATCAGAGTAAGTATATTGTGCATCCTCATCCTCACTGAAATTTTCTGAAATCTAGTCAGAAAGAACTCTATGATCTGGTCCATGTGAAATCAATATATGGAAAATAGACTTTTATTCATGTCAGGACTTTGAGAAAAGAACAGCCTACAATAGATTGGCTCCTAAGATGTATGTGGACATAAGGTGCCAAAATGAAAGAAACAGCAACTAAAGCTGTTGTAATTAATTGTTTTCTAAATATTTGTGATAGCATTGGCTATCTAGGAGAATCATCAAGTTGGCCTGAAAAAGTGCTTCCTAAGTAAAATGTATCTGGAATGCAACTAGCTCTACTGTTTTCTGAAAGTGGACAGAATAAAACTGTTACGTTGCTGTTTTATAGGACAGGCACAACACTTAATACATAATTTGGTACGACGAAGATATGCTTACTATACTGATCCCAGTTTTAAAATAACTGATAATAACTTTTTTATCTCAATTTGCCTAATCACACGAAATCTTTTCTTCATCTGGTTTGTTGTTTGCTTGTTTTCTTAAGGCTGTTTTCCTTTTGTACTGCTAATTTAGTTTTCCAGTTGATGCTAATTTGCAGAGTTCGGGAGTTTTTATATAACTATGAATGTTTTAAAATGTTTGTGCATCAGTTTTAGAAAATTTCTGTTTTACATATCACTCATAAAAATGATAAACACTAGTTCTGGTTTATAGTTGGAATTATAATAAATATTGATTTTGTATGTTATTGGCAGCATCACTGATGAGTATTTTTGATTGTGAAAAAATACCAAAAAGCTTGCACTTTTTCAACATTAATCAGCTTTACATAAAAATTGAAGTCACATCTTTCTTATATCTTTATGTGAAGGAAGAAGAATACTGGATATTTTGACCATTATTTTTGTAGTCCATAAGACAGCCAGACCTCAAGTCCACTGAAGAGAAGGAGGACAACATTCCCTATGATTTTCTCAGGGTCCTGTCAGAAATGATGGCACATAATAGAAGTTAGTTTAATTGCAACCTATTGCTTCTTCTAGATCAGAAAAAAATTGTTTGTGAAGCACTAATTGAGCTCTGACAGTCTGAAATAATGCTAGCCTGCTATGTTTTTGGGATGCAGATTTGCATCAATTCATGTTCAGACTCTAGAGAAAATTCATCACAGTCTGGGCTTCAAGTGGAGTACATTTTTGTATCTCTATTGACTTCAGTGGAATAATATTAATTAGCTATAAATGCTGTCATTGCTCAATTACATTTGGTAAATCTCAAGAAAGCTATTGAGGAATTGTACTATGTAATCTTCACTTATAAGAGCAATAAATTTTGCTCCTGTGGAAATAAGCAGCGAAAAGTCCCATAGCAGATACCTGTCACCTCTTCAGCTCACTGGATTGTCTTTTCCTTATGGGAAATTATGTGGTTTGGAACATGTAGACCTCAAAGAATGAAGGCCTGAGTCACACTTGAGGACTGTGGAAAGGTTATCCTGGACTCTAAAGGGATTTAAGAGAAACGAAATTAAGAATATCATGTTATGCCTGCACCTTTCAAGCCACCTGTGCTGGGAAATCGGGTCATAAAGGGAAATGAATAGTTTCTAGGGAAAAAGAAGAGTTAAAAGAAGTATCAGACTTAATGTGCTTTTGGAGGATTTAAAAACTTGTATAAGTTATTCTGTAAACTTAAAAAAGAACACCCAGGAGTTAAGCAAGTCTTCATTCTTTTTAATAATTGCACTAATCATTGTGCTTGGCACTGGGGATTGATCTCCACTTATGGTAAAAGAATGGCTCAGTACCTAATTGGATACAGCTGTACACTATTTGGGTTTATTTTTAGAATCTGAGAGAATAATGAGAAATTTCATATACTGTGGAAACCTTAGCAGGATTACATGAACTCACTAAATCCATCTTGAAAATTGTGAATTACATGGTATATTGAATTGCAAATTATTTCTATAACTCATCCCTCATGTAACTTCACTGATGTCAGTAAAATTGCGATGCTCACAAAAGATAGCACCCTTTAACCCCTCTGTGATAATGCTTTCAAAACATGATTTTTTTTTGCTTTGTTTCGTAATGATTCTTAAGTGTGCTCCTGCTCCTGAACATCAGGTAATGTGGTGGTTGACCCTGAAGCTTTGATGAGTCATGAGACTGAAAAACAAGAGGTGTCTTTAAAATGTCATAATTTTTCTTTTTTTCTCCCTGGATTTATCCCTCACACAACCTAAACTATCTTAACACCTGCTCCAACTTTTGCCTTTCTATAGCAGTCGCCAAGATCGCACCATCATTCTGGTCCTCCTATAGGTTCAATTATGATTTGATCGCTTTCCCACACTCTCTGTTCCCTAGTGAAATCGTATCTCACCACAGTCAGCATTTTAGCCCTTATTAATCTTCAGAACAGTGCATATCAGCTGAAGGGAGGTCAAGAATTTAGTGTGCTTTTTTTTTTTTTGAGCTGTCAGAAATGAGACATGTAGAAAATACAGTATGCAGAGAGGTAGCTGTGACATTTCCCCACAGATAAGATGATGGGCTATTTACAGCAGTGTGATTGGTCTGTCAATTTTTCAATAAAATCTTTCCTTTAAAAATGTTAACTGATGTTACAAGCTCTCCCTGTTGTTGTCTTTAAATTGCAGAACCAGCTGGTAGTGTTATGTTAAGGGCTTCGTGAAACTATGTTAAAGCAAAGGATATAATAATGATTCGCAATTCAGGATCATAATTAAAAAAACCCATGGTTCTGGTGTTTCATGAAAGAGACAGCTGAAACTGCGTCATCATCAGAAAACACACCTAAGACTGGTCAGCAGTCTGAGTTGTAATCACTGCCGCCTTGGTAGCTCAATGGCACGGCAGGAAGCTGGGTTTCATTTGATAGCATGGTATGCATGTGGCAGACAAACAGAAGCAGTCAGAAATTGGGAAATGACAGCAGAAGAATCGTTTATCTTCTAGTTTTATGTGCTGGCGCAGCCTGAGGCAGTCCAGAGCCTCCTGGCTGTGGTAGTGCCTGGGAGTCCCTTCTAGCAGCCTGGAGTCAGGGCTAGGGTCTTCTACAAGAGCCTGAGAAAGGGACCATTTTAGAGTTCACCTGGACTTTTTAGGGTATTGTCTGGATGTTTTAAACAACAGCAACAACAACATTGTTTCTGTTTTATTTCAAAAAAAAAAAAAAAAAGAAAGAAAGAAATGGGACCTATGTGTTCCTTGCCAGGCAGGCAAGATGACACTGACCACACACCTGATCCAGTAGGGAAATTTACTGTAGGACTAGGGTTGTTGTCTTGCTGCTTTGGTGGAAAGGTGGAGCAGTGGCCACAAAGCAAACTGCTTTTAAACTCTTCAGGGCTGATGCCAGTTGGTTCTCCAGCCAGCAGAATCAGGTTTCATCACAGGATTCAAAGAAATACAAGATACTGGAATAGCATGAAGGGTCAGAAAGATAGTGTATGACCAGCAAGTGGCTGTTGTTGTTTTGGTAGCAAAATGCCTTTGGAAGACCTGCCAGCCCACAGGTAAGGAGAACATTTTGAACTATGTTCATGCTAAAATTTTTATGTAAGTGGTGGTTCTCTAAATTGCAAAGTAGAAATAGCTAAAAGTCTGTTTCCAGTACTCTACAAGTGTGAATAGTAGCGAATCTCTGTGATGACATTTATGTATGCTGGAGAGGAACAGAGAAATAATTCTCTTGTGTCAACATTACTCATGAGTTATTCTATATCTCCTCAGGAGTGAAGATAAATGTCATCACAGAGATCAGCAACCATGTAATGTACAAAGGATAGCAAATGGGGTAGATGTGGATAGATGTTATTTATTCTCTTGAGTTATTGATGACCTTTAAACAGGCACATCAGTGTTGTGGGAAATATATTTCCTTCACCAGCAATCTTACTTACTTTATATATTTGTAGCCTTTGGACTTTCTGCTAACTATAATTTTTTATTAATTGCTTTAAAGAATAATTTACTCACTGAACCCACCAAAATCAGAAAATTTTCATCAAGAATTTAAATGAGTAATATCAGATTTTTCAGTATTCATTGTGATTTCAGTTCGTGAAACAGTTTCTATTTAAGAAAGGGCATTAAGCACACGCATGCCGAAATCCATTGTACGTGCCAGAGCTACTCCCTTGGATCTGGGCTTAAAATAAGAATGAGGAAATCTAAGAAATAGTAAAAAAGCAGAGATAAACTTTAAGACAAAATGAGTGCACTTGGAGGTAGTCACTTTGGTATTCAAAATTTGCAACAATAATAAATTCTCTTTTTTCAAAATGTTTGTTCTTGGTGTCCATAATACTTCATTGTCAGTAGTAGCTTGCAAACCATGGCCTTTCTTGTACAGTATTTATGTAAATAATAAAGTTTGCAGTTCCTTACTACTATGCTTGAATGACAGCAAAACTTAATTACTTAATTTCCTCCCCAAAATTCTCATAAACTGCATTTAAGGCATATATAACATGTTTTCAAGTCAAACCGATAGGCTCCAAAGACTTCATGAAAATACTCCAGAGGTGCGACTGTGAATAGATATTGGTTCAGCTGTTAGTCACCCTTAACTAAGGGGTTTCCCTTCAAATCAACTAAGTTTATTTAGTTTAAAATGATCATCAGTCTAAGTTTTCTTTTTCCTGGTTAGGCAAAAAGAAAGTGGATCTGAATGAGAAGCATTTTCCCTTAAGTGACAAAATTTACTGATAATAATAGAACAAAGCTTTTCAGAAAAAATGAATATTTGCCAAATGTTGAAGTACTCTAAACTGAATTTAAGAAAATACATTTTATATTGTGAGGATGAAGGAAATAGGAAGCGTGCCTCACAACAGAGAGTCTATCCTGAGACAAAATACTGGAGAATTTAAAGAGAATTTAAAATTATCATATGATTGTGAGAGATACTGTGATAATGGACAATGAGCTTATTTTGGAAATGTGGGAGAAGCTGACTCTGTGAGTTGAATCTAAGCAGGTTTTTCTCATGGAATATAGATTTTGTTCTCTGTTTTGTTTTTACCTGTGAAAAGGATTAAGAGCTTTATCATCCTAGTAAAAGAAGGAAGAAAAAGAAGTTCATCTAAGGAGAAGAATTATATAGATCTGGAGATTTCTCAAAGAAATGAGAGTGAGAACATAATCGCAAATTATTTCAATGCAGAGGAAGGGGAGAATGTGCATTAAGAAATCAATTTAGCTAAACCAAAATCTCTAATATTGAGCTCAGATATAAGAAGAAAATGCCCAGAAAATAGAAACCAGGTCAGATGATGAGGATGAACAAGTAAAGAAAAAAAAGTGGAAACAAAATACAAAAGCTCAAAGCAAGATGCAAGAGATATCAAGAATGTCAAGAAATCATTTATGTCAGTAACAAGATGAGAACCAAGGAAAACCTTGGTTTTCTGCTCAGCAGCAAGTGAAAGCTGAGGCAAACATCTCCGAAATGTCTAATGCCTTTTTGGATCAGTCCTTCTAAAAAAAAGTTCTGTGAATTCTTGCAGTAATAGGATAAGCTCTCACCCTGAAACAGGAGATCAGATGAGAGGTTTAGGGACATTAGATATTTTCAGACTGGCTGGATCTAAAAAGCTTCATCCTAAGGCACTTAAAGAACTGGTTGAAGCAATCCAGAACAACTTGTAATTTGATGCTATTGACAAGTGAAGAATAGAAAAGGGCAAATTATAATGGATATCTTTAAAAAGGGGTGGGTGATATGGAGGAAATTAGACATCTGTTAGCTTGCCTTTCAATTCTTGGAAAAATTCTACCCCTCTACCCCCTTCAAAATTCTTGGAAACTAAGTACTTGTAGGTACTTGAAAGATAACAAGGAGATTTTGAATAAACACATAGAAGGTTCTTGATAAATCTAAATTCCCTCTCTGACAGGATGAGGACTGGCCTATTTAGGAGACAAACAGCAGCTGTCATGTATCTTTGCACCAGTAAGAGTTTTTTTACTATGTGAAATGATACCTTGGTAACAGAGGAAGGGAAATGTGACCTAGATGAAACTATCATGGCAAAACTATTAAGAATATCTTACTTTAGAGAGCAGTTATCAATGACTCGCTGCAGAAAAAAATTTTAAGTGGAGTTTCACAGAGGTCTGTACTGGGGCTTATTCTGCTCAATATTTTCAGTAGCCACTTAGATGATGGCATACGCTTATTAAGTCTGCAAATGACTCAGAGCCAGTAGAAACTGCAAATATACTAGAGGACGGAGATTTAGAAATAACCATGACAAATTATGTAAATGTCTTGAAAAAAACTAAGTGTGGGAAAATGCAACATTATAGGGGATCATAAATTGATGGTGAGTTAACTCTTGGATGTTTGAAAGAAGCAGATGATCTGGGATATATAAAAGGGAGTTTAGTTTATTGACATTCAAAGTAACCTTCCATTTGGAGGTCCAGGACAGTACTTGGTTTTGAGCTCTTCACTTGAAGAACGATATGGTCAAACTGAAGAGCCTCTAGAGAAGAGAATCAAGAATGATCAAAGTAACAGAAAATATGTCCCAAGAAGACGGGATAGGAAGTTTCAAAAAGAAGGGAGAGGGCTGTTCTGTCACAATCATCTTCAGATATGTAAAATGCTGCTGTAAAAATGAGGGGAATACCTTGTTCTCTATACCAGTGGAGGATAAGACAAGAAGTAATGACTTTGAAAAGCAGCAAGAAAGATTTAGGGAGGACCTGATGAAAACCTTTCTAATGTTGGGCATAATTAAATGCTGGTACGGAAGGAGGTTGTAAAGTCAGCCTCACTCTAGGACTTTAAAAACAGGTCAGACAAACATTTCAGGATTAACAAAATATAGTTGTGCCTTTTTCAGGGCAAAGGGATGGATAAGATGACTCTTGTAGGTCCGTTCCAACCTCATTTTTCTGTAATTCAGTACCCTGAAGTGGGTGGAGAAAGAAGATCAGCAGTCTGTCAGGCATGTTGAGTAAGAAAAGAGGAGCAAATGAGCACTTCTCAACTATCCTCAAGTTTGGTGTTATATCTCAGTGCTAGATAACGTGTGAATTAGATACCTATAATTCTAATTCTACTTCATCTTTTGCATGAGCAAATGAGCTCTTTTCTGAACCATTAACAAACCTTAGTGAAGATTTACATTACAGTAGTTCAAAGAATGATGATGACATTTATCTACCATTTGAAAGCTGGCAAATAATTTTAATGATGTGTTCCAGCTGAGGGTTTAGGAATATTGGCATGTTCACTTAACTTATTTATGATGGGGGCTTGACTTTGTACATTTGCACTTCTGGTATTAAATGTAGAATAACATTTAGGCCCTGAAAATTTTCCTCTGTGATGTTTGGTAGGCTTTATCCTAATTTAAAGTTTCTGTGTGTAAATCCTGTATTTAATTCATATGTAAACTGTATGCAAATATATAATTATTGTGCTAGTCATATGGAAAATTTCAAAAAGATTTCTGGTACTGAAGTTCAGAATAGTGAGAGAGGATTAAGCGTATTTGATTGTTAATTGTACATCCTTAAATAACTCTGTAATCTCCTTACTTTTAATACTTACATTTGTAGATATAGAAAATAAATGAAGATATAATAGTTTCCCTCTTCCTGTTTACTTTGAAAGTAGTATAATATTATTTTTCAAGACACTGTTTCCCATCTGGAAAAAATCGTGGTAAGTTAGTGAGCTTTTTAAAATGAAAAGTCAATTAAAAAAAGAAATTCTGGATGCAAAACAAAGGCTGCAGGGATTTGGAAACCTTTCAGAATCTTATTCAACCATCAAAATCAAAGGAAGAGACATTAATTAGGGGACAGACATGAAGTCAGGTGTCTTTTCTTCCTTATTCTTTTAAAATTAACAGAGAATACTTGGCCACAGGAAAACTAGAAAGAAATCTATTGTTTATCAACTTTTGGAGAGCAAAGCTAACAGAGGCAGCAAACAGACGCAGCAGTTTGCGCAGCAGTGTCTGGGCCCTGCTTAGAACTTTTGAAGACCTTGTTGGAAGTTGTGGGGGCTTTCTGGGGACCCCTGAGGAACTAAAGGGTGACTGCTGCGAACAGGAAAGGAGAGCTAGGCAAGGACTACTGCAGGAGGCCTTGACTTCTCCTAGGAGAAACTCTAGCTAGGTGTAGCTGCTGCTGACGAGCTCTCTTGGTTGCCCCTGATCAGAGGGAGGTGAGGTCTTTGATCCAGGTGGCCCTTGATTAGAGTGGGTCAAGCACCCCATGAGTCAGTGCTAGGGAGAGGCCTATATAAGAGCCAGGCCCAGAGTGCAGCTCTCAGAGGCAGTGAACAGTGAACAGCTTGTGCAGTGGGGTGCAAGAAGGCACCTTCATTTCCAATCCCAGCAGTGTGTGTTTCCTCAGACATGGTCATGACATGCTACAGAGCACATTCCTCAGTAGCTGTTGGAGTCGCTGCATCGACTGTGTTAGAGGCTTGGGCCCAGATAGACCCTCTGGCAGCAGATGCAGCTCTACAGGTCTCAGGCTGGAGTTGCTGGAGGGCTCTGTGCCATGTGAAACAGTACATCATAACACTGTAGAAGGTGGCTGGAAACTGGTCACTTCTCATAGGAGAAGAAAGGCTCCTACTCCTCCCGAGGTCTTGCAATTAAGGAACAGGTTTAGTGCCCTCCAGGATGAGGAGGAGCTGGACATGGCTGCAAGGGAAGCAACTGGGCCGACAGACCTGGTGTCTTGCGGGAACACCCGGAAGAAGCAGCGGGTGATTGTTATGGGGGACTCCCTGCTGCAGGGGACGGAGGCACCTATCTGCTGACCTGACCTCTTATCTAGAGAGGTTTGTTCCCTGCCAGGAGCTTGAATGCGAGACGTCATACAAAGACTGCCAAGGCTTGTCCACGCTTCGGACTATTACCCTCTGCTGCTCTTCCATGTGGGCACTAATGACACCAAGGGCAAACTGGGGACTATCATACAGGATTTCAGAGTTCTGGGGGTGGTGATCAAGGGTCTGGGAGCCCAGGTCATCATCTCCTCAATCTTGCCAGTGAGGGGGAAGGATGGGAGGAAGAGGAGGAGCCAGATTTTCCAAGTAACAACTGACTGCGCCGCTGATGTTGGCAACAGGGTTTTGGTTTCTATGACCATGGCACCCTGTCTGAAGATCAACAACTGCTGGGGAGAGATGGGATCCACCTCACTAAGTGGGGCTCGCGTGTCTTTGCCAACAGGTTGGCCAGCGTGGTAAGGCGGGCTTTGAAACAGGGAAGATGGGGGAAGGGGAGAGTTACAGAGACAGGGTAGTTGGCAAAATGCAGCTCAAGTCGGGATGCCTCCAGCAGGTGAACACAGCCAGGGAAGTGTGCATGGGATGTGGCTATGGAGGATCCTCTTGTATCCCTCCTGGGAAACCTGCAAGCTCGATCACCTCTCTCAAATGCCTGTACATCAGTGCACGCAGCATGGGGAACAAACAGGAAGAACTAGAGATCTGTGTGCAGTCGCAGGGCCATGATCTCATTGCCGTTACAGAGACATGGTGGGATAGCTCGCATGACTGGAGTGCTGTCATGGATGGCTATGTGCTGCAGTGACCATGAGATGGTGGAGTTCAGCATCCTGCAAGGAGGAAGCAGGGCAATAAGTAGGATTGCAATCCTGGACTTCAGGAGAGAACACTTTGGCCTCTTCTGGGACCTACTTGGAGGAGTCCCATGGGTTAGGGCCTTAGAAGGAAGGGGGGTCCAAGAGAGTTGGTTAATATTCAAGCATCACTTCCTCCAAGCTCGAGTGGTGCATCCCTATGAGTAAGAAGTCAAGCAAAGGGGGCAGGAGACCTGCATGGATGAGCAAGGAGCTCCTGGCAAAACTCAACCAGAAGAAGGAAGTATACAGAAAGTGGAAAGGGGGACAGGCCACTTGGGAGGAATATAGGAACATTATCAGAGTATGCAGGGATGTGACGAGGAAGGCTAAGGCCCATTTGGAATTAAAACTGGCAAGGGATGTCAAGGACAAGAAGAAGGGCTTCTTCAAATACATCAGTAGCAAAAGGAAGACTAGGGAAAATGTGGGCCCTTTGCTGAATGGGGTGGGTGCCCTGGTGACGAAGGATGCAGAGAAGGCAGAGTTACTGAATGCCTTCTTTGCTTCAGTCTTTACTGCTCAGGCCAGCCCTCAGGAACCCCAGACCCTGGAGGCAAGAGAGAAAGTCTGGAGAAAGGGAGACTTTCCCTTGGTGGAGGAGGATCGGGTTAGAGATCATTTAGGCAAACCTGACACCCACAAATCCATGGGCCCCAATGGGATGCACCCACGAGTGTGGAGGGAGCTGGCGGATGTTATTGCTAGGCCACTCTCTGTCATCTTTGAAAGGTCATGGAGATCAGGAGAGGTGTCTGAGGACTGGAAGAAAGCCAATGTCACCCCAGTCTTCAAAAAAGGCAAGAAGGAGGACCCAGGGAACTACAGGCCAGTCAGCCTCACCTGCATCCCTAGAAAGGTGATGGAGCAGCTCATCCTGGAGGCCATCTCCAAGCATGTGGAGGACAAGAAAGCGATCAGGAGTAGTCAGCATGGCTTCACCAAGGAGCAATCATGCTTAACCAATCTTATAGCCTTCTATGATGGAATGACTGGCTGGGTAGATGAGGGGAAAGCAGTGGATGTTGTCTACCTTGACTTCAGCAAGGCTTTTGACACTGTCTCCCATAACATCCTCATAGACAAGCTCAGGAAGTGTGGGCTAGATGAGTGGACAGGGAGGTGGATTGAGAACTGGCTGAATGGCAGAGCTCAGAGGGTTGTGATCAGCGGCACAGAGTCTAGTTGGAGGCCTGTAGCTAGCGGTGTCCCCCAGGGGTCAGTACTGGGTCCAGTCTTGTTCAACTTCTTCATCAATGACCTGGATGAAGGGATAGAGTGCACCCTCAGCAAGTTTGCTGATGGTACAAAACTGGGAGGAGTGGCAGATACCCCAGAGGGCTGTGCTGCCATTCAGAGAGACCTGGACAGGCTGGAGAGCTGGGCGGGGAGGAACCTCATGAAGTTCAACAAAGGGAAGTGCAGGGTCCTGCACCTGGGGAGGAATAACCCCCTGCACCAGTACAGGCTGGGGGTTGACCTGCTGGAAAGCAGCTCTGCGGAGAAGGACCTGGGAGTGCTGGTGGACACCAAGTTAAGCATGAGGCAGCAATGTGCCCTTGTGGCCAAGAAGGCCAATGGTATCCTGGGGTGCATCAGGAAGAGTGCTGCCAGCAGGTGGAGGGAGGTGATCCTTCCCCTCTCCTCAGCCCTGCTGAGGCCACATCTGGAGTACTGCGTCCAGTTCTGGGCTCCCCAGTACAAGAGGGATGTGGCACTACTGGAGCAAGTCCAGTGAAGGGTTACAAAGATGATTAGGGGACTGCAGCATCTCTCTTATGAGGAAAGGCTGAGAGAGCTGGGCCTGTTTAGCCTAGAGAAGAGAAGGCTGAGAGGAGATCTTATCAACGTGTACAAGTATCTGAAGGGAGGGTGTCAAGAGGATGGGACCAGACTCTTTTCAGTGGTGCCGAGCAACAGGACGCAAGGCAATGGGCACAAACTGAAACACAGACAATTCCATCTGAACATGAGGAAAAACTTCTTTGCTGTGAGGGTGACAGAGCACTGGAACAGGTTGCCCAGAGAGATTGTGGAGTCTCCTTCTCTGGAGATATTCAAGACCCGCCTGGATGCAATCCTGTGCAATGTGCTCTAGGTGACCCTGCTTGAGCAGGGGTGTTGGACTAGATGATCTCCAGAGGTCCCTTCCAACCTCAACCATTTTGTGATCCTGTGATTGGGGGTGGGGCAATTATTTTATGACAAAAATAGTGACCTATGTTTCATAATCTGTTTGCTAATCTCCTTCATCTGCCAGCAATTTTCTTCTCATTAGCCTTCAACATACTGAGAATATTAGGTATGATCAACAGAGTCTGTTAGTTACAAATAAAATGTTAAGTAGTTATTACCACCCAACCTAGCCTTTTTCTATATAAAGCTAGTCTGATATTAGCTAATCAGTGTCAGTAGCTGATTGACATGCTTTCAAATACACCTTATTTTGTAATTTTCATTTTTATGCAATAGGATGAACACTGAGCAACTTCAAAAGGAGTTTAATCCAAAATCCAAAACTTAGCTACAGTTCTTGGAAATCTTCTATATCCCAGAAAGTAGAAGGGCAGACATATGTTAAAGAAACAAAAAAGCCAGTCCTATAATTCTAAAAGTGCATCTGTCCCTTAATTGGTTCAGAAAAGGGTGGGCGGAATTTGAAAGCTTTAGTAGCAGATGTTAAAAAAAGTGGAATAAAGTACAGGACATCCTCCAAAGGCTGTTGATGTCAATTCTGAAGGAATTTCTGTGTGCACCAGTTGGCATTATGATAGATTAAGCTACAGGTAACATCTAATAATCATGCTGTAATTCCCTGATGTTATGTTATGTTGCTTGCACTGCTGTATTGTACCTAGGACTGGTAGTGTTGATGAGATCCTAATTTTTTTTTTGGCGAAGACATCACTGTGTAACACTAGAGACATTATATGTTGCCATTGTGCCACATAAGGAGGAAAATAAGGCTCCACGTTTTTTTAAATTAATCTGCAGAATAGAGCACAGTGAGCAGTATTTGTATCATGCTTGATTTTGAATGCCTAGAGACTTTCTTATAGGATTTTTTAAAGGCAAAGAACAAGACTATTTTTAACATACAATCAAATACCCTTTTTCTCTTTGAAATGACACTTCATATCAGATCTGAATATGACTCCTCTTATATCCCTATGAAAGGACCTTGGAGATAACACATTCTAAAACTTTTTTTTTCTTTCATGTTGCATTCTTGACAGTTCTGTATCTTCCAGAGGACAGATGAACAAGAATGGAAATAAATTGTTTCCTATTATATTTTCATGAGTTAATCTCAGCTATAGCCATACATCCTTGGTATACTATATCATCAGGGATGGTAAAGAATTTGAAGTAAATATACTATAAATCTTATGAACTTACTGTATTAATATTAATATACCATGCTGCTTTCAGTATGGTGAGTGCTGCTGAGACTAACACTTACCTGCAGTCCATCTGTTGTTTGATTTGTTTTTGCAGTAGTGTTATTAGAAAAATAATTCCTGAATGAAGTAATTTTTCTCAAGAGGTGAAAATTTCTCATTTTAACATGTTTAATTTATGGAGCCTGCTACATATATGTTTATGTTTTAATCTAATTAGCAATATTTACATCTTTTTATGCTTTGTTTTTGTGGCAGTTGGTAAGTGTAAGTGATTGCATTAACATGATGCTCCTTTTCTCTATTTAAGGCTCATAGCATTCCAGAAATCCTCCTGTTCATTGCATCAGGATCTTGTCCACATATTGCATGGACAGCTAAGTGAGAAAGTGTGACTGTAAATATTCATGAAGTCATTCTAGAGTTAGCAATCTTTTTAAATAAATACAGCATGAATAATGGTGCCTTTATAAAGCAAATTTTAATGATTTGAAGACAATGATCCAAAGTTTTGGTGCATATCACAAACTCGAATGAAGATCCAGGGTTGGCTTGTTGAAGTGGTGTAACTATTACTGCCTGTTTTAGGAAACACTTGGTTCCATATGCTTAGGGTTCTGGTGTAGTGCTGAAACTGGTCCTTCATCTGTTGAAACAGCTCTCTATGAATATAATTTTCTTTTTTTCCACTACTTACAATAGATACACATAAATAGTTCTCCCATCCTGCAAACACATTTTTGGAATATGTTTTGGGTCGTGATGAATACTAGGCACTTCAAAGCAAGAGAAAAGAGCTAGAAGTCAAGAAGAACACTTCTTCATATTTCAGAAATTAACCATTTTCCCAGTAAGAGGAGTCCTCCCATATCTTGTAGGGTATGCAGGCGTAAGCTGCTTTTCCACCCTGGGCAATAAAGAGACTTAAACATAACTCCTTAATCTTTGAATCACCTGTCTAGTGGTTATTCTTAGGAATTCCTCTTTTCTTGTTGGTCCAAAAATGTCATCAAAGAGCAGATAAAGCTTCTGTTCTCTGCAAAGTCAGCATTTTCCTGAGAGGAAATTTTGATTTTGAAAAGTCAACATTTTCTAATGAAAAGGCTGTGCTAAAATCATTCCCAATCAGGCCACTTCAGCAAAAGTGCTGTCACCTACTGCTACTTGTAAGTCTTTTTTTTTTTTTCAGATGCCGAAGAGAACTATGTCTACTCTAGAAGTACCAAGAACTTTATGGTTGTTTTTTCAAAAGCTGTGAGAGGAATCTTAATGAAAAAAGAACCTTTCACTTGAAAAAGACACTAGAAAGTGGCAAAGTTAATTCATGAATTTTATGTTCATGAAGATTTTCTTCAATCCATGGCTTCAAAAATTGTGCTTGGAATTACAAAATATATTTTAAGAGGTATTTCAAACTTCAAAAATGGCAAAAAGTAGAAAAAATTATGAAACTATATGAGTAAAATGCAGAGTGCACAGCTGGTACTTATAGAAATACAACTGTGAAGAGAGCAGTCCTCCAAAAAAGACAGACTAAACTGATTCTGAAAAAAATTTATGAGATGTAATACAAAAGTCTTCACTGATGTGTTCCTAGTTTGGACTCATATTAGATGTTGTCACATCTAGTTCCTAGATGTGAAATGGTGGAGGATTCCCATTCTGGGTTGGTAAAAGATTAATATTCTCCTAAACAAGAGCTGGGTTGCATTTTATATAGGCAACTTACTAGAGATAATATCTGACTTCTGTGAAGTTGCCTGGAGCTACAAATAAATGTTTTGAAGAATCTGAACAGCATGCAGAAATAAAAATTTTAATTAACATTTCAGGAACTGACACCTTTTAAAAATAAAGAAAAAAACTAATCCCACTGCATCTTTTAAATCCTTTATTCTGAGAGAGAATGGGAACCTAGCCAAAATCCAGTTGTTCTAGGGTAAGATTTTGCAAGGCAGTGCTTATTAGTATCTTAATTCTTCAGGTGAAAGCTATCCTGGGATGCTAAGAAGTAATTCAATGTGCTAATGCACAGACCTGAAGACAGAATTGTATTATATTTTACGTACACTGAAGTGTTCTAAATAGAACCTGAAAAAATGGCATGTGAAAATTACAGTTGTCTGTCAGGACTTCGTATGATGACAATCAATATAGCTTTGTTGGTTTCAGCAGTGCTCCTCTGATTTTATGCTGGCTGAGGATGTGGTACTATTGCTTACTTGCAGAAAGAAGGACCTTCTTATAGAATTTTCTCTGCCATTGTTAAAAAGCCAGAAAGGCCACATTCATCATTAAAAGTTTCTCAAATCAGCTCCTGTCGGAGTGGGGGGAACGGACCCAGAGTAACGATGAGTCTCAATATGAGTATGGTCGTTCTCCCTTTATTAGAGCTTACACAGAGTATATATAGACAGGCGATAAGCATGTGCTAGCAATAGCTGTATGATTGGTTTACAGTCTCTGTTCACGCGCCTAAAGCAAATACATGATTGGTGCAAAGTTGCTGTTCACGTGGAGGGGCTTGTCAGCCCCCTCCTTGACCTGTTTACCACTACTTGCCTTCCCCTTTTGTAATGGTCTAGGAATGCTCAAGGACAGTTCACATAGCCGTGGGATCCTCCCTTCATCATGAAGACAGGATTGCTCACTTCTAAGAGATCATGCCCTCTCTCGCTTAACCATTCTCCCACAAGCTCCTAAAAACAATGCATTTAGAAGCTCTGAATTACTTTCTTGATGCCATTTAATTAAGTGTAGGTTGACTAGCTTGGGTTTTAATACATCTGAGAGTGCTTTATGGTGTTTTGAGTGATTGCTCGAAAACTTGAAAATGCTTTTTTTAATCTTTAAGTACCAATCAAATTTATTGAAGTAATTGGAAGAAAACATCATTTGTTTGAGCAGTCTTTGGATCAAGACTTAACTGGCTTCAGAAATTCCTCATTTCTTTCTTTATTCCTCCTCCCTCCTGAATATATTTCCCAAATAAATATTAACAAATATTCTTCTACTTATTGTTCTTCATCAGAACTCAAAATACTGTTCTACTATCAGCTGATCACTACAGTGCTTCATTGTATAGCCTATAAGAAATGTAAATCAGCTAACATTAAATGTAACAATTTCCATGGTTTTCATAAAACAGTAGAAGGACTTTTTCAATTGATTAAAGGCATGATGAGGTACTCTTAATGAGCAAAAAGCTTTTTACTGTCCCTGAGTGTTACTGTTCTGTTACTTTTGAGTGATTTAGAGTATTTTCTCTTTCACTGTACTTACGACAGGAAAATGCAAACAGCTGATTATACAGGAGTCGCATATTCACCCATTGCCATCTCTTTTGTCTGGGTAAACAGAGTACTATTTTGAACAATATGCCGGGGCTATATGACCAGGACTTCTAACAATGATAATCTGACCGCTAAGGACCGCTGATTGCAGGGATGTTACACTGTCTATTCCAGCTGAGCATGTGACCTATCTTTTTATACAGTCATAATTACACCTTATTGAAAGGCTGTACTTTTGATGTTTTTTCCTGGCACATGATGTGACAACGGTGTGATGAGGGCTCCAAAAAGCTCCTCAAGAACATCAAGATCTAGCACAACAGCCAAGTGAGAGCATATTTTTATCATTGGCATGACTGTAAAATCTTCCTGTCTTCTGATTTCAATCACTGGCTTCTTGAGTCAGGATATACCATACTGCTGGACTCAGCATGACTCTCTTGGATAATTCCGCAAGTTATTGAAATATCTGCATTGTAATTTATGCTTGATAGAAGGGCAGAGGGCAGAAGGGGCCACCCAAAGAACACTGAAAAGGTAAAGACATATGTTTGGGGAGACTGATGGAAAATATGGCCTGAGAGTGTCTTGGGAAGCTGTTCATTTGGTGTCTGAAACTGTAGCTGCCCAACCTAAAACTGGAGGGATAAAACATGTAACAGCTTATAGTATGAACTGCTTCTGGAGTCTTGTTAGAAGTTTCAACACTGGGTCAGTTGTCACGTAATCTATTTCTTATGGTATAAGTTGCTTTGTGTTTATTTCTTTTCTTGGTGTAATGATACATTGTGAAGTACAGACAATGTTAAACAGCTGATAAAAGAATGCCATAGTGAAGCTGATTAAGTGGAAATCTTTACCTAAAGTATATGGAAATGGAGAGAATAAACTGCAGATTCTGTATTTTTCTCATGCTTAAGGTAAGTATACAAAAAAGTAACAGTCCACAAATTACAAATATATAGGTGTTAAATTCCTTGAAGTATTGACTTCTGGCAAGATCATTATAAAAGATACAAACGAAGGTTGCTGATGCCTTGCTCCTCTTGCTCACAATCACCTTGCTAGCATTCATCTAGCTAGCATACATCTGACCAGAAGGCAATACTTCAAGGAATTTAATGCCTATATTTATAACTTGTGAAGGACTGTTTCTTTTTTTGTATACTTACCTTCTGTATTTTTCTCATTTGGGTATCTAGATCTAAGAACTTCATGCTGGTGGTTCTTGAGGAGCCTAGTCATGCAAAATGTGCCAGGGTATGGTATCCAGGAAACTGATTCCAGCTGGGTTCTATGGCCAACATATTTCTAGACAAAATTACATCTTTTGTATATTGTCATCCTCTGCCGTGAGAAACCCAATACTTAATCCAGCCCGTGTGTGTGGTTCAAAAATGTTATAATTTTTTTACATCTCTTAAAGTAACAAATGAGAGATTTTCACTAATTTTTACTGGCCAGCAGTTTGACTGTTACCAAGAGGAAGTTTCCTGTAACCTGACAGTGAGATTGGTACCAAGAAGGACTTTAGTTTCTTTAGGACTGCTGACAAAATCATAGCTTGTAAGGCCAAGTTTATATGTAATCAAAGCTACAAACAGAATTTTCTTCTTTTGGAACTGTCTTCTTTGAAACACAGTGGAGGAATTTTGAGCAATCTGTGAAAATAATAACTTTTGACTCGAAAGACAATGTGTTACTACTAAATAAGTTCTTTAAAGCACAGGAAAAAGAGAGGAAGAAGGCATAACCAGGGGTTAGCACAGTCTAGTTCAATTCTACAGTGTTTTTGCTAACGCAGAAAGGGCTTTAGAATATTTACTATGTGGTGGTTTTAAATTGGATTTCAGACAAGGTAAACTAAGGTTAGATACATGGCCCTAGAATTCTTTTTTCCCAAGACAGTCTGGCTGCTTGTCACTGAAATCGCTTTATGTTAACAATCAGTTTCACCTTTTTGTTCAGGTTATTGTACATCCGTACTGGGATCACCTCCCAGCCCCTTAGACAGAGTTTTCAAAACTAAATTAGCTTTTGCTAAGCTTTGCACTTACTTGCCTAGACGGAAAACTGTTTGTTTTATGAGCAGTAATAAGTAAAACACATTTCATACCAATATTTGGAGGAGAGTTAAGTATTGCCCAGTTCCACCTGGCTGTAAATTGGTTACTGCCAAGAAGTCCCCAAATGAGTGGTTTAGCTGTAGCAATAGTGTAAAATACCTGGAGGGGCGTGCATTTTGAAAATTGGTACAGAAGGTATTGACACAGAGTCTGCAGCAAACCACAGTATTTGTTCTTTCATTTTTCCCTCCTGTGGCAGGATGCAACTACCCCCCCCCCCCCAGACACACATCTCAGGCCCAAAGCATGGCAGAGTGCAACTACCCCCCCCCCCCATCTCAGGCCCAAAGTGTGGTGAAGCACAACTATCCCCCCCACACACAAACACCTTATCTCAGGCCCCAGCTGACCACAAATAACTGACTGCGCCCAGGGCTGACCAGGAGGAACTAGGTGATACTGGTTGCAACTGGTGAGGCCAGAAATGGTCATGAGATCAGCAAAAAGGTATACTTTTCCCAACACAGCATGAGATCAGCAAAATAGGTATATCTCTACACCAAATATTGTATGACCATGAGTCAAACTCCGTGCCCATAAATAGCGCTGCAGCCTAGAGCCCATTGAGCTCTCCTGCATGGCAGCGGGCTGCACGGTGGTGAATCTCCCCTGGAGCTGGGATGCCTCTCAAGGTTACTCTCCTGGAGTTAAGAGAACCTCTGACAAGAAACCATTGGAGTGGTAAGAAACCGAGACTCAGGCACTAACAAATGTGCAGTAAGATTTGCTTGCTATGAGTACACTGTATGGCCATCTTCAATAAATCTGCTAACTAATAACCAATAACCTTCTCTCTCCCCCTTCACCCCCATGACACCTCCTCCTCAGCTGTGACACTTTAGACAATGTGCTTTTTAAAGGCCTAAAATACTGTAAATGCAAATAAGTATGCACATTGAACAGTGAGTGCCATTAATCACTTCAGGAAAGTTAGGGCTCTTCAACATGTAAACATTAAAACTGTGAAGCTGAACTGCTGTTTTTGATAAGGTCTCCTATATAAATGTAAATATGTAAGATCATAATTGTTCATCACTTGTATTCTCAAAACATGCTACTGGAAACATCTCGTTGACATATTCAGCTCTTGACCAGAAATATTCATCACTCACCTGAGACCATGTACCATTTCAGTCAGGATGACACTACTGAGAATAGGCAGAGAGCTGGCACTAAAGCTATAGATTTGATATTATCTGAAGATTTCCATATCCACATGGAAAATTCTTAAATAGGCTATCGAGCTTGATTTAGGGCTATTTTGTGTGGCAAGAGTGTCAAAAAACCTCAGAAGAAGTAAAGATTTTATCCTCTTCAGACTGACATTAAAATGCACTTAAATGTACACAAAGCCAGTAGTTAACTATGTCATAAAGAAAAGAAGGGAGATGAAATGTATTACATGCTCAGTCAATGATTTCAAGAGTTTCTACAGCTGTGGTAAGAGCTGTCCTGGATGCAAAGCATAGCAGGCAACTTTCAGTTACTTCCCCCCCCCCCCCCCCCCCAGTTTTGTTCTTGGGTTGGTGAGGGCAGGAAGATATCCTCCAACTTTATGCACTTAACCATGGTGGCCAATCTACATAAACTCCTTCCGTCATCAACGGAGAAAAGAAAAGATGCAGACTGTTGCCAGAGAGCTTTACCTCTGAAGCCCCTCTCCAGGGCTGTCCAGTTATTTGTACACAACAATGCAGGAGGAAAAAAAAGAACACACGATTTTTCTCGCAAAAATGTCATTGTGCTTGAACAAGATGGGGCCAAGATTCAGTAGACTTCAAAATCTGCAGCCTGTTTCCATTATAATTAATGCAAAATTATCACTGATTTCAGCAGGAACAAATTTTCTGTAAATCCTGCTTCAGTGATTTATCCACTGTGTCCAAAAAAAAAAAAAAAAAAATCAAGCAATTGTACTATCTATGTAATTAAGGACAGGTCCACCAAGAAATGGAAAGGCCTGACTATTTAAGATGAAATAAAATGTCACTGACTTTCAGAAATATTCTACTTTTTGGCCTTAGTGTTCCAAGTCAAAATGTCAAACTCACAAATCAGTATTTTTTCTACTTTCATATGTGGATTGTTAGGTATCACAGTGGTGTATAAAAATGTCAATGTCATTCATAGTAATTGCCACCATTTTATACACTACTCTAATAATAGAATGATATATTGTAGAGTGGAAATTTATGATCATACAGATAATTTCAGTAGCTATCACAAACACTACAGACTAGCTTTCATATGCTGTATTTATTCTGTTATCTATCAATAGTGCAAAATATACTGCTGCAAGATATGAAGAAATTTGTAACAAAATAAGTCAGCCGTACATACTATACGACATAAAATATGGAAGTTTTTAATGAGACCACTCCTAATTTCTACCCCTGATTTTTCAGCAGAAGACCCCACAGAAATTTATGTAAAAACTGATAACACAATCTGACTTTGAAATTTAAATTACAATGTCAGGTGAGTATGTCTGAGAGCTTTAAAAAAGATTTTTTGATTAATAATTATCATCTGAAGCTCTACAGAATAAAGGGAGAGAATGAAGATCAGAATATGGGGAGTTAATTTAAGCAAGACAGCAATTTACTATCTTAGGAAGAATAAGAATGATACAACCCATGTTATTTTTTAAGAGGTGTACCAAAAATTCTAATTTTGGCTTAGAATAGACCAAAAATTGTACTGTAATATTTTCAGACTTTGCTGGGTTTAGATCCTGAGGAACAGTGTTATTTCTTCAGTGTTATGTATTTCTCTTACCTTAGTAATACTAAAAAAAAAAATGCAGGAAGATAAAAGGGATTCTTCTTAGACATTTACCCCTACTGGTATTCCTGTGTCTGTATGAAGACCTTAAGTGAATGTGCTGCATGCATTTAACAGCATTTGAATGCTGATGCCACTGAGAAACAATTCTCATTACCTAATTTTAGGCTACTTTGACCACCTGAAATACACTGCAGCTGGATGAAGAAAATTAGGAGCCTGAGTTCCTTACTCAGCCAACAGGTGAGCAATTCACAGCACTGAAGTTAGACTCTCTGAATATTAATTTGAATGTTTAGTCAAGAACTGTTCTATAAAACTAAAAGGAATGCTGGAAGGTTAAAATTATGTTTCTTTATTATGAAATAACCAAAAAGTCATAAAAATGCCAGGTCCTGAGAAGGAAGGTAGATGTACACAGCTAAAAGATCAGCAAATCATGACAGCTAACTCCAGGGAAGTTGGAAGATGTCTGAATTGCTACAAGGACTCTTGAAAGCAGAGCAGGGCATTTAATGACATGGCTTTATATAAACCATTTCAGTAGAATTCTCTACATGATTCATTCTTATTTTTGTTGTAGAGTGTACATTATAAGTGCATATATCTATGTATGTATGCTGTTCATCTTCTATGTTCTACAATTCTTATTTAGTGATTGCTAAGTGTTGGACTATAAATGTAGCTCTCAGCAGGCTTAAAGCTGAAGGAAGAAATCTGAAAAAAAGTTATAAAAGCTCCTTTTGCTTGCAAGACTCAGCTGTTCAACTAATGTTTACTGAGGTTTTTCTACTTCTGCACTGGTTCTTAATGGAGTCAGGAAATCTTGTTCACATCCAGACTTTGAAGACAACCATTTGTGTAGCCCGCTCCATGGGAACCCTAAAAGCCACTGTTATTTTCCCCTACAAAGGAGAAAAGGTACAGAGAGTTTCGTGGAATGGCTGTGACTTAGAGGCCGCATGAGATTTTTGGCATTTCTTTTCTTTGATCCAGTCACTGGTTATTCCAGGGAAAGCTATGTTTAGGTTAGCTAGTGAATTAAAGCCATGCACTGCAGAGAACTTCTAGAAGATTATCTTTGTTTTGAAGGAAACACAACTTGCTTTGACATCCAGAAAAATCACAAATACTTGTTTGCTTTATGCCACAAAAGCTTAAAAAAGACCTAACCTTGATTCTAAAAATAAAAATAAAACCTCTGCTTTTATCTTAGATTTGCCTTATTCGTGTACCACCTTAAGAAATAACAATCAGGGCATGTTTCTTTGGATGTCTTTGGGTGGACAGCATGAAGTATTATTTGTCATTAGACTGCATAGTCTTGCTGTTATTTTTCAGAAAGTTTTAGTTCACATGACAGGGATCCAGATCATGCCCCTGATTTTCAGTTATGTATTTGTTTACATTCCATGAAAGTAGATTGCAGAAGACCTCGCAAACTATTACAAATTCCTAAGTATAGAGTGAATCAAATCAATCATCAACAATATCCTATTTAGGTCAACACATGCAAATGAAATAGTTTTCAGATATTTTTCTATTACATTATTTTCCATTTTTGACCAATTACAGACTTGGTAATCATTGCAATTTTGAAAACTATATGTGGAAGAATTATCTTTAAAAGAGAAAATTCAGCCTGTTGGCAGGGTTTTTATTTGCTTGCTTTTTTCATTGAAAAAACATTTTATATATACATATGTTTATATACATATATAAAGAAAGAGATTTGAATTCAAGTGATATGATATCCAGTGAAAATAGATAAAAATCAAATGAAAGAAAAAATACCAGCTAGTTATGACTATGTTTCAATTTTTATTGAGCTCTTGATTAAAAATTATTTTGGGGTTCCAAGTAGCTCTCCATTAAAAAAGAAAAGAATTTGCTGCTTTTGCAAATCTTATCTAAACATATAAGCATGTTGAAACTCCTCTGCCAGGTTGAACCAGATTCTGATGTGGAAAACAAGACATGTTTTCTTCATAATGCAATTCTGTGAAATCTGTGGCTACATTTACATCATAAAACATAAATGCTAATTTTTTTTTGTTATTGGATTCTTCTGAAATGCAAGTAAGGATTTCAAATACCTTTCATAATTCTCATAGCTATAAAAGCTATGTTTCTAGATCTGTGACTGAGATAGAGAGATATGAATCATTCTTCAGAGCTTCAGTTCAGATAAGCCTCATAACAAGTTGAGAGATTTTATACAAAGCTTACTTGAAACTGTCTAGACAATTCTGGCTGGCAAATTTAGGTAGGAACCATCCCAAGCTAGAATTTTTCTTTATATCTTGCAATACTTGTATGAGTCAGGTTGGAAATACTACAGAAATATTTTTTTTTGTTTAATAGCGATTTGATTTTTTTTTGCTTTCTATGTACAGAAGGAAGCATAGAATTATCCTTTAAATGAACAGCTCAAACCTTTAGCAGTTTTTCTCCCTAGTCCATGTCAAAATGTTTTATTGTTTATTTGCTTTTAAAGAATCTAAACCAGAGAGGATTGGTGTGTCTTGCCCCAGCATCCTCACTTCCCAGCCCTCCAGCAGTTTCAGTAGTCTATGCTCAGCTCAGCTGGAATTCCAGAGAGCGATGTTCACCTCACTGCATAACATAATTGTGGAATTAATCTGGATTTAGATCAGCATAAACGATTTTGACATGGGCAAACATCTCTGCATTTGCTTATCTTGTAAACTCATTCAATCTGGCTTTATATTCTTTTCTCATTTGAAATATATTTAGGAGAAAATGATGGCTGAAGAAAAATAAACCACGTATGTTGTCTCATAGTCTAGGTTAACATAGTCTACTACCAACAGAAAGAATTGATATAATTTCCACCTGTCTGCCAAACTATAAAAGGCCACACAAGGCTATGCAGTTGGAAGGGGGAGGGGAAAAAAAATCCTTTTTTTTTTTTTACAAAGGAGGCTATATGAACTTTTATTTCATGGGTCTGAAAGGGAGTATGCTTAACTCTGCCAGAAGAATGAAAATGTTATTACCTTTCAGGGAAACTTTCTACTTAATGGCTAAAGATTAAGCTGCCTAAATGTAGTGACAGATTTTTTACTTCATGTGGTATCTGTTGAGTGCAACAGAGCAGGACTGTGGAGGAGTTAGATACTGCTCACAGATGATAGGGCCAATGTTATGCCGACCTCAGGGCTTGGCAGAGTAAACGCACCGTATGAAGCATATGAGCTAGAGCCATCTCTCAGAAAAAAAGTAGTGACACTTTGCCAATATATAGAGCTGTCCCAAGCACTGCCCCCTATAAAGGGGCCTGAAGAGAGCTCTGACTCCAGCAGCTGGCTTTTATGTCTCTTTTTACCAGGTGGTAAACCCTTGGGCCACGAGGAGGCACCGTTTGGAGAGAGGGAGCAGCTATCTAGCTCTGTGCTGCCAGAGCAATGTGAAATCCCTGACTTGCAGGAGACATAAAGCATGCTGAATAATGGCAGTCCTTTGCATCCAGCAATGAGCTGGGTGGGATGGGAAATTATCATCGGCGATGGACTTTGTTTTCATTTTAGAGAAACAGAGAGAAAGTTAAAATCAGCTTTGGTCAACAGCAAAAATTACCGGTAACATGTACTTCATTCGGTTTTATACTTCATGTCATTCTCTCTAATTTCTTTCCAGTGCTTTCTCTGCATATTTTCCGTCCCACTGGGTTGTGATATAGTTATATATGTGTTTTTGATTTTTACATTATATCATACTGACAGTTCATGAAGTGCAAAATGCCACTGAGACATTTTGGTAGGACATTATAGCTTTGTTCTGACTTTGTGTGGAAAGAAATATGTTCTGTGAAAAAGAGAATTTATAGAAGTAATCATCTGAAGCGATTTTTTTCAGCAGAACTCTTCGTTTCACACCTTGTTCATATACCAGATAAACCTTTACTGAAGGCATCCATTTGACAATGAACTGGAACCATTTCTGCCAAGGCCTCTAAACTTGTCTTTGTGTACAAATTTGTAGTATACAGAAACAGACTATAAAGCCATAAAATCTTGTCAGTTTGGCTCGCAAATATCACTGATCTGGCTGTGAAACAGAGCAAGTTCAATGAATATAGATATATCTTTTTGATGATTATGTTTCCAGGTTGCAAATTACTCTATGTATTTCTGTAGAATAAGACGTCAGCTGGTGTATGCATTTTGGGCTGATTTCTTTTCTTTTTAACTCTTTTCATAGATAAAGTTATATGAAGAGCAGACTGTATCCATAGATCTATGTATATAAAATGACAGTAAAAAGATGCATTTTTATACTTATTTCTACTCTTGTTACTCTCTATATAACTACATAGAGATATACATAAAGAAATGCACACAAGTGTTCTAATTTTGACTTTTCTGGGACATTTTCTCAACAATTGTGTATAATCACATTCTCAGTGAAAATGAGACAGAACAGACCATTTTTTTCTTACTAAAATGACAGTATGTTTATGATTTGAATCTGAGCAGTTTCTGAAAGGAGTTGTTACCTGGAAAGGTGTATTTTTGTAAGCTTTTTCCTTCAGCTTTTAACTCCAGCTAAGCTCTTCAACATATCTTTAACTTTGAACTCCTAAGCAGTCTTAATGATTGTTATGGGTTTTGATTCAGACGCTAAAGCAATCCGTAAACTATAGTACATGTTTTTAGCAGTTACCATATTCAACCAAAATTGGTTTCATCAAGTAGACCAGTTTTGTTACAAGTATCTTTTAAATATTCTTATGCCAGTTAGCCTATTATGCAGGCAAAGAGGCCTAATTATGTTATCTGTGGATAGTAATAATTTAGTTTTATGCATGCCGAATGTCTGCTTATGTGGAGTTCATAACAGGTCTCATAGTTAGATATATAATACTGAATAATAACTGCTACCTATAAGCATTGTTTGATATATTATTTTCTCTGTGTAACCAGGCTGTTTGATTTCTATATTTTTTTCTTCCTTATGGCTTCCTGTAAAACCTTTTTTATGAGACCCTACATATATTCTAAATTAGAGTGAACTTTAAGTGCTTTATTACCAAGTCTGATATAATTGACATTACAAAAATGAAAGAAATTATTAAACTTGTATTATTTTATTATTAAATTATTTTATTATTAATTTTATTTTTAGCAGAAAAAGAATAATTTCTCAAATGTTCTTCTCTGTTTATAACACGGACCATACCAATAGGATAGTTTTGATCTCATACACAACTTCTTTTTTTTAGACATTTTGACTTACCATGTAAAAGGTACCTAGACAAACAAACAGAAACAGGTGGACTTTGTTTTTTTGTTTTTGTTTTATTTTTTGGCTCTGATGTCTCTCTCTTAATTAGTGTAGGAGGACAAAGACGACTAGACTGTTTTGGCTAGCAAACTAGTAAGTTATTGTCCCGGTACAGTAAATATTGGAGACTTCAAAATAAAAATGTGATAAACGGAGATTTTAGTCAACAAACAATACAACTGGGCAAGTATTGCATTTGTGATATTCATATTGTGGTTTATAGTACAATATATTTTACTGACTACTGCGGTACAGGTGTACATTAAGCACTTGGTTCTGCCCATGTATTACAGTGCCACCAACACTGTTCTGTGTGGTTTGTAAATTCATATAAAATGAAAAGGATGTTAGAAAATGTTAGCTACATAACACAGTAATTGTTCCATTAACGTATTTGAAAATTGGACAAATGTGATCCTAGAGTACAATTTAGGCAATAGATGCTTTGAATTGTAATGGATGTTCTCACATACAATGTAGTGAATATTAATTCTTTATGATGTAATAAGAAAGTGCAAAGGACGGAAGTTTAAACAGTTCAAGAGGGACAAAGTGACTTGTTCTTTAAAATAGTTACTGCTTGCCTTGGCAGGAATTTAGTTCTATTTTCTCCTTGGGAAAAGAACTGAATAGAAATTTATGCGTGAGGAGTGTGATTTAAATTTTAAGTGGTCTTAATTTGTAAAGTATATGGGTTTTATCTAAAGGAATAATTTCACTTAGCATTTGGGAGTTAAATATGGCTTGATATGGTAGGGCTACTTTTTATGCCAAGATAGGTAGCATATTGGGGTACTGAAAACATGTATCATGGAATTAAGACAAGTTCAAGTCTGTAGGGTTGTTAATCTGAACTGGAAATATGTAGGCATTTTTTGTGCATGTGTGAGATTAACATTCAATATTTCCTCACAAAAAGCTTTAACATTAGATGTGTTTCAAGAAGAAATCCAAACCGTAATTCAAAGATTAGAACCCCAGATGATAGACTCAAACCCTGGTGCTAAAAAAGTGGCTGACAAATTTGCCAATAAAACTGTAATTTGAGGCAAGAGTTCTCCATCCTGATAGCTTTTCCTAGGCCATATATAAGTGTTTGGGAAATATTATGTTTATGTAATCATGCATTTAAAATTCGGTAACTTTTGTCAAGATTTATACTGTAAAGTACTTATATAATCCTTGAAAGCGAGATAATCTTTGAAAGTTTAACCTGTGAGTTCCATTACCAATTTTTAAACTCCACTAAACATATTCTTTAAAACACCTTGCACCTAAAATAAAGTGCATAATCCACTAGGGTTATTGAAAGAAGAAGAAGCTTGCTTTTGTTGTGCTTTTTTTTTTTTTTAATGCTTGCTTTTAAAAAGAATTTGTTCTAATCTCAGTTATACAAAAAAACAACCAAACTAGTGAACTGAATGGATCATCATCTCAGGGCGACCCAACACAACTGCAATGAAGCTATATATTTTTTGTTGGCATCTCATGTAGTACAGGAAAGTCATGTTATAGCTTTCTTATGTGGGTTAGCATGACAGTGGTAAAGAATTCAGGTTGTTGGGGTTTTCTTTTTTTTTGTCTTCTCCTTTCTTCCCTGTTGTTACACACATCTGGATCTAAGTTAGTGGTGGACTTCAATCAAGGCTGGCTAGGACTAGTTTCATGAGGGAAGTGTGCACTAGCAATACAGAACAGGACACTGTGACATTTGGAGCTGTTGCGCCAGGGAAGCTCATTCCAGCTGGTCACTGAGTCATACAGGCCACCTAATCGTTTTGTTAGCATGGTACACAGGAGAGGCCCTTGCTGTACAAGTGGATGTCTTTTCATGAGAGCACGGGGATGACCAACTCGTCCTTGGCAAAGCTCCTCATGCCATGGTCTGTAAGCTGGATAGTGCTCAAGCAACTGACTCTCTTTGCCGGGTGGTGAAGCTCCTGGCCCTGGAAGATCTCCATTTTTCAAATGATAGGGCAGCTATGCTGTGCCTTTCTGTGTAGGAGGCAGGTTAATTCACTGTTTCAAATGACTGTGAAATAAAGTTTTATCTCCAGACTTTGGATCATTGCCTTAAACAGTCTCAATAATAATCCATTCTAGCTGCATTTGTATTTGAGGCTAGCTTTATTTCCTCTAGAATGAAAAAAAAAAAAAAAACACCCAACCCTCTCTATTCATCTTCTTTGCACTCTATTTAATTGTTTAGTACTTTGGATTGTAAGTTCTTTGAGACAGGAACCACATCTCATTCAGTGCTAGTGCTATATAGAGTGTATTTTCATTATTCAACAAATTTTAAACAATAAAGCAGGCAGAAAAAATCTGCACCAGTCCCAGAAGGTCACAGATGTTTGCTGTACAGCAAACTGACTTATCCTGGGATTATGCTGTCAGGGCAGAGAGTGTGCTGTGAATAGAATCTATTCTCAGATTTTTGGTTGGTCTGTCAGGGAAGAAATGACTGTAAATAAGTGCTGTTTTTTGACAGAACACCAAATGACCTCATGCAAACCTTTTTCTGTAGTGTTGGAATTTGAGGAAGAATACTGACAACTCAGCAAAGACTCAAAAAATTCAGATGAAGACAAGAAATGCCTATTTCTTCTAATGGGGTTAAAAAAACCCATACCAGTATATTTTCCACAGCTTAGTGTAAATTCCTCTAACTCATGGCAAATTGATCTAACTCCCCCCCTCAACCCTACAAAACAAAATGCTTAAAACTTTTTGAAAATATAAAATTCAAAAATAGCTGCCTTGAATAAATGTAATCAGAAAGCTTTAAGCCACATGGGTATTTCTAAAATACCAGAAAAAGAGGCTTCCTAGAATATTAAAGCTGATGCCACCTTAACAAAGTTAACAAACACCTACCAGTGGTACAATTTCCTTACATCTATAAAGCATGACATTATGTCTGAATGATTTTATTAGATATCTGGAGAAGTAAATGAGGGAACAGTCTTAAGAAGGTGGGTTTACCATTATTACTATCAAAATGTGGACTAGCAAATAAACACCTAAGGTCAGATTTTAAGCAGTAACATCTCCTGCACCTAACTGTCTTGTAGAATATCTCTGTTGTTAGGAACTCTTAAGTCAGTTATTTTGAGAGAAATGTCTGTGTGGGCTGCCTGTTTGTGAGCCTGTTCCAGAGGACAATTGTTAACTGTTGTTATTTGGAACGAAAAGTAAAACTACTGATATTGCCATACTGTTAAGTCCTTCCAAGATTTTAACCTCCGTCAATAACAATAGAGGCTGGCTGTTCTCCATTGGCATGCGTCTCTAACAGGATTCCTGGATGTGGCCTTTGCCTCTTGTGTCCTTTGGGGAATAAGTCGTCTTTACTGCAGTTGGAGAACTGCCAGTATCACAAGAGAAGAGTTTTTAAAAACAAAAAAACGAACAAAAAAGAAGCAAGACTATCTTAACAACTGCTTCAGGTCTTTTGTATTTTATTTGTCATTACTTTTTTGGAAAAAAGCAGAAAGACAGTTTTTCTTTTTTCTATATTTTGGTTCCTCTGTATTTTGTGGGGTTTTTTTTTTTTTTTTGCTATATTTTCCCTAGTACGTCCTCTGCCTCTTTTTTTTTTTTTTTTTTGTCTAGTTTAAGCACAGGAATTTACCTTTCTTCATAGGAATGTCAGAAATGTCACTGCTGCACTTGTCACTTTCTTTCGCCGTGCCAGCTTCTGCAAGGGACTGCAGTCCTCTGCTCTTCACAGAAGAGTGAGCCTTGCAAGAAGTAGTACAAGATGACAGTTGCAATCCTTCCCTTATCTCTTCCACATTAGTAACATTATTATTATTTTATGTTAATGCGTATAGCTTCATTAGCATTTTATGACACTGTATAGTCTTTTAAATGTGGCAGAAAAAGAGCATCTCCTACTTCAGGAACTGAAAGATATAAGACATACCATTTCCATGAAAGCAATATACTGAGAGTCATGAAAATGAGGGCAGGAAAGAGCCTGGCTAGTGAAACTAACTTTTTTTTTTTTATAATACCAAAACAAAACCTCTCCAGAAGGTTGCATTAAACTGACAGCAAAAAGGATACGTGAATGTTTAGCTTCAGAAGTGCTATTCTTTCATTGTATTTTGGGAATCAAATATGGGTGCTTCATGTTTCTATTCTCCTTATAAATGAGCTGTTGTTTGGATTATATTTCTCACAGCTTTCAGAAGGGGACTATGTTGTGTTTAGGTGTTTCCTGGCTTTAGTGCACTATGTAAGATGTAGTTTAGACAGAGTCTGCGGTCCTCTGAAGGGAGAGGAGACTAGATACAACTGAACTGTTCTGTGTAGCACATTCAGTTGTACTTCAGATTTTAACTTACATTTTTCATTTGAGGATGTTCATCCAAAAAAAAAAAATTTTCTTGCAAAATCTACTATAAGAAGAAAAAAAATACTCAGTGTAAACTTCCTTAATACTCAGTGTGAACATACTTTTCTTTCAATTAGTTTAGTAGATAAAACACTTCTGAGCTCTGTTACAGATGGGGCTGTTGTCCCAGATTTCTCAGCTGAGCTCTCCTTTGTACAAAGCAGTGGCTTTGTCACATCCTTTTAGCTAGCGGCCGCAGTGGACGTTGTACAGATCACAGAGCATCACTCAGCTCTTTGGGGACTGTTTTATTTCTCTATTTGCTTAGGACTTTATTCCCTTTCCCAGTGGATTGTGGGTTCCCTTCCAGAGTAGTCTGCCCCAAAGAGTGAAATCTGATTTGTCTCGTTTTGCTTTTCTGTTAAAACAAACTCAATGTTCTGGGTGGCACAGGGGAAACACTCTCCCATTTGAAGTGTGACTGTAACTATAGATATTTCAAGCCACTCTCTGCAATTATTATACAAAAACATTTTTAAGGAATGGAGAACCTGTTGCTTATGAGGTGGATTTGGCTTACTGCTTCACTGCATGCAGATTATGACTGTGTGTTTTTTTTCATGGCATTGTAGGCTGTTAACATGCAGCCTACTGAAATGGTTGAAATTCTAATTAGCTGTCAGAAATAAAAAGGTTCTTCAGCTCTGCTTTAAGAAATTCAATATGCACACATCTGCACAGAGTCAAAACAAGCAACAAAGTCTCATTTCAGCCTTCAGAAATGGGTGGATCCTAAATGGTACATATATTCTCCCTGGAGACTTACAATTCATTCCAAGTGAAAGTCAAAATGAATTTAAGATATAAGTTAATTAAAATGTGTGTCACTAAAAGCTGATATTAAAGGGAATATTCCTTCTGTAAAAATATGATTCTAAATAACATATTATTTCCATTAGGTTCTTCTAACTGTTCATCAGATGAGAGATATAAATGATGGAGTGCCATTCAGCACAGATGAAAATTTAAATGAATTTATAGTTTTGATGATACCTAATATAATTAAACAGTTTTAAATTTTGCTCCATCACAATTAATGAATCAATTTGGCTTTTTCCAAAGCTATGAATTATAATGTCTTGCATAAATAAGGGAGAATCTGGCCAACATCTGTACCATAATTGTGCTTAATAATTTTCCCTTATTGATGTTTTCCATACGAAGTTTTAGCAATATTTGGATCTTCAGAGTTAACAGCAAGTTTTCAAGGTCAAGCATCAATGAAAAATTATATTAAATATCAAAATATAAATGAACATTGCTAAAACAATATTATCATTTCCAAAGATTGTTTTTTTAAATTGTTTTTTATGAAGATAGGAAAGAACATGCAAAGTTAAAGAATTATATGTGGTGTGCAATATTCATATTTAATTACAAATAATGACAAAGATGCCCTTCTTTATAATGTATACCTGCACTTTACACTAATGAAGGGGAAGAAATAAGTCGGAAAAATGAACGAGGGGGTGATATGCAGCAAGCAGCCAATTTAGTAATACAGCAGATCTAGACTTCGAGATGAAAAACGCCCTTAACAAAGATCGGAAGAATCACAACAGTTCTTTTTAATAGAACTTCTAGAAAAAATATGTCCATGTTTATAGGAAGACAGATTTTCATGAGATCAGCTTTGACATATAAAATCCCTTAGCAGTTTAGCATCTCCAGCTAGCCAAGGAATGTTAATCCACTTGAAGTTTTTTTATTTGGATGTAGCAGGTGGGTAGATAATTTCTCAACTAACACGGAACCTCTCAAAGCTTTGTAGATCATCACACTTGTAGGTAAACATTATTATAATTTCCCATGTGGATGAAACTAGTAACAAATGACCTTGGGGTTGGGAATAGTGCAGTTGAATTGGTCAATGTTGATGTGATGATATTAAAGATTTCTTTTACACGTTTCACTGATCAGAAATAATTCAGGGCGTCCTAGTTCATTTCAGTTGGATCTACAGAGTAGAGTAAGAAATCATGTAAAACAGCCTAAAACATTAGGAATGCCCTCTTGCAGCTTAAGTAGAGAGACCCTCATCTGAAGCAGGCATTCTTTATCTTATTCCTCTTTGTATAGAGTGAATCTCTGCTTTTGGCATTCTATGAAGGTCCCTGTTTCTGGTGGATGATAAAAGAATCAAATCTGAGAGATATGAACAGGAAATAGTCTAGGTATGTCAGTATTCTGGTGATTGAAAATGTAGGCCACTACAGACAATATAACTCTTGGCTTGCAGAAAATTATAGCATTACAGAATCTTCCTTTAGTGTCTATTATGGGAATCTTTGTTACTTCTGCCTCTGTCACTCTACTTTCTTTTCCTGTCGTCTTTCTCAGGTCATCTTTGAACCACTGAGAGCTCAAGGTGATTGGGGACCAACCATAATAGTAATAACAAAATTGGAGATACAGAAATGATTAGTAGCGTATGGTGCCAAGAAATAAGGTATGAAATAAAAGTTGCTCAATCATGGTACCTTCATCAGGGTATTATCCTTTTTTTCTCCTGTTAAAGAGAGTAAACAGCTGGTTCTCACTGAATCTAGTAGTGTTTGGGGCTGCATCACTATTACCTTTCCTATTTCAACAAAAAGATTGATGTGCCCAGGTTTACCTCTGGAGGAGGTCATGAACGTTCAGTAGCATAACAGTGGTTTCCTGGTCGTTGTGCCTCCAAACTTTTTATTATTTATTTTCTTTTAACAAGCTCATGAAGGTGTTGATGTAATTGAGCTTTATGACCATATACATAGAGTATTAGTACAAAATTTTCATTCATAACCTTTTTTCTTACTATGATGTCTAGTCTTACTTATTTTAGATGTATATTTTCTATAGATTCATAATAATTCTAGCTGTTAGTTCTGAACTGACCTGTACTTTTTCCTTCTACAACTTTTATACCATTGCAAAAAGAGCTATCCAACAGATAGCATAATTAAAGTGTTAGGACAAGAAATGATGTGAAATAAATGATTAAAACATGTAGTGTAGTCTTAAGTATGTAAGCTATTGCCCAGGGAATTGGACAAAGAAATTATGATTATTTTCATTTGTGTTTCCTTCTGTCACGGGATAGAACATGACTACTTTTTAAACTAACCTTATCTGCTGATAAGCATATGATGATCTGCTGATTGCTACCAAGCTAGTATATATTTATATTTACATTTATAAGGTAATACAGGGTAAACATCTTGGAATAAACTCTGGGCCTTGCAAAAGCTGTCCTACCTTGCTCCCAGATAGACAGGTATTCAGGTCAGATATTTGCCAACTGGTAAAGTTTAGAGTAGTTCTCAAGCCTTCCCAAAGCTATTTCATAGTGAATACAGAACTTAAGTTGGGGACAGTGAAAGGTAATTAACTCATGCCCTGACCCTATGCCTAACTCAGACAAGATGTAAAAGAATAGGGTAGATGTTGAAAAAAAATCCAATATACTACTACTATTAGTGTTGCTATTCATTGGTATGAACATTAATACTAATATTAGTATTAATATAATATTAGCAGTACCAGCAAAAGTCTTAGTGTCATGTCTGTGTCCATGTAGGAAGAAAAAGGAGTTAAAAAGGAGGTGGAAAAGAAAAACTATTTACAGTATTTCAGAAGATGATTCAGCTCAAATTCTGTCTCAAGAACATAAGAGATGGGAATTTTCTCACTTGCTCTCTTCAAGGAAAGTGTATTGAGCTTTTCTAGCTGCAAGCACCTAACTCTTCACCTGAACCACTTAGAGAACTAATGATCCACTTTAAGTCATGTCACCCAGTTAAAGCCCATGGAAATGAAGATTTTCTGGACTTTTTTTCTTTAAACCACTCAAAAATAAAAATGTGTTATTTCCTTATTAGTGTTTCTCCATGCTCTACAAAGCAAGTCTTCCACTGGCTTCTTTGAAGATAGCTTCAGTGTAAGTTGAACCAAACTAGTATTTCTGCTTTAGACAAAAGAAATTACCCAGAACATTTTGAAAAAGCCAGATACACTGAGATTCGGAGAAACAAAGCTTAGGAGCTTGTTATTGTTGATACAGGTTTTTATTAAAAAATAAAAGAGAGAACAAGTTTGGATACTTGATGTTGATCAGCATGTATTAAACTTGTCTATGTTTTAAAGAACGGTAACTCTCATAACGAATTAGCTGAATTGTTTGTAAGGAGACAGCTCAAAACCACTTTGATGACAATGGAATAACCATAGCCACTTTGCATCAGGCTTCAAATGAGTCACAGCAATTGACACAAAAAAATACAGTGTTAAATTTAGAGGGTTTTTTTGTTTTCTTTTTAAATTATTTGGGAGCCTATATCCTTTTGACTTTCACTCTTGAAATGGGATTTGGCAGCATAAAGCATTTCAGTTGCTGTTAATAATTTTACAGAAGAACATGTCTCTATACTAAAGATAGATGTGAGTTTAGAAAAAGTATCAACTCAGTTCAGTTTCACATTGACATATTCTGTCAGCTGAGATACTCATTTGAAAGAAAATAACATAAAAGCTTTCTTTTGAAACCTCGAATCCAATAAGTAACAGTTTTAAATGAATGTGATTTTAAAAAACAGTTTAGGGTTTCTATATAACTACTTTACCTACATGCTTTCCTATTGCTTCTTTTTTCTACTTTGACAATATTTTTTGTTACTTTTTCCAATTAAAATTATCTATCTTCCTTTAAATAAAACAAGATACACCTGATTATGATTGGTCAAACAATTTAAACTGACATAAAAATGATTCTTTGTCAAGAATACAAGAATTTTTCATATAATTTGTTCAGAACTGAAAAAAGGTCAGGCTGTGATTATTACCTTCTGATAAATGCACAGCAATGCTGAGGAATAGAAATTATATTTTAATGAAGAAGAGATAATGCTAGAACAAGATTTTGGTCTTTACATGTTTGAACTGCACTATGGTGATATATCTTCTTTTATCTCAAAAAATATGCAGAACATTCAGAAAAACAAAATGTGTAGTTCACAAAAAATAATTGACGCTAGGAGTTGTCAGTGAAGAGGTGGCTGACCTCTTCTACGTGTTGCCGTGCTTAGCAATGTTCCCTAGCAACAACAGACTATTAGCACATATCATCAGATAGGAGGGAATCATGGACAACCAAATGCTAATCATTCTGCATCAAATGGTAGGTGTATGAACCTTTGAGGCTGTTTTTTTGATTTGGGTTGTCACTACTCCCACAGAGTTGTCTTTTTCATCAAATATTTCACTATATTTTGACACGTTCATCTAATTTTTTTTTTTGCTTTCTCATGTTAACACATTGTGTCAACAAATTCTACGTACAATCTCCTGAGATCATGTTCATGAATTTTGTTGGCATGTAACTCCCTTCTACAGCCCTCTACAGTCACTACTTCATGTTAAGGGTTAAGTTGTATTGATTTTATATTAGACCCTTTGATTTTTAAATCGAGAAATTCAATTATATACTTCAATTTCTACCTGTTCTTGTAAATTTAGAGTCAAGCATCTCCCTCCTGTGTGGGGGAGGTGTAGAGATTGCACCAGCCTCCCAAGCTGCGCATGCAGAGGTGCCTTGGGGTTTCCCAGCCCTCGAGCCTCATGAGAACCACCTATCAACAGGGAAGTCCCTCTTGCATGTTCCAGTTCTGCATTAAAAGCAAACAAACACCCAAAGTTTTCTATTGCAAAACAAATATACTTTTTAATACTGTTCAAAGTCATTAGATTCACCTCAGCTCATTGCATACAAAGAAAGAACTGGAGGCAAAAAAGTCTAATAGGATTTTCCCGGGTAGGCTTAGGCTGCTGCTGTGAATTAGCGTCCTGAGTGTAGAGCAGCGTGGCTCTGCTCCAGGGAGGTAAAAGCGTGAGAGTCCAGAGCCTACTAGGATGTGCTCAGTCCAGAGACGGGATCAAACGTACAAGCTAGCTCTGTTTTTTTGAAGAGAAAGGGTTATCTGTGGATATAAGGGGATCAGTCTAAGATGGGGCACTGTACTTTGCCTTGTGCAGTCTAATAGGATATCTTCTCTAGCACATTTAGCTTCTGTAAGGAGGACTGACCCTCTTTCTCTAACCATTTTGGAAAAATGGAATGTATCTGCCATTCCAAGGAGTGAGGCATCTCAGTTTACTTCATTTCTGTGATAAAATACATCTTTTGAAAGCCAGTATAGTGAATTCACTGCTACATGTGATCACAACTAGTTTATTTTCTGTTTCATATGAAGAAATCCTCTACCTCTCTTTGAAAATATGTAGCAGTAAAGACTAATTCTAATTCTTAATTCCCAGGGCTTTTTTCTACATGGTACTTAAAGAAAATGAATGCACAAATCATGCTAATATAGGCTGCAGTGTATTTTAATAATTCAAAAAGTCTTCAGTTTTTGGAAAAATTGTGTGAATTGAATGATCTAATGTGCTTCTGTGGTACATACAAAAGTTCTTTATTTATTTCTGTAACTACCTTTTACAGTCAAGAACAACATTTGCATTGTATCTATATTCTAATGTAACCCAGATTTGTTGTACTGCAAGCAAGAGAAAAAGAATTATTAGTGCCCCATGGCTCTAATGTTAATGATACAAGTAATAACAAGTAGTATCAGTCGGAGAATCTAGTCTGTTTGTTACACAGTCACTAGTTGCTCTGTCTCAGAAGGACATGTTTTTTAAGCAGTTGCGTTCTTCTCCAACACGTGGAAATACAGGTACATTTGAATTTCCTTGTGTCTGACTGGACTTGCACTGACAGACCTCCAGAGTTCAGGCTCTGAACACTGCTGCTGATCTGAATGGGACCTTTCAGCTTCAAGAACTAAGGACTAATTCTCAGCTCATTAACTTACACATGTAAATTAGGTTCTCAGTTCCCACACTGTGGTCACTCTGGCTTTCTATCACTATTCGGAGATGTTTGATTGCCGTAGCAGATGACTCTATAGACCTTGTAGAATAAAGCTCCAAAAACATCATTCTGTACTTCAGCTGGAACAAGACAGATGTAGGTTAAAAAAAAAAAAGAAAAAAAGAAAAAAAGCCTTTTAGCTGTTTCCCTTTCTGAAGATTTTCATAATTCGTGAGAATTTTGGGGATTTCAGATGGGATTTTCTCAAGATCTCAAGCTGACTCGACCTCCCTGTGAAGCCTCCCCCTCTCCCCCTCTCTCCATCCCTCCTGCACAGTCACTGTCCTTACTGCTGTTGCTCAAATCTTCTCTCTCTCCAAGCTTCTTGTTCCTATGAACTGCCATGAGTTTTCCCAAGATCAAGTATTAATACTGAACCTTCCTGATTATCTTTTTTGGAAGAAATGCTACTCCTGAAACCTTTCAGAAGAGATTGGTGAGAAAAGGAAGAACAAAGGCTTATTAGAAGAAATTCATGTGCATTTTGATGTGTGGCTTGTGATCTTAAGGTCTTATAAGAACTACATAACCATATAATTAAGGAACATATGCTGCATTGTATACACAAGATAGCAGAATTATGTTGGTCATAGAACCAATGTAAGTGAAATTTGAGCATTTGATCATGTAATTTGACATTCATAATTATTTTAAGATGACATTACCTACACGCTAATGGATTATTCAGCTTTTGCTTTTATACTCATATAACTCCTTTCAAAAAGAAGGAAAACAATGGATATTCACTTGTATGGGCCAGTATCCAGGAAGGAAAGAATCCTTACTTTACATCTCTATATCAGATGCTCTAAATTACCTTTTTACCCTCCCATTACTCTCCCCATTGATGACATAAACAAATTATATTCCCAGGTTTCCTCCTTATATTATACTTAAACTGAGAGCATGAAGAAGCCCAGGGTGGAGAACAATTACTAAGCTTATGGTGGCATTGCTTTTGTAATATATATTTAAATTAGAAACAATAGGGTCTGTTTGCCAGATACAGAGGCAATTGGGTATTATTTGATATTGTTGGTAAGACCTTTTGATGTTCATTTTACTCTACTGGGCTGACAAATATGGTCTTTTTGAGCTTCCATCAGAGACTGAACTTCCACCAGAGACTGAGCTTCCACTACAGGCATCAAAAGAGATTGTAAAGATTCACTTCAATGTTTTAACTTCTCCACTTCTCCAGAGAAACAGAAAAAAGTACTTTTTAATGAAATGAGATTATGCATTCTACATGGAGTCAATCATTTTCTAAGACAGAAAAAGTCTTAAAATTACACTTGCAGTGGCTCATCTGCTGTCACTTTATAATTAACAGCTTGCTATTTAATTAGCAGTTTTCAATGCATTTTATTAGTGAATTACTGATGAATAAACATACAAATGGCTTGTATGGCTTTGTTGATAACACACACAAAGTGCATTGTTAACTTGATAAAATGCCTCCAGGGTATTGATACTGGAATTCTATGCTTATCCATTCTGGCCCACCTTTACCATATGCTACATTGCACAAAATGATTTTATTAGTTAGTTCGAGGCTTGAAACATTGAGAACCATGCTTGGAAGCAGCAAGTGTATGTGTGCAATGAAATGAAGAGCATGATGGTCATTGCTAAAGGTTCTGGGAGAACTGGCAAGCACAGGGAAGGGCTGTAGCTACTCACCTTTCTTTCATGTAACATCTACCACAAAATAACTGGATTAGATAGAGATGATGTGTACTAGTACCTTGTTATGTCTGTCTCTGCAACAGAACATCATTTGTGACTTGAAAACCTTGAAAGACTGACCAGGTCTAATTATGAGAACATGGTAAACATTAAAGCATGCAGGCAGCTTGTTACTTCCTGTAATGACAGCTGAGCTACAGTTTACAATGTCTTAGACTTCAATGTATAAGAAAAACATTGCTGCTCAAACTGCAGAAAATGTACCAAAATGTTCATCAGCCTCTGAGCCTGTATCTTTTTGATGAAGCTTCTTTGAAGAACTTCCAGTAAGAAATGTATATTCAGTACGAGATATTCTTACCACCTCTTCATACACCTTCTTAGAATTCACTTATCTTTTTTTGAAAGCATAGGGCACTTCTGAAGAGCTTAAATTCAAGAAGTTAAATGCACCATGGGCATGACTAATTTGGGCTTAATAACAAAATCCTATGGAAACAGCTTTCTTTCCTAACAGAGATACGAAGACGCAGTATGACCTCCATTTTAGATGAGTGTACTCTAGAACATGACTGGTTAAAATGTTCAGCAGTTACAGTAAGGAAAAAGTACATCCTCATCAGGGATCTTCAGCAAATCTCGGGTCAATGAAACACTTAGGTAGTTTCTGATCCTATTAATTGTAAGGGTACGGTCTTGCCAGCTTCAACAGAGCTCAGCAAAGCATTTAAACACAGGTTTAGCTTTAAGCACCTTAGCCTTCTCAATGCCTTCAATGGGTTTTCAACTATACTGAAACTGAAATGGGTGTTCTCACAGCAGCTTATTAGGTTTGCTTTAGAGCCAGTAAAATTAGTCCAGCTGCCTCACAGTGAGCAAAATTTAAGCTTAGCAGATTGGTTTACAGTGAGTCTGTGCTGATGTTAAGTCTAAACCTTTTTTTATTGATTAAGGTATTAAGCTTATCCTGTGTTTGTTTTTTGTAAGGATGGCAAAATTGATGAACTTGTAATAGAAATATTTTGAACAGCTTAATTCAAGCTCAAGTTTATTCAGAAATATTAAAACAGAACACTTTAAAAATCAGCTTAAGTTACATGAACAACCATGTTACTCCTTTTGCTAAACAGCTTCTCAGAACATTATTTTACACTAGCAATCTCCAACCACGATTAGAGATCACTAGTAGTCCACAGACTAATGTAGACTCAATGGTCAAAGTATCAAAGATATACTACGACTTACTCTCTGCAGTACAATGAACTCAAACTCTGATACACCAGCTATGTCTTCAATACATGAGAAAGTTCTATACAGACCCTGTTACTGCATGGTGCTTCCAAAGAAAACTGGTTTGGGAACCACCGCTTTTAGACTCTGAGGATAGTGTTTATGTTCAGTTTGATAATGATGGAAATTCAGTGAGAAGGCAGGCGTCCAGAGCTCCTGAGAATGGGATTCTGCCAGCCTGCCATCCCTGTGTGCTGCTTGTTCAGCGACTCCGTACTTAAGACTCTTGTGCTCATTTGGGAAGAGGCATGTACATTTTCTTGGATTTGTCTGACTTGTCAAATGCTCAGTTAGAGTAGAATATATTTTTCAGATAAGTTGGCTTCTGATTTTCATCCCGGGTATCAGTTCTTTCCTTAAAGCAAGCAGAAATACCTCTTTCTGAGGACAATTTTTGAGTACCCATCATTCTCCTGCACCTATACAAGATGAAGGTTGAGTCTGCGTCATCTGCATCATTCTCTCTTATTTAACACCGAGTTTAGTTTAAATAAATCCTTTAGTATTTTCTGTTGTCAGACAAGATATTCCTCTCTCACCTGGTAAATAACAGCTTGTTTCTCTTCTGTAAATTTCTTGGTCTGGTCCAGCATTTATGTTACAGCCCAGAGACCATTATCATGACACAATGTTCCGTCCCATTGGTATTGTCTCTTTACAGCAGCAAATACTTGTATAACAAGTTGTGCAGAAAGATATTTTAGATATGTATGTTAGAATTATGCTCCAACCACCATACTCACATTTCCCACTTATGCTCTTGTTCAGTTTGAACGCCAGCTGCAGAAGTGGATGGCTACTTCTGTACATCATCCTTCAGGTTTTTTTCTTTTTTGGGGGGGAGGGGAACTGCAGCAAAATGAGTTTCAGGGACATTCCACAGTTGTCAAAACATGTGTGAAGTACTGAAACAGCAGTAAATATATATTAACCATCTAGATAAACATAGCCTTTACTGCAGTATAATGAAAAGAGGCAGACAATAGGAGGCAGAACTACGGAAATAATTGCTTCCATTGTATCCCTTCAACTCCAAGAATATCACTAAAAGGTACAATTGTTCTTGTCAATCACACCTTTGTCTCAATTTGACTAAAACCTTCTACCTACATGAGAAATCCATTAGCCATGCTGCTTTCATGTCAGGATTTTTACTCCATGAGGGGGGAGATTTTTCCTCCTTTTTATCAAATCAGTCTTTAGACTTCATTTCTGTCTCTATTTTACATGGCAGCCTGAGTCCACTGAGCTGCCTGTGTGCAGTGATTTAAGGCAACAAACTTAAATGAGAATGAACAAAATATACGGCCACTTTCATTCCTATAAATAATTCATGACATTACTTAAATTTGCCTCAGCAGAACTCAGTGAAGTCAGAGTACTGATAGGAAAAGTTTTTGGTTATGTGGGCATCATCAGGATCTGTAACTGTAGTAAACAAAAACAAAAATTCAAGCCAAACTCCAACAATTTAATTGAAATGGTTGTCCAAAAAAAAAAAAGTATATCCCAGAGTACAAGATGCAACTAAGTCTCAAAGTAGTTTCTGGGTATCTGGACCATGGAAGTCTGTACTGACTGCGGATTGTCGGTGTGAAACCTTGAGAATTTTAAAATTAGATTTTCACAGAGAATATTTCACTTTTTGAAAATCAGGTTTCATGGGAATTTCAAGTTATTCAAACAAAACTTGCGACACTAATATCAGAGGATACTTTTGAAGCAAGTCTGTCCTGCTTTTGTTATTTGCTAATGAAAAATGACTGGCAAAATCATCTTTTAAGTTACTTCAGAACATGAGCTCCATTTAAAAAGAGGTCCTTAGATACTTTTGAAAAATATTCCCACTGCATATTTCACAAGAAGGAAATAAAAAAAGGTATTAAAAACTAGAATAATGTTTGCAAGACTAGCGAGTGATATTGTCACCGAAATCGGGAGAAAAACTCCTTAACACCAATGCAGCATTAAGAAGCAGGCATTCTCTTTATTACGGCACCAGGTACACGGGGAATAGCTCCACCCAACATGCACACCATGTGTCGCATCATCTAAAGTTTATATTGCTCTATCCTATGCATATGCATTAAATTTCCAGGAATGATTATACATATTCATTCTATTTCCTAGAACTAATTACTACATTTACATAATCATTACTCATGCAGTCTGAGTCTCTGGGGGTCTTCTGTGGGGGTCTCTGGTGGTCCCTAGTGGTGTCAGAAGAGGTGTCACTCAGCATCTTGCCATGAACTTTGCTCTACTTTTCCATACATGGTCTCAACTTGGCCTGATTCCTTGTTTGAGAAAAACTGTTTCAGTCCTAATCTTGGCTCCAACTGGCTTCTGCTGGTTTATCTGTACTTTCTCAGGATGTATCAGTCCCAGCTGCACTGGTGTCCTTGGGTATGTTTGTCTGAGGCTCCTGTTGAAACTCCTTCTTGCCCCCCCCCCCCCCCCGGAGACTCCTTCTTGTCTGGGCCTTTTGGTAACAATATCCTAAAGAAAAACAGTTCTTTGCTTCAGTTATGTTCTTCTCCTTTTTTATGCATACACAGGTGGTAATCCGCTAACAAAGCTATTAGAAGAGATTTTGCATAAATGATGACCTAATTTTGGTAAATTTTAATATGAAAGGAACAAAAAATTACATTTACAAATATGACTATGCACATAAAAAAGTTTAATATGATGATAAGGAACTCAGAGAATGGAAACAGGTGACTTCTGCAATGAACAAAAAAGCTCTTGGCAATCTGCTTATGAAAAATATATATTATTGAGTCATTTTTAGAAATTGTGATGTTACAAGTACAGAGATAAATCACAAATTAATGAATGATTTGCCATGAACATTTCAGACCTGTACTGAAAATGCAAAATATCAACGACATCTTAGGATGGGCTGTTAAATAAATCAGTGTGGATGTCCAGATCCCAGTGTCTAGTGTCTGGCTACATAACTGTTGCAAGAAAACCAGTCTCAATTCGGGGAATTTCAGTTAATTTAATTTACTGTCAATTAACATAACATTTTAGTCACTAATTCATCTATTGATAAAAAAAAAGAGACAAACAATTGAGCAAACTCTTAGGGAAACACCTTTCCTCCCCCTTCCCCAGGCCCAGCCGCAGTTCAACGCGTCTCCTCCCCGCGTCACCACCGCCCAACGGTCTCTCCCCCCCCCCCCCGCGCTTCTTACTGCTCCAGCCTGGGACCCCCCGGTGCCCGCGCCCGCGCCCGCGTCTCCCCTCCCCCTTCCCGCACGTCCCCTCCCGCCCCTGCGGCTGCCACCCGGCCCGGCCCTGCCCCGCGCGGGCGGAGGCGCCGCGCCCCGGCCTGGCCGCGGCTCTGGCGGCGCCGGGCCGTTTCCGCGGTGGCGGAGCCGGCTGGAACCGGCTGTGACCGGCCCCGGGCGGCTCGTGGCCGCCGCCCCCGCTGCCCACGTCCTGCCGCGCGGGCCCGATGCACCCAGCCTCGTACAGTGGAAGGGCTGATACGAGGTCGGTGCCAGCAGTGTGCAAATGTGGCTCTGGTGCGCACAGACTTCACCTAGTTGGGCTGTCTGTGCAGCGTGCTCTGTGCCACGTGGATTGACCAGAGGGGTCAAGCTCAGTAATGTCAGTGATGCACTGCTACTGTCCTTTGGGGATGTGCCCTACACTTGGGCCAGGCATTCGTCAGCTAATGTTTGACACAGAAACCACGATCATTTCCCTCCAAAGTATTGTTTGTTGGTCATAATCAAAGTATGATGGTAGTTTGGTTATTTGGGGGAGGGGAATGAGGGAAGGAGAATAGCAATTCACCAAAGGTAAAATATTAATGAATTTAAAATTATCTGCAGCACCATGTTGAAATTAAAAACTAATTTCAAAAAAAGTCTCAAAGTGATGTTAGAGTCTGAAAATAATATTTTAAATATATTGTGTGTGGTTTTTTTTTTTTTTTAGGAAAGGTTAGATAATAATTAACTTTTTCTTCATTTGATAAGTAAAATTTAACTTGTGAAATAAAATGAAGCTTAACAAATTCACCTGTAATGAAATTTTTTATTTCTGATGATTGCCGCAGTGTTTCTGGAAATTCTGTTTGAGCTAACACTGCTGTTTCCCTCATTTCAGACCTGTTGTAGTGCCTCCTGTAAACCACAAAATGGCCGGGAAAGAAAGAACTTCAAATTTGAAAAAATGTTTAAAAATGAGTTTACATGTCATCCAAATGTGTTCTCAAAGATGCTGAAAAGTACAAGGCTGGACTTTCTCTCTGAACATCAGCAGTTTGATGGCAATGAAGAAGGTTTGGGAAGACCAGATTCTCTTCCATAGAAAGGTAACTTCTGGCTTATTGTGCAGATGATAAACTTCATGGCTAGATCCTGACCTGTAGGGAACCAGTGAAGTGTTCAAGTGACTTTCTTCATTCTCTGTCCAATCTTAGTGTTATCAGCATGGCTGATCTGAGGCAATACGAGGAATGAATAATTTTGTGGGATCATGCCCTTCTTATTGTTCCATCTACGGATATGGATTAATATAAAATGGAATGCTAGCTGTTTAGACAAGTAAAATAGTCCCCTTCTCCTCCCTTGTATCATATTTGTCTTCTGTGCACATTTTTCTCCTAGACACTGGAATCTTTTTTTTTGCTTCTTTTTTAACATACACTTTTCAAAGTCTTTTGTAGTCCGTGTTTTCCCATACTTGTCTTTTTTGTTCTCTAGGAGATTGCAGTTGCTTTTTAAAATCCTCTTTCTTCCCCGTCAACACTTTAAAGGAGTGAGGTGCTTGGGAGGAGTTGTTTGCAAGAGCTACTTTGAACCTGAGTCAGTTCTGAAATCAGTTTCTGATGCTCTGTGTGTGTATGTGTGTTGGGAAGAAGGGGATAAAAGTTGCTGCTTAATGGTTTGGCATACAAGTCCACGCTCAGCTGTCTAGGCTCTTTCCTTTTTTCTCTCTGACATAGATACTATTCCACACTTTCATTGTCTTTTTTTTTTTGTCCAAAACAAAAAGCATTTCAAATCAATAAGCAGAGTCTATAATCTCTTTCTGAAAGTGTCCTTTTATTTTAGTATCTCTGTTAACTCTCATGACTGGAAAAATGTACTGCCTTTTAACTCATGATTTTCAGTCCCTACTTTTGCCTCAGTGTAATATCTTGCTTCTTTTGTTACTTGCACCAGTTTTTGCATATGAGGATTTTACTGCACTGATTTCAGTGCAGTTACTCCTGATTTTCATGAAAACAGAAAGGTGAATTCATTCCTTGATGCCTGTAAAAAGCAAAGATTTTACTACTGAGTTCACAATTAAATTGGAGTCTCAAACCAGCAGTTAGCTTAGCCATAAAATTAACTTTAAGCAAGTGAAAAATATTGTTAAACTTAAAGATATGTTCTCTTGTGCAGAATTTGTCCTTGTTTTCTATGAGCACATTAGACATTTTTTTTTATTTGATGAAGAACTGCTTTTGCTTCTTTTACCAAAAATAAAAATTTAGTCTTCTAAAGCTGAAATAAACTGACTCGCCAAATCCTCGCAGATCTGTTATTCATTTCCTGCTGTTTCATTTCTTCCTTCAGGGATTTGAATTTTTCTATACACATGGTAGGATGCAGTCTCTATTGTAAATATTTCTAGTATAAGTTGTGGAAGAGACACAACGTGAGTGACATTGAGAAGGGATGATGGAGAATACTCTTGCTAAAAATCAAAATTTTATATCATGAAGTATGTATATGCAGCTTTTGCATGATAAGAATTGCATGTTTAAGTAATCACTGTGAACTTAGTGGAAGTGCAACAACAAATCTGAGTTCTTTTTTCACACAGGGATAAATATTCCTTTGCTTTTTTATATGCATGTTTTTTTCTCCTATTGACAGTGAGCATGTATCTCATCACCCAGCTCTTCAGAAAGATAGGTTTCATACCGTGGTCTTCAGAACTTAAGCATAGATAGAGAGAACCATTATTAGATATCAACTACTCTGACTGATGGGAGAACTCGTCAGTTGTATTAATGTGAATATAAGCAAATTGAAAGAAAAGCCAACATCTCATAAATTTCTCTCTGTTTGAAATACATAAGCTTATTTCTCAGAGATATCAAAGAAGGAGAAATAAGCCATCCTTTGATCTTCTGCATGAAAAAAGTTATTTTTACTGCTGTCCTCTCCTTGCAATAGCAACAGAAATGCTTATACAGAAAATAATGGTAAAATCAATCCTTTTCAGGCACTCTGGAAATTTCAGACTTCTCATTTCTGACTGCCTACTTTAGGACTCACATGGCTTGGCTAATTTCACTTGACAGTCTCACAGTTTAGAACTCCAAAGGAAACTGAAGCTTCTCTAGGCTGCACAAAATGAACCTTAAAATTCAGCCTTCTGAAATATGATGGCTTCACACTGCTCTAATTGGAAGTACCACCTATCACTAAAACGGTGTTTAACAATACCATTATAAATATAAAGCTTTCTTCATATATGTGCTAAAACACTTTGTCCATTAAAGGTCATTCAAGAGAAGACCTTTGTCTGTTCAGAAAGTACCTATAATTGTGTGGTTCCATAAATTATTTAGAAGTATGTGAGCTCAGTGTCAAGATCTGTAGTAGTAACGCTCCCGTCTGTGAAAAAGTATGTAGGACAAAGGAAATAGTCTCACAATTCACTCTGATAGGAAGAAGAAAGAGTTGTTCATGTGATGACAGATAACATGCAGAGTTATTCTCGTGATTTCTATTGCGTGCTACTGTGTGAGGGGAGAGTAGTGAACAAGCACCTGGATTTTGATATTTTAGTCCATTGCAGAAAGTCAGGAAATCAAGGACTTATACAATGATTTATAAATGGAAATGACTATTTTAAGGAAGTGAAAATTAGTATTCTTCCTTCCTAACATTTTAATGTTTTCATTGTTTTTCTGTTGCATATTTCAAAAATTCCATATTTATGAGAGGATCAAGAGCTGTTCATTAGCTATATACTTTACAAGAGTTTTTAGTGTTTCAGCTGGGCAGATTTATATATAAGTGTTCTGTATGATCAAAAAAATGAAACTGTGCTTGTAAAAAATGGGATTCATAACAGGATATGTAAAGCAAAAACAATACATGTCAAAGTGAAAGAACAAACAGATTATGGCTTCTGATGCTTAAAGATCAAACATCTTTTTATTCATAATGGATTAAAATAAATGAGGTAACATACAGGGTAAAATAAGATCTATGTTTAAAAATGGCACACCTGGAATGGCTGATATTCATGAGAATTAATGGTTAGGTTAAGTGATGAAATGCTTCAGAGCAACACCTTTCTTTTAATATCTCATCACTGCCATTGATCTACAGTAGAAAGAAGGTATGAACTCCCTATTTAAATAAAATAGATAATTTTTCTTTCCATAATTGCTCAAATCAGTCTTGATCTTGTTTCTGGGCCTCTTGGAACAAGCAAAATGTTAATTCCTTATGCTTCCTCTTGATTCTTATTTTGTCATCCTTTTTTAAAAATCTAACTTAAGCTAAGACCTTGTTTTATGAAGCATTTTACAAGAAGATCTACAAAAGTCTAGGTTTGCTGAGTGATTTTCCTCTGTCTCCCGAGATCCTCTCAATTTTGTGCTTTGAAATACATGCGTTGCTTATTATTATTATTAAATATGCTTAATAATATCGAGAAAATATATCCTTAGAGTTCAGCTGTGGTTAATATTTAACTAAACTGAGAATGAGTCAACAGAGTCAAAACATCAACAAGCTAGTTATAAATGCTGGCCCATCATTAAATCATCAAATTCCTTCTAAGTATAACCAAACTTCATGCTGCCTGAAGAGGCTTCTAAAATGCTGTCTGTCTATTTGATTATAAATTCTAGCTCAATAATGTTCCTAAAGTTAATTAATTTAATAGCTTGGGGCCTGTTACATATTTTAACAATGAAACTTAATTATTCTCTGATGTATAAACCTCAACCTTGGGGCCAATTATAAAACTTCCTTTCAACATGTCTATTCTTATATCATCGTTAAAGCCCTCCCTCCTTCATTCCTCCCCTGGAATTAATAAAATGCACATTTTAGTCTGCAGTCTCAACAAGCAGATTTTAGCGACCCCTGTTTACCAAAAAAGTACAACCAACTAGCTTTGTGTCCCATCTCAGGATTTTTAAACATGGAACACAGAAGTGGAACCTTTTTTAAGGAATAGTTTTCTGGAACAACAGTTACGATCATTTAAACATAATATGCTTTCTTTCTGGAGCCTTCTCATGGTGGACTTGTTTCTCTATTACCCCATAAGTCTATGCATACACTTACAGCAGTGCTTCCTAGAATTCAGGAGTGTGAAAAAGCTAAGGTGCCACCAGGGCAATAAGAGCAAAATGTGAACAAAAACAAACCAAAAAAAGAGTACAATTCTGAAGGTAATGGGAAAAGGGGAGTTGGGACAGGATGGAGGTAACAAATTCTGTAACTCTTGGCTCTTGGAACTTGGAACTTCAGGCAAAGACTTAGGTGAACAGCTGGCAATGATACGGGTAAGTTCAAAGAAAAAAGAAACAACTGGAATTTGTGATAATTTGGAACTGGAATAGATACGGGGTCAAAGAAGTGCAAAAGTTACATAGTGTAGGAATATTTTTCTGCTTGGAAGTTAGCTGATCTTCTAGTTTGAAAGAAGCTTGAAAAAAATCTTAGAGGGCACAATATTCAGACAGGCATGAGGGATTTGAGCACTTGACTACCTTGTATGCTCTTCAAAGCTGTGATTATGTCCATTCCCTATAGAAGTTCTGTGCACTTTCAACAGTCTACTTCAGCAGAGCTTCTTATTTAGTATGCAATTTATACAAAGTATAAGCAATTTTTAAGAATAACAGTGATCCCGTGCTTTACTGTTCAGTGCAAATGGGGCCATAATCACTGGCGTAGGATATCATTGTAGTACTCATCCACATTTAGACACGTGGTTTCGGCTTGCTACAAAACCTATCTCAATAACAGTACTTTATTATTGTGGTTATTTATAGAACTTAGTGGGCTTCTGAGAAGCTTTTGAAAAATAAAACTACTAGTAAAAAACAGCATATTGTGGTCAAATAACAAAATAAACTAATAGTAACATAAAAATCCAATAGACCATCAGTGCAATGATAATCAGTTCCACTGGAAAACTAAAACCCTTTTACTTTGCTTGGGGGGAAGCCATTGATGTAGTTTGCATATACATAAAGCAGTAAAAAATTTGGGTCCCCAGCTGGGAAGATCTTGCTGTTTATTTTATTTTTTTAAATTATAGACCAGAATCTTAGAAGTGTAATTCCAACGAGGTCAATGGTTGTATGCTAAATTTACACAAACTAATGGTCTGGTTCTTGCTTTAAAATGTCAGCAATCTCAGCAGTGTCATTGCATATGAAATGACAGATATTATAATTTAGAACTCTGTATGCATTTAGCATGCGTTCATCTAGGTGACATGCATCTTGCAATGATGAAATCTGATAAATCAACATTATTTTACATTTTTATATGTCCTTTATATGGGAAAAAAAATCCCATAAAAATTTTATGGCAGATAATTATTGCATAGTTTTTGATTATTTCAACATCCCAGTTCCATCTTGCTAACAATTTCCTGTGAGAGTGTGTCTGGACCGTGCTAACGTCACTATCCTGCTAGAGTTTCTGCATCTACTGCTGCTCTTTCAGATTATAACAGTATTTGGTGGCTGGTTTATTTCCATCTGTATATTTGGCTTCTGGAATGAAGTGTGCACTTGGATGATATACTCGTTTAGTATACTCTGTCACTGTGAGATATCCAACAGACAAAATAAAAAAACATATTATCATGTGCAAGGGAAAATACAAATCTCCTTTTCATCTCTGTGTTTATTTTTAATTATGGTTCTCTATGCTTTTTTTCCTTGTGATATTTAAAGCTGTTGTACCTGATTCAGCAAATCCTACCTTTTGATGTATGTTGTGTTGCTGAAGTCAACAGGACTGGTTACATCCTTAAAGCTACACTTGTTTGTGTGTAGTTGCAGATAGAAAGCATTTGTGTGGGATAATTTAGTGCAGAACTCATCTTTGAAGGCTCCAATGAAATCAAACCCATTATTACTCTACCCAGTACTATGACTTCTCCAGTAGTAGCAGCTATTAAGAAGTGGATTTGTTTGCAAAAAGCTGATTACCCCACAAATTAAAATCTTGATACTGCAGAGAATTTAATGTACAAGCTTCAGTAGAACAATTCTCATAATTAAAATAAAGGGTAGTGCTGTGCTGGATTAGGAACCGAACTAACAGAAGGCTATGCAAGTGTTCACTTTTGAGGGCTGACAAATACAAATACAGGCCCGTAAATGTCCACAAAGGATCTTGACCCAGTTGGCTGGACATTTGACTCTGCTTTAATTCTCTTCTCCTTTCTGTAGTTTAACAAAGAAAAAAGATATTGATCAAAGGTTGAACAAAAAAGATTCTTGCATATATAGTAAATGTAGCATTACCAAAACGGAGGAAATTAAGGATTTTGTTGACAACATAATCTATTCAGTGATTGCTTTTATGATGTGGCATGTACATACCCATTAGAATTAAATTTTATTTTATAAAATAATACCAACTGGCATGATTCTAAAAAGAAACACCCACAGGATGTCAGGGTCTAGTCAGCATCTCTCACATCAAAGATGTAGTTATCATAATTCCTGATTTCTCTTGTCACAATTACCTTTCAAACTGAAGGCAGTTTTCCGAAAGCAAAACCATCAGTTCTACTGTTTTAAGATACTTAAATTTTTATTTCAGGTGTATGCATGCACTACATGTTTGTTTGGAATTCCATGCCTATAACTCCTCGGCAGCCAAATGTACTCTCAAAGTCAGGATGTCATAACAGCAGAAGCAAAAATAAAATCCTGGCCTCACTTGGGGGCATGTTATTGTAAAGATAAGTATCTATCAACTACTTAGTGCTTCAGTCAATATCTACAATGTTTGAAACAATATGTGAATATTTCTAGAGAGGTTATGAAGATTTGGCCATAGCTCATGACTTATGGATGTAGAGGTTAATTATATTTATTGATTAAAGAAAACTGAATGAAACCGAAATCCACATTAAAAGTTGCATCTTTGATATTTAGTGAGTTTTACAAATTTTTTGAATAATTTGCAAGCATATTATATCTGAAGCTTTCAAGAAAAAAAATTCTGTATCTGTGTTTCTATACTATGTCTTCCAGCTGACAACATATACACAGTATTACTCTCTGCCTGATAGCATGCAAATGAAATTGTAATACTGCAAAGCTGTGTGTCAGTGAAGGCTAGGTACAAGTTGTTCCCAGAGCTATGTGAAAAATAGTGTGAAACAGATAATGTATCATTTTGGAGAAATTAGATAACTTTATCAAAAGTAATTGTATTTGAATACTGTTTAAGGCTTGTCTTTCATTTATTTTCTTGATCTATCATCTGATTAAACTTTACCAGTAGTTTTATAGCTACTGCTCCTGCCTGCACTGCACTTTTATTAGCTGCAATTTTTAATTAAATTTCCTATTACTGCAATATACAAACAGAAAATCTATTAGTATGTCTCTATTCTGTACTGATGAAATACCAAACTCTAGAGAGCAATTTCTACAGAAAATATATATACTGGAGGTCTTTTTAAATGTAGTACTTTCTTCCTTTGTAAGATTTTGTGCATCTCTCCTATAAAAACAGATAGAAATGAATTTTATTAGAGGTTTTCACTTTGAGAAAAAATAGTAGGCTAAATCTAACCTTCACTGAAGTTGATTTGGATCATGCTTTTAGCTTTACCAGAGACGGAAGCAGACCTGATAGGAATATAGCAGCTATAGGTTTCTTCTTTTTTTTTTTGGGGGGGGGGGTAATTAGACAGTATTGAGAGTTATAATAACACTGAATCTTCTCACCTACGATTGTTTGTACTTACATTCTTCCTGATATTTGTGTCTTACTTAAGTTGAAGTGGCGCTGACTGCACTACTTTTTTCTAAGTCAAAAGGAAAACATTGGGCTTTTGAACCCTAAATCAGCCATTTAGCAGTTGCAGCGCATTTTTCACAGCCGAGGATGGTCCATGCTACAGTGATGGAGTAAAAACCATAACCTGAATGATTAGTTGATGTTGTACTTCCTTGTTGCTATGTTTGTAGGGAAGACCTGGCATGTAAAAAATCAATTAATTTGATAGATGCTAAGCTTCTTCCTGAAAAGTTGGCATACTGAACACTTTATAATGCTCTGGATTCATGCAGTACAAACTAGGGTGTTGCAGAGATTAAATCATATTATGCTGTATGATTTCTGAGGTGCAAGAACATCATGATTTGAACCTAGCTTACAAATGCTCAACACTATTATAAGGCCCCTGCAATGTTCTGTCAGTGAATGGTGCATTAGATTGTAACATATTTCCTCTGTGCAAGGAAGTGTCTAGGTCATTGGTCTTCACTATGATTCTCTCAGATGTTTGGTGGATGGTTACTTTGAAGACAGGTTCAGGCAGGTGCTGAAAATTTATAGCTCACATTAGCTTTAGAAGGAGGTGAACATGTTCAGGGTCTTCCAGGTTCAGACCATTAAATATCACTATGTACACTGACAAATGACCGACAGCCAGTGTTTATGTGCAGTTATTACATAGCAGAGTCTGAGATACTGCGGTTAGATCCTACATGTAGAGCTGTAATTAATATAAAACCACAGGGATCTGATAGGCATGAGAAGGCAATTTAAAACTGGACAAATCAGTACTGACCATCCTATGCATTCTACTCCATCCTGTTCTTCTCCAATGAACACTGGAGTCGCTTTACTATATTATGCTGATCCGAGAAGTTTGGCAGTTCAGGAGAGGATTCATGAGCTCATCAGATTTCCCCTCTGGAAATCTCGCCCTCTCTTTGGTGAAAACAGCTATCATAAGAATTGGATGGACATCAAGGTGTACAGTAACAGTCTTAGATGCTAGACCACCACCATGTGTTATCAAATACCTGCAATTATGTTTTGCAGCAACTATTAACAAATACAGATGGGTATCAGTGACAATTGACAACATATATGTCTCCTCCAACAAACATGTTAGTGAGACCCATTCAGCATTTATTTGTTATGATTCTATGCAATAATCCATTCTCCCTGGAAGTCACAAAATGAATTTATTTGTCATGCACCTGTGAGCACCTGATCTCTCAATCTTGTTTCATCGGAGGCTATAGATATTCCAGAAGCCTGAGAAGCCTCACACAGCTGCTCTTGAAACAAGCACACATAAGAGAGCTGTTCCTCTTTCTGGGAATTATATCAAAATATTACACTGACTTGCGGCGCACAAGATAGGTATAAATCGATTATGAAATAAGGGACTCCTTTTGATTGCAAAATGGCTTTATGGTCTTACAGCCTGAAATCAGCATTTATACCACTGAGAAGGGATTGTTTTCAGGTTACCACTGAGACTTCCTCGACAGTGTGGTAGATTAGAATTTTTAAACAACCTGTTTTGAAGTTTTGGTTTTTAGAAAGTTACTTTCACAGAGACTTTTTTTTGTAACTGATCTTATCTATAGTTAGACTCATCTTTAGCAGAGTACCATGTTTTATTGATAGAAGGAAGCTTATATGGTCTCTCTCATTTTCTGCTTAGCTTTAGATATGTATTCATACACACATACACACGCAGATGTGTATAGTTATGAATGTACATCTACAAACCCACTGTAGTGTAGTGTATGTTCCTGTTTGAGAGAGACAGGAAATGGTTTTTATCAAGTGGCCTAAGTTAACAGTGTGTATACACATGTATCTATCAATATATTTGATGTGTATGCAGGATTAGAAACTAAAAAGAAATGATGTGAAACAACATGAATAGTGAAAGAAATACATGCATTAAAATGTGAAAACTGAAAGAACTACTAAAATATTTACCTCTGTATGTTTTCATTTTTTAGTGAATTTTTAGAATTTTTAGAGTTTCCTCATTTTTTCTTTCAAAAACGTGATCTGTAGTGACTCATCATTATGGATTGGTATTTTTATGAAGCATTATTGAACAGCTTTGTAAACAGTATAAATAAATTAAGCAGTAGTGGAAACACAGTATTGACTGACATCTTAATATTCCTCAAATAACTCAGTTCCCAACTGCCACCAGATTATGAAAAACTATATCTTTCTGAGATGGAACATATGTGCATTCCTGTGATACACCATGGATGTAGTGCCCTTTCAGTGCATTGGAACTCTGTAATAGTATGATACAGTGCATGATGAATGTACAAGCAGAGAGAGACTGTGAGATTAGAGAACAAAGAGCACTAAATATAAGCATGCACTGGAATCATGTCAATACCTATTTTAAAACTTGAAATATTATGCCTTTTAATTACATTAATTAAGTACATCAACTGTACGGTCTGTCTTTATCACGTTCTACTTTTATACTTTTACAAAACAGAGTTGGCTAAGGTCTTGATGCCATTGTAATAGATAATGGCCTACTGCACAGTATATTACTGGGGGAGTTACCTAATGCTGAAAAGATAGGGAACTCTTTTTTTAATTTTATCTGAATTCCACCGAGGGCATTGGTGTGTGCATGTGTGAGAGTAATATGCATTGCTTGGGCTCTTACATCTCTTAAGTCAGGAATACTGATTTAATAGAGCTTCTTGGTTTTCTTCACTGCATGAAGTGAGTTTCTGCAGGGCACTGTTGACAAGGAAGAGCTGTAGGAGAATTATTTTTAATTACAGAAAGCTGGCAAGATTCCCCTGTTGCCTGCACCGTTCTAGCTGTTGGTATACTGCACAGCCAATTACTGCAACTCATTGGGATATCTGTACCCCAGTTGAATGTATGTGACTATTGCTTGTGGCAAAATATCTAGGATGAAACAGGGAAATACCTAGGAAGAAAATGGCAGAGAAGTTAAGCTTCTTCTTCTTTTTTTTTTTTTTAACAAGAAATTTCAAAATGTTTTTGTGAACAAATCAGATATTGGAAAGGTCACTTTTGGATTAGGTGTTAGTTGACAGGAGCAATGAGTTTTCAGTTAGACTAAGGATGTGTATGTGTGTGTGTGTGTGTGTGTGTGTAAGACTGAGAATCAGGGAAGAGAAAAGGAAGGGATTTTTAAGTTAACTCAGTCATTCAAAGATTTGCAGTACAGGTTAAAAATTATCTCCTAGTTTAGGGAAAAGCAAGATGAAGAACTCTGCTAATGCCTGCTGATGCTACTGTATTTCTGTAGAGCTTTTCTAAAGACCATTTTGTATGTAAAAATGTCATACACGTGCTGCCAACAGCTCACACATCTTTGTCTTTTCCTGCCCATTTCATTTTGGTTCAGAGCTTTTATCTGTGGCCTACCACTTCATATCAATGACAACCCATTGATAAGTAGTTATTTAACAACAGCAGATAATTGTTAAATCACAATAACAAAAGTCAGACACAAGTGTATGCGTATTTCCTAAATTGTTAGCATCTTCCTCACACCTGCCTTTTTTTTTCCCCCAAGGGGATCATAAATTGTAGCACTGAATGAAATTCTTGAGTTCTTAACTCTGCATTCTCATGTCATACAGGAATATTCTATATTGCAACTGTAGTTACTTTTCTTGGCTTAACTGGGAATTCTCATGAGCAAAGGATACACTCAGATATAAGAGAGAAATTTGTTCCTCAGCTAGCAACAGAGGATAGGACCAACTTTCTCACATACTCTTGTTTTGCTTGTAAACCCTTTCCCATTTTTGAGTCAGTTGTCTGAGATTTGTGAATTGTGTAAAGTTGCACTGACTTCAGTCGAACTCTGGATGGTCATAGGAGAGCTCCTTTGACCTTGAATGGTTAGGTTTTATTTCAATTAAGTAAAGAAAAAAATAAGGTAGTTTGTAAGAAGTGAGGTGTGGGTTAAACACCAAAACAGTTTCAGTGAATCACCTTTTTTCTTTCTTTTCTTAAACCCCATAAAAGCAGGGACAAAACCAAAGCTTTGTTCACTTGTTCGTTTTCAAATGAGCTTGGAGAAAAGAAAATGTTACTGTCCTCCTCCCTCCCCTCCCCCTCCCCCCCAAAAAAGGAAAACAAGACCAACTAACTTCTACCAACTTTGAGGTAATTTTCAATATATAAGCAGTATCATTTTTAACAAGTCTGGTCAATGACTGGTCAAAATTTTCTGTTCAACTAAAAAGTACCATTGGTCTTGTTGTTCTTGTTTTGGTTTTCTAATTAGTTCAGCTTTTTTCCTGACCTAAAATTACCATCTGGACGAAACTCATACTCACCTTAATGCTCTTCTGTGGTCAGCTTTTCTCATGCTGAGTATCAACTCACTTTCTTTAATGCTATTTTCGCTAAGTGAAGACAAGGTCTCAGCTGCTATTGAAGCCTCTGCAAATATGTCTCTGCTAATCAGAACTTGAAATTTTATATGTTTATACAACTGGAAATGTAAAGTTCTAGAGATGATTTTGATTAGTATTTGTGCTCTAAAAGCCCTGATTTGCATATGGGAGAAATGTGTTTCTGCATGTTTTCATGTTTGAATTTTCATTCTGATGTATTTTTTTGTTTCTTGAAGGAATGCATAGAGCATAGTGAAAGTGATTTTTTTGTGCATATATTAGAATGTATGGAGGTGTTTGGCTTCAAGAAACACAAAGAAGCACTTATTTTCAGGATGACAACACACATAATGTTCTGAATTGTTTGTTGACATCTGAAGCTGAATTTGGATAAAGGGTAAATGTACAGTAGTTTTGTGATGACTCAATAAATGAATATTCTTATTCTGGATTAAGAGTGATTTGTGCCTCTTTCACTATAATCCACTAAATGCACATGTAGACGAGTTCTGATACAAATCATTCAATTATTGTGAGCAAGTCAGTAATCTGATGGCCAGTAATACCCACATCCTAGGAAAGAATTAATTGAATACTGCTATTACTCTGAATGAAACAAAGAAATACTGAGAGCAAAACTACCCTGACAAACTGATCACTCACATGTACAAACCACATCTTTCCAGATTAATGTCTTGAACTGGCTAGACAAGTAATCTAGGTTGTAAGACAATTTAAATCTTATGCTGCAGTGATCAAAGGCACCTGCCAGCTTCTTAATATTGGCAATAATTTTTTTTCTAGGCTTTTTCTTCAGAATAAAAATGTTTAAACTAGAGTTTAGGCCTATGATCTTGATGCATTCAAAAGCAAAAAAACCCAGAAATCCAAGTCTTATGTACTCATGAAGGCTTTTCTTGGGCGTAGTAGCTAAACAGTAATAATGTTTGGACACGTCATGTAGCGATATCTAGGAAAAAAAACTCACAGTATTGTTACAAACAGGAGAAAACATACTCAAAACTGGTACTTCTGTGTTATATTTCCAGGTGATTGTTATTTACCTCTTGGCTATTCTTCTCTGGATTAGGAATAGAATCATTCAGAAGTGCTTTCAGCCCAAATTTGTCACATGTTGGCAGTAGATGACTTTCCCATCAGTAGTACTAGAGATAAGACCACTTAAGCTTCCTAATAAATTCATGATTGTCATACTAGGTTTTTGTCCCTAACTTACCTTGCATCGTCAATTACAGAGATCCATCTGCCATACTGACTGTCTCCAGGATACCATGCTCTTCTGCCTAATAATCACTCAATCATATTATTAATTGCTATTATGATTTTGTTCACTGACCTGTTGAGAAATTTTAACTCCCTCCTATTAAGCTGTTTGATATTCATGAGCGAGGAACAAGTTGGCAATTACTTTTTAATGTGTGACTTGTTAGGGATTTTACAAATTTATTTTACAAAACAAGATACTAAAAGTCAGGAAGTCTGGTCCTCATGTAGCTTCCAGAATAAACATCTTCATTCATGAAAGTCAGATTTTACTGACTTGGCATTTCTGAAAGTCAGGTCACATATTCTAGAGCTCCATTTTTAACCACCCAGTTCTGAAGCATCAAATACCTTTTTCCACGACATCAAAAGGAGGAACTCATTGCTTGTGTAAATATAACACTCGAAGTCAAGACATTAATTTGTTTCAAAATTGCCTTGAGGAAAAAAAGTACAGAAGACTAACCTGAAGTTAAAAAGTCACCTTAATCCTTCAAGTAGTCCAACTGTGTGATGCTGGCATACACTTCTGGTTATTGCTTAATGATTTTCTTTGTCCTTTTCTTGATGTAAAATCCAAGGATGACCTTTTGGCATATGGTTTATATAGTTGCGTTATAGTATCTGATAACAAGATATAGCCATTTTGTTATGGAGGCAAAAAATACTCCGGAAATCAGAAAGATATAACTATACCCCCTTTAGTTTCCCAGACCTCAGTCTTCTTCTCCTGTTTAGATATGGATCATAAAACCTAAAATTAAATAAATAAGTGGTATATGTTAAGCTGATAGTGAATTAAAGTGAATGAACCCATTTTGTTTAATTCATGGCATTTCATCTAATTTATGTATCAGTTGTAAGTATGAGAAGTTTTATTACTAGAAGAGGTAGAAAAAGCAAGTATATACATATATGTAAGAGGTCAACAGAATTTTGAATGAACCTTTCATCTTTTGAGCAATTTGATACTTCAGTAATAACAAAATATGCAAAAACTGAATGAGCAGAAGATGTAAACTGTTGGGACATATATGAATATTATAACATTTTTGGTTAAAAAGGTGCAAAAAGCTACTACCATATTTAAAACTACAGTTAGGTAATACCAAAGAAAAGAAAAAAAGGTTACAGACTATCTTTCAATGTTCCTTTTTTATATAAAAGATTTTTTTGGAAGCAAGAACTGAGGCAGGGATTTGTATCTGTGTGTCTGGAGGTAGAAAAACTACCTTAGTGGTGTAGCACCATTACAGCCATATGTCTCCTGATCACACTTTTGAACTAGCCTTTTCCAATGGAGCAGAAATATGGGAAATGATCATGGCTGCAGCTCCCCAGTAAAGTGGAACTTTAGGAAGCAAGAGTGCTGTTCAAATATCTGTGCATGTCTTGAGATTTGTGTTGACTCCACAAGTCTTCTGTTGTAACACCACTCTTGTCCTGTCACGATTCCTGTACCCACATAATCCCTACTCATCATTGTAGTCATTACCCAACCTTGCCCTGAAGCTGATGTCTTATATCTGTCATCTGCTTCTATGTGTTGACTGGAAGACTTAATTTCTCCGGCTTTCTTCCACACAAGTCTGAGGAATGTTGAAATATATTTTAAGAGGCTGAAGAACCTCAGATAATATGAATAAATGCAGCCAATCCAATTTGAAAGTTCACAATGTTAAAAAAGTAAAACAGCAATACAGTAACATCCCCCACAGTGAGATAATAAATGCAAATTTGGCACCTGAATTCATCAAATTAATTATGCATATGAGTTAAGTGCATTCAGGTCGATAGTATTACTGCTATGTTGTTGTTATGCATGAGTGCATGAATGTTACATTGGAGAAGATGAACCAAACAGACCAGTGAACCCAGCCATCATTTCAAACCTAAAATGCCATAAACAGGTCTTATTCCCTGCTGGAGTTCATAAAACAAAGAAGTCTTTGAAGAATTTTTCACTTTTAATTTGTTAGGGTTAATAGGAAGAATTGTGAGCAAATTTGCATAAAAAATATTTAGTTTTTCTAGAATCCTTTTTTTTTTTTTTTTACACTGGAGAGTCAATGCATCTGGCAACTCATTTAGGTAAAGGACAATTATTAATCACTCCCCTTTATTTCAGTTATGATGTATGAAGTCTTTCACACTTCTGAGATTTCAAAAGTATTTAAAGCTTATACTTCCCTCCTGCTAATTTAAAGTCTATTACAAATAGCTTTCTTGTGGAAACAGCCACCTGTGTTCATTTAGCAGCTCATGGTCATTCCAAAATTCATTACTCTACTGCTGAATTTGTGTTTGCTTTCTTCTGGAAAAAGCCACCATTAGATGCTTTTCAATTACTGTGCCCTTCAGCAGAATAGGCTTGATTTGTTATGAATCTCTCCTTTTAGAAGTTAATCATGTGCTTAATAGGAGAACATCGTCCATTTCTCACTGTGCTGAAATTGAGAGAGGTCAAGAAATAAATGATAAATTCAGAGCTTCAAAGTGCTCTATTTACAGGAATATAAAGAAGAGGGTAGAGGGTTTCGTAATGACTTAGCCTATGGTCCTTTACTTTCTCTCTAATATATCTATTTTTTCCTGTCCTTCAGTTTTAAAGTCTTAGGCTCTTTGAAACCAATATTACTTTTTCCACAGTTTTAGTGGTGTGAGGATTTCACCTATATTGTTTAGATTTCTCTAAGTTATGGGAGCAAGTGACACAAGCATTTGGAGTTCAGAATAAAAACTCTGGTATTTACCACAACGAAGGATTGTAATAGCAAGTGCTCTGATAAAATATTCGTCATGACATGTGCAGTGGCAGAATGTCATATAATACATTAATGCTCCTTCCTTGTCAAATTACTTGTCTTTTTTATGGCAGTTTAAAGATTTCTGTTTTAATTTAAAGCCATATGGAAAGCAGCCCAGATACACTCAGCTACTAGAACAGTGCATGAAGAAAATACATAAAAGGCATGTAGTAGAAGCAATCAGATAGATAATTGTTACTGAATTTTCTCAGAAACCTTGAAAATAAAAACAAGGCATTCTAGGTTAAGTTTTTGTTACAAGGAAGATGATCACAATTAGGTGTGGTAATGGCAGGAGAGTACTGACAGCTAGAAGTCTTGGTCTCCCTTCTCTTTCAGAATCAATCTGCCATGTTAGGCAAATACTTATTTTTTTCATCCTAGATGATAATATGAAAAATGTGTTGTGTTTACAGATTATGGTGTATTCTTTAGTTAAATATGTACAAATCAGGATTTTTGTCTTAAAACTATTAAAATCCCATAGTTGGACTTGAGTAGTTACATGATTTTTAACCTCCTGCAGATTTCACTGTGAATCAGAGTTAGCTAATCAGAATTTGTAAGATTAGGCCTTAAGGTATCTTTCCCTAAAGAAACAAAACAATTTTCTCATGATCGTAATAGAGATGTTGTAGGGTATACTTACTGTCTCTGTAAATAATCATTTTCTTCTGATTTGACTAGTTTTATTGTATTCTGTCCTCAAAAAAATGTTTTCTTGTCAAAGGTCTCCAGCATTATATTTGAGCTTGTTTTGCAGTCTGGGAAATACAGACTGTGTCCCTGAATCTTCTTAACATATGCTCTTGCTGGTTCATAGTTTCTAATATTTCAAGAAAATGTAGAAAAAGTAACAATTGACGTTTGTAACCACTTTCCTCATGATATTCTGCATAGATGATGAAGAAAATACAGATGATAGAGACCAAAAAAAAAAAAAAGATCTTTAATAATGTGTTAAAAATGGAAGTCTTTCACTTACTTTGATTCAACAGAGCAATTATTTTGTAATTATGCTAAGTGTGGCTGATCAATAATAACTGTTCTTCTCTTGTCTTTGGAGGCACTGATATTATAATGGAAATGCTGAGTGTAGGAGGTACTTTTACTGTTCGCTACATTGCAATATTTTCAAAAAGTTGTGAGCATCTTCCTTTCAGTCTTATCTTATTCTGTGTCTGCATTATGTGTATGTATGTGCTGACCAGAGCACAAGTAGAGAGAGGATCTTATGTTGCTAACTGATCTCCATATAACTTATTTCCCAGCTGATTTTCATAGAACTTTTCACTAAACAGCATTAATGAACATAGCAGAGTTACCAGTCTGTTGATAATGCCCTAGGTAGTTTCGGTAGCCCCAATAAAGCTAGTCAAATGATGACAAAATACATTTTCCAATGCTAATTCATGTCATTTCCTCAACTGATCTTTGCTTTGCCCATAACTAAAATGTGCAAAAAGCACTGAATAAATAAATAGATATATACCTTAATTAAATATGCCCTGAAGATAGATGAGGAGAAATTTCTTAGAAATAATGCCTAATGGTTAACATTTCAGTTGGCTGATTGATTTTGTAGAACAACTTTATCTGTTAGCAGATCTAGTCTAGGTCAAATACCAATTTTGACATATTTTCAAAGAAAAATAGATCTGAAAGACATATGGTTCCCTTTTTGAAGTGGGATATGTTTTCACAGCAAAAGGAAGATAACAAGATACAGAATTTATGATGTCTAAATATTTCATTTCTACTCATGCAAGAATGGATTTCCTGTTCTTCTCAGTTGACCAGAGTGTGCATTAACTTTTTCTATGGATACCTAGGAGTTTTAAGGAGAAACATTCATCTAGATAACCTTTTATACTGGTCTTCTGGGGAAAGAGAAGGAAATTCATGCACAGAAGGATACGTCAGTGCAGAGCCATGCAATGCAAATTTTCCTCTGTATGAAGTCCTTTAGAAGCTATTATAAGCTAAGGCAAACTCCAGCTACTTCACCTTTTGCCTTGCCTGGCAAGAATACTTGAGTTTTGTTCAGGCAAAGCTCAAAATTCACACCATGCATTTTAAATAAAATTAGCTACTTGATACTGCTGAGTTTCCCAGAAGACCAGATTATTCACATTCCTTTCCAGCCAGTCATGCATCCAGCTGTCAGCAGGGCAAGGGAAGGTTCTCTACTTCAGATCTCTTCCTCAGCCAACTGCCTGCCTGAGCAGGGAATGTATATCAGGTATGCGAATGCAGCTGAGAACAGGCCTTTCTGTGGCCAATGAATGACGTGTGTTTTGTTCATCTCTTCCTTCAGGTAACACTGGCAGGGGACTGGGTTATTGCCTGCTCAGAATAAGAAGTTCCATCAATTCATTCATTCGTTTTCTGCTGTTTTGAAGTTATGTGTATGCTATTTGTGCTAAGGCTGCACATTTAGTTACTCCGGTTAACAATTTTATGTCTAGGTCAAACCCACAGTATGCAATTAAATCAATATTTTTTGTGTTCCTTGCAACCTAACAGCCAACAGAATTTGAAAAAAAGTCTCTTTAAAGAAATATATTTAATAACACGGTCCACTAACAATAATAAAGTTCAGCTTAAATGTTCCATACCTTCTTCTGTGGCTGGTGTTAAATTATTTCAGGGTCAACTGTAAGTAAAATACTGAAGCATTAACTACATATATACTTGGTGCTATTTTAAATAAGAATTATTATCTTAGCTGCTAAACATACTAAAATGATATGAATTTTCTCCTGAATTTCTACTGAGAAAAAACAAGCTGGGAATAATGATGATGAACCTGAAAGGAAAATTAATTACCATAGGAAACAAGATTGTGCCAAGAAGGAGCTGAGTTAAACAAAGCAGTGTCAAGCTCATCCATATACATCATGAGATTTTCTAGTTTTCCATGGGTAGAAATGCAGCATTCTGTATTTTTGATATAACTAGCATTGTTCTTGTTCTTTTTCTTAACAATATTTGAATGATCCATTGATCCCGCAAAACATGTACACGTGCTTCTTTTATATAGTCTAATTGCTCGTAATTGTACTGTTCATATTCTTGAAATTAAGTATGTATATCACTGCTGCCAGGATGAAAGCTTATATATTACAGGGAATGTTGGTATCAGTAGTGCTAACCCAAAGAACTTATGATCAAAAATATTCTTTGAATATTCACTCTATAATAACATACAATTTTTATTTCAAAAATTGCCAATGAGTTTGAAATAGATGCTGCTATTTCTACCTATGTTTGCCTAAAATTGCTTTCCAAACATTGATTTAGGCTCCAGAGTAGGCAAATGAGTTCTCTAAAGAGCAGAAAGTTCCTGAATCGGGTCTGGCAAACTGGGTACCACATCCAAAAAATTTGTATGTTCTAAAAGTAATTAGATTTTGTGTGAAAATCGTACTCTGCTGTTATGTACAACTTTCTGTCCTTTGCAAAGCAGGCAGAATATCATGGTGCGTACTTATTTCTTTCCCTGGGGAGGAAATAGTAGGATGGAAGTCTAAGTGCCTAATGAGCATGACCAGACAGACTCCAGAATCACAGTCCCAAAGGGCAGCATAGTCTACCTGAATGCAGCTTTCTTATCAACTGACCTTTTTTTGAAACACAGCAACAGGATTTCTTCATTAAGCTGTATGATTTCTGCCCTGATTGTCACTTTGGTAAGTTAATAAGTCAGTTCAATAGGAAAACAAAGTGGAAGAAGATGTCAGGAATGTTAAAACAAAATAGAAAACTTACTGGTTGTTTAAGAAAATGGATGGTTGGGCTTAACTAACCTTGGAATCTTACTGCTCTGTTTACTTTAAAGCAAGTGCTTTGTCTTTTTTATCTTTTTTTTTTGGAAACTTTAAAGTTTCCTGATGCTATTCTGCTTCTAATTTTTGCCTTTTTACTCCTTCAGCTGTCTCTTGATGTTGATTGCCTCTCAATATTAGCATCAACAGACAAGGGGACATACTGAGGTTAATATGCTGTTTAGACTAAATTCCTGCTGCGATATGTCCAGCACTATCCTGAAATGTCTGTTGACCCAGAAGCCTGATCAGCCTTTGTAAATTGTAATTTTTACTCCATTACACATTAGGACAGCTTGAAGTCATGCTTTTTTTTTCTTTCTTTTCCTTTCCTTTCCTTTCCTTTCTTTTCTTTTCTTTTCTTTTCTTTTCTTTTCTTTTCTTTTCTTTTCTTTTCTTTTCTTTTCTTTTCTTTTCTTTTCTTTTCTTTCTTTTCTTTTCTTTTCTTTTCTTTTCTTTTCTTTTCTTTTCTTTTCTTTTCTTTTCTTTTCTTTTCTTTTCTTTTTTCTTTTTTTTCCTGTGATTCCTTAGCCACTGCTTATTTAGCCAGTCACATTACACCTGAATGGATTATTTGACCTCCTCATCCCTGATATCATGTTGGTAAATCTGGTATGCACTGACATTTGCATGGAATATAGCTTCTCATGAAGCAGGAAAATCAAATTGATTGGCATGGGAGACTAAATGTAAAATTTAGGGAAGTTAGAGATTTTTGGTAATCAAGGCACAATAAATACATGAAACATACAACCTGATTATACAGCATTTCACTGGGACATAAACTTTGTCATTACAATCATCAATAAGCTACTTTAGCCTCCCTTAAGTTTTGGTGCAATATGTATGTGAATTGCATTATCACTATTGAAGGAGGTAAAAAACAAACAAATGCACTTTCATTTTTCAGAAGTATCATTTTCAAGTGCATTGCCATTTACAAAAGTGCCCAATAGGCACTGAAAACAGCCCTATTTTTAGAACTGGTGAAGACCTTAGGTTTCATGGTATGCATGCATATTTTGGAGATGTTTTGTATGTTCAGGAGTGTAGGCAGTGACAACTGAAATGAAAAAGTCCAGCTATGACCATATCACAGGACAAAGGAGCCACAACAGCGTTGAAAAGATAAATCTCTTCTTCAGTTAAGATGTGCTTTACCTATCATGATGACATGGATAATTTTTATCCAAATTCATCAAAATTACTTAAACTAGAATGTAGCATTTTGGTAGGTTCTTCAGCTAACAAATCAATTACTAATTAATGTTTGAGAGAGATGACAAGAGATTTTTGGGGTGTGGGGGAGACCTGATACCAAAAAGATGGTGGTGGGAGTCACAATAATGGCTAATTCAAAAGTAACAATTTTAGGTAGACTGTAACTCATAGATCAAATGCTAAATAATCTTCCATTTTTTAAATGGGAGGTTAGAAGTAATGTCGGATGTCATCCGGGCTATTTTAAATTCAGCAGATTAACAATATTTTGAAAGTTTGGAAAAGCTACCCTTCTCTAGTAATTAGTGAGGTATCTTGTACTATAGTGAACAGTTCAAGGTGATAAACACAATGAATTTAACTTTTGTTTACAGTGAAGATTGTTATATCTCACTGTTAATGAAAATAGGAATTAAAATGATTTAACTTTAATTTTGCCGTGATGAGTGATTCTTAGAGTAGCTGGAAATTCAGGTCCATGGCTTTTCTAAAGAAACAAATGTGTATTTTTTCCCACCATGGCTATGAAAAATAGTCTTAGACGTTTCCGTTAGCTTTGCTAAGAAGTAGGACTTCTACAAGTGACATCAATATTGCAAAGTCAAATATGAAGTTCGGGCACTGCGTAGATTTTACTGTTAGAGATTCACAAACCAAATATTCTGGTAATTTCCATCTGACTATAAGAACATCACTAACTCATATGCATACCTTAAATGATAGGCTATAAAAAATGCAATTCTATATCAAATATCTTTCAACAAATCTTATGATAGTTTTTATACTTCCCACTGTAACAATTACCACAATTACTGCTTTCTCATACATAGGGCAACTGATCTATACCAGAGCACCAAAGGTAGCTTGACCTTCTGACATCACTAAGATTTTAGTCTGCTTTTAAGCAGTGTTAAAAAAGCTGTGTGCATTATGTTGTGCAGGCTGTGTGCATACTGATACTGAGTTTCAGAAGATCTCTAGTATTTCAGATTTGAACTTTTAAAAATAAGTAGATAACATAATTATAGGTCATTACAATAACACATTCACTATTTGTTCTTACCTCAGATACAGTCTCTGAAATTATGAAATGGTTGTTTCTGTCACTTCTCCTGTCTCCACATTCTTTTAGGAGTTTCTGTCCAAAGGGACAGGAGGTTCTTTCATTCTCTTCTGCCATCCATTGGATGTACTTCTTCACCATTAGAGGTGGGTTCTTGCCTCAATTTACTTGTTTTGATCACAGAAAAAGTCTTTGTGTCAGAAAACTGCCAAATTACTCTTACGTTCAATAATTATCCTGAAATTTTCTATTGACTGTTCCATAACTGATGCAATATCCATTTCCTTGATATATTTATGTATTTATAAGCATATTTATATATATGCACCAAGATAACTAATATACAGTTCTGAGGATGTTCCATGAGTAAGGAAACCTATACTTTTACAGAAATTTCTAAAATCGGTTGTTTCATTTATTTTAAAATTCTCTTCATTTTTACTACATATGCAGTGATCTTTGAATTCTACATTGAGATCAGAAATAATTCATGGAAAGGGCTTTCATCAGAAAGATTCATTTCGAAAAATCTAAATATTTTGTATTTTTTCATTTTATGAAATGTCTATTTTGAAACAAACATTTTATTTTCGGGTTTTGTTAAAGTGTTATTTTATGGGCTTTTATTTTTTAAAGATTTTCCTCTGAAAAACATTACATTCAAAAGCAACTCAGAAGTTACAGTTCATAAAATATATTAACTAGTTGACCGAAAAGTAAAAACTGCATTGAGAACTATTGTTAAAGTAAAATTATCTATAACTCTAATTATGGTAACAAATAGCTCTCCCTGTTGTCATTGCTACTGCTGCTGTTGTCGTGGAGCTCAGAAACTACAGATCAAGATCTTCCTGCAGAGAGAAGCAGCTGCAGTGCTTGCATGGAAGTTTTTTCTATGTGTCTCCTGTATTGCAAAGACATCACCTTATGTTGTGCTTATATATAGCAAGTAGTCTTGCTGCAATCCTTAGGACTAATGATTGTGCATTACATTAAACAGATGGTATTGCTTTGTAATACTACTGCAGTGTCTTTTGGGCTGCATAAATGGTATTATATTGCCTGGATTAGACGGTAGGCTCAAGATACAAAAATGAAGAATCTTGTAATGTCATACTGACAGAAACACTGGAAAACAAACAATTTTATCAAGGCAACATGACTCCTGTGAGGCTTGTATCTAGCTTACTTCTTACACTGTGTTGCAGATAGCAATAGTCAATTTAGAGGCATGGTTAGAATGTTCTTTGTCACAGCAGCCTCATCAGACACATGCCCTGAGATGTTTGGCTGTTGCTGAGATGCTCATGTAAGAAAGATATGTGACACAGCAGTGAATTCTTTTTTTCAGGTGGCTTAATCCCAGGTGTGTGATGTTGATTTTATTTATGCAAGTGGAAAATGTTACATTTGGGGTGGAAGGTGAAAGTTCAGGGAGGTAAAGTAGAAAAGGATTGTGAGTGCCTCCGTTGCTCATTGACTTGATCTTCATCACTTAAGAGATGCAGAAGTCTCAGCTCAGAACTACTGATCCTGTATAACTGTTTATTCAAGCCCTAAATTTTATCTGGGTTGAAAATTATTTCCTCTTCTCAGGTTTTCTATGAGTCTTAAATTATAAATGTTACTTTCATTACTTTGGTGATTTCTCTGGGACATTCTCATGCTGATATACTGCAGGGAGTTTCATGATTGGACTGCAGACTGGCTATTATCCAGAAAGGATAGTAGCGATCTTCAGGTATTTATGAGCTTTTATCTGGAAACTTATGTTGTCTAAATGTTTATGCAAGCATAAACAAATGCCTGCTCATTGTTGTTGCGCCACTTTCACCCCAAAATTCCCTTCACAAAATCATTAAGAGAAGTAGTTGAGATAAATCCAGCAAGAGTTCTACTAAGAGGCGTTTGTATAAAACAAATGATAATGTTTAATCAATGGTGATTGTCCCATTCAAAAGACTATATTAAACTTAATGGTTTAAATTCTCAGCAGGTCATAACTCAGCTGAGCTCCACTCAAGTTAATGCATACAGAAAGCTTTAATCAGCTGAATATCTGCCCCAAGTTTTACTTAGTTCAACAAAATGGTTCATTTTTAGCATTTAAATTTATTTTTAGGGGAAGAGCCTGATGGCTGTGACAGGGCCTTATTTTCCACACAGTACTCTGTTCCAAGTCAAGTGCTACATTTTCACTGAAGAACAAAAATAAAATAAGAATAAAGTAATTTATTTTCTTAGAATCAAGACTTTCCCTTTGTTTTGAAAACATCTTCCTACTGAGGTGGCTCTTGCTTTTGCTGTTTAGATAAACACAGTCACAGGACATTATGGGTAGATGAAGGAAAGTCTTGTGAGACAAACTTGATTACTTTTGTTCTGAAATAAGGGCTGAATGTCAAGAAAAGATTCTCAACAGTTTATAAGGAAGTGGATTACAATCTCAAAGGAATAGGTGAAATATCCATCTCTCAGGACATGTAAAATTAAACTGAGCTAAACACTTAAAATTGTGCTTTGGGGCACAACTGTTTATCAGCAGGAAAACTGAATTGAAGATGCAGATTCACCTGACCTTCTCATGCTATGTTCTGTGGTCATTTAGCTCTAATAGTGCACATTATTATAGTGCTGTCGGAAATTTTGGTCCATTGAATCAGCTCCTAATACATTTACAATAAATGGAGAAGTGGTAGGAGTCTCCTTTGCTTCTAAATGACTTCCTAAACATAAACTGCCTATTTCAATTTATTTTAAGGTTTTAATGCCAAAAACGTCATTATGGCAGGAAGCCTTCATCTTTAACACTTGATTAAAATTGAATTTTGTTTAGCAGCTGTGTTCTTTAGTACCTTTGCTACTTTGAAATTGACCTGTCATGCTTCCTTGTTTTAAAGTACAGGGCATGCTGTCTTGTTTTACAGTATGAAGAAACATATGTATAGATTATTGCTTCCATAAATTTCTTCACTTAATGGGATTGTCTTTTATTGATTTATTGCTCCTGGTTCGTTCATGTTGACCTTTTCTACATTTGAGATTAACTGAATGGAGAACTGAACTTTTTTTTTATTTTTTTAAGAGCTCAAGCCTCCCTGTGCCAGATAGTTATATTTAAAATTGATCACAGACTCTGTAATTGCATAGCTTCAACTAACTGGTGTAAGAAACCAGCACTGCTGGGTGGACTACTGGGTCCATCTATTACTGTATCCCTCCTCTTGCAGGAATACATACTTGATCTTGCAGCAAACAAGAACTTGACCATTGCTTGTAATTTAAGGTTTTCAGGAAAGCAGGGAATCTTCTCTCTTGCGGGCAGCCAGCCCCTTTATAACATGTGCTGTTGAGCAAGTATTATGTCATGATACCATATTGATTTGTGTAGCCAGAACATGGTACTCTAAATATTGTTTTCTAAGATCTCTCTCTACTGTTGCTCTCCTACTTTGCACCCTTGAGGAGAGCTGAGCATCTGTCATGCTGTGACTGTGTCCTAGGCCAGAGTGCGCCCTGTACTGAATGGCATGAGTGGGTGGACTGCCACCTCCTCGGTTTCTCCTGTGGGGAAGGAGTGCTATGGCTGTGCCTTCTTCCCACAGCAGGCAGCTCACCGATCTTACCAGCCTGAGCCCCAAGGAAGGCATTTGCTGAATTTCTAGGTGCATTTCTCTTCTCTTCATTTACACCCTTGCTGTTTGAGGCCTGACTAGGTTGCAGGACTGATTTGTTAGCTTCCTTTCAGCCCTGACCAAACCCACAGGTTCAGGAGGAGGAAACTTGGTGGAGAACCCAGTGCCTGATAGGGTTGCTGCTGTGCATGGCCCTGGGTGGAGCATCTGTGGTGGCATCTACTAGCTCCCTGGACACCAGCACTGATTGACATTGTTCTTGGTGCTGTGCTAAGTGCTGCTCTCCAGTGCCCCCTCCATCTGTTTTTGAGTCCTAGACCTTTTTTCACTGGTTGTCTCTCATGATCATCTATGCCTCATTTCTATGCATCATTTCTTTCTCCTCATCATTTTTCTGTTGCAGGAGTGACTTAGCTATTTGGTAAGAACCAGGCTAGCTCCTGGCCCTTATAAGAGAACAACAGAAGTTCTTTTGTAAACTTGTGCCTGCTATCCTGAAATGATGTATGCGAGTTTCTCGGTGATTTTCTCCACTTTTCTTAGATTTTTACTCATCAGATAAATCCAAGATCTCACCCAAGGAGAACTGCAATGCTGTGGGAAGGGAACTGTCACTTCATTTTCAGAGCTTCACTACTCATTCTGCATGTGGTTCAGCTGTTTAAGGTAACCTAGGTTTTCTCTGGTCACATTGTCCTGCTCTAGCTGGTATTTGCAATAGGCATGTGCACACAAACATTAACTGCACACTGAGCAATTTTTGATAATATCATGAATGTTGTTAGGATTTTCATTGTCACCCAGAGTATGTTTCCTTTCATCCTAACTAATTAAAACTAATTTCCTGAAAATCAGGTTAGCACAGGGGTATCTGGAAGTATTACACAGCAAGGCCATTTTTTTGTTTACTTGGTACATTTTTTATTACTATTTTAGGGAGAGAGAGGGGAATTAGCTTTTGCAGAAAGCCATGGTCTTTGCCTCCAAGAGCTTCCATCTGAATTTTGAGGTGATGCAGTAGTGACAGTGACTAAGAGTAGTACACAAGGAGAGGCAAAAGTAAGAGTGAGAGATATAGTGAAATATTAATCCTTTTCAGCCTACTTGCAGTGCATCTTAAGACAGCAAAAATAGAGTTAGAATGGGCCAAAAGAAAGGGACAATAAAAAAAAAAGATAGAGATAAACATAAAATTAAAATATGGAGCCAAAAAGATTAATTGAATGTCATCTGTAAAAACTGTGTTAATGCATATACTTACTAGATAGCTGCTCCCTACAAAAATCATAAAAAAACACTGGGTAACTTTTTATCCTCATAAGATTTGGAGCACAATGTAAGTACTTTGTTAAAAGTCTTAAGTGGTTTGTTTAAGTAGAAAAGTTATTGTGGGAATTATATAATGCAGACCCACAGGGAATGCTTCTTTGGTAAGAGCACTGGATAGCAGGGCTCATAGTAGGTACCTGTCTTTTAGTTTCATTGTCTGAGTACATGCATAATTTACAGATGCATTTTGTTGAATGTATATTGTGTCTTTCAGACTTCTTAATGTTTCTAAGTATTCACTAGTTGTCAACACTTCTGAGATATTCTTTGTGGTATATACTTTGCAGGAGACCTAAAACCTGTGTGATAATATAAAGACCTAGTGTCTTTGAAAGTATATGTTTCTTGTCACTGGGATTGCTGAATGTAGTTATTAAGTTGTTTTTCCCAAGCCATATTTGATGGTATAGAAGAGAGCAAAAATAGGGAAAAGAAACTAAGCTTTTTACCAAAATGATTCTGAGTATTCTTTGTCAAGAGACAGACTTTGAGTGTTTCTGACATAATAAACATGAGTTTGAGAGAGATACAATATATATTTTAAGAAAAGTGTGATGTTAGAAATAGACAGTACATTGACATAAATGCTGAGTATGCCTCTCCATTTAATTTTTTTTCTGACTGACCTGCATCAATTAAAAATTAAACACAGAATCCTATCATAAAGGACTTTTGATTATATTAAGTTTCATGGTGCAAAAGAATGGGCATATTCCTGTCCACTTGTCCAGTAACTCAATGCATCCAGTAGCATTAATGGAGGAGCAGGAAATGGAGGGAAAATTCCCTAGTTTTCCAGCCTTATGGAAATGTGATTTCAGTGTCAAACTTCTTTTCATCTGTTATCTTCCCACATGTGAACTTTGCTATCTGTAGGAGAATGAAGGTAACCTGTTGAGCTAATGATTATCTGGCAAATACATTCCTGCTATTGGTATCGTGTTTTTTCTTTACATGGGGCTTATTCATGAAATGGCACATATCTATGAGGGAAAATGTTTGAAACATAAAATCACAGTGAATGTTCTTTGAAACAAATATTCCACTATTCAACTTGAATGCAATATAGCAGGGTTTTATTTCTCATGTGAAATATTACTTTTCATGTAGATGATAAAAGCAGTTAGATGCTTCAGCTCCTGTTGTTCAGCCAAATAAATGAAATTATTGAAACTCAGTGAAAATATTATTGCCTAATGCAAGTACCTGTAATGGGAAATGTCTGTTCAAATGACTGAAGCTTGGTAAAGTTACAAGAATCAGTATCCAGTATTAGAAAATGTTAGGTGAACTTAACAATAAGCACTCTTTCTGGCTCTCCAACTCTGAGACACACATTAACTCCATATATATGTGAGGGATGTGTTAACTGCAGAGCCATAAAATGGAATTTCAATTTCCCTGCCACAGTGGTCTGCCATTAAAACTAATCCTCATAAATAAAGAATCTTTCTAATGTATAGCATTATCTTCACACAGGTTATACATAGAAAATAAATCTATGTTAGAATAGCATGAATTAAACTGCAATTTAAATTATTTATTATTTAGGTAATGCCAGAATTAAAGTAGGGGTTGACTTCATTTAGGGTCGTTCTGCTTATGCATTCTAATTCCTTTTTATTTTTGCTGTCTCCCCATTGTAGGTAATGTAGGGTTTTTGCAGAATACACAGTGCAGCCCTAATGAGCACTGATATGTGGTGCATTGTTCAATTCAGTATTTGGCCCAGAGAGCCTGTGTCTCAGTCCACAGAGCCCAAACTCTGATTTTCCTCATGGATTTTTCTATGGAGAGTCATCACATTCACTGATGAGTGGTTCATAAACAGTAATGTCTGTGTTCTGACAACATTGTGATACAAGGCTTTATTTTTATGGTTTTCTTTTTTTTTATATACAGAATGAGGTTTGGCACAGAGGTTATTGGCAAAAACCCATTCTTTTAAGTTGTTTACTTTGAAGCACTTGGGACTTGACTTGACTTTCTTTAATATTGTATAGCATTCATATATTCCAGGACAGTTTGCATGGACTTCATGTGCAACCGTGAACTTGCAGTAGTTCTGCAACTTAGGCTGCTGATATCTTAAGTCAGACATCCAGAAAATAAGTAACATACCATTAGAGCAATCTTCTCCAGGAGTCTTCAATGCATGTTTATCATTTCCTGCCACAGATGAAGTAGGGGACCCAGAGGCAAGGGTCTCCTTCATTACCGAATCATTCCTACATCACGTTTCATCCTTAGATCTGGTCTCTTCTGTGTGACCATTTTTTTGAGGGGATTCTGTGGAATTAATTCCCCAAATATATGGTCATAATGTATAGAAAGGGCTGAATTACATTTATAAATATAGTCTTAATTCTGGCTCTTCCCAACTTTGATAAATTTAACTTTGCCTTTTTAAAAATATTCTTTCAATATAAGTTTTTATGTTTGTGTGCACATACATGTATGAAATTTCCTGAGTTTTATTTTTTATTTTTTTGAACTTATTATAAGGACAGCCGTGTGAATCATCAGCAGTGTTGGGGCTTTTGATCTACCATATAAATTTCTGTTGCCTGAACTAATAGAGTAGCTGATAAAAACACTAGGCTGTAATTCTCTCTGTGCCCCTTCATGAAAAGATGAAACTGTCAGAAAAAAAATAGAAAAAGACAAGACTGAATTCTCTTCTTCATTGTGGAATGAACATGTACTGGGGAATGAACTTCAAAACCAGCTCTTTCTATCTTGTCCATGGCTCAGTACTATCTTTTCTCTCTCCCCTGGCTCTTACTCTTGGGCTCATTCTCCTCACTTCACCAGTCTGTCTTCACTCTTTAGGGGCCCCATGATAGTTCCAGTTTTCTTACCCAGACAGTCATATATTTCTCCTTCCTGATTCTGGCTCCTCATTGTTACCATCTTTTCTCCTTTCCCTTTCTCTAACTGGTTATCAGGTGCTCTTCTCGTACCCTCATTTCAGCCTCTCCTTATTTCTTGAACAGCTCTAAGTGCTAGCATACATCCCCAACTGTAACCTCTCCTTTCAGTCAATACAGCTCATGGTTTATCCATTGCCTTTGCCCTCTCACAGGTCTAACATTTGTCCTTTCCATGCTCAGATCAGTCAGCTTCTTGTCCAACTCTTGTAGCTCCTACCAGCAGTGTCATTAGGATCACAAGAGTGATGACCTCTCTTCCAGGTGTAAGTGCACTTGCACCCAGCTACATGGTAATGCCGAGGGGTAGGTTTAGTGGGCTAGTTTCCCAAAAGCAGCAAATGTGAAGGCTTCAAAAAATTCAGAGGAGGCCCCTCATTTCTGTGGAAAGACAAAGCATTGGAAGGATGAAGCCTACATTTCTTACTGAAACCTGCAGTCTGAAGCAGTTCTTGGTGGTACTGCTTATAGAAGCTCAGAGATGTAACTGAAGAGGCTGTACAGCTTTCAGCTAGTATGTGTATGTGTGGACAGGATCTTCAAGGAATCTGGCATAAACTCTAAGCCATTTCTACTGAATGTGTGCAACCTGCCTTTTACCAAAGGCAAATTTGGAGCACATTTTGCCCCCAAACACCAGAAGGAACGTCTTTGACATAAAGAGTCCCCTACTAAATTTCAGGTCTCTTCAGAATGTAAGGGTGACAGCAACATTCAAAAAAATAACCTTAACATTTTAGCACAGAATTAACTGTGTGTTTTCCCTTGGTCTTTGTTTTCAAAATGACTAAAAATCTCCACAAAGCATAATAAAAATAAACCCAGTGGATATGGCTGATATGGAAAATCTTATCTCAACAGTTTAAATTTAATGATGTTACAAGTGACTGGAAGATGAGTCTAAGAATGAAAAATGTTAATCTGCTTTAATAATGAGAAATATTTTCAGTTACATAAGATAACTTTAGTAATTCTTAATCAAATTAAATGTGCTATCAAGCTAATATACTTCTGTGTGGGTCTCTTCCATCAAGAAATACTACAAATATAGCAATGAGTCTAGTCAGCTAATTCTTTTAGCAGAACAATATCTCATCTCTCCTGTCTGATAAGCAAATATAACATTTGTTGGAGAGTTTTAAACTCTCCTTGGGACAGCTGTAGGGGCAAAAATGGTGAAGCAGCTTTCAAAAGTTTGTCTCAGGGTTTTAAATATGGAAAGCAAACTTTCTGAAGTAAGAAGATACATAACTTTTCATGAAAGATTCTTTATAGAGAAAGGCAACAAATACCCTCAAAACATGTTGCCTACTTTTGGCTAGCAAAGTTGTTTTTTTGACAGTCCATACTAAAAGCTGAGGATTCATCTTACCCTTCCTCAAAAAGTTTATCTCAGTTTGGATTATACTCAAGAATTGGTAACTATTATGTGCTTTAAACATTTGGAGAAAAAAGGGAAAGCTTGAGAACATATGTTAGTAACTAGCTATGAATTGAATACACTCAGAAATTAGATCTGTTAAATAAGAAGGCATCAGTCTGAATAACTGCATTTCAGAGAATGACTTAACTTCACTAATTAAATTTCCAAGTGTAAAAGTTTTATAACAATAAAAAATGCTATTTGCTGTTTACATAGTAGCAATAGGACCCGGAATATGATACGCTGAAATCAATCATTTCTCTTTCTTTCACATTTCAAAATGGTACTATCTTGCTGATCAGAGGTAGTAATTTGATCTTTTAAAATGTATATTTATTATCTATAGAACGTCAGTTGGTACGTTAAAAAAATTTGTATAACAATAATAAGGTAGCCCAATCTGCCTGTCTTTTAATAGGTAGTATACTTGAGGTTCTATCAAAACTGGCATTTTAAAAGCTTGTAAGATTGCTTTGCTAAAAATTGCTCCATTCAAGGTACCAAATAAAAAGCTAGACAAATATAATGAAAAAAGATTATCCACTCTGCCATCATTAGAGGAAGTCAATTATCAGTTGGACCAAAGGAATTTTGAATTGAAGTAATTATATTTGAGGCTGTGTGACATTGCTGTCGTTTCAGTGAGATACTCCTACACTTCTCTGGTACTGGTTTATTCAAACAGTAAAAGTTGGATGAGTGTAGATTTGCTGTTAATACACTAAATTATTTTTTATCTGAGCTGTTCTCAGGTGATTTTACAGTACTTTCTTGGCAAGAGATCATATTTTCAACCTTTCCATTAGAAATGCCTATTGAAATTTAGTATAAAACACACAAAAATAGCTAACATCACAACAACTTTTTCTGTTTTTTCCCCCTCCTTTGAAAAGTTTAATAACTGGAGCATGAGCTCTTGAGAAAAGCAAGATGTCTAGAAAAGATTCTTTGGCTCTGCATATGAAATTCCAAACTCGTTTATGAAAATTGTCTTTAGTCTCTGTTCCATCAGGCTTCTATTCGAGCCAATAATGTTTGCCTGAAATCCACAGGAGGTGGTTATGAATAGAGGAAAAAATGTGAAAAAAAATCACACCTTTTCCAAACCAGTCTCTGGTAGATAAAAAGAGGTAGAAGACTGACACCTTCAGAACGTGTTTTACAAACATATGCATTGGACAGACTATTGTGCTCCACTGAAAAATCCACTGTGCACCCTTGGGTGACCTTCGCTAGACTCTCTGTCCACCTTAAAAAGATAGTGGGGCTCACAGGTGCCTCAGTTCCAAACTATCCAATAATGGGAAGAAAGCTGAAATTGCATTGAATTAGTCATTGATTTTTTTGTCATCACTTACAGATCTCTGGGAGATCAAAACCAGCATCTTCAGCTCCTAGTGTTTGTGGATGTGTAATACAGCAACCCGCCCCCCACCCCCAGCAAGATTTCCCCCAGGTGCTCCATATGCCTGCAAATTCTCACTGTTCACTTGAAACAAGAGGCAACAGAACAGCTGGAAGGATACATCTGAAGCAAAGTTACCAATGGACTCATGAGAGCAGAGCAAGCAGTTAGAGAAAAAGCAAGAAATGTGTTTTTTTTCAGTAATTTTAGGCCAGTTTCTGCTTCTGGGTTCATTAATGTAAAGCTGTAGTAACTCAACTGACTCAGTAGAGTTAATTCAGATTTATAGTTTTGTCTGTTTATTATGAACATGGAAATTACAGATCATAGGTGTGGGAAATACCTCAAGATACCATGATGACGATTTCCCACCTAAAATGAGGATCAGTTATACTGAATCTTTTTTTTTTTTTTAAAGAGTGGCAAGGATTGAAATCCAATATTCTTCCTTGGATTCATTTCCAGTGATTCTCTGCTTTCTTAAATCTATTCTCAATCTCCCATTTATCTAATCTCTCTCTCCATTTCAGTTATTCTCTGTCCTACCCACATATGACAAACAGAAGAGTTTGTTCTCTTCTTCTTTATAACTACTTTTTAGACATTTGAAGACCAATGTCTCCAACCACAATGCTTTCAATGCATCTTCATTAATCAGATTTTCCAGACCTCTGCTGCTTCTCAGTGCTCATCTCTGGGCTGTCTCCAGTTGATCCATATCTTCTTGAAATGTAGAATCTAAAAATAGAATGCTTTAGTAAGTAGCAGATACCAAGTAGGTGTGAAGAATTACTTAATGTGTCTTGCAAGCAAGACTGCTTTTGCCACATTTGAGAAGTGTTTGTCTTTTTTTTTTTTTTTTTGTAACAGTGTGAGGTAGCTTACCTATGTGCACTGTTATAGTCCTATAGTATTATATATCCTTTTTCTTAGAACTGTTTTTTTGTGTAGCCATTCACTATCCTCACTTTGAATCCTTACATCAGGATATAGATTGAATTGCATCCTACACTCTCCAGGTTGTAGCTCCAGCTAAACCATTTTGAATTAATGTCCTGAGCTCCTGTACACTTGCAACCACTCCCAAACTTGGAGCCATTTATAAGTTTAGTAAGCTTTTTCTCTGTTTTTTTTCATTTATAAATGAAAATCTGAGTCTTGCCAGAGAGAGGATAGGTCACTGTGAAATCCTACGCAATATATTTCTTCTGCTTAACGTATATTTTGTAATAATTTAAAAATAAAAGGAAAGATATTTCTAAGTAGTCAAAATAAGCAACCTACAATTGATAAAAGAAAGTAGTATTTGAGAGAAACCATTCTCCTCTGTTATGTGCTGCTTAATTATAGTGTAGGTACTTAGTCAAATTTCTTCCCAACTATGTATTTCCACTACACAGATCAATAGTTTTACTATGTGTGAATCATAATAAACAAGAATTCACCTAATGTCAAAGTTATTTTCATAATTTATACATATTTTTTATAATTTTATAATAATACCTTGTCCTCATATAATGCTTTTTATCACAGGCTCAGCTACTGCATAAAACAATTTAATCATGTCTCCTGGCAGATGAGGAAACTGAAGCACCCAAGAGATTTTCCCCAGCTCGTAGGTGAAATAAGGCTATAAACCCTGTTTCCTGAAACAGTCTCAAACAGTGTCTATACATAATGAATAATGAATACAGTAATAGTTTCTGGTTTTGTTTTTTGCCCAATAATAAATCATTTCTGCTGTCAAGAAAGGTCAGTAGATTAGGTCAAAGACTGGGCAGCTTACCATTCAAAGTTTTTCCATTTTGGCATTGGTGGTCAAAAAAAAAAAAAAAAAATTGAAACAAAACAATTCCCCAAACACTGTCCTTGTCTTCTTCCTTTTTGGATACAATATCTCTAGAAAGCAATTTTCAGAGTCTTTGGGGACCTCAAATGTCATAGTTAATTTTTGGTACTTTTCTGATTCATGCCATTTGTACATATATTTTTGTATTTTCAGATTCATCTCTAACCGTACAGTTTGGTCATTAAACCAAAGTACGTATGCTAAATAAGATTGATTTATCTCTAGCTTCATTTCTTCTTGCTTGTGCTAGAGACATATATTTAAGCTATATTAATGTTTCTGCTTACTTTTTTCCTTCAGTATTAATATTCTAATGAGCCAGTAACTCTAGTCATGCATTTGGTATTGCCATTCTTTATCGTATTATGCTTTGAAAAGTCTGCATGCTACATGCAAACTATCAATGAAGTATTTAGTCTGAAAAAAGTGAAGAAAATGTTCAGCAGCATGGTGTGTCACACTGGCTGGACTCAGTATGTTCTGCTAGTCTGGCATATAGTTACGCTGGCTGAAGCAAAGATATGTTCTCACAGTATCCTGAGTGGAAGACAAGTCAGGATGGAAACAGCGTTCTTTTTCCCATAAGGGAGTTCCCGCACAGCTTGCTTCTTACCTCTTTGTGTACTTGAGCTGTTTCCCTGGAGGCCTGTTTTTATTGAAACATGCTGCTAACATAGTATTTTTCTCCTTTGGGCCTATGTCCTGTTCCCCCCCTCCCCCCTCCCAGTTCTGTACTCCCAACTGTGTTTTTGTAAACAGCACACTGGCTTTTTTGCCTTTGTTTTTTCCTTATATCAGCCACATTGCTCTAGGTGCTATCATAGTCTTTTTGCCCTTGAAATTTGGACTGGAGAATGTTTATTTCAGATGTCTTTCACAATTGTATCTGAGAGATGAGGAGAGGAAAGAATACAGTTTCTGTTCAAAATCAAACAGGTTGAAATAGCAACTGATTGGATGATCTCAGTTTTTCAAATAACAGGTTTTTCCTGGGTTTACTTGTGTGGAACACTTGTTTAGGCACTGAGCTGTCATAGACACACTGTCTGCTGAAGGAGAAAGGAAATACATGATGAGAGTCATAAAATACAAGTCAGATGTGTTTATTAGTACAAATAAACTGGCCTTTCTGTTGGATTTACGTGAATGACAGACATAAACTATGTATCCTGCTCTATTTCTCAGATTAAGTATGGATTTGATAAATTGCTTTGTACTAGAATTGAGGAAATTCATGTGTCACCTAATTAAAATGTATTCAGAAATGTATTTCCCTGATTTTCACACAAATATAAACCAAATGCACCACTTCTTTTTTCCTCCCCACCCAGTTACTGAGCAACCTATTTATAGAATTAAATGTCTTTGGAATGCCTAGATAAAGAGATCTCCCCCCAAAATTACAAAAAAATCTTGAAGCTTAAAATTTAGTAATATTTCAGGATCCATGATTTTTAAATGGGTAATTTTTATGCAGAAAATCATATCTCAGAATCCTATGGTTTAGGCCCTCCTAATCTCTACCTCCATTCCAAGGCAGCTGCATTTCATTTAAGGTAGTCTTTTTCAATGAACTAATTTTTATAAGCAGAAAGGGGAGAGAAGTATTCTTAGTGACAAGGTGGAGCAGGACCTGTCTTGGGTTCTGGAAGACACTTTGAAAATTTAATTGATTCACTTTAAAACAATACCCTTGTTTCATTGTGGTTTTTATTATCTTTCTCTTATATGCTCTTAAGCTCACTGCTCTTCATACAAAAAATGAATAGAAACACAGCATTCATCCTCTATTTAATTACAGTAGCAAGTTCCAAGATGTTCTGAGCATCACCCACAACTCCCTTTGAGGGTAGTTAAGAAAGCAGGTGCTAAGCATTTCTCAAAACTTGATGCTTTCAGAGAATATAAAACAATCCCAAATTGTCTGACTGCTATTAATACAGGACAAAAATATGACACATTTTGCTTTTATCTCCTTTTTAAACCCTTTGTTGCCAACAGTACTTCCAGTCTCCTGTGTCCTGAAGAGAGGATATGAGCTTATTTTATATATGAAGACATTTTATAGCACAGTAACGGCACTTTGCCTTTGGGATACTCTAAGCAAACTGCATATTGATTTTCTTACCATGTTTCTCATTGTTTCCATTGGTCCTCAGAGCTGAAAGGTCTGGATTGTCAGCCAGACCTCTGGGCAAGGCTTGCTGCTGATTTGTGCAAGGGAATCCACTCCTGTCTCATCAGACACCAAATTTTTCCAGTTGCTGTTTTCACACAGTGAACTGATAGTAATTTGTGAGCCTTTTGTGGTCTTCTGAAGCATCCTCTGTGCTAAAGTCCTTGATGTGCAGTTGCTGGAATAAACCAGAGCTGAGCTGTAGTGTATTGCAAGACTGCCCAGTTGGTGTCCTGTAAACCTGAACCAACCCTAGCATAGTTCTGTCTGCTGCTTGAGCATTTTCCTGCCATCAAATAACATGAAGTGTATCTGCTATCCAGATATGGCATAAATTGCTATAAAGGAATCAAGGTCCTGTCAAGAAGTTCTAGTATATTATGCTAAGTACGAAGTTTTCATTAAGCCCAGAGGACTTTTCTCTTGATTATTTTTAATGCTACCCATTACATTGCTCTGCGGCTAGCAATTTATATGTACGTATTCTTACGCAAATAGTGATTCTCAAATTCTCATATGCATGCCCTTAAAACTTATAAAGAAACTTTTTATCATCTGTAGAGGGAAAGAAAGACCCATTTTTATCAGCCTAGCTGCCAGCAGCATCTTCTTTGCTGGTGACAAATCTACATTAGAAAGTTGTAACATCTTGTGAATAAAGTACTGATCTGAAACTCTGAAAAATTGGTTTCCGTCACCCAGTTCAGTCACAAACTTTCTCTGTGATCCTGAGCTTCACATGTACTCTTTGCTGTCTCTATAGAATTGAAACAGTGCTTCCTTTCCACAAACTGGTGGTGAGAAGATACAGATATTTAGGCTTACATGTATTAAAAAGTCATGACAAAAAGGGAAAGGAGAAGGAAGAGGGAGGAAGAAAGGAGGGGACCTATTCATGGCTTCATAGGATACTGTTATGGTATCTTTCCTTATATGCAGAATAGAAATATTTTTCAGACATATCTGTTTCTTCCTCATTGCAGTGTACAGTTCTATCATTTCTCTACAACACAGAACAAAGGATTAATAAGACTTCTTCCTTCCTTCCTAATAATTGTTGAAAGAGTTTTAAAATAATCACTCATTTGCTGTGCAGCTTAAATCCTCTATTCCAGTTGAATCCCCACATTCCCAACTGAGTTTTATAATAAATGTTTGCATGTGAAGGAAATAGATTTTTTGAAAGCATCAGCTATAAATATTGATAGTCTATATTAGGTTCTGTTTTCACATAGCCACATTGTTTGTTTGACTGTCAAGGAATTCTATTTTATTCTTCTGCAGGGAATAACCTTCAAATGTATGTATTTAAGAGGGGAAGAGCTCCAAATTGGGATGGTTAAAGCCAAATCATTGTGAATGCTCATTTTCATAAAAATTATATATCCTCAGAATTTGAATGTACTACTTTACAAGTACTTTGGACACAGTCTGCATATTTCATTTGTGTAGTCTTAGCAATATGGTATATCTTGTTGTGTAACATATGCTTGTGCATTGGTGGACCGTCTTCCAGGAGCATATCCTTGTACCTCCACCTGATGAAAAGGCTGAGCAAAAGGCCAAGATTTAGCTCTGCAAGTGTCCTCTAAGTCTTGTAAAGGTTCATGCTTATTCCAGTGAGAAATATGGGCAAATAAAATACATTAGGCTATAAATATTCTAATAAGTTTTAGTCATACATTTGACAATGCATTTTTCAGACATTCCCCTAAGTGCTTATAGTCTGATCAGATTGGTTTATCTTTGAGCAAATCCTGTACACTCCTTCATGGAATAAGAATGAGCATTCATGCAAGGGCTATAATATCCCATTCTCTCTCTGTCCTTCTCATACTGCTGTTAAATCCAGTATCAGAAATCCCAAGCTTACTCCTTCTGGAGAAGCTGCAAACGAAAGCCAAGTGATGTGCTATTCCCAGTGTATTCCCTTGAGCATTTGTGGAGCAGCCAGTGCAGAGAAGGATGGCCAGGGCACTCGGGGGAGCCTAACAACATGAATACAGATTGCAGTTCTCCCCTGTGTAATGGTTATGTACTTCCAAAATGCTAAAAGCCACCACCTTTACAATGTGAATACTTCTGGAGAGCATTTTCTATCACAAAAGAAATAGAATGAAAGTCACTGTATTCCTTATTAACTAGATTTTTCATAAATCAGAAAAAAGATAGCTGTATGTAATGGCAAGACTGAAAAGATGGGAAATGCAGAACTCCTGTTTTAGACTACTACTTTTCTTTTTCTTGTTATTACAGTGTTTACAACTTACTGAGATTGGATGAATGGGTATTAAATCTGTGGGTGAACACAGATTTCTACTTACAGTCAGGAAAGATTAGAAGAAAAGGCAATTTGCTCCTGCTGCTGTTTGCCTCTGACATGTTCAAGTGAACAGTTGCTGTTAGAATCAATATCAATTACCCGTCTTAAACATTTATGCTACTACTGTGAGCAGCTTAGGAGGGATTTTAACAGTAAAGCTGAGGGTCTTCTGTAGACAGAGTAATTTGCAATAGAGCAGAAGGTTTTGTGTATGGTTTGTTGTTTGAATCATCTTGATTTCGGGTGCTGTGCAATAGTAGTAGTGAGGGTTGGGAGGTGGATCTTGTTTTTTCTCTAGAAGGATTTAAAAGGTTATTGGGTATTCCTGCTAGGTTGCAAATGAAAACAGAAATCTTGGCAACTGCCAACTTATATTTTTGTTTATCCCTTCTAAATTGCAAGGATCACCTCTACATCTGAATTCTACAATATGGGTAAATTTGTACTGTATATGGTGTCCCTATAGGTTTAAAGCACAGAGTATAGTCACCTGCTTATTCATCCCTACAAATCTGCGAGTGTTACACTGGTGTGATCACTGACATTCTCCTAATTCAGTGGCATAGAGTGTCAGAATCTTAGAAAATAGCATAGGAAAAATGACTCCAGAAGTCTAACACATTCATTCTACTCCTGACGTGACAAATCATTGCTGGTTTACAACCTTTTGGGAATTAATCCCTATCTCTCTATCTGCACATTTGGAAATGCCTGTATGGCAAATGTAAGTCCACTGATAATAGTTTTGCTTTACTTAATTACTTTTGCCATCTCCTTAGAAATAACCTTGGACACTAAGGCTAAATTTATGTTACTAAGCTGAACAGCTTGAGGGCTTGGACCTGAGTGCTAGCGCACAATTATCTCTTCTGTAAAATTATTATCATGCTCCCTGGCACATTTTGGTGTGGCGATAGGCAGACTCCCAAATGTTGCCTGGACCTTAGGATGTCAGCGGTTAGCATGAGCTAGGAACCATCCCAACAGTCAGTTTTGACAGACGACCTTCATCAGGAAGAAAAGAGACTTTATCTATACGGATATGAGCCATGCCATGCCAGATGGCCTCAGATCCAGAGAATGGTCCGTGGGCCATTCTTCTTACTAGTATACATGTAGCCTTGAGATCTACAGGTAAGAGAGATGAAAAACCACAGCTCTGCAAATCCACATTGTCCAGGTTAGGCAATTAGTTGTAGCAGTTAATAAATTAAAAGCAAGGAAAAATAAAAGTATAAGAATCCAGAGAGAAATAAGATAGGATAGGAAGAGTATATAAGCATCTCTGATTGGTAGGAAGTGTAAAGGTAATTTAAGTATAGGTCCAGATAGTATTAAACTGACCTGCTATGTAAACAGTATAAAAATTAATGCAACAGCTGCTGGTCCCATGTGTTCATTACAAAACCAAGCCGAAGTGTAACTGAATATTGGGATATTGTCTATGTATGAATCAATTAACTAAAGCTAATAGGAAAGTTCTAATATTACATGAGGTTAGCAAATGTGTTTTTAATCTCCTGAACATTTACAGAATGGTTTATTATTTTCCTTCCTGAAAATCAGGGTGAAAAGTAAAAACACTAAAAAATTCCAGAGGAAGGAAATAGGGGTATGGTAATCAAAGTATTTCACTTAGATAATCATAAAACATTTTATTTTTGGAGTCAGTAATGTCTTGCTTTAACATTTTTTACTTAACATAGTTTCAAACTAAAAAGTGTCTATAAGTTCTCCATAAGAAAGCTGATCTTTTAATTTGTTTGTCAATTCTCAATTAAAACTTTTTTCCAAATCAATTGGGGTCAAGAAATTAAACCTCTCCTCATTCCTTGTTACAAAAATACCTGTTTTTGTGATAAGTCATTTTCGAAAGAAAATTGTTTCGCCTAAAACTTCCTAGCCAACTCTGCTAATACTTCTGGACTCATTGGTATTGAAAGCTCATTTTCAGGCAGAGTCAAAACCAAATTAAGCCTCTTGACTTGATTTGGTGAGAATACTACAGCTCTTTAGCATTGGCTGGATTTATGGTTATTTAAAGTTTACCCTTTCCCAACATTATTTGAATGTTTCTGCTTGTAATCTGGGTCATATTCAGAGGCAAGCTACTGCCAAGTTTCAGAAACTTGAAAAATTTCCAGGTTTGCATTCATTTTTATTTATTAACCCGCTTCTTTTATGTTTGAATAATATGAATCTGCTATGCACTGATTTATAATTATTATATTCAGTTCTATGAAAGCATCTGCCTCCAGGGGTTAATGACTCATTTTGGTGTCCCATACTGTAGCTGGACACCATGTTTTCCCAAGGAACTCTGAAAGGATGGACTGTATGTAGAGGGCCAAGGGAGGTTCTGGGTAGGAACAAGAGTCTTTTTTACACCAAGAGCCTTAAATGGGTTAGAATAAAAGTCTGGCATCAAAAACAACCAACATGGAAGACAAGTCTTCTAGACACAGACAGCGCCTAGTGAATTTGATTTTGAAAACAGTAGCAGTAAAACACTGCTTTGAATTGCAATATATAATCTGTGAGTAATACAACTATTGTCACTTAATTTAAATCACTCTTCAGGCTTTCAGAATACCTCTTAAATAGAGTCTGCCCTTATTCCTTGTGCATGCCTAAGCTTGTTAAAAACTTTAAATGGAAAGAAGTGATTTTACTGAGCAAGGAAAAATCATAGACAATAAATTATCTGGTGATCTCTTGGGTCTTGTAAAGGTGGAAGCAGTATGTGTTGCCAGTACAACTTCCCTGACTCTTCCAGCTTCTCAGAAGACATATTAGCATCTTAGATGATATGGGCATATTGTTCACCCAATGTCTCAGCTGTTTTTAGTAATTTGTATCAGGAGACAAAGCAACAATTTATGGAATATATTTCCAGTGAGGTATATACAAGCACTTAGAAGGTAATTTTCATTAATAGTTATAGAAGATGTACGTTCTGTTCCCCACATACCCAGCTGAATATTTTCTCTATACAGCTCTAGAGCAAGTAATTACCATAGAACTGTTTAACAGCTAAGAAGTGACTGCAAGGACTTTTCTCTAGCCCCAGTGTTTGCAAAATTAGCTACTTTTTGACTGTATATTTATTCATAAAGTGAGAGGAAAGATTATCAGCCCCAACTTCAGTAATAAAACAGTGCTTTTATAGTAGCCATTTATGTCTCAACCTGTAGAAGGGTGAATACTAAAAAATGAAGTGCTTTCATTGATTTTTGATTTTAAGCCAGCATTGGAGGTTGTGTTACAGATGCTGTAGAGATTTTCCAGTCATTTCATTTGAGCTGCTTTGGATGGTATTCTCTAATTCCAGCATAGATGGTGTCCACAGCTCTGTGGAACAGCTCTGTTAGAATCAAATCTTTGATTCCTTTAGGTGAATAGCTGTTGTCAACCCTCTTGGATTTGCATACCCTTAAAATTTGGGTAGGAGAGGTGCATTTTTCCAGTTCTTCCTAATTTGCAAATTTAAGCTACTAACAGTAGATATGATTTTCTTTGCTAGGTTCTGGGGACCACAAAAAGTAGTCATAGGTATTCCAGGGCCTTGTGGACATACAGTTAAAAAGTGCTACAGTGGAGAGAAAGCAGGGATGAAAGAGGCTGTATTTGTATTGTTTATCCAGTTCCATATCACACTGCCTGACATAATGGCTTTCATTTATGACCCAGTATTGTCCCCCAAAGACTTTATTCATTAATATACGTAAACAAAAACACAGCAGGACAAATCATCATTGGACATGAATCTTTGCATCTTGGAGAAGTTTGCATTTTCTGAGAACCCAGCTATGACAGCATTGTCTAATGAAATTCAGAAGATTCAGACTTCTCCACATAGAATCAATCATTCGTCCAACAATATCCAACCAATATTATTTACTTCCTCCTACTACTTACTGCTTACTCCTTAGCAATGCAAAGAGGCTTGTATATCAACTTTTTTGAAATTAGAATTGGAAATGGTATGGATTATTAACATTTCTATGTACAGAAATGGCAAACATTTTATGTTTAAGCAGAAACATGCAGCCACATTTGCAGTGTCTATATGATAAGTAATATAACTGTTGTTTGCTTTCAGCTCGCTATGTAGCTACTTTATGTTTGATAAAGAGATTGTGACTGGACAGCCAGAAGGAGAAATGTCTGAAGGCCCTGGAGACACAATCCATGCCCATATGGCCTCTTGTTTTGCCTCCTACACTTAGGGTCAAGTGGCATCCTTTGGAGAGAGGGGGAGATTGTTTATATGCCCTCAGGGAAGCAGCATGCTGAGCTCAGAGAAATATTTGAAGAGCAAGTGGAGCAGGCAGAGAGAAGCAGTGGGGGGAGTCTGTAGCATGAGCAGAATAGCTGCTGAGAGGAGCAAGGGGAAGGCAATCAGGACTCTGAGGTGGTGGAAAGGAGAGTTTCCTAGGGACACTAAAAACACTGCATAATGTTTGCTACAACCCAGGAAACAGCTGCTTTGGTTGGCCTGAATGTAAGACTAGGGCAGAGGACATGACTTTCATGGACATAGTCAATATGGGGGAGATTTCTTTTTAACACCTTTTATTTTAACCTGTCTAATCACCGGATCTGAGTTGCTTCTGTTTTAAAGTTACATTGTTCTATTTTTTTGTTGAACAAAATATAGCTTAGAGCTTGAAAGCCCTTTAACTGTGTTTGGTGTTCTTCCTTTAGAAAAATGATCCAAACAGCTCCACCTCAAAGCTAACTTAAAGTCTCATCACAGTTTGCAAGAGCTGACATTCTAGCTCATAGAAACAAATCAGGCTTTTCCTCAGCAAGCTTTTCTTTTTTTTTGAGCTCTGTTTAGGAATAAATTAACCTTAAACAGGAGTAAATCTTTTCCTGTCTGTGTTTAATCCAGTCCTATGATCCTTACGGGAGAATCTTGCCTTTGTTCTCTCCTGTTCTGACAATGGATGGCATCTAAGCAGGAGGAGCAAACCCAGCTGAAGTTGGTTGCTAATGCACCAACGAACAAGTGGCTCATTGTATGATCTTTAGAATTCAAGTTCTTATATTTATGCGCAATTAATTTTTACACAATTGCACAACAGAGAAAATGGTGTGACGGTGTGCTCCTTTCCCGCCCTGATGTGCTCTCTCCCCCTCAACCTGACCTCCCTGTAAACAGCATGTATGCAGGGGCTAATTGAGTATGAGCCAACTAAGGCCCATCTAGCATGCAAATCTGACTATGAGTCAATCATCTCTCCTCCCCCCCCCATAAATAGGGGACAGCCCAGAGCCCTTTGAGCTCTCCTGCACAGCAGCAGGCTGCACTGCAGAACCTCCTCCTGAGCAGGGATGCAGGATGCCTCTCAAGGTTACTCCTCGACGTTGAGAGATTCCTTACCTGCAACAGATCCTTGGTAAGTGTTTAATAGCATGCTGAACTTCTGCAAACTTCGCGAAACTTTGCTGACTTATATCTCTGATTAATTGTGCACATAATCCCTTAGACATAAACTGCTGACCAAGTCTGAGACTGGGATTGGATCCAGACACACCCAGGCTCTGAAGGAGTTTAGAAAGCAAGGGGGTCCTTTCTGAACCTCGTGACTCAACGGGAGGGTCTCCGTTGTGCATGCATCTAACCCTGTCCTTCATGCAGTAAATAACTGAGTGAACCTCACCAATCGAACCTCATTAAATCATTCTTATTTACGACTGAACTTCGTTAAGTCTCTATCTTACCACGATAAGCATAGTGCTGCTTCCCTCTTATGAGTGAAGTGCATCACTTCTTCGTGACAAATGGTCAAAACAACTTTTAAATCATACATCTTTGAAATTGACTGTAGCTTGAACCCAGCACTTTGTTGCTGCTTTTGTTACTAAACTAGATGAAGAATTGTATATAGTAACTGTCTAGAGCAATTTTAAGACTTGATATTTGAGATGGATTCAGTCTTGAAACATAAAATACCACAGAGGAATCTGAATGAAACTCTGCACATCTATGCACATCTATTTACTTGGAGTAAACAACACATTCTCATGTTTTGAAATCCCTTGATATCTGTCGGAGTGGGGGGACGGGCCCGGAGTAACGATGAGTCTCAATGTGAGTATGGTCGTTCTCCCTTTATTCAAGCTTTTACAGAGTATATATAGACAATGAGCAGAAGCTTGTGTTAGTTACAATGCTACTATTGGTTAAGGCCCCCTGTATACGCGCGATGTGCCGCGACAGGATTGGTGTCGGCACCGGCGATGTTCCTGTTTTCATCGTTTAGAGGAGACTTCAAGGACAGCAGCTTGCCCACACGCTGAGCCTTATTCCATGTAATCGTAGGCAGGATTGCTCACTTTTAACAGATCATGGCCCTTTTGGCCTAACCATTCCTCCACAGATATCCTTATGTATTGCTCTGTTAGGTCATTTGATATAAATAATAGCTTTTGCAATTTCTCTTTGTTAAGGTAGTGTGTAGGTAGCTGGTAACTTTGAACCCGTGGGCAGGAAGAAGGGGCAAAACATGTGGTTCCTCATCTTTGGTAAGAGTTCACAAGTCAAAGAATTCTGCCATAGTGCATTTGAATCAAAATAAATACATGTATTCAAGGAGAATTTGTTCTGTTAAAACATTTAGATCTCCGCTTTAGAAAACTGGGATTTCTAGGGTACCCTGCTATCATCTCTAGTTTCTGTATTTTTCTGCACTCCTGCTTCCTCTGTAAGGCATTTGCACTGCAGACATAGGCTATGCTGGGTACACTGTCCTATATTTACAGTCCTTCTTCCTTGAGAACTCTTAGAAGTGTCTCCAGATGATCTTTGAACTTGTGCATGTGAAACAAAGATGGAACGTAAAGCAGCATCCACACACACTTGGTACCTGTTCATCGCAGTTCTCTAAATGTCCAACCTGGTGATACAGCAATCGAGTAGTAAGTACTACTTTTAATCTACAAAGGGGGAACATCACTGATAGCTGCTGTGAGAGGAAATATGGAATGTTTCCAGGCTGTATCAAAATGCTTGAGAATAGCATGGAGGACAGATTTTCTTTGAAAGAGGGTGATAGATTAACCTAAATGAGTCCCTGAGGCTTGTTTAAGACACTCTGGATGTGGCAATTAAGATTAAATGCACAAAGCAACTTTATTTAGTTTTGCATAATATATTCTTTCTTCTGCTTCATGATGTACAACAGAAGTAATTTTGAGAAGCGGTTTGTCTAATTTGCGGAAGGGGAACTTTGTGTAATATTTCCAAACACTGAAAGCATCGGTGATATATGCTTAGTGTTACATATAATAGTTTTTCAGGCTCCATTACTTATAAAGCTACTGAAGGATAAACATTTGGATTAAATTCCTATTAAAAACATGAATTATTAAAGATTTATTATCTCTATGAAGAAATTTTCATATTATAATTATGATTTGCTTAAATATTTATTGAAAATAAATAGAACTGTCATGTTTTGATATCAAATCCCAGAAGGTTACCAGGAGTATGATTTGATGGATACATGCTTAGAAGGCAAAGGGACAGCAGTTGAATTCCTAATGCTGCCAATGACTTGCTCTGTGATGTTTGGTGAGTCATTTAACTTTTATGACTGTTTCCTTATATTATAATTGCCCTAAGGATCTCTACTGCTACTGTAAGATTGTCTCAACACCCCATGAGAGCTTATGTTTTCTAAACATATCTTTAAACCTCTGAGAAAAGTCATCACTATGACAAGATAACAAATAGACTGAGCTTATCATCCACATCCCACTCCTTCAAATATGATCCTCTACTATCCGTATTCAGGTTTTAAAGCTTGGTGTAAGAGGAATAGCTATTCTTTGAGTCCTACAATTTGTTTTTGAATTCATGGCTGTCTCTGTTGCCTGTTCTCCAAAATAGTTAATCTGCAGTCAGCATAGTGGGGTATTAAAATGGGCTGTGTCTTAAAAGCTTAGTAATTGTACAGGGATGTTGCAAATCTTGAACTTCCACTCTGCAGGAGACAGTAAGTAGTCACTCTGCATAGTTCTGATCATACATCTGTATCTTTTTGATGGAACTATCCTGATACCATTGCACTTTTGAAAATTACATTTAAAAAAAGAGAGATACCTACAAAACATTAGTAGTCTTTGCATAAAGATAATTTTTCCTCTTTTTAAATGTATGCTGTAATTTCAGAAGTAAGATGCACATCAGTTTTACCTGGATGATCTTTTCAGGAAGAACAGTATGAGTCTTTTCTAAAACCATAAGATGTGAAAGGCACAAAAGAAAAGCATCTGTGAAACTCATATCACTAGTTTTCACTCTGCAATTTTTGAAAATGGACAAGATTAAATAAGAATTTTATCTACACTATTGGAATGACTGCAGTTACTTGTTGATATACACAATTAATTGGTGTCAGATATTCCAAAGTGAAAACCACAGCTCCACAATCACAAAAATCATTGAAATCACAACTTCTGAAATTATGAAGGTACACTAGAGTTTCTGGCTTTCCATCAGGAATTCAGTGGCCAGGAATTACTTCCCAAGAAAGCTACAACCTAATTAAGAAATAAAAGGAAACAAAGAAAGAAAGTCAGGAAGAAATGTGCTAAAAGAAAAATGCTTGTAATTTCCCATTTGAACTTGGCTGGAAAAAGAGGTGTTCTGTTAAGTAATGGAAATAAATATAACTTTCTTTTGTAGCTATGTCTGTGTTTCTCTTTGCTTCATGACTAGAATTTACTTAGACATGTATCTCAAAGAATATTATACTGGAGGGATAGAGGTTGTTTGAAGTGTGTCTACAGATTTGGGGGTTTGCTGCAGAAGCTATGAAAGTATGATCTGCTAAAACTGTTTTATGTTACATTGGGGGAGGGTCTAAAGTGGAACCCACCCTTTGATTTAAACTGCTCAGTCTGTTGAACCTGTGGTATTTAAAATAGGAACTCTGAGCAGCCTTAAATATGCCTACCTCCAGAGCTGCCTGTTCACCCCTAAGAAATTCAGTACAAGTTCTGAAGTAGTTAATGAATGCAAGATGAGGTTCAGTTGTTGTGTCTTGCTCCCTCAGTTATAGAATTTGTTTCATATATTCTTTCTTTTTCTGTGAAATATTTGCTACATATCTATAGTAAGTTTAACAATACCTATCATCCTCACTCCTAAAGCATGAAAAACTAAAATGTTCTCACAATGTAGGAGAAGTGTACTTTAACAAAGCACTTAAAAGGCACTGCATTAATATTGTCTGCAATTACTATCGCAAAGGATTAAAAGGTATAGTTTTTTATCTGTCATTAATATGCATTGGATTGATGTTAAAATTTCTGTTGTAAGGATTTCCACAGTGTTTAATTTGAGAACAATATTTTTGGAAATTTTAGTAGGAAACTTTCCCTATAATATAAGGAAGAAAATTTAATTTTTATCCTGTTAAAGAAAAAGTCATGCTATTGTGAACAATTACAAATAACCTTCATTAGTGTTTATATATTACTTTTAAAAAGATGTGAAATTTCACTAGGTAAAGATCAGAGCTGAAAAGTTTGCACTGGCACCTCGATCTGTGTTCTAAGTGGTGGTTGTATTCTAAAATCTTTCTTGATGAAACTGATAGCTATATTCACTGATTTTTTCAGGCTTTTCTTCTCCAGCCTGTGTGCTGTGTTCAGTGAGGTAAATGTTCCCTAAGCATTTTATAAGAATAGCTCAAACAATCTCCTCTACCCATTTTAACATGGAAATTACACCTAATCTGCATATAAATTAAAACATAACAGATAATGAACCATATAAAATGGGCAACTTTTCCTTTTATCTTTTATTTTGATTCAACCACTGTTTTGGTTCCTATTTGTACTGTATCCCAAGGGTCTCAGTGACAATTATCATTTCTGCCTGTTTTCACTCTCTAATTTTAGATAATACAGCAGAGAACTGTGTAAACATTGTATGTAGTTTTTGGCAACAGAAAATAATTACAGGATATGACATAAGTCAAGTGTAGAAAAATAGGACAGATAATGGTGCCACAAAAAATACAGATTTTTTTCACAGAAATGACTAAAATACAGGATAGAGATAGTTAAGCAGACTTTATACTAGCTTGTTTGTATGCTGATTGCTATCTGGCCATAGACATATGAAATCTAGTCCAAAACCAATCTGATTAGTGTGTTAGATTAGCTCATTTGTGCCCCTGCCAGCTTCCTAAGGATAGCTGAACTAGCTAGTTTAAGAGAAGCTCCTCTCTGTCTTTTCTACACTGTGAGCACCAGCATGACGGTTGTGTAGACATGCTTCAGACTGTAAGTTAAAATGAGAAAGGATTTGACTGTGTGATCTGTTTCATGCCACAGATACCACTGTCTTGGAAGATGCCACCTTTTACTTCAGTTGTACACAGTTATTTCCACAGCCTTTCTGCTGTTGTTAAGGTTTGAACCTCAACAATCTGGTGCATGTTGGGAGACATACTTGGTTTCTCTGAAATGATTTAAAAAGATAAAGTTACGTACATTCTAAAGTATCTGTAGGACTAGTCACCAGCATCATAATTTGAAAGTCCTGTGAGAGTAGATTTCTGCTTTCTTGAATTTCTTTTTGAGTTCTGGGAGAAGAAACTACTTGTGAAGAACATACCTATACATTTTTAAGCTATATTTTGATGACTTGAAAGACCATTTCATATTTCTGGTACTGCACAGGAAATTCTGATGTTGAAATGCTGATCTCTTCTGTATTCAGAGGAGAAGTTAAAAATAGAGGAGGGATGAGGTTATCCTAATAAAATGGAAAATTCAGAAAAAATATTCAGGAATGTTTAATTCCTGTTTGGTATGACACTGAAATGCGTTTGTCCAGACTACTCTAGTGCTGCACAGATGTTGTAGATAGCTTGCTGTGGGGCTCTATTCTCCTTTAGAAGTTGAGTCCCTCTGTCAGGCAGAAGTTGTACACCCATGACACACTGGCGGTTCAGGCAAAAGGAAAAACACAAGGCCTTATGAGAGATATAAACTATTAAAGAAGCCTATTATAAAAATAATATAATCACAAGGTTCCTAAACTGCATTTTCCTTAATTTGCCATAATATGATCTTTCTGTTCTCTGTAACACTGGGTCCAAAGCTGAGTCCCTCCCAAACAACGCCCAAACTCTTCACAAGGTACAAATAGACATTGTATGACTCGTGTTCGGTTTCATCATAAGAAAGCCAGGATCAGCTATTTGCAGAAATAGAGACTGTAAAATCAGTTACGGGAGTGTAGCTGAAGATATGCCAGCTGTTCATGTCTGACTCAGGCCATTTGGCTTTCAGATCTGGATGAGAGCACAGCCTGGGTCATTAGCTGCAAACTGCAAATACATCACCTGAGACACAACTACAGTCCCAGAGGAACCAGGACTGATGCTTCCAAGTTTGTGTCCACACAAGTCCTGGAATTGTAGATACCCACAGTGTCAAAATGAGAGATCCTTTGAGGAACCCCAGCGCTGAGTGGAGACACACTACAATGCCTGCTGCTTTGACAAGCATTCCAGCCAGTAGCACTGCATGGGCAGATTCATATCAAACTATTCATATCTAAACCAAAACAGTTTTGTTTTTGGTTTTTTTTAGAATGACACATAATTATTAGAATATGCAGTTTAATTTTCTACAATTTAAAATGCAGGTTCTTTACATTCTGTTTAAACATGAATTTGAAAAGAAGCCCTCAGAATCTAGTATAGTATTTCTTTGCATTTCTCCAGTCTGAGAAGCACATAAGCTTTTTGGTAAAAAATCCAAGGACAGTCTGTGTTGTATTGCCATAATGTGTAGTTTTTGTTTTTTGACTCTGATAAAAATTACATTTTTTTGGTTGTTCACAGTTAATGTATGCTAGTAAAAGGGATGTGCCTGGGCAGCAGGGAGGAAGGCCGCACTTTTGTCTTGTGTGAGTGCTGCATGGCAGGCCAGGTGAAACTCTTTGGAAAGGAGATTACATGCTTTCTGGGAGGAAGTGTGTTCTCATCACAGTGATAAAATTAGACTGAAGTTTAAACGCTACCTTTTTTTAAGCTTTATTTTTTCCTAGTAACTTTTATTTGGAATTTATAAACAATTGCAGATGTATTGGTTTTACCCAATTTCATGGATTTCCTGCTAATGTCTTGTAGAACAAGAGCAGTTCATGAAGCAGTGGATGAGATGCACTGATCTAGTAACTAACGGAACATAAGGAAAATTGATTTGCATTCTTTCCATTGCTGCTTAGACGCTATGTGGCTGTGGCCCAATCTCTTCTTTTCCCTGTCCTTTATTTCCTTTAATTTTGTCCTCTCTCTCCTTCTTGTTTATGCATTTGGTAAGCTGTTTATGGCTCCCAGTGTGATCTTGTAATGCTGAACAGGATGGACTGATCTCAGCTAGAGCATCTAGGCAGTACTCTAATACACATACCAGTGTGTGTCACTCGTAGGATGCGGTGTACAGTTTTGCAGTCTACCCTGGTAGTTCCTGGGTTAATAAAGAAAAATAGGCATATTCTGTACAGCAGATAGTTTTTAGCACTAGCGCATAAGATGACAAGTAATCCAGACAAGCATTAGTATGGGCACCCTGTAAGTGATGGACAGTAGTGAATTTTCAGTAACACCATAACAATTTTATGAAAGCCGTAGCAATGGATTATGGTATTGATCTACATTGAAAACTCCGCAAGATTCTTCAAAGGGATGACATAGCCATATTTTTAGTCACATTATTAACAAAAAGTTACTACAAAACTTCCTGAATTTTATCTTTTATCTTTTTACTAGTGATTATGGATAGAGATCGATGATTTTTGTGTCTTCAGCAATGATTTTGCTCTAGGTAGGAAGACTGACGCAGAAACACTCATATTATTCTTAAAGGGTTGAGTGCCAAGAATTATCTGAGATGAAATCACAGCCCTTTAAAGCTCTTCCTTTTTTCTTCAGTATGGTTTTCAGGATTTCATCTTGTGCTAAGAGTAAAAGTGGAAAATCTTTGGTAAAACAGATAGGTTAGTCAGTGAGGGGTAGATACACAGAAAATGTAGATTAAGTAGAATGATTAACAGTTGATTACATCCAGTATTTAGAAACTCAAAGCCTTTCTTCAGCTGTTGACTCGTGTTTCAGCATTTTAAGAAATTACAGTTCACTACATGTCTAATGGCTTGTTTTTGTCAATACACAGCTCTGTTGGGAATGAATGACTTCAGGCAAAGCCTATGCAGCAGAATTCAGTGCTATGCAGAGATCCTCACCCTTGCTCTGAACCAGTTAGGCTGGAGCCTCATCGTAACAAAGCCTAATAATGTCCAAGAGGATCTGAAGAGTTAAAGAGAAATCAGTATTCCTCTGATCATATCTCACTGATCAATACTGGCCAGTTTGAAAAGATATTTCAGAGCTAAATATATGTTCAAGGTAGCTAATTCTGCCACATAAATGAATAGGTAATGTGGAGTTTGATGCAACACCTTGAGCCTAGTATTAGGAGAACAATCAAAGAAAAAAGATTCTTAGCTACTTGAAATTAAAATTCCACTTCACATTTTTGCATAAATTTTCTTTAAATTCTGAGAAGGAGGATGAGACCTGCATTCACTAAAGCTTATATCCCCTTGAGTATGGTGTTCAAGGAGAAAGAGAAGACAGTAAATAAATTAGTTGTCTATCACAGGGTCTGTTCTAACCCTAGGGAGTTTAGGTGCTTTAAGAGGATATTCTGCCTTCGGATATTCACAACAGCCTTCATTTTCAATTATTTATCTGGTTTAGTATAAAATGGAATTCGCATGTTTCCTCCTCCCTTCCAGGCTCTCCCCACCCAAACTCCATAATTTTCATTTGACTGTTGAGACACATACATTTGTACATAGTGTGAGAGATATTTCAGAATATCTCACAAATTAGGAGATACTCATTGCTATACTTCCTAGCAGCAAACTGGGGAACAAACATGGCAATCAGAGTCACAGTACATTTACTTGTCTGCATTTGCTCCGGGAAAAAGATTAGTTCTAGTAGCAGATTACTTTTCCCTTCATGCTTGCTCATTTCTGAGGTCTGGCACAATGCAAAGAAACCAACTTTTTGTATATTTCTCATTGCCATTTCTTTATTCCCCTGCAATGCAAATGGGAAGAACAACAGTATCTCCACAGAGACTTTTCTACACCTCTTCTGTCCTATATTATGCCTTGCAGATAACGGAACCTGCAAGGAATTAAAAGCATTCTGTATTTCTTTGCTCCCCAGAGGATGTGGAAGACAAGAAACAATCTTGCCTTTAAAAGATAACAACATTGTATACATTTTTTTAAACAACCTAGAGGATTCTATGGCAGATGTATTAGAGATTAATGCAGAATTAAAACCTCAAGAATGTCTTAAATTCTTTAAATTAAAAAATAATTTTAATCTAACCCTGAAGATCTTGCCCCCAGTCATAGCAATAGAATTTTCAAAGGAAGAGTTACACTACAAAAACAGTAGGTGATATTCCTTTTATTATTTAAACCTTTGTTTATTGCAGTTTTAACACACTATCTGTCATGTATTTTCATTTTACAGTACAAGAGCTGCAACATAACAGAATATCAATAAATCTCAGGGCTTTTATGGGCATACATTATTTTTACAAGATTGTGCTCTTAATGTATGATACCTTTTTTCTCTAATCTCTTTTCCTCACAGAGAACCACTATACATACTAAGTAATTGTGCAGTGCTTAAAAATGAGACACAAGGCATTCAGCTAATTGTTACCTTTTGAATACTTTAGATATATTAATTGTAAACATTCTTAGGTAGCAAAGTTAGAAGAAGCATTTTATTGACTGATGTCCAGCGTACATCACTGGAGAATTATTTCTGTGCGTAAAGTCAACATAAAAGGCTGTCTCAGTTTGAGAGTAATACATTATTCTTTTTCTATCATAAGAAAAACATTCCCTCCCGCCTCACCCACAGCACCAAAGTTTTTTATGCATTCAAATGATACTGTAAGTCCTGAGCTAGCTTTTCTTCCTGCTGGTATTGTACAAGTTGCTGTCCCTAGCTGACACTTCCTTTCTTTATTGGTAAACCATGAAAAAGAATCATAAAATCTAACAGGACTATGACACCATCTGATCTTCAGTTTCAGTACCCTGCAATGAGGTTGTGTAAAATTTTCTTCCCTGTTAAGTGGGAATATGGTATCTCTGTTGCACAGAAGGATGGTCTAGGTTCAAACAGGCAGACCATGAATAGAACTGTCTAATGTCTTCCCATAAATTTGGTGGATTCTCTGTAGGAGAAGAGCTGGAGGGAACTAAGAAATACTTTTTATGCCTTTTGGCAAATATAAGCACTACAATTTTCTGGCAGTTATATATATCAAATAACTACTTTGTACCTCAGCGTATTAAGCTGATCTTTTTCACCTGAAATGAAAAATGATCTATGACTCTTGAGTTCCTAAACTTGGATACTAACAGTACTCCAGGAAGGAAAGGATCATACAGGTGTATCTCCCACATGGAATATTAAACATGTTTTTTAAAGTAAACCTCCTCTGAATGTTCCCTGATCTTCTGTTGTTCTTTCCAAAGAAGTGGCCCTTGACTAATAATTGTGATTCTAGTATATAAAACTCTCTCCTTAGGACAGTCACCGTAATCATGTGCACAATGTTCTTAATGACAAATCTTATCTTTAAAGAGTTATTAGATTTTGTTTTTAATTTAACTCCGAGTAATACCATAGATAAAAGTAAAGATTGGTTTAATCAGGGGCACATGCAGAAGATGAAAAAGTCACGATGCCATCAGGTCAAATGATGTAATGGTGATACTTCCTGTTGGAGTAGTAGCTAAAAGCTTGTACATGCTACCTGTACTGACCTGCCACCTGTACTAAATTTGTGTCTGTTCTCATGCCCCAAAGTGCACTTTTCATCACTTAGAATGCTTTAGAAGATGTAACACTTTGGTGACACTTTGTCTCAGATGATTATTAATAACTTAACTCTTCAGTCTGATGCTGAATGAGAAGTGTGTGGATGTATCAAGTTAAGAAAGTAATGACACATATCTCCGTGGAAATAAAGCTACAAGGGTGTAGACCATAATTTAAGCAGTCTTCAGCAATTTCGAAGCTAAAATTTTAAGCCATTACATGTTTCTCACACTTTAGAAGAGTGTCCTGCAATGTAAAGAGAAGTTACATTTCCTTTCTTTCCTGGGGAGAAAATATTCAATTAGCATGGATATTCAGAATTAGCAACAGTAAGTGCAAAAAAAAACACCAGCAAGGATTTGTGGAGGACCTGAAATTACTTGTCTGAATAAATCAACTTTGTCACTCTGCTTGTCCAGGCTAGAATAACTTTTTTTAGTGTAGCCAGAAGATTCCTTGTCTTTCTCTGGTAGCATTCCTTGGCCATTCTGCTGATGAATCTAGTAAACATTATCATTAGATGCAGGGAACTAGTTCAGAAGATCTATTGACCTCATTCATTATGGCATACTTATCTGTCCACTCCCTACAGATTCATGTCTTTGTAGCAATAACTTTATTGTCTTTTTATGGTCCCATATCTGCTTACTTGAAGATCATATGATGTAAGATCCTTGAAAGTTTAGAGTAGATGAAGATGTAATTAATGTGGAGAAGACACTTTAAGAAAAGTAGGTGCAAACATAACTAGGCTTCCTAAATTCTCTTAATTTCTGTGAAAGAAAAGAGGAAAGGGAGAAACTTTTGAACCAAATTTAATAATATATTAAAAGGATTAAACTGCATAAATACAGCATTTGCCTATGTGGTCTGCATTAAAAGACAGAAAAAAAGAAATGGCTGAGACACATACTTGAGTTTGTCACTGTAATGGCATCTTTGCATCAAAATAGGGCAAAAAAGAAAACCTCTTTAGAACTGTACTATTCAGTGCTCTTTTCCGTGTGGGAAAATGTGGGCATGCTACTAAATTGAGCAGGGGCCCTGGTAACAAAGGATGCAGAAAAGTTAGAGGTACTAAATGCCTTCTTCACTTCAGTCTTTATTAGTAAGACCAGCTGTCAGGAATCCTAGTGCCCTGAGACCGGAGGGGAAGTCTGGAGCAGTGAAGTGTTACCTTGGTGGAGAAGGATCAGGTTAGTGAGCACATAAACAAATGTCATACAGAGGTCTGTGGGTCCTGACAGGATCTACCCATGAGTGCTGAGGGAGCTGGCAGATGTCACTGCGAGGCCACTCTTGATTGTCTTTGAAAGGTGGTGATCAGGAGAGATTGCTGAGGACTGGAAGAAAACAAATGTCACTCCTATCTTCGAGAAGGTCAAGGACAGTCTGGGGAACTGTAGGCCGGACAGCCTCACCTCAGTCCCTGGGTAGGTGATGGAGCAGTTAATCCTGGATTCTACTTCCAGACATGTGAAGGACAAGAAGGTGATCAGGAGTAGTTAGCATTGACTGAAATTGTGCTTAACCAACCTGATAGTCTGCTATGGTGAAATGACTAGTTTGGTGGATGAGGGGAGAACAGTGGGTGTTGTTTACCTTGACTTTATTAAGGCTTTTGACACTGTCTCTCATAACATCCTCATAGATAAGCTGATGAAGTACAGGTTAGATAAAAGGCCAGTGAGGTGGATTGAACTGCTGAGGCAAAGGGTCCTGATCAGGAATAACCCCATATACCAGTATAGGCTGGGGGGCAACCAGCTGGAGAGCAACTTTGCAGAGAAGGATCTGGGAGTACTGGTGGACAGCAAGGGTATTCTGGGCTGCATTTGGCAGAGTGTTGCCAGCAGATCGAAGGAGGTGAAAAATGTCTCCCATCTCCCTCTACTTAGCACTGGTGAGGCCATGTCCAGAGTGCTGTGTCCCATTCTGGGCTCCCCAGTACAAGAAAGACAGAGAATACTAGGGCAAGTCCAGCAAAGGGACAGAAAGATGATTAATGGAGCGTCTGGAGCATCTCTCATATGAGGAGAGACAGAGACAGCTGGGACTGTTTAGTGTGGAGAAGAGAAGGCTCAGGCGGAGCCTTAACAGTGTTTATAAATATCTGATAGGAGGTTGTGAAGTGGACAGGGCCAGACTATTCTCAGTGGTGCCACTGACAGGATGAGAGGCAATGAGCACAAACTGAAATGCAGGAAATCCCATCTGAACACAAGAAATCACTCCTTCATTGTGAGGTGGTTGAAAATTAGAACAGGTTGCCCAGAGAGGTGGTGGCGTGCCCATCCTGAGAGGTATTCAAGACCCAACTGGACGTGGTCCTGGACAACCTTCTCTAGCGGGCCCTGCTTGAGCAGGCAGGTTGGACCAGATGATCCCTCGAGGTCCCTTCCAACCCCATATTCTGTCATTTATGCTATCAGTCTTTTTTCCTCTCAAAACCTTTCACTACATATTATCAAGAATTTCCACCAGAGTCCTGGACCTCCTTTTTCCTTTCTGCTGAGCTATTATTTCATGCTTGGATTGTCTTTTCTTATACGATACAACCATATCTGCATTAGCTAATATCCAGCTTTACTCTGGTTATCTGTAACATTATTGTTAAGGTTATCTTCTAATGACCATACAATTACACTGTACTCCTTAGCAAGTTCAAGTTGCTTTGATCCACCTATTGGGAGTGGTATTTGGTGCATCATACATGTGACTTAGAACTCAGTCCTAATAATCAGCCTGAGAAGATGGGATACAAAGAGTGGAATTCTGCTCTTCAACCATTACTTCTTTTTGAATATGATGCAGGAATAACAATATTAATACTGAAGGCATTTATTGCGCAATGAAATTCTCTTTGCAGTTAACTTTCCCCTCAAAATTTTAGGAAGGCTAATAGCCATTGGAAAGTGAGATTTAGTTTTTTTATAAACTAATGCCCTTTTATTTGTATAAGCTAGTGTCCATTTATAAACTAATGTCCTTTTCGTCTAAGAAATAGCATTCTTTTTCCCCCTGTGGAAGAACTGATATTCACCAAGGCAACTTACACAAGGGCTTTTTTCAATGACTTTGATTTCCTTCAAAAAGCAGATACTTTTTAGGCTCAGAAGTTCAGACCCTCAGTATTCAAGCTGTTCTCTCTCATACTTTTCTACCCCCCGCCTTTTCTTTTCCCTCCTTCTCTCTCTTAATTTAAACCTGTGGACAAAGATCTCACAGGTTTCCCTGCCACCTCCTGAGCCTAATTATGGGAGTGAAGGTATTTCTTTTCATCTGTCAGTGTAGACAGCTATTTCCCAAAATTTCCTCTAGAGGCCAATGATAACCCTTTCCTTTACTGAAGTGAAAACCAAAGATTGTTATGTGACTAGCTAGCTTGATCTTTCATTATGCGAACTATCCACTTATCACTGTTTATTCAAAACCTTTTTTATTGCACAATGTGACATGCAGTGTGATAATGCAGAGAGGTTCATCTTGTTACCTAATGAAACTTGTAAAATGCTTACTGTGATGCCTTCATGGGAAATGATGTTATCAAGTAAGATGACATGGAAAAATACTGTAGCTGATTTTCTTTCAAAAACATATCTCCAATTTCTCAGCTATGCACCTTAAACCCAGTATGTGATTTTAGGTATGCTTGGTGATGCAGTGTTCCGTAGTTCACAGGTCCCGTAATCTATATTTCTATATTCAGTTATACTGGCTCACCGAGAGAAGGTGACCCATTTAAGAAAAATAAAACAAATGGAAAAAAAAGGTTTTGAGAAAACCTTTCCACTGAACCATTTTGTAGCACTTTTACTTCATGATTTATGTCAAGTTCAGAAGTGATTATATTAACGTACTCTAAATGAGAGTCAGAAAATCTCTTTCAAGATTATATGCATAAATGGCTTCTAGCACAACTCTTCGGGTAAAACAATTTAGATATTGCTTAGTTCACTTAATCAAACTGAAGGGAGGCTTTGAAAATATCTTCCTGAAGCTTCTTTGGTTTCCAGATCATGTTGTATATTTTGGCTCTCCTTTTGGTGGTCCGCCCAATGTAGGTTGATTTATTAATTTGGTGTGTAAAGGGTGGGGAAAAAGGATTTTATTGTACCTCTGTCTAGTAGCTTGGACTTGAATCATCACAGACAGACATTTATGCCTTTATGCAGCCGTGTAAGAACAAATCCTGTTATAGAGGCTCTAATTTCAGCTTTAGGGACAAGTCTGGCAAAGGGCTCATGTAAAAGCATACCTCCATTTATTCCATAAATGTCTGTCTGTATATATGATCATATGTGCATGCATACAGCTCTTTATATTCCTCTTCTATGTTCTAATGAAGAAAAAGGAAGCAGAGTGTAGTTTTATTGTCAAAGGGCTGCCAGAATGTTTTTGTATGACCCCTGCATAGTGAGTGCCCAAGCAAAACAGAAGCACTTGGTTTGGACAGAACACATATCAGGCCTCTCACTGCACTGCAGAGAGCTGGAAAGTTACTTAACCTACAATTCTTGACCCTCATTTGTAGATCAGTGACCTAAAAGATTGCAGGGACTGATGGAACTGTTTTGGTCTATTGTGCACTAAATCTAGCTGAGAAATTCGTGACATTTTCAATTACATAACTAAGAGTGTTCTTACATTAACTGGCTTTTAACAAGATAAACTCATTTTTAAGGTTTCAGAACAGAAAAATCTATTATTTTAAATTAAGACGATCATTTGAAAAGTTATAACATAATTTTAATATTATATGAACTGAAAAATTTTCTACTAATGGAACTTTTTTTCTTATCACCTTAAAAAGGGTATTCTTTTTAGTTTAGATATTTTAAATGATTTCATTGTCAAATGACATTTTAATAAGAATCATTTTGTCATTTATAGTGCTTTTCAGTGAAAATCTGAAAGGGCTTTACAAATTTTAATTTTAATTCAGCATCTAAGTAACTTATGATCTTGAGAAACACTAATAAATCTATTCCTTTAAATGAATAAACCAAAGGTTTCCTAGTTGGTAAATGGATTTATCTTCCTATGATTTTTTTTTTCCTGAAAAATCAAAATCTCAAAACTTTTTGCATAGGTGATAATTAAAAAAAGGAAAAGAAGATGATGAAGGAAAAAAAAGGAAATAATTGCTTGGTGCTTTGAGGATTTGAAATTGATATTGCAAGCCTCCATTCCTCCTACTGAAGTGATAGAGGACAAGTGGCACTCTTACCAAGTTTGATCTTGAAAGAGATTTCACTGCACTTGAATGCTCCTAAAATAAATGTAGTATAGAGCATGAAAAGTTCATGATCAGCAATAGGCTGAGTTCCCTGAGACTAAGTTTTCCCTGACATGCTACCTGTTGCTGAACAAAGACTACAAAGAGATTAAGTGACTTATGTATACATGCAGGCTGAATACTGTTTAATCAGTTAACAGAACTTAACTTTTCTGCCTCTCATTCCTTTTACGTGGCCCGTTATAATAAAAAGGTTTTCTAACGCATCTGAAGTCAAGTTCATACACCATAGTATTCCAGTGCCTATGAAAGGATACTGTTTTCCATTTGCAGACACACACAGCAGCTACATGCACAGATAGGAAAGAGACTATCCTTTCTAAATGCATGCTTGTACAGGAAGAAAAAAGAAAGTGGGGTGGGAGACAGGCCTGGGCATTCAAAGCAAAAACCTTTGTACTGCAGTAAGCAGGGATTTCACATCCCCCTTCCCTGAAAACCTTCTTTTTTGCAGGGATCGATTGATTGAGTGAATACGAAAAGTTAACCTGTTTGAGATCCAGAAACAGATGTCATAATAGATCTGTACATATATTCAGGTAAAAAGTGAGTATTCTTGAATAAAGATGTCCTAGCTGGCATATAGCTCAGTGGATACACAACATGATCATCCTAGGAAGTCAGTCAGGCATTCATGCTAGAAATGCTCTCACAGCAGGCGAAACAGCAAGGGTATGTTGTTTTGGAACAACTGGCGCAACACGGCCTTCAGCAATGGATACAGCACAGGCTCTGCTGCTGTAGGTCACTTCCCAATGTGTCACAACAGATGTTTTGTTACTCAGCAACTGAAAAAAAGGGGTAGAGGATGAATGTTGTAAGAGTTGCCTTCTCTAGGTTTGAAAGCACACCAGTTTTAGAAAGGGGAGCCTGAAACCTTGCAACGAGGCAAAACAGCTGCCAAATCAAAGAACTAACAACAAATAAGTCAAATTTGCTCTATATCCTTACTGGTGTTAATATTACTGCTGAGGAAGCCTATGTACAACAGCCATGGAACTAAATTTTGCTAATTCATTCATCAGAAATTCTTTATCTGGATGGCGAATTGGGGGCTGGTAGCATAAAAGTGAGGCTGATGGAAGACAAACGTGTTTACAAAAGGGCTCTTTATCAGCCATTTCAAAAAGCTGTTTCTGCATTTTGAAGGATAGAATCCTCAAACAGCTTCAGCTTTTATGGATAATTTACAAAGAAATGAAGCTTAGATCATTGAGCCAGAGAACAGAACTAATACTGAGAGTCTTCAAGGTCATACGGTATAATTAGAAAAATAAAAGCTTGAAATCCCTTCATGAAACATGAAACATACACTAGCATGCAGTCATATAAACTCTCTTCTCAAGTGGGTACCAAACACGTTTATATAGACCGCTGTTTGTGAATAAACAGTCAATTAAGATATATATGTAAATTAATAATGTGCATTATTAGTTAGTGAAGGCAGAATAAGAAATAGATTAATTAAACTGATTGTAATTAATGCAATGCAGTATTTGAGCCCAAAAGAGCTGCTAATGTTTTTTACTTTCCTACTTATTCCAAATAATGCTTTCATACCTCACTGCAAGGAGTACAGATGATGTTTTGTCTTCTATGTACATTAGGTTAGGCTTCTAATCAGTGCAACTAATGACACGCTTGTAGTAGGCTTTATACAGGACAAAAACAATTGTGGAAAAACTACACATACTATTTTGTCTATTCTTTTTAGTTTACTCAGAAGTCTTTTGGAGGCCTTCAGAAATACCAGCTGCTTCATGAAACTTCAAAAGCTGCTAACATAAGAGGGAATGAATTGGATTCTCTTACTCGTGTTCTTCATTAGCAATATGCAATAAATTGAGTTACAAGGGAAGTAAGTAGAATCTCTGCAAAGCTTTTTCTGTATGCATTTGCACAAGAGTAAATGAAGAGAGAGGCTGATCGATAGAACCCGCTAAAGCTGTTTCTACAGTCTGCATTCTACTGAAGCAGTACAAAGGGGACTGAGTTCACAGCAAACATATAATGGTATGAAATGGAATGGTATGGTTTATGTCTCTGTTTCTTTTTAAAGTAAGAAGAATCACTAGAACTTGTAATCTGAACACCTGCATGAGAAAAGTCCTAGAATTTAATCGAGTTATTTATTAAGTCCATCATTTATTCAGGGGAATAGGTTAGAGCCTCATTAAATGCTCATTCACATCAGTAAGAATATATATGTATGTATATGTATGTGTGTGTGTGTGTGTGTATATATATATATATATATATATATATGTATAAAAGCCAGTGAGGCTCTTTGTGTATTGAATTCTTTGGGGAACGATTTTTTGGAACTCTTTTTCCACAAAGATGCTGCACCCCACTGAAAGCCTATTCACAGGGGAGCACCTGTTGATTCATGCTAAACACTTACTAGGTCCAGGTCTCTGCAATTCACAAGATATTTAGCTGAAGACAACCTTGAGCTTATACCTTTCACCTTTTACTTTACGGAAACTCGCCAATTCACATATCTTTCCCTTATTGTTTAAATATAGATGGTGTCTTTTCTAATGTCCAATGGAAATTTAAACAATAGTAGTGAAATAATTAAACAATAGTGGACAGCTAGAGGAAGTGCTCAGAGAGAAGAATTATTTTGTGGATGGTTTCAATGCATTTTTTCATTTTTACATGGGTTGCCTAGAAACCATAGTGTCAGGTACATTATTATTGCTTATATAAATAAATCTGCTAGGACTTAAATCCTGACTAGCTTCTTCATGCTTGTCATGACAGAAGCATCCTAAAAATCATGAAATGGTTCATGTAATGTGATGTGACATTTACACGACACAGAACAGCTGTAATGCCTGTTCCAAAACAGATTGGTTGAGGATTATTACCCATAACATAAAAAAAATGTTGTTGGGTATGTGTGTGTACATTGGAGAAAGGAAGGAGGAGTGTTACTCTCTCTTTTTGATACAAAACAAGCAAGCAAGATTCCTAGTTCTGGACAAGGAAAGCACATTCAATCTTATACTTGCAAGAAAATATGTGTTCAGCCCATCGCTCTTCACTTTGCTACGCCCCTTGAAGGTCTCCTTTCTACTACAGATTTTTTCCTAGTTTAGTATTAGAATTCCCTTGGAATTTGGTAAGGCTAAACAACTGTAGTCCTAAAATAGCTGAAGTATGAATGTGTGCACTTTGCTGTATCTTCCTTTCATCTTGTTAATTCATATCATTAATTGATGTTACATTTTCTTTCTTTTTAATTTTCTACTGCTGAGGGGATGCACATTCCCATATACATCTTGATTTAAAAATTATGGCCTAAATTTGAAATCCTCAGTATAACATAGCCTGCATTTCAGCACAGTGGACACAATGTTTTCATGGTCAAAGACAAATAATTCACAAGCCATTTAAAAGACTCAAAGCAAAATTGCAACCCAGGATTGAAGTTCCTGGGAGCCAGATAATTCCATGCTTATTACCCTTGAGTTGCACCTTTCTCCCTTAAGAACTCCCTAACTCTAGTACTAAAATGCTAGTCAGTATGCAAAAGGTATTAGTGCATCTGGCTGTACAATTTTTTTTTTAGTAAAATTTTAATCATAGTATTTTTTCTGTTTCAAAATACAGCAAACTGTGAACATCAGATGTTTAAGAATATCTTATTTTATTCCTTGCTTGAACTAAATTGGAATTATATTATGTCTTAGGATACTATAAAATTAAAATGTAACTCCCCTCCTCCCTCCCCTTCCAACCCCCTCTCTTATTTCTCAGCTTGTTAGAGAATATATTGAAGTAAACAGCAAACTTCACTTTTCCCAGGTCCCCATAGGCTAATTCGTGTCTGTGCAGAGTCCTTGAAGAGGGACAGCATGTGTTGTTACATGGTGGTACATGCAGCCGCTTTCTTATTGTGTGCATCAGAATGGCGCTGCTTTGGGGGAGATGGTTGCTTTTGGGATGCCTGCAGGATCTCAACAAGAAATGCTGCCTTGTGCTGAGGCAAGATATGGACAGTCAGCTGTCCCTGCTGCGTTTCTCCAAGCTCGGCAAAGCATGCTGCCTCTTGCAAAGGCAAAAGACCCCTGGCAGAGACAAACTCATCAGGCACCAGGAGGTCCTGCCTTTCTGGTAAGAAATATCATAGTCTTGATTCTACACCTGTTTCCTATTAACAGATGTGAAGTCAGACTTTGCCCATATTCCTTTTCCCCCACTGATGCACTGTAGCTGCTGTAGCTCATCCCCCCACACCTTTTCCCCTTTCCCTCTTCCCACCACATGCCTTTCACTGTGTAATGAATAACATCTGAAAGTTGAATATCAGGCTAATTAATTGTAAATGATAGAGCTTGATTCTGAAAATGCAGCACTTTCAGTTTAGCTGCTAAATCTTCTTTAACAAACAATGTTGTATAATGAGATGATTAAATTTATGTTCAGCTGGTTCTAATTATCGTGTTTTCTGGCATACAAAAAGTCAAGATTTTGCATGTCATAACCATCGATGACAGATGCTTTTCTTTTAATTAATCCTGTTGCATCTTGTCTGCATCTACATATTTATTCTTTGGGATATATGATCATTATATACATATGAAGAGAAACCTAATGACAGTTTTCCGAAACAGATTTTTAAATGTTTGTATTTTCCTGAGGAACAGAAATATCAAAATTTGTACCTGTGGCAATATGTTAGTGTACTAGTACTGTTTACATCAGTCTTTACTTGAAGAATATTAATACTTACATGAGAACAAAGATACAAGAAATAGTACACACTAGTCAAGCTGTATTATATTTTGGTTCATTACACAGCTATTAGCATATTTTATAAGCATCAGAAACAAGACCAGTAAAGCATAAAACTATAGATCTACTGAAGTGCAAAGCACAGCATAAAACTATATGTCTACCAAAGTGTAAAGTAAGGTGTTAATGCCATTATCTCATCTGGGAATTATTCATTGGAAAATCACATTTGTGCTAGATTTCACATAATCAGACAAAGCCTACTGGCTTGCTGCCTCTGAGAACTCCTCAGATTCATCTAGGCAAAAGAATTATGTTCTCCAATGGTATTTCACAGTAGATCTTGTCTTGAGTATGATTTGAAATCACTGAAGACAATTAAATGACTTAAGCATTTAGAGTAATGTGATCTGAATTATGTGCTTGACAAGGTAGCAAATGTAATGATACTAGATATGTCAAGAAGATGAGAGCAAAACAATGCAAGTTTACAAAAATAAAAAAATAATGTCGCCCAATATGGTCATGGTTTGTAATGGTAACGTGTCTATCTATTGCCAAAAAAAAGAAAAGTCTAGTGAAAGTTAAAAACTTAACCACTGGCTTCTTACAGCTATTTTATTCCAAGTTAATTAACTCATATTCATCAAACTATTTTAATTATAGTATGAACATGTATTTCCATTGATCCCCATGGGATAGGAGAGTATGATGAATCACACAGTTGTACATACTCATTAAATAATTCTTAGTTAACCATATTTTCATAATATACTTCTCATAGTGAGATTGAAAACATTCTCAAGTATGTACATAATCTTAAGTTAGACAGTAATAACAATAAAAGATTATATGTTACAACTGGGAAAGTTTATACAAACAATTCTGACAAAGGATATGAAAGTCAAGTACTAACGAATTAAACTGATAAATCAAATTAGTATTATCTCACAGTGAAACATTTTATCTGTACTAATCTCCTCTTCTCTGGAAAGGTGATTTTATTATCAGCACAGAACATTAACTCTTAGTAAAAGCCTTATCAATCTGCTGATCAGGATTTATTTTGATCAAAATATGGTACAATATATGGTATAGTCACAAGTATTTCTAAAGTAAGAAATTTTGACAGATTCATTACTAACTAGAAAGTCAAAGTTTCCATCTAGGTCATGATAACTCATAGAAAAATTATTTTTTCAAATGGGAGAGTCAGTGTGAAACCTTGCTTTGCAAAAGACAATGTCATTGGCTTCACAGAGTTCAGCTTTTCAGCCATGCTTTAAAAGCAATGTGACAAGAGTCACAGACATCTGCATTGTGTGCTTTCCCCCTATATTTGTCATATTATTATCTCTTTCTTGTACCTGGCTCATAATGGATGTATTTCTTCCTCAGTTTTAATGTGAATTACACCTATTTTCCCTTCCTCTGTTCATATACAAGGGGGAAAAGATCCACTGATTCTGCTATTTTTTTCCTTATTTATTAGTCATGACTTACCTGGGCATATGAACACAAACATCTGGGAGTAAAACCAGACCAGTCAAGGTACAAGGGAACTAAAATTAGCAAAATATCAAAAACAGGATAAGCAGCTAGATTGTCTCTTCTAGCTTCTCAAGAATGTCAAGTTGTCAAAGTAAAAGCCAGCTACAAAGTCTCTTTCTAACTGGAATTCTCTCACAGTAACTATACATTCACAAGGCCTCGCATGATGTATCAGTTCAACATAAAGATTATACCTGGCTGATGAGCTCTGTTTGCAGCACTCAGTCGGATGTCCTGCCTCCTAAATGAAAGCTCTGTGAAAAAACAAAAATGGGGAACCCCCGCTTTAGAGGGCAGAATTAGGTAAACTGAAGAAATAATTCTAAGTACTTAAGATGCAATTCAGTAATGTAAATATGCAAAATGTTATGCTTAAGTTAAAGTATGGCACAATTTGGAGGATGTACTGACTTGGCCACATTCCTGCTGAAAAGCATCTCTGAAAGACTATGTATCGTATGGTGGATGTGAGTCAACCTGTGAGTCCATGTAAGCAATGTGATGTGCCTTTGACTTTGATGATGCCTTAATAGCAGTGCTGTGTCCAGTTTTGAGTACCTTTCTGTAAGTAGTATAAGGAGCAGTTTGGGAAAGAGTATTAATAAATTGGGACTTGTGTGTAACAGTGAAAGCTTTGGGTTTGTAAAGTATAGATACCCTACATAAAAGAACACAAGGAGCAAGGGAATAAGTTATTATCAGGGTTCACTGGGAATAAGAGAAGAGATGTAATGCAGAGCAAAAGATATATGTATTTCTACCACAAGAACAGTTTAGCATTAAAATAGATTGTTTGCAAGGATTATCAACTTTAGAGGGTTATTTAAGAACAGTTACACAAACAGCTGTTACAAATGGATTAGGTATAGTTAGCTTTGCCTGGGGACAGGAGAAGGGAGTAAATGATGGCTTGACATCACTGTACCAGCTCTGTTTTTTATGATCCCTATGAAAAGAAGTCCAAGGCCAACAGAATTAATGGCAAAACTGAATGTAGGTCAGATGCTGGGTTTTCTTTGCAGCCAGATATTCTAATAACTTGTCTATAAATTTAAGTACCTGGATGTTTTGGAGATGAAATCCTCAAAGGCCTTTAGGAATACCTTGAGAGAAACAGTAGAAGAAGCTGCTAATGTAGCTGTGCTTAGGAGATGTAGCTACTATGGAAGAAAGAAATAGGGAAAGCCCACTCCTTAGGAAGCTCAGTTAATGGGAACTGCCAGTCTCTAAGCGCTTCTCTGTAAGACTATCCTCAGGCTCTTACGGAGATAATCAACTGAAAATATGAACGTAGCACACATATTAAAGTATAGTAACCTCTAGTATGGACATGGTCATTCATTAGTAAAATGAATATAAACTGTTTTGAGTTAATTTTTGAGGGAGAAAAGGAAAGCACATTAACTTTCAGCTTTAGTTGATTTGTCATAGCTTTCTTGGGCATTTTTACTTAAAGAAGTCTTGCATGTAAGAACAATGCTTAGTTGACAAAAGAGACTGCTGGTACTGCACCTGAGATAACATGGAAAAACTGCTGTGAGGTATGTGCATATGTTGTTTTCTGTGTGGGAACATTTGGCAAGAAAGGGGGTGATGGAGAATGATGTAGAAGAGAAAGAGAAATTTCTTACTGAAGATCTTGGTCAGATTTCTTTTTTGACATTAAGGGATTCAGGATTTAAATATATTAAAATAAAAGCAAACAGATATGCTAAACTCTTCCACCAAAACTAGTTAAACCACAGAAATTCTCTCCTCCTCCCCTCTCTCCCGTCCCTCATTGAAAATGTACTGCAGGACTTGAGAAACTGGGCTTGTGTTAGTGGTGACATGAGCTTGCTGCAGCTTGGAATGTTTTCATGAAGCTTCTGTGTTTTTAGTTTATGCCTACACCTGAGAGGTGGAAAGTAACACTACTCACAGAACAGGAGGTCTGCCAAATGTCTTCATTTTATGAGTATATCCACAACAATAAAATTCAGTTACATTACGTAATTTCTATAGCACAGACATGGAAGAAAAATATGATATTAATATTAATGATAATTCCTGAGATTACAAAATTTCACAGGTTTTGAAATAAAATTTGTTTTTTTTCTTTTTCTTTTTTTTCTAATTCTTATTTTTTTCCCTCTGCTTTTATTTTTTACATTCTCACCACTTCAGTGCAAGAGGATTGATGTTTAGGGCTTTTTCAACTTTATTTGTGTCTTCTTGTTAAAAACTTATACAAAACACATAACTCAAACAACTTAATTGTTCAGTTTCAGCTGAATGTTACACCTCCTTAGGATCTTTCCCCTAGTATTTATTTCATTTGGTGATCTCAGTAACAAAGAGGGCAAGGAAAATGGGTGAGAATAAGAAAAGTAATCTTCAAACTTTCACAGTTCTATATGTTTCAGAGCGGAGGTTTGAAAGCTTTAGAAAATTAAACCCCAAACCTATAACAAAAGAAAAACCTTTTGTCATGATTACTGTTTCGAAAATAGTTTTTTTATTTTACCCCCAAAAAATTTTGTGAAAATTCATCTCTACAGAACATCCTGCCACATTTCTAGCTATTTATATTGCTCTAAAGACTCAATAACAATATGTCTGGCTGCAATCACAGAAATGTTCTCCCTTAGCTGTCATTTTCTATACTGCTTATGTATAGTACAGAGTGCCAGAATGTGTAACTCTATTCATGGTGAGTGCCCAAGGAAACCATGCTGAAAATGATCTAATGCAAGGCAAAGATATAGAATTGGGCTCTTTAGTCCCAGGTTTGGCTTTGCAACAATCACTGAGGAAAAGGTAACAGGCAGTTTCAAAGTCCCCCATAGCAAACCAGTTGTCCATCCAAGAGTCGGATTAGCCATCTGCTTCCTCAATCATGAGCCCCTTTGTTCTTTATGGGAAAGTGAGCAGCACCAGTCTTTATGGTGGCTTAGTGTCTGCTGAGATGCCCCAGCAGCTATAGGATGGGTCAAAACAGTGTTAAATGCATCCTTTGTCCCTTGTGTTTTGTAAAGGAGGACTTCCTAATAAAGATTCCTTATGACCAAGAAGTCCAGATAGGCACTCAGGAGGTCACCTCTAACCATTCCTGCACCAAGGGTAGCCAGCTCCATTAGCAGAGCTGGGAAGTGCTTTCCAGTATGTTTTTTCTGCCATTCTTGGTTTCTTCTGCATAAGCTTAATGTTTGTGGAGTTGCTTTTATTTCATTGATTTTGCTGTAGAACAATTCTGTGTTTGTGTTTCTGCAGACATACACATGCACACATAAAAATCAAAACCTCTACAAAAAATGAAATTGCAAGAACTTCAATAAGGAAAAATCAATCACTTTCTAGGGAAAAAGTTTTCTTACACAATGAGAACAGCTTTTCAAAGAGAAATCATAGGGCTCTTTTTCTGTTAATTGTAAAAGATTGAATCTGTTTCATTTAGTTGGACAGGAGAATATATATTTTGTAGCTTCATCACTGATAATGCAAAAGTTAGAGGCCAAATATGACAGTGACAAAATGTGTATGCATATATTTTATTTTTTTCTAATCAACTCTTAATTCTCCAAATTGCGAATATTATTGAAGCGGGAGGATTTGGCTCACATTTTTGCAGTACTGGAGAAATGTTGGCATGTGTATTCATAGGTATTTCCATTGCTAAAGACAATAGTATAGGGTGAAAATTATGTATTTTTTTATTTTTATTCTTTTTTTAGATGAAAAAGAAACACAGAAAGCTGCAAAAGATTAAAAGAAAGAATTGTAACAAGTATCACAGTTGCTTTTCAAATAAGTTAAAACCTCCACACCAAAGTCTCTGTCCCTGCTTATATCTCATTGTGCAGTGTTTGACTGTTGGTGAACATGTTCATTATTTTGAGAGTTAGTGTTTTGTCCAAAGCATTTCAACCAGTACTGCTAAAAATATTTACTTTCTAGTAAAATATAAGCACATTAGAAAATGCATGTAGAAAGCAGAAATACACTATGAACACACTATCAGTGATTCATATCAAATACAGTCTTAAAATATTGCCCATTTAATAGCTTAAAATATTCTTCCAGGGGAAATAGAAAGCTGAAATATGCTTCTGAGAGAGAGCAAATATGAATTACTGATACAAAAGGGGCCTCACTTAAATTGCAGGTATTGTATAATCTCTTCAGGGCAGAGGCAGTCATTGATGGTAGACTTGTATACCACTGAATGTAATGGATCTTGGATTAGGCTTGTTTCTACATGCTTTTGTGACCTAAATGTGAAGGAAATAATAATACTACAGCTTCAGAGACCAAAGAAGTAATTTTCTTAGTCAAAGTTCCGATTCAAGAAGTCATTAGTGGGTGGAATGGCTCATTTGAAAAAACAAAATCAAAATACTTGAATAAGTTATACTAATTTATATTATGTTCCCCTTCCAGACATGCAGAAAAGGAATTTGTGCAGAAAACAGATCATTTCTTCCTTGTGTTTTCATTTCCATTTTAGTTAGTCTTTAATAACTGTGTGTCAGCTCATTCTGAATTTCATGTTTTACAGAATCACAGAAGGGTTGAGGTTGGAAGGGACCTCTGGAGATCGTCTAAGTCCAACCCCCCTGCTCAAGCACGGTCACCTAGAGCATGTTGCACAGGATCGCGTCCAGGTGGGTTTTGAATATCTCCAAGGATGGAGACTCCACAACCTCTCTGGGCAACCTGTTCCAGTGCTCTGTCACCCTCACAGCAAAGAAGTATTTCCTCATGTTCGGATGGAACTGTCTGTGTTTCAGTTTGTGCCCGTTGCGTCGTGTCCTGTCGCTGGGCACCACTGAAAAGAGTCTGGTCCCATCCTCTCGACACCCTCCCTTCAGATATTTGTATACATTGATAAGATCCCCCCTCAGTCTTCTCTTCTCCAGGCTAAACAGGCCCAGCTCTCTCAGCCTTCTCATAAGAGAGATGTTCCAGTCCCCTAATCATCTTTGTAGCCCTTCGCTGGACTTGCTCCAGTAGTGCCACATCCCTCTTGTACTGGGGAGCCCAGAACTGGACGCAGTACTCCAGATGGGGCCTCAGCAGGGCTGAGTAGAGGGGGAGAATCACCTCCCTCGACCTGCTGGCAACACTCTTCTCTGATGCACCCCAGGATACCATTGGCCTTCTTGGCCACAAGGGCACACTGCTGCCTCATGCTTAACTTGGTGTCCACCAGCACTGCCAGGTCCTTCTCGGCAGAGCTGCTTTCCAGCAGGTCAACCCCCACCCTGTACTGGTGCATGGGGTTATTCGTCCCTAGGTGCAGGACCCAGCACTTCCCTTTGCTGAACTTCATGAGGTTCCTCTCCGCCCACCTCTCCAGCCTGTCCAGGTCTCTCTGAATGGCAGCACAGCCCTCTGGGGTATCCACCACTCCTCCCAGTTTTGTATCATCAGCAAACTTGCTGAGGGTGCACTCTGTCCCTTTTATTGATCTCAGTTACAGACTGCCCAAGAGACTTGAGATAGATTCACAGTTCAGCCCTCACATAGTCACTGAGGGAGACATCTACATTGCTAAATAAGAGAGGGCTAACTACAAGAGTGGATCCCTGATTATCCACTTGCTTAATTGTTTTCTTTGAGTCAAACCGCTCCAGGTAGTTTTCAGACAATGCTCAGACATGGTCCTGGCATAGCTCATTTTGTGGAGCATTCCGAAAAGGCTGAATGGATGAGACTGTGCTAGCCTGGTACATCTGGGCCTGCCCTGGGCTCAGGTCCATATGTCACCACATGAAAGAGTAGGACATACAACTTATAGTCCCAGCCTTATGCTACAGAAACAGCACTATGGTGGGCTGCAAACCATATCTTTTTTCAGACTTTTCACTGGAAAACATGTAAAAAAACACAGACCTTTGAGGCTAGTGATTGCCATCTGATCCTCTTTTCTTTAGCATCATAGACATAGCCCTATTGTCCTATCTTTCCCAACGTCGTTCTTCCCGTCTTCACTTTCCTGCCCTACTACCCATAGTCAAAACTGCTGCCTTCATTTCTTTACTGTCTTCTCTCTCTCTTTCTTAGTTCAGCCCTCAGTCTGGTTCTGATCTTGATTGCAGCTTCTCCTCTTGCCTCCTCCTACCTCCTTCATACCCGTGAACACATTAAGGATATTTGTTTTGAAGAAATGCAGATAGGGAAAAATCAGACCCTTTAGAGGCCTAGTTAATTAGAACTCTGCTGTTTGGTATAAGTAAATAAATTCAGAATATAGGGTGTTCTTTTTTTTTTTTTTTCCCCTGGAAGACTATATTGCTAATTGGGGAATAGAGTGTAAAAATAAAATAGCATATTGGGTTTAAAAGTATAGACAAGATATAAGCATTGTTTTGTCACCAGGCATTTTGATAATCCACCTGGAAGGTTAAGCTGTAATAATAATTTAACCATGGTCATAAGGTGATAACTGTTGAAAAAGATTTGATGTAGGTATAAACAATTTATTTTCATATCCATAGGACCACTTATGTGCAGACCAAATATCAATAATAGTGGTTAGAGAATGAATATATAAAGTAGACAAATTTAGGGCATAGAAGCAATTTAAAGATTGTGTATGCATGTTTACTCTTGCTCTTTCTTATTTTATTGACTAATGCAGGTTGAGTTGAAAACATTAAAAAGTCCTTAATATACATATAGATAACAAAGTAAAACAAGTATGGCTCATCACTCTGTTTTGTGCATTGATAAAAGACAGCTCTTCTGTTTTTAATGAAGAATAGTAATTTATAACCCTTGATTTTTTGCTGGAATGACTGAGTTTCCATAAAAAGATTGTAGAACAACTAATCAGAGACAACCTCCCCCCCCCCCCCAAATAAATGTTTATAATTTATCCAATTGGAATTTAATCTGACAGCACAGGCCAATTCCTGATTGTCCCCACACTCTCTCATTTGTTCCGCTTATGCTCCATTTTCCATTGTAGAAGTTTGTTCTTGATGCTTTAGTGCAGAGAGGGAAGATAACAGGGTCACAGGAAAGTTGAGATCACTGCTTCTAGTTCTGATTTTTGACTTAATAATTGGTAGTTTGAAGAATCAAGTTGCAAGGAAAGTCCTGCTCAGTTTCTGCAGTCCTGTAATGGAAAGGGTTTGTTTGCTGTGTGGAAATGATTCACGTATGGATAGATTGTTTGTAGGAACTTTAAAGTCAAGGACCATGGCCAGTGTAGCTAGATATAGCAGAGGTTTCAGTACAAAATTCTAGCAAACCTGTAGTGATCGTAGGCAAGTTAAATAGTTTTAGACATAAAATTTTTTTCTTATAATGGCAGAACTATTTTGCTGAAACTTCCAAAATATGAACAAACAAATAAAATCTGTCTTTAAGCAAGTGATAATTTCGTCAAGAAAAATGCATGTATTACTATAGTTATTATATTATTAAGTTATAAACTGAAAATAATGCCTTAAAATGGAAAATCTTAAATATAGAGTTCACTATTTGCAACAGCTTTAATGATAATCACAAATAACAAACACAACCATGGTAATTAACTGACGAGCGAGTGAAGAGTTAACAGAACTAAAGCGTGCTTCTAACATTAACTTAAAGTTCTGTTAAAAGTGTCAGTGAAAAAGGGTTTTAACCCTCAGTTTTTGCAAAACAAAGTTTGTGTTGATCTTACATGTGCAATGTATTTTACCACAACATTTGTCATTTTAGATGAGCAACTGGATAGGTTCTGCTGGTTGGTTTGGTATTACTAATCACCTAGGCACCCTGTGCACTCATCTGGTCTTGCTGTATTTCTTATGAAGAATAAAAATAAAAATAAATGTAGCCATGTTTACTATAGTGGGACTATTCATGTATTTCAAGTCATTAGCTTACATAAGTATTTGAAAATCTGGAACTTAAAACTGCAAGAACGACATGTTCATGCTGGAAATGAGGCAGCACAGCCTCTTTTTCAAAGCCCACTGGTAACAAAGTTGTATCAATGGTGCTGTTATGGAGACAATTTTATGAACCCATACTTCTTCTTGCATCCATGTGTTATCTTTTGTCTTCTACATTGCTTGTATGCATTTTGGGACAGGAATTGTCTTTTTGTATTTATGTTGTAGTCAACACAGCAGGAGCCTGGTCCATACCTAGAGATTCTATATGCTGTGTTTTATTCTATATAGCACAAAAAACAGAGAAGAAAATAGACCTGAATGCCAGACCCTGCTTACCCAAAAAACTCGGAGGCTCCTACAGGCAGAACTTCTTTTTTTGTAAAGCATAAAAATTCTTGTTCTTTCAGATGCTCTGATTGATATCTGAGGGAGGAATTCCTCTGGTGGAGAAAGAAGAATTGACTCTTTCTGTGTGTTGTTTCACAGGTGCTGATAAGCTGACCACTTCAATCTAGCTTTGAATCTGTACTTACCGTACAAAACCACTTGTATGCTGTGTAAACAATGTACTTATCATACAAATACATAGGATTATATACATATGTCTGAAAACTTTTTGACTAAACGTAAGAAAAAAAAACACTGTATGGGTGGCATGTCTCCTTGCTTAGCTAGATGTTGACCTGTGAATAGGGTCTGAGGAGGATTAGTGATAGCTTATCTTTTCCCTCACTTTGAGTATTCCTTAAGACACAGTCTGGTCCATGAAATGAATACTGCAGAGCTCAATTATCAGCAGTGTTTTTTCCCCCAAAACTGTATTTTAATTGCTGTTTGGGATCTGAGTTGGTTGCTTCCAGATTTCATTTTAAGAAATGTATCCAGATGATACATGTAATCTCTTATTAATGCATTTGGAAAATGTAGTTCTCCGTTATGGTTTTCCTCAAGTCTATTTTACTGATGGCTGAAATAAAAATTAACTTATGTTTCTTTGCTGGTACATTTATACAGTTCAGGAATACACCTTCCTTCTCAGAAAAGACCCTGGTAAGGCTTTGTTCTACAAAGAATGTGTGTGTTTGAAAATTAACAAAGATTTGAGATGCCAAGAATATGTTCTGACTCAGTACATTAGTATGTTAAGTATCTTTTATAGACAAGTCCTGAAACTGAAGAAAAATATGCATGCAAAGAGCTTTGTTCCTTGGATATTAGCTGTAGAGAGATGCGATCTTGTTCAGAATAACTCAAAAACTTTGCACATGTATAGCATTAGAGGCAATAGATGGCAGTCTTAATCCATTGTATTGAAAGTGTTGCAGAAACATCAGTATCTCTTGCCCCTCACCCAACTAAGACACAGCTATCTTTCAGCAGTTTGTAGGTCAATGTACAAACATATTTGAAAAGTTCATTTTGAAGATCTTTTCCTTCTACAAGCCCTGCTTGATTTACATCCACCCTGCTATCCCTGTAAATGCATATCAAGGTGAGAACTGGCAGTATCAGGAAGTGGATGGTTCCCTTGCATTTAGCTCAGTAACACTGCAGGATTGTTGCAGCATGAATATAGAGTATTTGGCACGGTGGATATCCAGTCTGATGAGCAAATACTTGGTACGCACATAAAGGAGCCTGCTGCACACCTTTCTGAATAGATAGATTTCCACTGCATGGTCCACAGAAAGAGAAAGAAGTCCTTCAGCTTGTCTTCCTTGTCCCCTGCCTGAACAGCATTACTTGTTGAGGAAGTCATATAGGAGGGCATATCTGCCTTTTTTTCCTCAAGCTAAAGCATTTATATAAACTGACCAAAATTAATTGTGTTATAGCCTGTGGCAACTTTCTGTGCTTACTCTTGAGCATTATATGGAGAAATGCTGACTGAAGGGTGGGTCCCCAAGGCATCCATGCCTGAACAGTGATTTTCTCTGCCATTTCTGCATGCAGAGAAAGGCCATGGTTTCCTTCATTTCGGTGGAATAATCTCAAGAAGTAAAATCCTGATGGAAATTTCTTCCTTCCCCTATATTTTTTTGGGGAGTGACATGATTAGAAGTCTTACACAGTATTGCTAAGGAGCTTAATTAGTTAATAAATCAAATAAATCACTGCTGCTACAAGCAGCTGCAAGTGTAATCTCCCACTGGTAGCTTGTTCTGCTCTCCTCTGGGACTAGAGTTGCTGGTATGACTTCCTTGTGCTCTCTGCAGTGTGTTCTGCAATTTTAATCCCAGAGCATTTGTGCCACTAGCTAAGAATATGTAGAATCACAACATGCCTCAGCTACTAATCAAACTGTGGTGCATGATATAGATCTACTCCACTCTTGCCAGAGCTTTCTTTCTATCTTTATATATTGAAGCATCTTAGACTAGATTCGGTGCTGCCAAGGGCTGTCACAGATGTTGGATGGAAGGGGAAAACATTTCTAAATCATTTGCAGGGAATAAAATTTTATATCTAAAACTCCAATATCCTTGGCTGTTATTTACAGGACCCCCTTGTAAAATACAGCCATGGGACTTCTGGTGGCAGAATTGCCACATAATAATACAATCTAGCTCACTGTTGGCAAATACGGATGTTCTAGCAGAATTATCAGAAACAAAAAGACACTTATACAAGGTAACTGTTAATGGTAGTTGCCATTACTAACCAAAACTGATGAAAGCCGTGTGAGAAAAGAGGAAAATATAAAAAGAGATTTGACACATTACAGGGTTTGATTTAATTTTCATGTGGCACTGCAAATCAATTTCAGTTATTAGATATTTGCAATTTCTTCTGTTTTGTTGTAGTAATTATTAAGTTGTCATTTGTAGATAAAATTTTAATAGGTCATTCATAAAAGGAGCAGAAACGAAAGTCTGTCACATTGTTTGTCATAAATGTATCTTTGGATTCTCTTTTGGCTTTCAAAATACTGAGTTTGATCTTTGCTGTGTCTAAGCTTGGAAGGAATTCTGCAAAAGGTTCCCACCTTAGATTTTCATTTTCTATAAATTATAGAACCTATTCTTTGAATTAAATTCTTTGAATTAAATGTGGTAGTTGAAAGAAGTGCATAGAACTGTGGCAAATTCTACTCTCTAGGATACAGATGTAAAGCAATTGAGACTGTTGAATACTAGCTAGCAATGATGAATGCATCAAAAATATTTCTTTTTACTTTCTCTGTTGACGGGCCTTATGGAGTACTTTTACCTCAGATACTAGGTACTTCAAATACTCTGGCCCTTGAATACTTCAAAGTAGGTAAGGGATGATTTTGTGATGAGATTTGAGTACACACAAGATTTGAGCGTAGACCCTCTGGTAAGAATCTGGACTGCAAGGTACGAGTCTGTGCTCGCAAAAGTCTATTCAAAATTTACTTTGTTTCTCTCATTATGAAATAATTCCAAAATGTGACACATATAACACGTTGTGTGCATGACAGTACAGCAGTCCTGTGACCTGTCTTCTAAATGTTTTTCTCAAAGTTTTCTACAGGACATGCTTTTTGCTGCTTTCTGTTTGTGAAGAACAATGCTTTTTCATTCCTCTGTCCAAGCTATATGATTTATATGTAAAAAACAACAAAAACTGCCTTTGTTTGCACTCATCATATATGTTGATTTACAGAATACACTAAAGCACAGGCTGTAGGATAAACTTACTTCAGAAGTACAGCTGGGGACTGAATATCTAGGTTTGAGCCTATGACAAGTCAGCGATTAACATGTATCTCTCCACATGGTGATACCCATCATGTCATGTAGAAAATCCTGTCAGTCACGCTGTTGGCATTATATTAGGAAAGTATCTCTATACACTGCAGTTTTTCAGTTAGTAGGTTTAACAAATATCTCCTGACCTGTTTCCTTCTATAGCCTTGTGATATAGATCCACATGGTCTGACACAAGCTGGAAGCAATTTATTTCCTTCAAAATATGTCTTTTACTTGTAATGTACAAACCTTGATTTCATAAAGTAATCAACTTGTAACTAACAGTCTTCTGGATAGCATTTCAGAGCAGATCCCAAAAAACAAAAACAAGCAAACAAACAAAATCCTCCCCAACATAAAAAGAAGAAGAGAAGAAAGGCAGTTAGGATAAGCACAAACCAACAAGAGACAGTGAAGGCTGTCTTCAGACCAGTAGGGGAATGTACACTCAGCTATATTGTTCCATAACGATGCAAAATATTGCTTCTCCCTAGCCATCTTGCCTCAGAAAATCTTATCTCTGTATGTTTATGCCCTTCTTGCATCTCTTTAATTTCTAGGGAAATAAATAAAGAGAGAACAGGATCTGGGTAGAGGATGGAATTATTTCTGGGCATGGTGAACAATGCAAAAGTCAGGAAAGCTTTTTTCTTCATGCATTCCTGCCTAATAACCTAATAATATTTTGCAAGAAATCTATATGCTGGACTGCTATCCTTCATAATTCAATTACTGTATAGTTTTAAATAGCAAAAAAAAAAAATCTTTCAAATCAACATTACTTTTTGAATAATTTAGTAACAATTAAGAGGTAAATTAATAGACTCTGTGTGTGCCCTGAATTGTTCACCCAGCTCTCTCTAGCTAATTTTCACATTTCTTATTAGGATTTGATTAGTTTCATACATGTAATTCTTAATCAGAGAGTTTGGTTAACTGAAGTTCAGTAATAGAGCTGGCTGGAATTTTTCAGCAAAACATTTTTATGATAGAAAATACCAATTATCAAGAGCAAAAGTTTAGTGTGAAAACATATCATGTTGATTAAATAATCATCTGGAAAGGCATTTCAGGTTCAGGAGAAAATTTTTATTCAACAAAAATGGAGCTAGAGAGAGAAAAGAGAGATTGAGCCCTGAATAAAGTAGAACAAGGACTTTGCATATGAATGTGCCACATGCCAAAGCCATCAGCTGATTTACCATTCTGAATGGATTTTATCTTAATCTCTCAGTTTTTGTTTCATGAGAAAAGAAAATTAAAGATCTTGTTTTGTTCCAATGTAAACCAGAAAGATTTTGAAAACTGTTTTTGCTTTTAACTAAACAAAAAGCGTTTTGGCTAGCCAGCAGGAGCCAATTATATTTTGCTTGAAGTTGTAACTAAAATCTGTTTCTGATTAACTAATTATATAGAAACAGTGCATATAGTTTCTTGAATATGAAAGGATCCAAAATATGGCCTAGAACTTTATTGCTGACATTTATTAGAGGTATTAAATTGTAAGCAAAAAGTAATCATTTGATTGACTGTTACATCTGTCATTGAAAGGCAATCACACATTATCTGACTATAAACTGTAAATGATCGAAAAGAAATACATGGTCATTGGCCAATTTGAGTTTTTTTTCTCAGTAGTTGAAGCAATTGAAACACTAAAACCACCCCAAAATATATTGCTAAGATCATCATATCAATGCCATACTCCTAATCACCACGAAAGGCAACAAATTAAATATTACAAATAAATGACTCTGTTGATTCCATCCATGGGTAGCAAAAAGTAAAGGCTAGCTACCTTTACATGTTTTTCAGGTGTTTTCAAAAGCATAATGTCCAGTTTCTTCAAGAGTAGCCAGCTGCTGTAGCTCCTGAGTATCTCCCCACATTGCATGGATTTTCTAACTTCAGCAGACTTCCCTACACTCTAGTATCACCAGAAAATATTCTGTATTATGAACTATGCCTGCCCTGAAAGTTGAAGAAAAATACGAGCTGGATGATAGCATGGTCTGCAGCACTTTGTTTATGAGAACGTCCTTCTAGCATGCTCCTGTACGTCAGCATGAAAATGGAAATAACATTTCTATTCTGTCCTTGAGACATAGATCAAACAATATTGTCAGAAGAGAGGTTTCTCTGTCAAATGTTACTTTGATCCCACTGGAGTCTGTGCTACTGAGCTTGTGTATCCTTTGGATCAGAGAATGTACCTTACGATGTTTTCTTAAACTGCTCTATCTATAGGCTTTGGTGCTGCAACCATTTCATTTATTAATAACTGTGTACTTGATAGGCAGTGGGATTGATGCACTGTTCCATCCAGTTTCTTGCTCTTTTACCTTTTTTCTTAAGGATAAATCCAGTTGTTTGATAATTGGCAGGACCTAACACTATTCATAGTTAGCAAACTGTAGTTTTTTCTTGAATGATGAAGAGATTTTTTCCTGTGTTATTGAGAAATTTAACAATCAGAACAGGATGAATATTGCCATTCCTTTCAGTAACAGGAACTATATATGTACCTCTTGCAATAGACTAAGATAGATAAGTGCAATGCATTATTCACAAATACTAGCACACATTTTTATATTAATTTTGGCCATATTCACATAATTTCTATCTGCTTTTTGCAATGTCACTACTAAAATGTAAACATGTAAGTTTGACAAATAATAGACATCAGTGGTACTGAAACAATCATACCATAAGAACAAAAGCAATATAGTCTGTTAAACAAAATAAAACATTAATTCTAGTGATACACTAAACTGCTTGATCTTGAAGACCTCAGCTAACATATAGCAAGAGTTATCTGATAAGGAATGTTTTCAGTAAATACAGAATACTGCCTTGTATGTATTTATGTTTCCTTTCTGACTGTTGTACATGAATGGTCTTGGTAAATTCGGTTACATCTGGAGGGTATATAGACTGTAGTATGTCCTGGAGTCCATATCATCCCAACAAGGAAACTGGGCAGAGTGTGTGAGCCTCCTTCCTGGGCTCTGTGCCTGCTTCTTGCCTGTGTACACTCATCATGCTGGGCAGGTGGGAGATGGGAAGGAGGTCTGGGGGAAGGAAGGAGGTATGGACCATTGGCAGATTTTGCCCTGACAGAAATAGGATGCAGCCAGACAACAGGCCCAAGCCCCAGGAGTTTGGTGGTCCACTGTTTAGGTATCACCTGTGGGCCTAAGCCTCTAAGGTGTGTGGGGCACACTTTTCCTACTTAAGGGTTCTGAAGTTCTTCAAATACAGTCTTACAGCTTCCAGAGATTCTCAATAATATGACTAGAAAGGGATATGACTGCATTTCCTCAGGGTAACTAACTGCTGAAATATCTTTTGAGATCTTTCGCCACTTCAGGATTTTGAATTTGTAAGCGAGAATTTTTAAAGCCTGGAAAACACACATAAAGCAATTACCTGAATCACAGAAGCCGCTTCAATGACATCTGCCCAATTCTAGCTGTCAGATGTTTTAATGAAATAACAAAGCAGTGGAGACAAAGGGCATTTCTTTGTCTTGTAACAGTGACAAAACAAAATCTGTTTTAATTCAGAACATAGACTGCATTGGGGGGGGGGAGGGGGCAGCACACATAACCAAAACCAGATTCAGCTTTGAAGCAGGTCTATCTGTAGAAAAATTCCAGTGAAGCTTATAGGTTTTCTCTAATGTGCAAGACTTTCTCTACTGACAAAATTTGCTGGCTGGCTGTGTAGCTTAGATTGGGTAACCTTACTGAATATGGCTGGGGGCTTGCACCTCCTTGGCAACTGCTGCAAGAACACTGGCTGATAATATCATAATCTGATAGTAATGTTTTTCTGTATTATTCCTGGTAATATGATAATTTCCTTTTCTGCAGAAGGAAATATATTTTTGGATATATTTTTCTTCTTAAGGAAAAGGAATCAATTATGATCTCAGTTTGCTTCGCTTTTTGTTTTAAAATTTTGTTTAGAAAGAAAAAGGATGAAGTAAGGAAGATGGGGTATTGTCCGCCTTGTTTCACAGATACAGAAAACTCTGGTTTTCCTTCATACAACAAGCATTGTATTCATTCTGTTCCCATGAAACCATGTAACTGTTTTAATGTAATCTTATAAATAACTTATTTTTGAAAGAAAAAAATAGAATTCAATTTATCTAATTTTATATATATATTTTTTAAATCTTCTTGTCACATTTTTCTACTAATGTCTCTGGCATTGGACTTGTGAAACTAACTATGGTATTTCACATGGCTTTCCAAACCAGGATAACTTCATTTTTTCTTCTGAGTTATTTTCTCAAGACAGTGTTTGCTGTGCTATGGCTCACCAACATGCTGTTTACTTTTTCAGTTGTTCTATTTTACATTTGGACAAACTTGTGCTAAACAGTTTTGCAGCAGGGACCTAAAGATCTGACCTAGTATATTATATACTATTCTTCTTTAAAAATAGTTGTAGTCCCTCTGAAGAAAAATGCCTAACAAAATGTTTGGATGTATTTGCAGTAATGTTTTTCTTAAAACTCTGTGGATTTGCTGGGTGTTCCTAGCTATTGCTTCTGAGCACCCTGTATAAGCGTTGACTGTTGTGAAGATATGGTCTCGTGTGTCTCAGGTCAGTAAGAGGTTGCTGATAGAGGCTCTGAGCTTATTCTGGAAATCGGTAGGGAAGCCTATTAGTGTTCTTCCTGCTGTACTTTAAGGTATATCCTTAGCCATCTTTGCCAGCAGAATTAACTTCTGCATCTGAACTCCTCCTGAGTGATGCGAGCCAGCTGAAGCCGTTGCCAAAAGAGACAAAAGAGTCCTCTGCAGGCAGAAAACTATGTCCTTTGCGTGTGCCAGAGGAGAGGGAGCAGCATCACAGCCCTGCAGAAGCGCTGGTGCCCACAGCCCCTGTGGGCAGCCCTGCGCCTGGGGGTCGGCAGCTGCAGGCAGCAGCGCTGCCTCTGGAGGAGCTGCGTTCCCGCTGCTGCCCGACTCCTGCCCCTCGTCGCCAGGCCTGCAGCGGGTGCTGGCACAGGGGGCAACTTCCAGCAGCATGGCTGTGTAGACTGGCAGCACCGAGGCTGAGGAGTCTGGGTTTGCCAGGAAATGGAGCGGACTGGCAAGCGGCGGTCTCGGGGGAGGGAAGAAAAGGAGGTCTTCATGGGGATGGAGTGGTCTGGGGGAGCGTGGAAAAATAAATTTCCATGCAAAGTCTCCAGAAGACTTTCATAGCTCTCCAAAACTTTTCTGTTCTCCCCAGACGGTCACACCTACAATCCCTGCCCCCCTCACCCTTCAGTAGGAACTTTAGTTAAGTCTTGCTGTCCTGTTCTGTTCCACCACCAAACCTGAATTTTGTGTACATGGCTCACAAACCTTGAATCCCTGCCCTCCCCCTGCATAGGACTTTCCAGCAATTGTGTCTGCAGACTTTGTTCAGTTTTGGTATTACCATCAGAGCACTCAATCTATTTTAAGCTAATCCTTTAGGGTAATATTTAGGTTAGATTGCTGATTATTTAGACTATTACTGAAGTCATCATATCTGCATTTGTCCATATTTCTGTTTGTACAAACAAAGAGCTTTATCTTCAAACCAGGATGCTTTCAATCTGTCTTGTAACATTTTGTAGGTCATTGGAAAAATTTTAACTGAGTTTCTGCAAACGCTGTTGATATCTGTGGACTTTTCATAACAAGTAGCAAACTGAATAACCTATCTTTTATAAATGCAGACACCTTGGTTTCCTATGTATCTGATGAAATATGAAAGGCATAAACAAACCCATCTCTGGAAAAATTAGCATTATCTACGGAAAGTGGTCTGTTAGTCCTTCCGTTCAAATTACTTCTAATGACACTGGTTGTCCTCACTCTATTAATAATCTTCTAAAAAAGTTGTTTTCAGAGACAATTCAGGCATCTGCTGTTTGTCTACTGGAGTCTAAATATGATAATTCAGTATTTGAAATTCCTAGTAATGAAAATACTTGCAATGTTTTTCATAGTATAACTTTTAGCAAGTCAGTTCTTTCATAGTAACAGAAGTTCTAATTTGATGTGTTATAGTGAGGTAATATTTTGGAATCAAATGAGACTGGAAAACATGTCATATTTCTTTCTGTCAGTAAAGTTGATAGTTGATAAGTTATAAAATAATATAATCTCTAGTTATTAAGATAGACTTTTTCATTTGCCTGTAAAAAGAGCACATTATTCAGTTAGCAGCCAGATTGCTTTCTTAAACTCTGTGGTATTTTGTCTTTTTGATGCTGTATTAGCCCCTTCAGAAACAAATTTATCACATAAGACTAATCACTTTAAAGCTTTAAGCCACTGGCATTTTCAGATCTCTTGCTTTAATTGTTTATTTAGTTTATCTTATAGTGTGTATCAGCTGTCATGTTCATGTATGGCCTCTTTTAAATAGCACATGTGGTAGAAATCCAGCTGTCTAAGCAGTGGGTCTTGGGTGTTGGAAGTTGAACACTAGGTTATATTTAACCAGATATCTTACAATCTTAGTCAACATGGATATTACCATGATTTCCTAAATCAGAAATGAATTAATCGCAGTACTGTCAAAATAATTATAATCAAAATATGAAATCTATTGGGATGATTTGCTGCCCACAAATACAGGTGAGTTGCTCTTATAGAAGAAAGTGGACAGAATTCAGCTGGGGGAAGTTAAAGCATTTTTATCTTCTCTGAATTTGTATTTGGCACCTCAAGTGCCGTGACCAGTTTTGCAGTTAGGTGCTTTGTGCCACCCCCTGGATTCCTCATTATTCTGTGCATTGTACGATAGCTATTTTCTCCATCACAGTGAAACTACTTTTGTGGCTTAAAGATGTCCATCAGGAACTACTTTGGGTTTTTAACCTTAAAGTGTATTTTGTTTCTGTGAAAATGAGTAAAAAACACCACTATTCTCTGCTGCACTGCACTATCTAGAAGGCTGTGGAAAACTGGGTGTTGGTGATGTTCTTTTGAGAAACTACGCTAGTCAATTTTCTTTTTATTACAGCTATGGCTTCAGGCTGTTATAAAAATATTGTTGAGATTGGGGTACACACATGCACACTACTTAATGATTACTTCCTATCTACTGCAAACTCACTTTTGTTACTTAAAACTCTGGCTTATCTCTGTGGGTAGTTCAGCTTCTTTAGTTGTTCTCTTCATGTAGAAAAGTTCTGGAAGTCCTACCTTGTCCTGCCTCAAATATTCCTATTGTAGTTTCAGATGTTTTTCTGCCAGTTTCTTTAAGCTGGCAATGCACCTTAAGGCAATTGTCCTTCTAACTGATTTTGTTTGCACAACAGTACACCAAAATTTGTTTTAGAATGTTTTTCTGCCTATATGAATTTTAAATAATTCTAAAGCTCTGATTTTCTTTCTCCTTTGTTTCCTGATTGCAAGTAAACTGTTCTTATTTTTAAATATGGTGTTATCTGTGCCTTGTGCTCTTTTCTTTGCTTTCTTTCAGTACAGAGGAATACTTTTGAGGAAGTTAGGAAATATAAGTCCAAGCTATAGCTCTTCACATTCTGCCTTGTCTGTGGGAAGGGATCTTCTCCTTGTGCAATATTTGTTGGAGTCTTTCTAAGTAGAGTGAAGATGAATTGTTGTCCCTTTACTTTCTGAAGAAGGTAGGGTGTCTTTTATTTTCTACAGGGAAGAGTAGGTAGGTGACCTTCTTACTCTATCTGACTCTATCAGCACCCTGCTTTTTTCTCTTTTTGCCTGCTGCAGATTTCCAGAGTTTCTGTGAGGACTCTTCAATTTTACTTCTTCCTACGATCAGAAATTTTGGCTCCCCATGTTCTTCAACAACACACATGTTGCTCAAAAAATTCAATTCACTTTCATCAAAAATGAATCTTCTACAACACAGAAAAACCATAGCCGTATCAAACCATTAAATTGTTTTTTCTCATGAGGTTTTCATCCACAGATTTTTCTTGAAAAAAAGCAGACTGGAAATCTTTGAACTGATCCAAGCTTGATTCCACATACATTGCTAATTATTCCATATCTTATACTGTGCATGCCCCTTAATTAGAATATCCCTCAGTAAATCCTATGCTAATATTGTAATAGTATGTTCAAGATTCCAAGACTTGGAAAACCAGCTCTGAATCTAGCCAGTTCAGAAAATGTGTATTAAACAAGTAGAAAGATTCCATTTACACTTTTTTTAACCACTATGCAGGATTACCTCTCATATTATATCTCCATTTTAGAATATTATCAATATATTATCAATATAATCTTTCAAACAGGAAACTATGTTTCAGGTGTGTTCACAGAAGTGTAATTTGGGCACTGGACTTGAACACAATAGATGGATCTATAATCTGACTCATTCTTCTGTGCTTCAGTTTGTGATCTGTAAGGGGCTCATCCTGTTTCCATGTTTAGAAGGATATTGTGAGGATAAATTCATAAATGCATAAGAAGTGCTTACAAACAAGAAGATGAAGAACATACAAGTGGATCATACTGAGGATGTGGGTGATAGGAAAAACTGCAGAAGTGATGAAATTAGTACGTAATATATAACAGCAACTTCATATGGAATAATCAGAACATACTTTCCAATCTGAAAGATAAATTTAGTAGGCAACTGTTTAAATACAGTTCTGCTAATTTTATTTTATTTTTTAAGTTGAGAGAGTATCATACATTTTTATCCCAAATGTAAGACAGTTTTTAAATTTTAAATGCCTGTGGCATTAAATGTTTAATAGGATTTGACTTGATGCATCACAGAAGGTTGTACAAGCTCACCCATCCTCTTAAATGGCTATTGTTATTAAAAAGAACAGAGAATTTATTGTAGAATATTTTTTAGATTTACCAGTTACCAGAGCAGAACAAACCATTTTCTGTAGACTACAAACGAAAACTATTTATCTTCTCTCTTGTATCTAAACCATATTTCACAGCTCATGAGACACAAATAGGGAGAGGCTTTTGCTAAAATGTTCCTAGGATTTTCTCTGTGTAAAAAAAATTAAATAAGAAAGAAGAAGGAGAAAAAAGGGTTGTAAAAATAATTCATCTTGTAAGAGAGATAAAATTAACTATTCTGAGTTTTAAAACTGGCAAAAATTATGTAGAGTGAGGGCTAACTGGCAAAATACCAATATGTTATACTGACTACAATAAAAATGAATTCTGAGAACAGAATTTGTGTTTCTAAAGTGCAGTCCTTTTTCCTCTCCTATATATTTACTGGTAAGTTTTTTTTTTTGTTGTTTTTTTTTAAGATAAATCTGCAATTGATATGAAGCAAGCGGTAAATGTAGACTAGAAAGTAAGATCTGGAAAAAAGGTAGGAGACTAGCAAATTAAAGAGCATTTTAGCAGCTTCATAGTTCTGCAAGAGAGAGGTCAAATGATTATAGTAAAACACAAAAAAGGTGCAAGTTATATATATATATATTTATTTGTGTGTATATATATGTGTATATATATATAAAAATATATAAAAAGAGAGAATGTGGTAGGAGGATAGGGAGGGAAGGAGATGGTAGAAGTGTTAGAAGAGCCTGAGCCAGTTTGGCAGCTGGAAGAAACTGTAAATTTCCCAAGCTGTATACTGTCATTATGTGGAAAATAAATAGCTGACTTTTATCCCCTTTAATGCCCAATTTTATGAACAGTGTTCCAACGTTTTGGCTGGGCAAAGGGATGTTACTATCCCTACTGTTTAACCCTCTGGCCATTATTAGTCGTCTTGGGTTATTATGGGTTGCGGATCTGGAGCTGTTTCTAAGTTTGTTAGTGGCTACATGTGTATCCAGGGGTCTCTGAATGACAAAGACTCACCTTCCCCTATATTTCCTCTAATTCTCTACCAAATACAGACAGAAGGCTCTCATTCTCTAAGTGTAAGGGGAATCTAGCCCATGCCAAACTGCTTCTCACAAAATCTGAGAAGCACAACCATTGACCTACCAGGCAAAGTTCACGTGCTAGTTTCTGCATGTTTAACTCATGGCCCTCTAGTGAAAAAAATACAACCCTCATTGAGCAGGGTTGTGTGTATCACCATGTATGGCCTTGAAAAAGAATCTCAGCAATAACAGTGCTAGTAGGGTTTATTTTTAATTCATGTGGCAGAGGACTGGATCTCTGAAACAGGTCTTAGTGGATATTATTCTTCTTCTGCCTGAGTTGTGCTGTGTTTGGGTGCAGATATGATTTCTTTCACATTGTTTGGTGCAAAGAATTTAAGCAAGTTCAAGGGACTAGGGAGAGGGAGAGCACAGTTGTTAAATAGGATTTGGAGTCAGGAGAGCTGACTGCTGTTCCTAGCTCTTAAATTGACTTTCTGTGCATGACTTCCCTGTGCCTCTGCTATCCTTCTGTATAATAATTGTAAAGTGCTTTGAAATCCTCTGCTTGATGCATATCTGTGTTATCAACAAGCTGTGTCTGGGTTTCTTCATATTTTATGTGGACTGTGAAGCATGAACAATTACTTACTTACGTAAAGTCAGGTGCCCATGGCTGTAGTTTGAAAACCACTGAGATGTAGATTTTCAGGCTGATTTTTAAGCCCAAGAACAGCAAGTTGAATCAGGGGAACTCTTTGATTCAGTTTATTAGAACTGGCTGTCATTTGGGTATATGTAACCTAATGACAATCACAATTATTCAGATATGATTTTTTAAATGAATTCCATCCACCAACTGCACTAATACTTCAACTACTTATAGCTTCATTGCTCTCCAACAGGATGAAAATGGTTCACATAGGCACTTGATTGTAACAGACAAAAAGCAGCTTTCCCCACACTGCATGCATTCATTCAATGTAGTTTTCATTAGTGAAAACAAACAGAAGCTAGAGTTTGAGATGACAAGTTTTTGGTACTCATGGGCATTGCCAATGCTCGAAAGGAGGAGGAAAAAATTCAGTACTTTGAAAGTGAAACAGAAAAAAGCAATAAAACGGTTGCCTGGAAGCTGTGTAAGACTAGTCCCTTGATTATCTAAACAGGGTAAAAGACAAGAAGTCCATATTTCTCTGTAGCTTCATTGCAATTGGCTGTATTCTAATGTCTGATTAAAGAAAGAACCAACACATTTTCCATTCTTATTTGCTTTATATTTTTCATTAAGTCTGTTGCCTACAGGGCTATGTTAGTAAGCCTGCTGAACTGATTTTAGTTCCTAATGGACCACAGTCTGTATTACAAAACCTTATTCATATTACATGCTTTGTATAGTTACCAGAATAGTGTGGGTGATAATTTCAATGTTGGATATCCCTACAATTACATCTTTTACTTTGGGTCTTACACGAGAGGGTGTGAGGTACGACGTTCTGCATTTAGTTCTGGTTCATCTGTGAAATTCCTGCTCTTTGCTGCAGCTGTGCTGATCTCTTGGAATCGTTTGGGCTCACCAGTTTTTGCAAACTAGGCCTTTATTGTGCAGTGTAATGAATGTTGTACCTGGGGAGAGAAGCCGGTATCCCGGGAGTTACGGATCTCACCCTGGGGCAGCTAATTGCCCTTCTGCTCTCTCTGAGGAGCTTGTCTACAAGAGGAAATTCTACCAGTTACGTTTCAAGTGCTGCAAGTACAGCTTCCTTGGAAGACACTCCAGTTCAGCCATTAGGAAGTTTAATCTATTTACTTGAAACACCTTCTCATGTAACATAAATCAACTGATAAATGCACTGCTTCTGAAATAAGAATATCTATACAAAAGGTGCAGTCCCTTTCTGAGCAAATTTTGTTAGGTGTGTTGGTTAAGTGTGTCAATTCACATTCACACTTTGGGCTTTATGTAGCATCATTTTACTGTAAATAAGGCTTCTGATATCTTATTAATGATTCATATTAATAACCTTACCAATAATACTACAAATGCAACTTCCTAGTTTTGTATTATATTTTAATATTTCTACATTCTACAAGTCCTGGTTTAAAACTTCTAATAAAAATATTTAGTTCTTTTTATTCCTTCAGGTTCAGTGCCAAATGTAGGTAATATATTTCAAGAAAATATGTATGTAGCTACAGCATATTGCAGCAGCATGAGGGTTATTAAGGACCTTGTCTCTCCATTAATAATGATTTCAGATTTAGCGGGATGACTAAGACCTTGTTTAGTCCCTTAAGTCTTTGGTGTTCCAGAGTTAGCCATAAATCTTTATCTTTTGGAGTGAAGTATTTTTGGCTTAATTTGATGAAAAATACTATTGCCATCTAGTCTTACATTGGCCAAAAAGCACTCTGTTATCAAGATAGCAGTTATTTGAGGAATCAAATAATTTGAAAATGAAGATGATGGCTTAGAACTAGATATATCAGTGATTTCCACAAAAGGCAAGTGTTTGTGAGGACTTTAATAACTATTCAGATAAAATCTACATCCTGTATTTAATAGTGTAACTATGCTACATTTCCCTGTCAAAATTATTATAAAATTATCTTGAGTGCAAAGGAAACTTAGGCAAAGCCATTACTTTAGATTAAGTAAAATAGCTAACTATAAGGAAAAAAAAAAAAACTTCTGTAAACCAGGGAAAACTCTTTTTCTAAAATAGATTAAGACCGGATTTTTTCTCTGTACTTTTGCTAGTTATTTTCCAAGACTGATATCACAGAAATGCAAAAGTTCAGTATTAAGTGCTCCAGGACCTGGGTTTCTGATGTTCATATTCAGGCAATCGTTGTGAGGAACCTTATGTCTTCGGAAGGCCCTTATAATCTTAAATACACATGAATAGTTTCCAGCAAGTGGGGCTTGTAAAAGAGATGATCAGCTGGAGCAGATATGTTGGTTTCCTCTGAGATCTCAGTGTCTAGTGGAAGCAAAGAAGGCAATGGCACAAGAAAAGAAAGAGGCAAATTTGATTTCATGACTACATGAAGCCCCTGTAGTATATTAAAAAACTGAGATTTTTTTTTCAGTGCTACCTGACCACTGATAAAACCTCAGTTGTATTTTCTCTCTGTTATCCCTGTATCTTAATGCCCATTATTGTTTTCAAAAATATTCCTGCACTGGTGTTACATGCGGTTTGTTTTCATAGTATACTGTGTCCTACTGAGAGTTAATATACACAAGTAGACATTTGCATTGATTGAGATTCATTCATAAGATCCACATTTAAATTTAAAAGGACTCACATTTTATTGTCACTTATCCATACATCTTTTTCATATCTCTGGAGCATTTTTCTTCTTGTATTTGATCACAATACTTCGTGTGTAGATTGGCTAAAGTATTATTAATACATTCTTTATCCCATTTCCAGATAATTAACACTGTTTAACATATGAAGTCTGATGGCCCTGTTGCATTCCTATTATATGTTTTACCATCGTCCGAAATAGTCTACTGTAGCTTGCCATCTTTCAGCAAAAATTTGATTAGTTAGAGTACCTGTATTCACAGACATTTCTACTACATGTGCAACCTCTTTAAAGGTATAAACCATTCTTTATTTAAAGATTTGAATATTAGAGAGTTCGTTCATTCAGGCCACTGATTTTGTGTTTAGATCAAGAAAGCTTTGGTTCATGCAGTTAAGCAATGTACAATGTAATGTTGCACAGCAACTTTAGTTCTGACAGTTCCCAGTTTTGAAGTGCCTTACATTCCTATCTTTCATCTTTTTATGGAAGTACTCTGTGTAACATGTCAGATACATTGTTTCATTGTTATGTTATATTTTCCTTTTACATTTCTCTGTTTCTTAATTTTTTCCCCCAAGAAAAATGATTGCTGCAATTGAATGAAACAGGAAGCTTTTATTGAAAGAGGAAATTTTGCTTTGGCTCATTTAAAAATAGAAAGAGATCATGCTGTGCAATCATAGGAAAGTGGCATGTGGCAAGCTCAAGCACCAAATACAAATCAATACATTCTAATCACTTCTATTGGCACCTATTGAAAGGCTATTCCTGATGTTGTCTGTAAATACTGACTGGCTGAAAATAAATGATGGCTATGTTAGCTCATTGAGATAATATACAGAGCAAAGAGACTGTTAAATGCAAAAGCAGAGCTGAGGTTGCTATGTGGATTGCTTACAGTGTATGTTTATCTTAAAGATCTTAAGAAAGTTTAGGGTCAGAGAAAATTTCCATTGCCCACAACTACCTTCATAAGATGGCTTAAGTGTCACACATTCACAGGTGTACAGATTTCCCATTCATGTTGCCAAGGAGTTCATCATTCATTTCTTTAGGTCAAATAAATTCCTTTTCACTCACCCTCAGAAATATCTATGAGTGATTGTTAAATGCTGAATGATGAGAAATATATATATATATTTCTCAATTATCTTTATGTATATGAATCATCTTCACATATATCAAATTTTAATCCACTCAAGGAATTACCAAGTCGCGCACCAAACTTGAGACACATATTCATATTCTGCATACATATTCATAACTGTAGCAGGTCTTATTGCAGAATTCAGAAACTTCATGTAAACAAATAATGAGAGAAAGATTGACAGCTAAGTGTGGGGACTCCAGACTTAGATTAAAATTAGTAATGAAAACTCTCCATCCTGCACGGGAAGATTAAAAACCTCCAAAAAAAATTCAGCTAGTCTGTTTTAGAGGAAGAACGTTCCTTCCTGAATTAAAATTTTGATATGAGGTTAGTTCTTAAATACATGAAGAAATAAGATGAGGGAGGAGGTATCTGTGACAAAATTTGCTACAGAACAGTGAACCACTGATGCAACATAACTGCTCACTGTTTTTTCCTCTCTGCATATTTTCTGATAGTAAAGAAGAAAGTGGGCAAATAAGCCACACACATACAAGCCTTCAAATTTCTCAAGTATAATTTCTTTGGACAATTATAAAATATGAGATAATATGCCTTATGATAAACAAGTATTCCTATCATTTTATATACACAGCTTCACGTTTCACATTTGTGAAAGCAAGGATATTTATTTCCTTTTCAAGATTAATTAACTGGAAGGTGTATTAGGATGTTCCCTTCTTGATATGGAAGTCTGAAAGAGAACAAGTTAATCAATGTAAAACTGACTTAGCTTCTTTAAAAAATGTGAATATGAGTTATAGATTGGGAATTGTCCTTTGGTGTTTCCAGAGGCTCTGTTCCTTAAGGCTTGGATACCTAAGGTGAGATTGGTCCTCTAGTGTACTCTGATGTCTCTTATGTACTCTCTTCCCTTTCGTAACAAGATTGTATAAATTCTATAGTGGCTTTTCTGTCTGAAATGTCCTTCAGTGTGAACCGTGAATGTATTTCCAGTACAGCAGTAGCCAAGTGCTGACTGAGTTCCATCTTGCCTGTTTTTTAAACACTCTGAGAAAGCTTTGGCATTATTCTGCTCTGGGCTGTTTTGAAGAACTCACAAACCAAGCTCAAAATCTTCAAAAATTCTCCAGAGGCTTTGAAGTATATGTCAAAATTCTCAATAAGACTACTGACAGAGAATTTCTTACCCTAATTTTACCAGTTAATCAAAGAAATCGAATAAATCTCAGAGAAAGTGTTTGTTAGAAAAACTTTACTGTTAAGCTAGAATTTCTACATTATTACACAGGTCAGAAAACAATGTATAATACAAAAAATATATAACAATTAAGCAACTCAAGAACTGAATGAGGGAAAGAGTGGAATTCATCAAGATGCTAAGAAGTACTTCAAAAAGAGGCTCATTTTTCTATATAGGTTTTATCCATTTTCTTCACGACTGTGGCTATCTGGCATATCTATTAACATATATTAATATACCATTCACCTACCCCTCAGAAAGAACGGGAGTATAACGCAGGTTCTGCCTGGAATAAAAAAGCAACAATAACTATCATGTTATACATAGTTCTTCAGCTTTGTTTTGTTCTTTTGGGAATTTAGTTATGTTGGCAAGGATACCCTCATAAATTCTAAGCTTTCCTCATATCTAAAATCTCAGGTCTAGTCTGCAATTATTTAACATAGTTTCTTAACTCCTAAATTCTTACCTTCATTAAAATTCAGTAATAGTACTGAATTCAGATTCAGTAATAATAATGAATATCCTAGTAAATGTTTTATAAGCTACCACAATTCTTCACTGAATCTTTAAAAAAAAAAAAAGTTATAAAGAGATTGCCTTTACTTGCATGCTACTTCATATGCCTAAAGGAAGGAAAATAGAATAAGTTGGGGGAATCGCTTATCCTCCAGAAGCTCAGACGATTTTTTTTTCAAGTTAGCTATAGGATGACCCATAGCTTTCATTTTAAATATATAGGTTTAGGTATGCAGGCGGTTGCTTTCATTTTGGATATTAAAAACAATGCAATCTGTTTTCAGTTTAACATCTCCAAGAAGTTAAGTAAACATGGACATATGTGCTTTGGAAAGTAAAGTTTGTGAAATCGTTTACATAGCTTTATTTCTCTTTTCTCTTTTCCCTTTGACTAGAGTTCTTATTCCCTGTAATACACACTTACTTTGAGAAGCATGAAGATTCTGTGTAACAGCAAGGTTATCTTAAATATGTGTAAACAGCTGAAATCCAGTAGAATGAAATTGAAGGCAAACTTATTTCTTTAGTTATTGCACTACAACTGAGGGGAAAAAAAAAAAAACTAATAAAAAGGATCCAGATTATATCTGGCTGTTTTCAGTATATATTTCTACTTTTAGTATGTTATTCAGTTGATAGGAAGATAGTGCTGGACAGAACATCTAAAGAATGTGAACCCTCTTAAAGCCAAATCTGGAATATGGGTTGTGCAGAATTACGGATGGCAATGACGGCAGCCCTGAAAGAGTAGAGTAGAAAGGTGCAAAGAGCCTTTACTGCCGCTTTGTCCCACTTTGTGACTCTGTGCTGCAGAATTTTCATCTTTGCAAACACTAGGGCTTTGACTCTGGCTATTGCAATCAAAGCAAATGGAAAGGTCTATAGTTTTGTTTGTGTTTTATTTTCTGACTGTGAATAAGGGGGAATAGGAATTTCTGAACATTTCCAATCACAGAAATGGGGCAGAAGGACAGCTTTTCCAATAATGTTTTATTTAATCTCTGGAATTGCACAAATAAGATCATGAGCACTGCAACACCAGTGCTTAGTTCTTTACTTTTCACAAGCATTAACCAATTAAATCTTATGGCAGGTGTAACAGGAAGAAAAGTTCTTTCTTAAAAATATAGGGAGGTTAATTAATTTAGGGACATGTAGTTAATCAATAGTCTTGGCAAAACTGAAGGTCCTTTATTCAGTTTGTAGTCTCATGTTATCTTTATACACACATTGGATAATATATTCAGGTGGCCAATAAATATAGGAAAAATTATTTTCACAGAAGTCAGGAATCAGAATTAATATATATATAATCTCCATTTCATATAAAAATTACTTTTTACTTCACGTGTAGGTCACATTTGTTATGAATCATGACTAGTGTCTAAGAATAAAACTACACATTTAAAAATATGAGTATAATTTGAGGTTGGTTATATATTATTTCTCTCTAAAGCAGAAGGAAGCAGAAGGTGAGGACATTGTTATTAGGAAAGTGAATGATATAGAAAGATTTGCAATAAAATTTCCTGTCTAGAGAACAAAATTGTTCATTGTGAGGCTGTACTGTTCAGAAGAATTGGAACAAAATATACAAATATATTACTTTTTTTCCAGCTTGCAGAGTATCTGTGACCAGATGGTATACATTGTAGCATACACATATGTATATAATTTTATACAATACATACTATTTTATCCCAAAGTGACCACAAAATAATCTTCCATAAGCATTCATTGACAGCTTATTTCTGTTGCAGCTGGAATTGGTAGATTTCATCCTGTACTGTTGCTTCTGTTCTGCAACTGGTGGCGTTTGCAAATTCTGTTAAAGATACTACAACATGAAGTTTGGTTTCCATAGTTACTTATAAATGTGTCTTCAAATTTCACTTTGCACATTTGTGATAGTAAAGCACAAGCAGTCACGTGTTTATGGAGAGTGAATTTGGTAAAAATGTGATTAAATGCTTCTGTGCCTAGTGTTATAAAAATCCTTAAAATATATATTGTTTCAGTATATTTTGGTTACATATGACATCAGTGGGATAAGGTACCAAATATTCTAAAGGTCTAACTATCTTATTTTGGATATGACACAGTCTGTAAAATTATTAACCATAAGGCAGAGGTAAACATAAGAATTACGGTTACACTTGATGTTCATTCTTTAGGAGTGTACAGCTGTTGCTTTAATATTTTCAGGTGAAAGAGGACAACATAAATATATAATTCAAGAAATATATGTTTCTATTTTATATGGAATATATACAGTAATTTAATTAATGAATTAATAAATGTGTTAATACAGTGAAATAAGAGACATTTTTCAGAAGTAGGTGTGGATTTAAACTTTGGTCATAGTCTTTTACTGAGTAACTATTATGAAAGATGTAATTTAATTATTAAAATATAATTTAATTTCAAACAGTATACTTGTTTTTTCAGTCCTCATATCAGTTCCCCACCTTGATTGCTCAATGATTGACCTCATTGTCTTTTCTAAAATATTTTCAGTGGACATTTTGACAGTTTGGGGCAAGACTGGGCAATGATCTGACAGCTAAAATTGTTTGGAACCTCTCAAGCTATACAACTTGCTGTAGGGATTAAAGGCATATCTTTCACATACATATCTTTTGTGTGTATGTGTGTGTGTATTTATATTCATTATATATATTATATTCATGTACACCTGTATATGTACATGCATGTATAGTATCTGATGCATCAGTTACTAGAACAGGACAGATTCCATCTTCCAGGTGGTGAACAGAAACTAAGCACAGAGGAGACACCCCTCTGTGAAACTGAGATAAGAAATGAGGCACCCTTTTCTTCATTTGCTTGTGAGTTTCCCACACTTCTTGAGAAAAGTTTGAGAAGCCAACCCAAAAAGCTTATCATCCAGGTCTGGTTATGAAGGTTTTTGTGCATGCATTGTGGTGTTTTAACCTCACTTGGCTACTTCTATCCCTTTTAAGAAGCTTTAAGACGAATGTGTAAGTATTGAAATTAAGACAAAATATCTCCATTCTGAATAACTGGCTTCCCCTTGCATGAATGCTCTCAGACTTCCTAAGGCTCAGTAAAGCAGGTCACGGAAGAAAACAGAAATTCGGGAACTTTCATAAGTCCTGTTTATATTGATAGAGAATGGCACAACATGACCATTTACCCATGAGAGGAGAAGTGTCACTGATTGGATTAGAGCAGGAAAGACTAATACAGTTATGTCCTTAAGGGTTAGATGAAAAATGAATCTTTCACCTCTGCAAGTGAGCACAACAGGCAATTCAAAAGCATTATATGTGTGAAGTAGTTTGCAGAATCTGTTCTATTTATCACTGGAATTAGCTGTAGAGCACTCGGCAAAATCTGAGCTGTTTCTACCCCAGGACCATTATCCCAAAGTTCTGTGCTGTGCTTAAACTTTAAAAGTGGTTTGGGGGCATCTAAAAGGAAAGGGGAGATCATAATATAGTTCTGCTGTTTGCAGCAACACCATTACTTAATACTTTTGAAAACAAACGCTACTTGCAGGAAATACAGGACTTCAGTACTATAAGATCTAAAACCTAAAGACTGAAGACCTTAGCACCCATAAAAAATCTTCTGAGATTAAGATTTTCAAAGACACCTAATGAATGAGCTGCCCAAGCCTCTAGTGAGAGGCACCAGGCCTCAGAGAGTCACCTAACTTTCTTGTCTACTTTGGCAATTGAAGAGTTTAGCTCTGTGTGGGCAGGCTTTTTTTCCAGAATGCTGCTACTTTGTCTGCAGACTCATGTGGAAATTTTCATTCTGAATAGCTTTAAAAACAATATTAAAAGATAAAAGTGAAAAAAATCATCCCTGCCAGCCCATATTCTCTTGAAGTAAGTATTACTGTGAGACAATGCAGATGATTTAATTATTTCTTTCAAACTAATTGTAGCCAATATTTTTTCTGCCTGTGAGCTGTTTGCTAATGAAAACTAATCTCTTTAAAAATATTGTTTTTCATTTGGAAGAGTGTCTTGTTTGCAAATTTGATTCTATATCTCTGATGTTTTCTCAACAGTTATGTTTTTCATTTTTCAAACATGCACTGGTTATCACTAGTCACCTAAAATAACAAATCAAACTGGCAAGTTCTGTGAAGTTATTAGTTGTTATTTCTACTGTTTTAACAGATTATTTTCAATGCGAGGTTAATGAATGCCCAACAGTAATGAGCATTCACAGGCAGGTAGTCTTCAGCAAAAGTACTTTCTCATATGATACTCAGTTGAGGGAACTCACTAAGTTCTAGTGAAAGTTCACAGCATCCTGTGACCTGCTCCACTGGCCATATTCCATTCAGACATGTGTGCACATAAACAAAGTGTCATTAATTTTCTCCATTATTACATAAATAACAGTTATTCAGTACTGTTATTAACCACAAATGTTTTTCTCTTGATTTTGTCTAGCTTTTATAGAGGAGTCAAACAGGGCACAACCCCCAGCAAAAGCTTTCATCATGAGAATGGTTAGTAACATCTGTTCCATATATCGATCTACACAAGCTGGAAATGGCTCCACAAGCTGACATATAAAAAATGGGATCTACAGATTCCATCACACAAATAATATTCTGGAGTGCTTGCTTTGTTCACTTAGAGAAATGAAAGGTTCTCTGCCAGTTCAGGTCTGTAGAGAAGAGCTGAGAGTATTTCTGAGCAGTACGTAATAATGAGTGTGAATAGATTGAGCCAACACCCACCAGGAATGTAAGTGACAGTTGCAAAGCCTGTTTTTGCATCCCACAACTAGCTCGATTAGGTTAAAATCAATCCCTGCTTGACAAACTCCCTGTTGTAAGTCAACTCCAGAACTGATCTTTGGCATTTTCCGTATTGTATTTCTCTCTAATTTGCAATGCATGTTTATCCAGTCCTTTGAACAGGATTTTCATTTTCATTTATTGTAGCTGCTTTATGTTTTCCTAATTATTTGTTCTCTCTTTTTATTACTACAAAAATATAATATGGTCACTTTGTGACCATTTCTGAAAATTATTGTTATTTTTCTTTTGAAAGTTTTCCTGTTACATTTTCAATAATTCTACTGTATTTTTTTGGAATCTTGCTGACCTCTAATTCCCTAGATGGTATGAAAATGCAATAAAAATATAGCTGAAATCATAGGAAAGGTTCTCATGATTTGTCCCCAAGTTTGTCTAAACAGTGACTATTCTCTTAGAAGTTTGCTCTCTGAAACAGTCTTGATTAAATTTTTCTTAACCATTAGCACATGTTTCTTATTAAATAGCAACATAAAATAAAATCATTGAACACATTGCATTCTCAGTGAAATGCAGCTTAATTTCCATTCTTATCTAATACTTGTTATATCAGTCCTATTACATGCTTCATTATGAATGAAACACTTTGTACTTTTATTTACCTGCTTTTGCAGTTGCATTATTTAACTGATTCCTTGTGTTTTTGATTCATCTTTTATTTATTTCTACCAAATGTACTGAGCAAAATACTAGGACAGCAAGCTGCAAAACTCTATGGAATTGACCACAGTGCCTGTCTCTGTGGAAGTATGAAAAAATATTCAATGATGACAAAAGTCCCCTTCTAACCTTCTCCTCCCAGAATCTAACTGTAAGAAATGTGTTTAATTTGTAACTTTCATTTTATTTACCAGTATCTATTTTCCCAGTGTGAAGTAATTGAACAAAAATAATTAATTCCATGAGGTGCTAAAAGTCCAACATAAGTAATATTTTTGTGGACATCAGTTTCTTGAAAGATGCCTGCTTGATTGGATAGCAGAAAATCACATATGAACAAAAATAAATAAATTTGAATTGAGAAGTTTAAATTTGAGGGATTCCAAAATATAAACCAAAGTTGATTGAATTTTACAGTTGTCCCAGTAACTTGCCTTGAAGCCTAAGAATAAGTCCTAATTTGTTTAATATTTTATAAGTCATTTTTTAAAAGTGCTATTCAACCTACTATTTTCAGGGGGATTGGTAGAGGTTGAGCACTTTAAAAATCCAGTCTATTAATAAAATCCTTTCATATTGTAACTCTCCCTCTCTGGACCATTTTAGGCAACTTTTACCATGTAAAAAGTGACTCTGCAAGCTGGACGTACACAGTTGAAGAACACAAAGCAATTATTTTTAGGTAGTACACAGAGTAGATAGCTAAGTCTAATGAGCTATTATGCTAAGCGTTAATATGCTCACCATACCCGATGAGACATTTAATGAGTCTCAGCTGGCCCAGCAGGGGTCAGTCAGGTGAGGAAGGGTCAGCCTTCATCATCCCTCACCACAGGCAGACTCTCAGTGTTGCTAAATTGCCATCTTTATATTCCTCTTTTAGTTGAGGATTTATACCTGTTCACAGTAGTATTTTCCTGTTGAGCAGCTAAATACCTCTGTCTTGACAATGGCACTTTTGTCTGGCTTTTTATATCTTACCTTGCACGGCTTTAGCTCCTGTACATTCTCTCAACTGAACAGTTTTCTCTGTGAATGTGAGTCAAGATCCCACAGCTAGGCTGCATCAGGCAAAGCCTCAGATCACAGACAGCTGAACCCCTCGGCTGAGGGCTACGGTGTTTTGTTCAAATAGAAGATGCTATGGATAAAGTGGATTATGTGTTTGTAGGAATTTGAAGACCCAAATCCATACTGACAGTTTGTAACATGTATTTTTGCCAATAATTCCATTTAAAATAGTCTCTGAGTTCCTGAATGTTTTGTCTTACATGAGGACTGCAGTCCAGCAAAGCGCTTGGATATTGTTCACCTGAAGACAAATGAATTGTCAGTGATCTGCTGGACTGGAGATTTACATCTCTTTCTTTTCACTGTAGCTTTAGAAAGATGCTTATTATTGCTCACTTAGACTGTATCTATACTAGGAAGACGCATATGTTTGGGACCATTCTCTGGGACTAAGGCCAAGTGGCATGGAGTGGCCTGCGTCCATGCTGCTAAATTCTTTAATCCTCCAAAATAGTGTAGCCATACTTAAAGTCCTTATTGGAAAGCATCTATGGTGCCTGGCCTGTCTAACTCCAGAGCTATGGCTGGAAAGTGTTAGTGGCCTGGGCCAAAACTGAGCTCGTAACAGATCTAACCATTTCCCAGAAGAGACAACCACGTTCCAGCACCCATCAGTGTTCCCGGGCGCTGCTTAATTTACCTGTGCAGACTTAATATCTGACTTAGGTTATGACTTTGTTTGTCTGTGACAGATTGATTTTAATCATTTAATTGTAAACATTTGGCCTCTTATTTTTCCTGAATTTAAGATATAACATTAGAAAATGCACCACCCACCTTAAACTCTAACTTTAGTTTATCGTATGAGCTATTGTTGGATTATTTATTAATTATACTCTTTGGTAATATGAACAATTATCCAATAAAAGTATGAAAAGCAAAAGGGAATCCTGGCCAATAATAGCTTGAGTTTTTATAGCACATATAGGAAATTAGTAAATATACCTTTCACCACAGGACCCCAGACCTAAATCACTAGATTGCTCTTATTAAATGTTGCTTATTGTTTTCATACATTTTCCCCAAAACATAAAAGAAATTTGCCCACTTAATACCAGAGAAGTGTATTTATATACATAAAATCTTAACATCACTGTACAAAGGAAAGAAAACAGTGGCTTTGAAGAGCTCAAGTGTCGTTTGTAATATATTGTGAAGTAAATGTATAACGAGTCTGTTTCTACTAAGAGGAGGTGCTAAGGGTGTGGAGATAAAATCCTGGAGCAGGGTGTTTCCTTCCTTTGAAAAGGACACAAAAAGAAGAATGCCATTAGGCCTACTGCAAGGTACTCTGAGAAAATCCTTGTTTGCATTCTTCCAAGGAAGGATTGTGCTATTTTGTGAAGCAGGAATCCTTTTTCTTTTTTTAAGGAATAAACCCTCTAGATTCCAATAAACTCTGATTGCAGTATTCCTGAAGCAAAATATTGTGGATTTCATCTTTATCGAAAACACTCACCTTTTTATCGAAAATACTCATTTTTTTCCCCATGGAAGAATCCCATTTCTGATGAGATATTCTTGGGGGTAGAGGGAAGGGAGAGACATAAAATTGTGCCCCACAAACTTGTGCCCCTCATACAAAATTTCTAAAAGATGAGATTAACATTGCCTAGTCTTTTAACCAGCAAATCATCATTTAGTAGTACAACTGTATGCATGAAACAATAAAATGTATTATTATTAGTTTTCTAGTACTTTCTGCAAATTTTTTATCTTCCTTTGGACATCATTATGTAAATAACCTGTGACACTGTTTCAGGGAGGCACATTGAAGTCACAGTAATGGTTCAGTCCCTCTTTTTTGACAGTTGCTAGGTCTTCTCTGCAAATGAGTAACAAGAAGATGACAGGACCCTTTGAATGTGTTTTGGGCTCTAATAACAGTTTAATGTGTTATTTCAGTCTTCTCAGATTTGCTTAAAATGTTTTTCTTGGAAATAAAACCTTTGACAGTTGAAATCATTTCTTCCTTTAAAATTTATTGGGTAACATGTATGGCTCAAGTCGTAGTGCTTCTACTATAAATCTCACATCATTCTTCCAAAAAAGGAAAAAGGAGTAAGAAAAAGAAAGGCTTCCCTTGTGTTATTGCTGTGCCTAGAAAGGACCGTGCAGCTGCAACAGAGAAATAAACAAGAAGCAGATAATTAATGTTTTCAGCTTGTTTTTTTTTTTTTTTAATTCAGTATGTAATGAATCTTTTACCTAATCATCTTAATATGTGCTAATCAGACCTTTTCATTGGAGGTTCACCGGTGGCAACTACTAGTGAACAAGACTGGAAACAACGCGGCCGTTTAACTTCATTCTCCTTTTTCTGTGTCATGATCCTCCTGCTGCTTTTGGACCATCTAAGATCTGCCTCCATGTCAAAATAATGTTGCAAGACCTGATAATCTCAGCATTAAAAAAGAATTTGCTATGTAAATTATAGGATATCTGTTCACATAGAAATCCAGTCCTACATTTTCTGCTGAAGATGACTGCCTATTTTCAAGGGAGGGTGAGACACAAGGAATTCTTTGCAATGATCACCCATGGGCACCTTCTGTGCCAACCCCACTCTTACACCTTCAGCTGTAGGAGTTGTAATCCATATTATGTAGCAATGTTTGTTATGTACCAGGTTTGCTGGGCCAAGGTGCTTTCTGATCACTCCTTTTCTTAGGGTGCTTCTTTGGAATCTCATCTGGAAATAGTGGTGAGCTGGAAGAGAAGTGCTCCCCAACCTAGAGCTAATCTACCTGGAAGCTCCTCCTGTTTTTCTCTTTTAGGATAATACTTACATCATCCATAACAGAAGAGAGAAAGGCATTTGAGCTATAGAGCACCATCTGGTCCAGTGGTCAACGACAATCTTTAAAAAAAAGCCCTGCCATTATTTTGCATGTATGTTGGTCCAGCTCTGTCTAACATGACATGTAAGACGTTAATTAACTAGTTTCTTCTCACTTGTCCAAATCATCAAGTTAGTTTTGTTGTTGTTGTGACAAGTGTGAGTAGAGACTAACTTACATATTTTGAATGTAAGAGATTCTTACTCATTTTCAAGGGAAATCATACTGAAATGTGAATATTCCTGGACATGAAAAATACTTCGTTTTACAGGCACTCTCTATATTTAAACATTGGTAATACCTTATTGACTACATGACAACTTAAGAAATCTATGTGCAGCTAGCACACATCCTGCTGATACTAGGAGACTTCTTTGAGTATCTCCTCAGCTTAGCAACTCCAATCTGTATGTAAATTTACTTCAGTATGTATTGTCATTTTTCCTCCAAGTTACACTGTATTACAGAATTAAGAAAATGAGTTACTAATTTAAATATTCTGACATTAAAATGCAATCCGCCTAGCAGTAGCCCCCTAATGCCTGGGCAAGGCAGTCTCACTTGAGGATATGCTAGCCACTAGCTTTGAGCGTGTGGGTCTGTATTATTAAAGTGAGCAGTTCCCTGCTTGCAACACTCCATCAATCGCATCAGGACAGCTGGCAGCTGTTTTTGGAAACAAGCAGGAATAAGGCTGGAGAACTATACTGAAAGTTAAAATAGCTCTGTGTGTCTTTCACGATTTATTTATTTGCTTGTTTGCTTAATTCGGACCAGTTTCCTGAGCAAGTCTGTCATATGCTCCAGTAAACAGTTGAGCTGGCACAACTCAGTGGGGGGAAAAAAAGCTTAAGCTGATGTTTTCTCTGAGATCATCTGCTCTGAGTTGCAGCCTGTACCCTGCTGAGACCAGTCGGTAAGAAACCTGGTAGCAAATCCTGGCCGATTTTCTGTCTGGGGTTCAGCCATACTCAATGGCCAAAATTGAAGAAAACCTGCTGGGATGGGGGGAACCCACTTTCCTTAACTGAACAGGCCTTTATACACTTCTGGAGAAAGGAAGAGCATTGCATCCAGGGGCTTTGTTTAATAATGACGATTCTTGGATGGTTTTTTTGCTACAGAGCAAATGAGAATTTTCTGTGTATGATGTGCTGCACTGGTCACCATAAGAAGCTTAACTGTAAACTACAAGATCGTTTGTGCTCGTGAAATTCTCAGAAGTGGAGATTGAGAAGAAGGCATATGTTTAAGCAGATCAGTGTTTTAGCAGCTGTAAAGGAGGCAGAAACAAGGTCTGCCAGTAAAGTTGTGCTGAGGGTACCAAAATCAGGGATCACCTTGGTAAACTAAGGGCATGTAGAAATGAGTCAGCATTCAGGCTCTTTGGTGGGCTGCCAAGTTGTCCTTGAGTCTCTCACTCTTGTGAAAACAAGTTCTGATGTCTCTGCTTGCTTATATGTGAATAGACTGGAAACTTTTCTCCCAAAGGCTGTCAGCCTTTACTTACTTTTTATTAACTTGCAATACAGATATCTAATGCCAAATTAAACCAATGTATATATTAACTTAACCACAGCACACTGACTTTTTTACATGGCAGATAATACGTTGTCCTTAAACTTTTTTTTAATTATGACGATAAAAAAGACAATAAAGTTTCTTCAAAGTCTGTAACAACAGCACTGGTTGTATCTCCCCTCTGATAGGACCAGGCAATAGATGATTAATGATGCATAGAGTCCGATTAGAAGAGTTAGTGGTTGCTTTTTGGAACCCTTGAGTGTTCTGAACAAAACTTAAAGCTTTTTCTGTTTAGTAAGGTTTTCTAATACTGTAAAAACATAAATTATTAATATAATAATAATGGATATATATAATGTAAAGTAATAATATAATTAATAATATAAAATTATTAATAAGGAACAAGGGCCTTATTGGTTTAGAGAAGCAAAAATTGCAGAATTGGGCTTTCATACTGATCCATTACTATGACTTCTCTAGATGTTTGGGTCTTTGAAGGAAGAGAGAATTGTGTTTATGACTTCTTAAAATGATTTAGAAAACATATTCCAGCTTGTGCTGATCCCACAGACTATTCTGGCATAACTCTCAGATTTCATTTGGTGTTTTCTTGAGGTAAAGACTGTATCTCTACATCTCATAACTTCCTTTGTTTTCATTTTTTGTATTTGTCTTATGAAAAATAATTGACAAATTCTTGCAAATCCTGCTTCTTTACCTGCTTAAGTGGAGGCTTTATTCTTACTAAACTTATTCCTAACAGTTTTGTGAGGATTTTTAAGCTGGTGTGAGGAGCAAAGACACTTACAAAAATGAAATTGTAGGCTGACTATCAAGAGAGAAGTCTTGACAATAAGAGATGTACTAAATGTTAAAATAGGTTCCCCAAGAAAGTTTGCAAGGGTACATTACTTGACAAATTTAAATTCAAGCTAGGAAAACACTAGAATTGGAACTGGAGAAAGAGAGGATGAACTAAATTCTTATATTTCTAAATTTTATAACTTCCATGATTTTAAAGAACAAGGAAAAATCAGAAGTAATGAAGAAGGTTGCAAAAAGAACTGAAAGCTGACTGAACTGAAAAGAACTTAAGCTCTGCAATGTCCAGGAACACATCTCAGATATGTCCAGCACAAATCTGCCTGTAATACAAAAATATTGTTCTCTTGCTGTCTAAAGGCCAGTTCTCTGTGTTGTGGTCTAGGATTTGAGTTAGAGAGCTGGAAGCATAGTGAAAAATAGTAGAGCTGAATGTTCACTTAAATAAAAAATGTAAATTTGCTTTGACAGGTATGAGGCGCAGAAAGCATTAGGATGACCTTGTCTCTGTGACTCTATTGTGGGAACACAAGAAACAGTTTTTTAAGAAGTGGGTTCTTCCTCACCAGTTATGATGCTATGGTTTTTGTCATCTCATTTCTACCTGATTTTCCCTGCTGTTGCATACCAGCCACTCTATCTTTTCTGGAACAGGCACATTTAGTTTACTGAGTTCCTTTTGGGACCTCAGTTTATCATGGCCTCATGCCCAATTTCATCTTTTTGAACACCATTCTCCGTAAACAATGTGTCACTGCAAATTTGATAGGGAGAAGAGAAATAACCCTGAAACAAGCAAACAAACTAAATGGAAAACTTCTGTATTCGGGGTGCTCTGCTAAATAACACCAGGTTATACTGTTTGGCAGCTGTCTCAGATGTGACACTAATAGAGGCAGGGTGGTTGACAAATTTTGTAGAAGATGAAAGGAAATGAGAGTGAGTAAACCAGCTGGCTCTCTGTTCTTGTCATGACACTGTGGCATGAGCCTTCAGCAGAGTCCCAACTTTCTGTGATGACAGAATTGTAAATTGCCAGGAAAGGACTAGCATGAAAATACCTCTTTGGCTATCTAGAAATACAGAATTATGAAACAAAACTTAGGAAAAACTTATTAATTAATGAAATCAGTAAAACCAGTGCTACTGTAATCTTGTGCTAATCATTCTCCTGGGTCCCACATTTCAGATATCTGAAATCCATTTGGCAGACAGAGATGCTTTTCAAGGAGAGTTTATTTTTGTTCATTTAAATGTATCCCTTCCTTTAACTAGTTTCAGTTCAAACACTGCTATAGCAACATGAGAAGCAAATACTTTTCATGTTACAGCAAGTAGACAAACAAACTTGGAGAGCTGTATTAAAAAATGTACCTTTTGTATCAGCATATTTGTTCAAATAAGCAGAGTGTGTCATATTGGACATAGTGACGCGAGTCACTAGCATGAGAAGCAGAGGCTTCTAAAATACTGGTCTGCTAGAACCACAGTACATTCATTGAAGACCAGTATCTATTTTTCTGAAGATCTCGGCTTGGTTGCCATTGTTCTTCTGTTCATCTGCTATTAGGAGTTCTCTTACATGTCCTGAGATAGTTCTGCCTTCTGTCATTCAGAATACAGATGCCAAGAGAGTTTGCTGGCCATTTCTGCCTAAAACAACAATGACAAGAGCCATAATACAATGTTTACAATGCAGTAGATCTATTATTTGAAACCCAGATTGTCAATGACCCATACCAACTTTTATTTGTTTAAATGAGTAGCAGAAAACTACCTTCCTCTGTTTAATAGAAAGGACAAATTTACAGGCAGCCCAATCTCTTATTTTGGAACTTTAATATGTACTTATTCACTGTGCACCAAAAGAGAATGCATCTGAGGAGTGTTGTTACGAGGACAAGGTACCTAAAGTAGTATTAATGCCTCTGTGAACTTTTAATAGCTAACATCCTATCCATTATTGGAATGAGCTGTAAGAGGGAAAAATGAAAAAAAAACCACCAAACTCTCTGGAACCTTTGGAAAAGAGCTACAACTCACTCAGTCTCCATCAAAAATGCCCATCGGATTAACAACTTCCTCTTGATGTTAGTCTGTTGTTTTGCTATTCCTAAAATTCAACTCTATGATGTCACACTGCTTTTTATGACAAAATGTAAATATACACATCACTGTGGTACTGTGCTGTTTAAAAAACAATGAAATAACCTTCTGTTTATATGGCTTTCTAGAGTCTTCACTTAAATTGAAAATAATTTAGTCTTAACTGTTCAGAGCTATGACTACAGAAAAGCATCATTAGTTCATCTTTTTTTTTTCCCAGAATAGGTAGGATAAGCTAAGTTAGTGCCTTTCAAATAAAGGAAGAGCAAAGTAATTTGCTAAAGATGTCTACACAATTATTTTTAATAACTTGTCTGCTATAGATGACATGAAGTTCACAAAAATCCTTTCTAATAATAAACTGGAAAAATTGCTTATAGTTGCTTTACTATCACAGCACTAACTATGTAAATTACAATATTATGAAATAGAACTGATGAATTGCTGAAAAAAAAAGTACATTAGCCTCTCTCTCTAAGGAAAAAATAAAACTGTACTTACTACATAGAGTAGGAGACACTGAAATGTTTTCCTAGATTGTGTGTTCTGATGATAAGAAGTCCCCAAAATGTGTGTTCTGTTTCTCATTTACTTAGTAGATTTGCTATTCACTTTTACACAGAACGTAATTCATAATAAACCAAGAGGATGAGGATTAAAAATTCTGCCCTGAAAATCATATTATCAAATATTCTGTATTTTTTTGGCTTCAGGGCTTGACCACCATTGAAGTCTATGAAATTGCCATCAGAGATGTTTTAGAGGATGTTCTGAGCTTAAAGTGCGATGAAGTTTCCCCACTGTCACTTGTGGGAAGAACTTGAATATAAAGGAAACTTGTTTTTTTACAAAGAGGCAGCTTGGGATTTCCATCTACAGAATTGCTTACATGGCTGAGAATCCAAGAAATACAATGTCATATCACAGAATCACTGAATCACAGAATCGCTGAGGTTGGAAGGGACCTCTGGAGATCATCTAGTCCAATACCCCTGCTCAAACACGGTCACCTAGAGCACATTGCACAGGATCGCGTCCAGGCGGGTTTTGAATATCTCCAGAGAAGGAGACTCCACCACCTCTCTGGGCAACCTGTTCCAGTGCCCTGTCACCCTCACAGTGAAGAAGTTTTTCCTCATGTTCAGATGGAATTGTCTGTGTTTCAGTTTGTGCCCGTTGCCTTGCGTCCTCTTGCTGGGCACCACTGAAAAGAGTCTGGTCCCATCCTCTTGACACCCTCCCTTAAGATATTTGTACACGTTGATAAGATCTCCTCTCAGCCTTCTCTTCTCTAGGCTGAACAGACCCAGCTCTCTCAGCCTTTCCTCATAAGAGAGATGCTCCAGTCCCCTAATCATCTTTGTAGCCCTTCGCTGGACTTGCTCCAGTAGTGCCACATCCCTCTTGTACTGGGGAGCCCAGAACTGGATGCAGTACTCCAGATGGGGCCTCACCAGGGCTGAGGAGAGGGGGAGAATCACCTCCCTCGACCTGCTGGCAACACTGTTCCTGATGCACCCCAGGATACTATTGGCCTTCTTGGCCACAAGGGCACATTGCTGCCTTATGCTTAACTTGGTGTCCACCAGCACTCCTAGGTCCTTCTCCACAGAGCTGCTTTCCAGCAGGTCAACCCCCAACCTGTACTGGTGCCGGGGGTTATTCCTCCCCAGGTGCAGGACCCTGCACTTGCCTTTGTTGAACTTCATGAGGTTCCTCTCCACCCACCTCTCCAGCCTGTCCAGGTCTCTCTGAATGGCAGCACAGCCTTCTGGTGTATCAGCCACTCCTCCCAGTTTTGTATCATCAGCAAACTTGCTGAGGGTGCACTCTGTCCCTTCATCCAGGTCAGATGAGACTTGTATCAGTACAGGCCATTTTTGGAAAGTTAATAACTGGCCATTGTTCTCCCACTCAGAAGGGAATTTAACAGAGTTTTTAATGGTTTTAATGAAATATAATTATTTCAGAGAGAAAAAAAACCCAGAAATGTGCATTTTCATAAAGCTTGCGCTGTCTTATTGAAGTGTTTATTGAACTATGCAATTTTAGGCATAATTTTGGTAAGTCCATGCTAAGAAAGTTCATCTGTTCTGGAGGCCTGAGATTGTTCTAATGGAAAGCTTCTATTTTAGAGAAGAGGATAAAGTGAGCAAAAATAATTTTGCTATTCATAAGAAAGAGAAACCCCAGGAAGAGAGTGTGAGCTCCAAATCATTAAAGCCCAATTTTTTTTCCCTCTAACTGCATTTAAAGTCTTTCTGAATAGTTCTATGATAAATTTCTTACTCTCCCAGCAGAGCTGGGGGATGAAAATAGAAAAAGAACTGTTGGACAGATTTAATGACAAAGCAATCATATGCTCTTTGTTGTTTTCAGGCTGAGGTGAAATTAAAGGAAAAGCATATTTGGTACAGTAATGGATTGAGCATATCCCACCCTGTCAGTTAAGCTTGTAGATGATTGTGTCTGTATGTAGAACCTTTAAAAATATTTGACTGATGGAAGTTGTTAAAAGGTTAAACAAGCAGAAGACTTGACATATGTGTGGGGATAACACCAATCCAAAGTCCAATCAGATTGTCTGAGAAGGATCTGGACAATCCTCCAAAAATACTATGTGTTCAGCTGCACCAATTTTAATGGAACTGAGATTCAGACATATTAGTGTATGTCTAGCTGTGCAAGCATATTCTGTGTGAATCACTGAGGTGCCCTCAGTGGATAATTCTAGTCTTTTTCATTAGGTTTCTGTTTTGTAGATGGATAATGTTTGAGCTTGGCTTTCCAAAAGGGATTTTTGCACATTAAATATATATATATATTAAAACCACTGCTTAGAAATACATTGCAGACTTTTGGGGGAGTCTATAGAAAGTATTAGAGTAAAACATGGAATCATTTATAAATTCTAATTTAGAGACATACATGAAATAAACAGGGGAAGAAGTACATGAAATAAACAGGGGAAGAAGTAACCATGGAAATATGCAATTGATTTCAACTTTCTCATAGTAATTAGTCATATAAGATTTGCAACTCATAAAGCTTTAAAGTGTTTTACAAAGAAAGAATTCACACTGTTAGCTTTAAAACAAAGTAGAAAAGGGAGATTAATTGTCAGCAATTTGCGCTAAATTACACATGCTATTGAAAGCACAGCTATGAATAGAGCTTAGATGTCCTGAGCAGTAATCCCCTGGCCAAGCTAGCATTAACAAACTTTACTATCCACCTGGAGACATCAGCTGATAAATCTTTCCAATGGCAGAGTAGAAAGTGGGAGCCCAGATGGGAGTTGTCTTTATCACTTCTATCACTTTTATCACTTTAATACTGCTTTCCTCTAGGGTGAGAGTTAGCAGAATCCAAAGTCCTGGAGAACTGTGAGAAATCTGAGGAAAGTAGAACCACTACAATACTACCACTATGGTGCTTTGTTGTGGTGGTGGAGGCACTTGCAGTGCTAATAGATGTAGTGACACTGGATTTTGTTGTGGCCACTCTTTTTTTGTAGTTGGGGACAACTGTTATTTTCCATCTGCTTCTCTAAATTTGCAACTCTCTTGCAAACTCCTGAAATAGGGGGATCAATTAAAGGTTGAACTGTATTTTGGGGAAGATAGAATATAGTGAGAGAAGCAAGGAAAAGATAGGGACTGTTGCAATAAGGCAAAATATTCATTATGAATGTTATGCTTTCTTCACACTTTTCATCTCATGAGGATATTGCATAAGTTTTTATAAAACTAGAAGTTGCACACTTTGCTCCTTATATGGAAAACAATATGTTTGGTAAAAGATGCTGTTGTCACTACTTTCAATTTTTAAACCTTAATTTTCAAGTTATTGAGTGAAATATAATATTAACATAAACTTCTCATTTTGTGATGCAAGATCCTGTCTCTTCATTTGGGATTGTGAATGTTTTAGTTTTGAATTTACCTTCTTAAGTTTGGAGACTGTACATATCATAGACAATGAATGTTTTATTTAAAATGAGTATGCTTGATGTCAAGGAATAAGCATTAAATAAGCATTTTGATTTATCCAGTAGGGTAGTGAAATGTCATTTCATCTAATGCTATTTAACTTTTGATTTGTTATAACTCCTGCTGTCTTGAAATGACATTTAATCCTTCCAACTGCTACAGAATATAGATCTCTTTCGGTATAAGACAGATAACTATATTGAATAGAAGTTATTGACTAAAACAAAAGTTGAAAATAGAGAATTCTGCCTACTTTAAATTAAAATAAAAATGAATAACAATAATAATAAACTTAATGATCCAAAAATAAAACAAATCAATGGTATCATCTGAAACTATGCGGCAATAAATGTCCCTGCTCAGTACTTATTCTCTTCTAATAAAGAAAATCTATTAAACAAATGGATTACAACTAAAAAAAAATCAAAAACCAACTATATAAGTTCGATTGGCTCTTTTAGTTTCCCTTAGCAGGATAAAACTGCTCTTTATGTTAAGCACATGAACAGAAATCTAGACTCCCTGCATTCCTGGAAATGTATGTTTGAAAAACATCAGTTCAGTCATATAAATCAGGAATTCAGCTGTCTTGTTGGTGAAAGCCACATAACATTCTCTCTTTCCATACTGTTTGAAGTAAAAAAAAGTCTGAAATATCTTTTTTTCAATGACTACCTATCTCAATGCTTGGTAATAGTGAAAACATTTGTAAAAATTAGAATCAGTTGGTTAACCATTATTTTCTAATGGATGTGTTCATGAAACATTGCTGGCAGTAAAAGTGATGAGTCACAATCACAAAGTTATTTAGATTCTTATATATGATAAAGTTGCAGTGATAGTTCTGTGGATCTATGTCTAAATTCATAGGATCAGATATGCTAATAGCCTTTCCAGTGCTTACTAATGCATAACTTCTCAGGTCTCACAGGGCACATTTCAAGACTGAGTTCCAGCTTGCACTGTGTTTGTTTAGCATTTGCTTTCAAGGGAGTCTGCTAGGAAACATTGGAAATGACTTTTATAACAGCATTCTATTTAATTGTAATAGCGTTGACTGCTTTTGGTTACTTTTTTGCTTTCTTTCTGCCCTTTCTCTTTCTCTTAATTTTCTCCTGCAAGTTGTAGACCTAATGAGTGTGAAACCAAATGAACCTTGGACCATGTTGTTTCATCTCATAACAAGCCTTTTAAAGCTGTTTTGTTGCTTGAGGTAAACAGAAAGTTCAATGCCGTGCAATTATTAAAAAATTAAGGTTTAAACCATTAAAGTAAAACCCTGAAGATTTAGTATTTCCCATCAGGTGCATGAAATATCATTTTCTTAATGCATAAATCATGTCCCTAACTGCTAGCATGATTTAATTCTTCCCCATTGTCCCTTCTAACTCATAAAACTTTGCAGTGGGAAAGAATGTGCTCCAGAATTTACAGCCTAAATGGCAAGACAAGGGATCTGCATTTAAGCTGGCCTAGGTGCAGAGCGAGATATTAGCAGACTGAGATATTGGCTGCAACTGAACATGAAGCATAAGAGTATTTGCGTGTCTGTGAGAGACAGAGAAAGAATCTGCTTTTAACTATTTTTTTAAATAGTTAAAAACATCCATGGAAACCAAAGCTTATAGGAGGTACGAGCAGAGCAGAAACCCCACTTACACAAACAACGTATATACAACATCTTCCTTAAGCTACTCAGTGTTTTACTGAAAGTGTTCATAATAAGGTTGCTAGGAGTAAGTGGTTAGTAGTCACTTAAGGATCAGTTTCAGTGAGTTTTCAGAGACCTATAATTATTTTTTCTTTCTAAGTATTTTTGAGACTTACTCAACAGTACAACTATGGCTAATACACTGTATGCCTCTCATTATTTTACTGAAGAGAAGCTGACAGCATGCTGTCTTTAAGAAATTTGGGGATCTGGCCACTCACTTTTTTCTAAAGTATTTTGAATTTGGCAGTCTTTTGGAAATGTTTTGAAAGGTGTGTTGACTGAATTCTAGGAGGTGGGATATAGGGGAGATTCCCACAAAGATGTACAGGTGTATTCAGTGCCTTGGGTGAATCTTTTTATTATTTGCATTTAAAGAAATGAATATAATGACTTATTTCTCCTTTCCATTTCTACAGATAGATATCATTTCTATGTCAGCCTTCAGAACAACACTGATATCTGGGAGTCCAAAGGAAGAATTCACGTTTTATTACTCCTTTTCTAACAAACAGATGATAACAGATGATAAGATGATAGGGTTCATTGTCTCTTTAGATCATTAAGATCTAAAGTACACCTGTTGGACTTGAAGACAAGAAATCTTACAAAATCATATTAATCTCGTTATTAGCACAGTGGAGAACTTAAAAGTTTCATCAGAACTTTGCTAAGTTACAGGGGTCTAATCTGGGCTATGCAGGCCTCTATAATTCTGTTTTGTTTTGTCTTTAATGCCAAAAGGCTACATAACAAAGGTTTGGGAAGGATACAGATAAAATAAACAGAAGAAGTAAAGTTAGAGAATTAGAAACAAAAAAGAGACAGATGGGGATATATATAGATACATTAGTCATGTGTAAATATGTCAAAAAGTACAACCAGGTTTCAGTCCTATCTTCAGATTTTCAGAGTGATATTACAGCCATTTTTAGGGCTTCAGTCCCCTTTCCATTAGAGGGCTATTGAAGGAATATTATCACCTAACTGAAGCATACAGGCTATTTGAGAAGTGGTAGCAGAGTATGAGGGGAAAGTGAAACGTGGAGAACGGATGTGTGGATGGGAAGGGACAGAAGGACTTTGGAGACATGCAACAGAGGCTATATGTCATGAGCATAATAGCTGAGAAATGAGAAGCAATGAACCAAATAGATACTGAATTAGCCAATTAGTTATGCAGGAAATCAATGCAATAAAGTGTAAACCAAGTGATCAAGGAGAGAATCAATATAACAAAGGATGAACTAAACAATGAGGTAATCAAAGACTAAGGTAAACAATTAAGCAGGCAATTCAGAGTATATAAATCACAGGCTATATTAACTTATTAATTAGTCACGTAGTGAATGCATTAAGTGAAGGATCAATAGATTAATCTATTAATTAAACAATAAGTCAGTTAGATATCCATGCAATTAAGTAAACATAAAATGTTGAATTCAAAGAAAAATATTTGAATGACTCAGACAGTTAGAAGCAGGCTGAAGTGTGGGTTAAAATGCTGCGAGTAGACAAAACCATGCAGAAGGGAAAGGTCAATGTGAAAGGTGCACTGCAACAGTGGACCACCAGGATGCTGGAGAGTGTTGTTGCCACTCTGATCACTGACATGAATAGGTCATGTTTAGAAATAAGGAGCCATATTATTATTTTAGGACATATGTGGGCACCTAGAGCAATCAAGAAAAAAAGCTTTTGGTCCAGTTTATGAATCACTTGAGAGGCAGTTTTTTTTTAATGGCACATGCTGTTGCCAGATATATGTAACACAACAAGGCCACTTCCCATGGAGTGCTGAACAATGATTTGACTATCTGATTCTGCGATATGAATATGTTTCTGTAATGTTACACTTCTAAGGTGTAAGATTTCTAGAGTTTTCCTCCAACTGTATGTATCTCTAAAAAGTTCAGTGTTTTACTTGGTATTCCAATAAAGTATTGCAAAGCTGATTGGACTTATCCCTTCTTGAATTCCTTTCTTCATGCACCACTGACTTTCCCATTGTGTGTGTACAGTGTCTTCAAATGTACATGAAGGTATAATACCAAACACAAAAGGCAAGCACTGTTTGATTTAAAATTTAACAGAATCACAGAATCAGAGTGGCTGAGGTTGGAAGGGACCTCTGCAGATCATCTAGTCCCACACCCCTGCTCAAACACGGTCACCTAGAGCACATTGCACAGGATCGTGTCCAGGCAGGTTTTGAATATCTCCAGAGAAGGAGACTCCACCACCTCTCTGGGCAACCTGTTCCAGTGCTCTGTCACCCTCACAGTGAGAAGTTTTTTCTTATGTTCAGACAGGACTTCCTGTGTTTCAGTTTGTGCCCGTTGCCTTGCGTCCTCTTGCTGGGCACCACTGAAAAGAGTCTGGTCCCATCCTCTTGACACCCTCCCTTAAGATATTTGTACACATCGATAAGATCCCCCCTCAGTCTTCTCTTCTCAAGGCTAAACAGTCCCAGCTCTCTCAGTCTTTCCTCATAAGAAGGATGCTCCAGTCCCCTAACCAGATTAAATCATGATTTTTGGAAGGTATTTTTGCTGGAGAGAGCCAAAGTTCAAATGTATTTGCTTTTATGATACTTTGATAGTACTGAGTCACAAAAAGCCCAGTAAGCAGCTCAATAATCTCTGCAGGGATAGTAACAGTCTTAAAAGACAAAGAAGTTAAAATAGTTCTTGTCTGTCCTTCAGGTTTATTGAACTAATTCTTAACTTAAAGATGTGCCTTAAAAAGAATAAAGAACCTGATGCTTAGTTCAGAAAAGCCTCAGTAGCAGATAATCAGGTCTTTCTCACCTAAGAAGACATCCATATTTCGTTACAGTAATTTTGACTGTACAGGTAGGCCTCTAAAAATACTGAATGGCAAAGTTCTTAACAGGAACTAGTGAGTTAATGTCAGAATCCCACAGTTCTCAGATTGGAGCTGTTCCATAAAGGGGGCTCTTGCATAGCATCCATCTATCCAGCTCCATCTAAAAATGAGGACTGTAACATTTAACTACATCTCCAAATTATGCACAGATGAGGAAGCTTGAATAACCTCAGTGCATTTTATTTTTTTCTAAGCTGTGAAGATCTCTTACTCAAACCTCTTTTTGTAAAATGGAACATCCATAGTACGAGAACGTTTTTTGGAAACACAGTACAACATGGAGTAAACACTACATTATGTAATCTTAAAAATTAAATTGTAAAATTTTATTGTATTATATATACATTTCTATTATTTTGCCTAACAGTTTAAAAGGATAAAATAGTAGTCAATGCAATCTCAGGAAAAACAATATTTTGTACCTTGGTGATCTAGACAGATGACTGTAAGATAGGTAGATATTTCAACTTTATAGTACAATAAAGCACAGCTATGTAAGACCTACCAATAAATGCCTTATTTACTTACTGTGACTTTATTTGACAATGAGTAATCTTATGATCTGATTTGTATGGAACAAATTAAATGTTTAGCTGTTTTCTATGCATGTTGCTTTTGACTGAGAAAAGATAACATGTTCTTTTGATTGAATTTAAAGTGATATATTTTTTTATTTTTGCTGTTGCCTATTTATTTGAGAGGGAGGTTGGATGTCCCTTCTCTATTTATGAGATAAACATGTTTCTATTTTTGCTTGCAAAAGCAGAACTTAAAGGGATAGGGTATGTTTCACAATTGGGAGGTTTCATAGGTGGTAGCCTTCGCTAATGGTTTTATCTAGTGTTAAAGCTTCTTAAAATCTTAATTATGGTAGCTGGGATACTGTTAAGGGCAAAAAGTGGTGACAATTCTGGTGACACTTCACAAATCACTCCTGTGTGTAGATTATCCAAAAGAGATCTAATTTAATAGGAAGCAAAATGGAAAATTAGAGCTCCAGTCAGTGAAAATGCACTCTGTTTTCATCTGAGTAGAAGGAAGTTATGAATAATTGTGGTAGAAATTAACATTTTCCCCATTACACATGAAGTTCTTAACTAATTTTCTGACAGATAGGATGCCAGCAATGCATAAGCACGTAGTTACTGGGTTCAGTTCAAAAAAAGCATTGCTTTGTAAAGACAATCTCTGCTTCTATCTTTTGCTCTCTAATCTTTCTTTCTGGAGGAAAGCTTCTCAGAAAGTTGTGGGTAAGCAGCTGTAAAGTTCTTTCATTTTGCTTTAGATCTGGTATGAAGTAAAAATTAGTTTGCTCTTGCTGATTGAAGATTTCTTGTATTGTAGTAGGATGCCAGATCACCATGCTGATTCTCTTAAATCTCTCAACAGCTTTTTGGAGTTCATTAACCAGGAGCTTTTGTCGAGATAACTTTCATCTTTGAAGGGGGTGAATTGACATATGCTTGCATGTCACTGCTTTTTCTTCTCTGTGGAGCTGCAGTCGGCAATACTTTTCAATTGATCTTTTACACTCAAGGAATACATAGTTCCTCTTCTTCAGTGCCTGATAGGGCTGAAGGATGAGGCAGGCATTTCGCGGGTTTAGGCCTGCCGAAGGCCACTCTTGAGACCACAGGCCTTTTAAACAGCCCTGCAAATTGTGAGTTAAGCATGGCCGGAGAGCGCTTATAGAGTATTTGAGTACCCACAGGGCTGTGCATTCCTAGAAATTAAGACTGCTGCCAGACCTATTCAGGCAGAGTATTTGCAATCTGTCCATATGCTGGGGACCTGTTGGGGGAGACAGCACCTGGCCCCAGGGATCACTTTTTCAGGTCAAGATAGATGCAGTCTTTGAGTTTACTTGAGCTGTAGCCATCTTGCTGAAAACTACTAAGGGAAATGTTGAAAGTGATAACTCTTGCCAGATGATCCACAATTACAATCATCATGTTAAGTCCTTGTACTGTCATATATTTTTAGTGGCAGCATTTGTTTCTGTTCTTTGTTGGTGATCTTTATCACCTTAGCTGATCTGATTTTTTTATGACTGTAGGTCTTGACTAGAGGTTTCCAAACTTTTCTTTGGTTTTAAAAAAATCACTTTATTTCCAGCCAAATTTCAAAGCCAGTTTGAAGTGTCCTTCTTCTACATTATGCAGACACTACCAGTCGGCAGATTTTCTAGCATGGTGGGGGGCATCATATCTGCATTCAGTATGTCACACACACTTCCAATTGGATTAGGGGCATGATCTCAAGTGTGGCCTTTGATCATTGCTGTTTTACATGTGTAGTTTCTGGCTGACTTACAGATCATTCTTTTCTCTCTCCCTTCATTCATATCCTCTCTGGAGCACACTTGAAGAGGACACTTGACGCTGGAACTTGCTATATGTGGTCCCAGTTGTTTCCTGCTTCATAGCCATCTTTAGCTGACCAAACATAACTAAGGCATACAAGATAAGTGATTCAGGAGTCTTTAGGGGGAAAAAAAAAACAACAAACCCCTCAAACCTAGATTTCTGAGGGTTCAGCTCCGCCATGCTGTCTTTTTCTTCACCTTACTGTTGTAATCTTGGGATATAATCTTGTCCAGGGCTAGTACTGCAGCTGGAATTTTCCTTTTCACAGTAGGAAGAAAGATTAAAGAGGAAAAGAAAAAAGCAAGCTATATGGTCCTGTTACCCTAAAATCTTTGTGTCTGTCACTTGAGCTTGAAGCACGAAAGATTGTTGTTATAATTAGCCTTGCAGAAGAAGAATGTATTTCAGAAACAAATACTGAAAGTAAACTTCTTATTACGTTAAAGAAAAAAGGAAGAGAGGGCTGTTGAGAACACCTTATGAATGTAGTTCACCCATTGCTGTGGGAGTTTACTAGGTGAAGAGAAAAGGCAACAGAAGATACTGTTTCAAATCAGTATGTCAGTATGAAATCGCCTCAGTAGAAGTCTGACCACAGCTCCAAAAGGGGTATGGTTTGGGGGAGTCGTGTGCTGGCCTAAGTTCTCCTGGCATTTACAGAAGTTAGTGAGAGATTGCTTGCATTTCTCTTCATAAAAGCTGAAATGGGATATGCTTCATCCATTCTCTTCCACCTAACACAGATGCAAGGCTGTGCTGACGAGTGAGCTATGGGAGCTCTGCTTCTTAACACTTTAAACTCAGTACTCCATAAAGTCAGAAAAGCAGGATTTAGCTTTAGGTTTCATATTTGTTAAGTTTTGGTTGTGGTAGGAAATGGAGTTTCCCTTATATTTGAATTCCGTGTATCTTTTTTTCTTCTGTTTCTGTTATTTCTAAGTGTGCTCATACTATTCTCCACTTTCAGTGTAAAATCTTGTGAATAGTCTCTTCAAAATGAAATCTGATTTTTCATCTGCTTTTCAGCACAAAAAGCTATCACTATGCTTCCAACATTTATTTAGCACTATCGCTCTCAGAGATATTTAATGGGTCCATTCAGCTTTGACATGGTCATTCATTGTTTTTAAAGCTTATATGAAGCCTTCCTAAATAGTGTGCAGTTTTTGCATCTGAGTAGTTTCTTATAATCAGCTGATTGCTCTGAATCTTTACTTTGGAAATCTTGTAGCGAGACAGTGCTCTGACACTGCTTCTTAGCTTCCCACTGAATTCTGCCTGAGACTTATTTATAGATTAAAGAGGTAAAAAGAGGGATAAATTTAGTCCATTATAATTCCATTAATGTCAGTGTCATTCCCTCAGGAATTAATATGGCTCATTGTTGATTTTTTAAATTTTTTTTGTTAAAGAAGCAAAATGTGAAGTTGCTAGCTCTTTCATTATTCCAACCATTTTGTTTTTTCTGTGAATGTGGTAGGAGGTTAGATCTTAATTATCCAGATGTTTAGTACCAGAAGTAATGCACAATAGTATTATGCAAAGTTACTTCATGATGCTATTCTTGTATTTGTTTGAACATTCTGCCAGTTCTGTAAGTTTCTTTTAATAATTTTTAAAGGAAACACATTGCTAAAACTTGAAATAATTTTGTGCTGGAACAAAGTGCCACACTATGAATGTGTTCAGCCACAAATAGATTCTGTTTTACATTATTCCCAAATGCACTAGCATAAAACTAACCTTGCCTGAAATCTATTTTACTTGGTTTTAGCCACGGAGTTTTTAAAGGCTACCTGTACATGTAGACTCTTTGCAAATATTATTACCTAATTATTTATTTGTAAAATATGGACATATTTCCACGCAATTATGTCTTTGCCTTTAGTCCTAATCCCACAGTCAGTGAATGATGATGTATTCCATGACACTCATTTCAGATAATTCAAAGCTAGAATGACATTTTTTTAAACTGTGAGTCTTTGAGAAGTATATAGAATCACAAACTGCCACATAAAATGAGTCATCCGTGGTTTGTATCAACAAGAGCTGGCAGATACAGTATGTAAACTAGCTTATGAAAATGTATGAGCGTGTTGCAGGGTGCTCCCTTGGGAGTATTATCGGTTAATTTTTTTTCATTAATAGCATTCTGCTGGAAGGTTTAATGGATGTTGATGCAATATCTCCTGTCTCTTCCATTCCAACAGGTATTGAGAGAGTTTAAAGACCAAAGGCAAAATGTTTCACCTCCTCTTTTTCCTCCTGTCAGAACTGTTTTCCTCTAAACCTTATGAACACAAAGCAAATCAATGCAGAAGCTTCACATGGAAGTCTGCAGAAACCTTTGCAGATTTGCACAGTGAGAGAGGAATGCAGGGGACCTGATTTCCTTTTCTCACAGACAGTGGGATAAATGCACTGTCACTGTAAAATGTAAATCCTTCTGTGGAAAAATAGTTTTGCAAAAGTGGTGTTTACCAGTCAGCTCTAGTTCAAATATAGGGTGGTCTGAAGATGTTGTTTCCTTCTGTCTTTACACAAATGCAGAGCAGCAGTGAACCATCATTTTACATTTCCTGAGGATAGATTTCATGCTTATTTTCTAGTTACCTAGGCGGTAGCTAGGAGGCAAGTTCAGCCTCCTCCTAAGTGTAACATCACCTCTTTTCTCTCACTTACTTATTGCATGCAGTCAACAACACACATACCTATATGTGTGAGTGCGTGTGTATGTGTATGTTACATATGTTATTGCCATTCAGGAAGCTCTCCCCCCATTTAACAGTTCCACGGCATGAGAAGTAGACAGTGTTTTGATGTGTTTACTGTCTTCTATGTGGTAAAGGAAACCTGTCTTCTACCATGCCGAGTCAATTGAAAAAGGGCCTTAGAACAAGAAAAAGTCTAAGTCCTTACTAAAATTAGAGCCATCTTATGTAGTGCACAGAGGGCTTCAAAAGATTGTATGAATATGGAAGACAGTGGTTTTGAAGCACCGCATTACATCATTGTGGTTTCAGTTAGTTTTGTTTGTTTTTCTTATGTGGGAAATTGGAATTAAATATTATTTTAGAAATAGAAAACCAATATTGATGTAAGAGGGCTTCCCTGCTTTAATCATTCCTATTTAATGGATAATAAAATCAAAGGGGGAGATTTTTGAAGATGTAAGTGTTTGGCACCCTTTGCAGTTCTGGTATTTCCATTAGAGGTAGGAATGTAGTACTAGCATTACATAAAGTAGTGATTAGTTCCCACCTGAAGTATCATAAATGGTTTGGTTATCTCGTTCAAGGAAAATAATTTGAAGTTGGAACACTAGGGCCACTTTGGATTCAAAAATATCATTAGAATGATTGACAGGAATGGTGAGGAGACAAAATAATCTGGCTTTGCCTAACAAAACAAAGACTAAATAGGATATCTTTGGTCTATATGAATATATCATTTTGTAAATGTTTAAACTAAAGAAAAACTGTAGACACAACAACAAATGAGCATCAGTTTGCAGCGGATAAATTTAGGCTGGAAATTAAAAGGAGTTTTCTAGAAATCAGTGGAGTGAGGGTCTAGAATATCCCGGGGGAATTTAAAGGAGTAGCAGGAGCTAAAAATAGTTGATTTTAAGATAGAACTCCATATATTCTGAAGGTGATTACATCAGATATTTAAGATAATAAGGAGAGTACTTAATTCACCACTCAAGATTTTTTTTTCTCATATGGAGGTTATTAGCTGTCTAACAGCTGAGTTGGTTTTTTGAAGACCCCTACAAATGCATTGCCTAAATCCACAAATTACAGTGGTAGGCAATGATGCTGTAAGACTGAAATGAAACAGAGATACTGGATAGAAATTACAATCAGTTTTATATAAGGTACTGTCTTTAATGTGTATTTTATTCTGAAGAACGTTTTTCCAGTTTTACAGAATATGTAATCTTTTATGTCAGAGAGGTCACTGTCAAAATAGGTCTAGGATTGTTTATTAACGTGCATTTCAAATCTGCTATATTTTTCCCCATGTATGACCTTTCTAAATTCAAGGATTTGTAATGAATCCTGAGTACCATATTATCTTAAAATAAAAATGTGGTTTTATTTTAGAATGGCCAAATAATTATTTTTTAAAACTTATTTCCTACAACCCGATATTGAGATCAACTTCATCTCATTTTTTGTACTGGCAGAGTTTTCAAAGTGTAATTTTTTAATGACCTTTTACTTTCATGAAGAAAGTTAATCTGAATCACAGAGACAAGCTAATTGCAAAGAAACTTGCAGATACCTTTGATCTGAAATGTAATGTATTATTAATAATAATCCTTTTCCCCTCATTAACAGGATAAAAATGAGCATATTGCATATAATTTAACATTCATTTTCAGGACCAATATTATATATTGCCTGTTTGATTCAAGCTTGCTTGTTTTCTTTTTAACTCATTGACCAAGAAAAAAAAAGATAGAAATGAAGAAGTTAAAAAGATAATTTTCTTTAAATTAAAAGACAAGATGTTAATGGTCTCAACTAAGTGTTCTCAGCAGGGAGCTTTGTAGCCAGAACTTTCATTATTGAAGAAGCATTTTAAATATTCAGGCTACTAGGGTAAATGAGTAAGCTGACACTGCAGAAACAACTTTATAGTGATGGTTCATGGTCAATAATATGCATCCTAGCAGTTATTTACTGCCACAAGTGTCTATGAGACAGTCTTTCTTCTCTCTTTATTTTCTTATAATCTGGAGCACAAAGGAAATTCACTTATCAGGAATGCCTCAGTATTAGAACTTAAATTTTCTGTTAATCTGTTTCTCTGTAGAAAGCTAGAATTCAGACTGAAAAATAAATACATTATTTTAAATTTTCACTCCAAATGTTAAATTTTGAAAATTGATCAGTCAGAGATTCAGAGGTGTCACACTGGAGCTGTAGCACGTGTCTTACCACAGGAAAAAGAGAAACATCAATAACATCATGAAAAAGTTGGGAAGAGGAGGCATGCACATACATCAATATTCTGTATTAGCATTAGACAATTAGTTCCGTGAGCTGCTATACATTGTATAAAAAATTAACTCTTTTTATCTTTTTCTTTTGGATTTTGTATATCATTATCTTAATGCAGTGGGTAAGTTAGTTATCTGTTGTGCAAAAATATTTATTTGTAATCACATTTAGTCTGTTCTCCACTAATTTTACCATCACCTATTTCTTTTTTATTAGAAAACTTGAATCCAGTTAACTTTATGTCTGCCATTCATACACTATTATTTGTCACCTTCTAGGCTTCTCATTTCATTACTCTGCAAAATCTATTTCCATGCCAGATTTCAGTTTTAGAATGCCAGCACTTTTTAGCAGTAAGGCTGGTCTAGAAAAAGATCACACTTCTTTAAAATGAAGATTGGGGGGTGAGGGTGAGGGGTTAAACCCAAATCTCTCTTTGCCAATCAAAACAGGTTGAACAATTTTAGCCCAAAGTTTTAAAAAATAAAATAAAATTCAAAGTTTTAGCCTACTCTGCCTCATCTGGCAGCACTCATGGGGTGTGAACCTCAAGCTCCAACTGAGGTCCTTGCACTTCTGTTTCATGAGATTTTTCCCTTGTGGTTACTGACTTTGAACTAGGGAAGAGTGCATGAGTCATGTCAATAAGTCAGTGTGCCTGCATGTGCAAGGGATGCCTGTGTGCCATGTCAATTTATCTATGTGAGTTTATAACATCTGGTATCTTTCCTGTAGGCATTACTTTCCTGTTCTGAACATAGTCCAGATAGTAAGCATGCATGTAGTGTCAATTATGCTCTACACACTGGCTAACAGATGAAAAAAACATCTGCTTCAGTAATCACATAATTACAAGCATGCCCTAACTCATTGATAGGGTCTTTACAGTTTCTTGCAGTCTTCTGAAATCTTAACTATAAACTTTTGTAATTAAAAAAATAATAATAAAAAAATCAGATAGCGACATTTGGCTAATTTGAGCTTCATATTTATAAGTGCTTATGATACAGTATATTTTATGCTAGCTTATTTTTGGCTAAAAAAGAGTCTCTGACAATATTTGCTACATTTTCCAAAATAAGATATTCCTTTATATACCCTTGGATGCTTTAATTCCTTACACTATTCTGGAAGTGCAATTTAGGTCCTGAAGATAGTTTTGACCCTCAAAATACCATTGAAGTCAACTTTATCTCAGAAATTGTTAAAATTCATGGACAGTAGTCAATTTGTGTTTCCTAGGCTTCAGCTTTACAATACCTTTCATTGGAGAAATACATACTCTAACTGATTTGAGCATGTTCAGGTATGGTTTTCTGTTGGTTTGACTCTGCCTGTTTTCTATGCTTCTGACTGCTCTTTTCTGCTTGAGTATATGTGAGCTTGCACCTTCCATCTTCTTTTCCTGAAGGCTCTACTCTTACATTTATGACAGTGGTCACATTTCCATCTAATTTTTGTGAAGATACTTTAAGTCAAGATTTAGTAGTGCTTTGGTCCTTTTTAGCAGTCCTTTTTATTTCACATAATCTGAAGAGTGCTTAGGGGAATCATATGAACTTGTGGTCTGTGACCTCAAGGCGGGCAAGAGAGGGTCAGATATCGTTGGAGGAAGACACTCAGGTTCATAAGGGGTTAAACAGGATAGCTTTAATAAAGGACTTACACTACAAACTGCACAGGGAGCCCTGGGAACTATGTGGAGAGGTTGCTGATGGGAGGCTGCTGGAGGCACGAGTTGGATGCACGGGTCAGATGCCCAGGCGGGACTCGACTCGTTGTTCCTAAGAGCCCCTTAAATCTGCTAGTACTATTTCCTTATCTCAGCTGCACTAACCTTGAGTAGCTACTGCCCGGGAAGCAGCTAGATGTTGCTGACAAAACACAATATGCTTGCCTGGTCCTGATGGGAATTTGGTCAGTGTGTAGTTTCACATGCTGGGTCCGCTACCACGTACTCTGCCAGTCACTGACTCCTCGCCAGATCTTCTGCAGGTGTTCTCACTACATGGTCTTTGTGGAATAGGCCACTTCACCTACTACTGTTTCATTCTATAGGAGTAGGTAACTGGTTTTATTTGGCAATTTGTATTGTTTTCCTCCTTCTTTCAAAACTGATGTCAGTGATCTGCAGTCTTAAGAAAAATTTCTAGAGATGTGAAGGTTTTAATTTCTGCTGGGACTCTGTTGCAATCCTACAGATAGCGTACATTCTTTATTTATATCTAATATTTTCATTGTGCATCTGAGTCATCATCAACTGTTTTAAACTGACTTGAGCCAACCTATCATAATTTGATCTTGTTTTTAATGTTCAAGCAACACTTTGAGTAAGGTCTGTTTTATACATCAGAAAATAGAGTCAACTTTTCATTAAATGAGGTTGGGAAGGATGGTATTACAGAACAATGTGTTTACATTCTTTTTGGTCAATGTGTTTCGCTCCACAGAACTATGAGATTTGAATTGCAGACTCAGTGAAAGGATCATCCTTTTTTTAGCACTCCAGAAAATCACATTTTTATCCATTTTAAATCGATGTTCCAGACTTGTAAACCTGAATTTGTCCTTTCACTTGGAACCACCAATCCGCCCTTTTAATCCAATGGTAAAGTGGCAGGCTTAGAGGGCTTTGCATCTGCGCTCTTTTGTTACTTTCAATAAGTGTCCAGTATGATGCAGTGATTCTGTCTCCATTGTCTAAATTGGTCAATTGACTTTTGTTGCTGTATCACAACCTTTTCTGACAAAACTAGCAAAACTTTCCACTTCCAAGTTTTCCCGTTTGTGTGTCTCTCCAGATTTACTAGCTTCATCCTTTTCAAGGCTCAGGCTTTCTCAGTCAAGTGAATAATTATGAATCTTTTCTCATGCTCCGGTGAAGTACCAGATTCATTCTATAGGGTGAGTTCAGATTTGTTTGTCTTTTGCCCCTTGCTTTTGTTTGATTATCCTTCGAAATTAGTTGCAGGCAGGAGACCCTGCAGGATGGGGAGTATAGGCAGCTTTTGATCTTGAAAATCAGCTTTTCAGTCTCTTGTATTTTGTGGCTTGCATAGTTGTACTCCTCCAGAGGAGTAAAAATAAATGGTTTTCAGAAAAAAACCTTCTAAATCAGGACCACTGATAGAAGAATCTAGGATTTCTAAAGGAAAGCTTCAATAAATCAAAGATCGATAATCTGGGAGTCCAATCCAGTAAAAATCTATTTCTGTAAGAGCTCTGTATAGGTCAAGACTTCTTTTGGACTCAGCCAACTTTTGTAGGTGTGATAGCTCACAAGTGCTGAGTGCAACAGAGACCTTTGGTAAACACTTCTTCATAAACACATACAAAATTATTAGTAAAATAAACAAGATATGCCTGTTTGAAATGTTGTATCTACAGGTGTTTCTTTGTATTTAAAATTGGAGTGGAATATCCAGAATATATAACAATTAACTTTGGCATAGTGGTAATTTTGTTGAATGGGATTTCTTGCTACGTTCTTTCCACTTTATTTCTACCTCATCTTAGTTTCTGTTTGGGATATCGAGTTATTTATTTTTCTTTAAAGAAAGCATAATGCAGGTCCCAAAAAGACTCACTCAAAGTGGATATTAACAGATCACGTTGCTAATGCTTTAAATTCATAAATAAAGAAAGTTAAATCAGTGTTTGAAATTTAAATCTTTGCCATCTTCATTAGAATGCTCCTAACGCTTTATGTTGCTCTGGAGTAACTCAAAGCAGCTACAGCAACAACCTGTTACTTTAATAACAGCTATGCATTTCCAGAGCAACACAAAACTTTTGAAAATGTACATTCCTGTTTACTTCAACTCATGACACTGAGATTAAGTAGATTAGCCCAACAGATTATTTTGGAAAATCAGTATTTGGTATTATGTAGTGGGGGTTTTTTTTCCCCCTCTCTCTAATTTTCTCAGTCATCTGTTGCTGGAAGTTGATGCATAGAAACAGCTTCATTTTTGTGTGACTTCTCTCTCTTACTGCTCTTAATGGTTGCATCACACTGATTTGTAGATGAGTGCTGTGCTAGTCCACTTCCAGAGTTTAAATTTGGAACACGGTTGGAGCAGATTGTGCATCTTCTCTGACTTTAATAGGCCATATTTCCAGGTTTCCTTTCAGTGGAAAACAGGATGCATAGGGAAGTCAGTAGGAATTGTGATACAGATGAGGCACATCTGGACTCAGTAGTGTTTCAGACCCTCGACCGAGCCATTTCAAAATTATGCTATTGAGAACAAAGGGAGATAAACCTTTCACAAAATGGTTCCCTACCTCTTATAACTAAGTCCATTAAGAAATGTGAGATCCTTTGAACAGATGTTTTAGAAATAGATTTATATAATTACCTTTTAAACATTTTTGTTGGGTTTGTTTGATATGGATTATAGCAGGATTTGTGAGCTACCGTTTATAGGTAAGGTATGGGTATGGGAACTGTGCTCTCATAGGGGCTGGGGTGCTCAACTGAGATGAGAAAATGCAAACTAAATATCCTACTTTCACCATGCAGTAGCATGAAGTTCTAATTTACATAATTAGATTTACAGCATTTTGTAAGGGTATGTTCATTCTGAGTCAAACAGGTTTGTTTTGTTCATGTCATTGCAAGGCAGAGTTTAAGCCTTACCCTGAAATTCTGGTTTTCATGAGAGTTCCTTTAGTTAGTGCCTATATTATCACTATATAACATTCATACTAAAAAAAACAATGAGCATATGGCATAAATGTCACTATCTTCCTTAAAGGGTGCAGAAGAATCAGCTTGGCCCCAAATACTGCCAAAGAGATGGCATCTCAGTCTTGGTGCTACTTTAAGCTGTGGACTGTCCAGTTATCTGCACTGGATCTGATATTTTTCTTTACTTTCTGGAAAATGAAATTTAGTATTAGCTTCCTTTCGAAGTCTTCCAGACCCTCTATGACTCCTCTTGAGCAAAGAAACAACCTCTCTGGAAATCCTCAACCTGCAAGGATTATTATTTGAGCACTTCTTGTAATAACTGAGCAATCTGGGACAGACTCATTACTTACTCCTTCTGCTCTGTACGCTCGTGCAATGACCATTCTCTGTCATTCTCCAATGGTCATTCCTTTTCATTAATATAGCTGTTCATGTGCAGTTTACTGGAATATGTAAAGCATATTCCTTTCCTCCTTTTTCACAGCACATACCATAATAACTGTTCATCATTTGATCATATTCTCCATAGCTTTAAATATGTAAAAAAACCCAGGATTTGTTCTTTGTGGAGCTGAGCTGTGTCCACTTAATTAAATACAATTAAGTTCTACTCTTTATTGAGAAATCAAAGATACAAGAAAGCAGGATAAAACATATTTCTTATAAAATGAGAGTTAAGAGTTTTGCCCATAGCAAGGGATTGTTTCTATGAAAAGTCTTTAGAGTTTTGCCTGTAGTGAAAAAATAGGAAGAATGTTAATTAGATGCATCAGAAGTACAACTTGTTATTAAAAAAGTACATGACAGTCAGGTTTCAGCCTTATGAAGCAATGTGTTTTCCCCTCTAAAAGCAGTGATCTTGTTTAGCAATTACCTTTGGCTACTAGACTCTGCCTGTTTCTCAGACCAGACCTTAATGGTCAAAGTTGGTTAAAAAGTCTGCTTACAGTGTAACCATCAGTCACACATTAATCACGTGCACTACTTAACAGCAGTATGGAATTTAAATGTGAAAAGATAATTGTGTAAAGTTGGAAGGTAGCGATGAGAATATTTTTGATGTAGATAAGTCTAGAACAGTCTTTTTGGACCAGTAAAACATGATCTACTCTCAAAATTATCTGTGGGCCATTATCACCTTGTATTTGCAAAGTTTTGTAAACCCCACAGGCATAATGTAAGAGGTGTTCTGCCTAAGATGATTCCCTGCCCTGAGGTCTTTTCTGGATTGTCACTGGTTTGCAGATCATGGTCTGGGAGCCGCTGATCTAATAGATTAAGCTACTTTTAAAATAAATACTTATCTGTGCAGAAGATGACTGTTTTTTTGGGAACTGTGAGGCTGTCTCTCTACTTACAAAGACCTTGCAGGAACTTTACAGCAGAATGGAGACTATAAAATTTGAAGATCTATAGATAACTATCCACTTACATAAAACTGTTGTTAAAAAAGGGATCTAAAATCAGCCTCCTGATTTTAAAAGTTAAATAAGATTTTACTTATTTAACAGTGTTTTCAAAAAATGCTGCATGTTAGCAATTATCTTAGTTTAAAAAATGCTCAGGGGTTTGAGTATTATGTTGCTTCTTTAACACACAGATTAAAAAGTCCAATATTTAGTAGTTCATTTTTGACAAACATGACATGACAACTGCCTGACATGACAGGTACATTACATTGCACTTCTGATTAGACAATGACAGGTGATTAAGTTTAATTAGTTTAAGAGTTGGCGATTGAAGCTAACCTATTTTACTTTAACATTGTAAAGATATAAGAGTGATAATAGAAAAGACTGGACAGATATGCAGTACAGTTTGAAAATATATTTAGAACAGTTTATGTATATGTAGATATTATTGCAACTGAGTTCAGAAAATTTTTTTTTTCTTGTTAAGTAATACTCCTGTGCTTTTTTGTGTTATTTTAAATTGAACAACAAAGCTGGTTGGAAACTTTTAATAGAAATAGCTATTTTTTAAAAATTCTCTTCTGAAAAGTTGGACTTTGAGACAAATTGAAAACTGAACTGCTTTAGATACAAACCTATTTATTTAAATGTCTGGGATCTACGTTTGTTTTGTAGAGTGTTCCATGGTGTATTTTCAAATACAGAATGTCTCAAATTCAGATAAACACTCTTGAGATATGGATGATCCCACTTGCTGCATGGTAACTAAGGACCACAGCCATCCCCAGCTGGACCTGTTGGCTGAGGGGTGACTGTGGCCTGTTCTCCAGGTGGTTCTCAAAGGAGATGAGAAAGGAGGTCTCTACAGGGAGTGAAGACAGATATCCCAGCATGACATACCACTTCAAAATGCAAATAGAGTGACACACTGGCTCACCTATGGTATGACTTCATTAGCAACAACTACAGGTCATATCAAATTAACTGGATGTTTACTACAAATAAGGAAAGCTAGTGCTGAATGAGATTTGATCAGATTTTATGCGTCACTGCAGAACCTGGAAGACCAGGTTCTGATACTGTTTCTCCTGTGCTGGTGAAATATCTTGATAATGTTAGGCCAGGCCCTTCTTCTCCATTGTTTTTTTCTCTCTACTTTCCCATCACATCAGTCACTTGTTATAAGTTCCTAGGTAATATACAACACTAATTTCATCTATCCGATCAGAGCATCGTAATATCCATCACAGACATTTGACCCTCACTTCATATTCCTTTCTACTTATGGTGATCTTTGGAGCTGCTTTGATCTAGTTTATGTTATCACTAAATTAGGTTCAAGAAAAGTAACACTTTCTGAGTCACAGGGTCAGTTATTCATTGATTCCTCCCTTATCAACTTATCTGGCCAGATATTTTGGAGGGGTCTCCAATATGATCTGAATAACAATGCCTCCCACTGATCCTATAAATGAATTTGTAGTTTCTGATTTGCTGTATAAACCATGAGGAATCTCTGATGCAAGGGGAGGCAGTTGCATCATAGAAGATACAGTCTAGACATAGACGTGACCTCAAAGTAGTGAGTACAGACGTGAAAGAATTAAATTGCATTTTCCAGGAGTCGTGACAATTGAAAAGCCATACCCATATCCTCTGCAGCTTTTAGCAGAACATTGTATTTAAGTGTCATGTATTACTGAGTGGGAAATTAATTTGGGGAAACAAGACATCTTTGGTGAAAACATGTATTTAATTGGAAACCCAGATTTCCATTACATATTTACACAAGCAAATTCAACAATTTCTCATCATGTATCTAGTGAAAGCTGGGAATCACTGCATTTATAAGGACTTATTTTTCTTGCTGTGATGCTTGCAAATGTGTTGTTTGAGGGTGTCTATCTTTTTCTTAAAATATAGCTTTTTGTGGCTATTTTTTAACCGTTATTATTAAAGTTATTTTAGATCTTGCTTTAGAAGACAAAGATAGATATTTTATGCAAATAAGTAGTATCTGTGAATTTACTTTTCATAGCTCAAAACTTACCTGGCCTTTTTCATCAGATCCATTTTCAGCTGTCAGATTTTCCTTTCACTGGGAGAAAAATACAATTTTTCACAACAGCTTCAGTCAGAGGTGTTGCACAGCCTTTTATATTGCTAAGGGCCTTCTGTCTGTGACTCTGTGGCCTTCCTGTCACTCCCAGCTTTGTGCCGTGTCACCCGAGGTGCTGTGGCAGTGTGTTCAGAGCCTCTGTGACAGTATTTTCCCCTCATTATTGCCATACTGTTGTTCTCCTGTTGCTCTCATGGCCTTGCACCTGCAAACCCCGGCAGTGCTGTTATGGCAGGTTCTCACAGAAAGTGATTGCCACTGGTGTGAGATTCACCTCTTCCTCCCTGCTTTCCTATCCTTTGGTTGGAGTGCTCAGCTTATTGGTGACCCAATAATTTGCACGCACAGAGCTTAACAGCTAACCAGCCTGCTGCACCTGCGCCTGGTCAAAGCACGCTTCAGTCAGTGCTAACGGCATTGTAAGAGGAACAACCAGCTGGGAGTTTGAGCGGGTCCCAAAGAAAACTATTTAGTTACTATGGGAGAAGTATTACAGGGGGGGACACCTGCTGAGCTGGAGCAGAAGCCCGGAGGAGGATGCTCATCTGGGGACCTCCCATCACTTCTCTTCCCGGATGACCCCTGGGGAGATTTTCCCCTTTCCCTTCCCCTTTCTCTCTCCCCCCCCATCTCCAAAAAAACCAGTGACTTTCACTGTTAGAGTCGATACACACCTTCAGCTGTGGAGCCCACTAATAAATCTTTGTGTGAGTGTGAACCTGCCACAACATCCTTTGTGCAACAGCAGTGTCAAGAAAAGTTCTAATTCAAAGCTCTAAGCTTTTACCAGAATTTAAATTAGGGTCTGCTGAAGTGTACACTTCCTAGATTCGCTCTTGGGAAATACAGTGGCTATAAGTAGGATGTTTTCTATCATTCACATCTTAATTATGACAAGAGTATACTTTTTACGAGAGGTCAGAAGACATCTGGTAGGGATGAGTATTAATAAAGACTCAGAAGAACCTGGAATATAATGAACATTTACATTCAGGAGAAGAAAGCAGAATAGCAGATGGCAATAGGTGAAACTGATCTTGTTCCATGGACGTTTAATTTACATTGCAAAGACTTTTCTATCAGGAAAGCTAGACAATCTTGAGATGTAGTAGAGAGACTCATTCAAGTGAGGATGAGAAATGGTGTGAATTTTCTAATACACGGTAAAAGGATTCACAGTTTTTCTCACTGCTTTTTCTTTCTCCCTCCCTTCTGCTCCCCTCCATCCCCCCGCCTTTTTTTTTTTGTTTTGCCAAAACTCAGTGTTTTGCACTGGGACTTCTGTCTCCCAGACTTGCCTCTCACCATGTAAATACTTACTGCTGCCCCCATTTTACTGCTCCTTTTCTGTTGGGAAACAGTGACACTACTAAGGGAAGGCAAAGGGAAAGTCCCTTTCTCTCCTCTGTCCCTTCTCTCTTATATGCTTCTGTGGCTAGCAGAGTTTTTCTCTGCCCTTCATGCCCCTTAACACTGATGGGCAACTGAATTTTACCAGTGAACCACAGAGGGGAAAAGAAACTTTGAAATAAAACAAAATGGCATTAGATTTTTTACATGGGAAAGCAAGTGAAATATTGCACGTAGTTAGACAATCTAACACCTGTCGGAATAAAAGAATTACCCTGTAGGATGAGAGAACATCTTACAGTCAAACTGTTGTGGGATAATAAATGCTTTTGTGTCTGGTGTAATCATGAGCAAGGTCATCATGGGACTCTTCAAAGCACCATAAAATATAATTGACACTTCCACCCCACTATGACACCACATAATGGCGAAGGTCAAAGGAGAACTTTGATACCTTTACACGGAGACTTTAGAAACAGTTCCATTTTTTTCTTTCAACACCTTTAACTTGGAAATCTATGGTGTCTTGGTGTGTCTTGTGGTAGCTTATTGGCTGTCTAATTGTAGTATATGTTTGTATCTGTTAGCTTTCTTTTCACCTTAAACTTCTGTCTATTTGCTAACAAGTTTGTTTTATATATATATATATTATAAACATATTTATAGATACATATAAATATATATATGTGTGTGTGTGTGTGTGTGTGTGTATATTTGGTGGAATATTGTCCTGGTTTGTTTAAGCACCTAGGCTTGTGCTCAACTTCCATTGACTTAACGTTAAGCATATGGCACAAAAATGTAAAAAGGACCTAAAATGTTTATTTTTTTACGCGTGGGTCAATGAACTACTTATGACCATTACAGCTGAAATCACTCTGGACTGAGGAGTGGATGACATGAACAAACACACAACAGTGCTTGTAACTCTCATGAGGAAACTCTAGTGAGCAAACTCATATCCAGACTCTTTCAGAAACTTTTGAAGCCCTGAGAAATGCCATGTACCCACAGGAGGTTGTAGCTTCCTCTGTGGAATGTGGAAAAGAGACAGTGCCTACAAGGAGACTGATTTGGGCCCTGCATGTTTTATCTCCATATATGTTAATATTATTAAATTCCATTTCATTATCTCTAAACTAGTTATGCCATAGTTTATCAGTGTATTTGTATTATTCTGTAAATTCCTTGCATAAAAATTGATTCTCAATAAAAATTTGAACAACCTTTTCCCCTCAGTACCGAGGTTCAGAAGAAACTACTGTACACCTGCAGGTCATTGATCTTCTTAATAGAGACTATTCCCTGGAGTGATACAAACATCTTAATAAATTGCAAATTCATATAGTTTAGTTAAATAAAATATTTCCAGTGTGCAATAATCTAGCTGTAAACAGTACCCCATTCTTATAAATCAACCCTAAAATTCATGGCACTTTCATTAATGTGCTTATAATAAATATAGTAAGGGAGACATAAACACATTAATAATAGACGTTACACTTAATAGCTTTTGCCCTTGGAAATTCTTATCTAGCTCCTACAAAAGTCAATGGAAAGCCTGCAGTTGAATGCATCTGAAGAAAACTTGGGCCAATGTAACAGCAAATGCATTCATCATCAAGGAGTTAAACTGCTGAACTACTGCTCTTGCTATTCTCCATTGTCATTTGTTTCAATATTGTGACAGGTCAGTTCTCATTGCAGGTGCTTAAAATAAAAATAACAGCTTAATAAAAATACAGTCTGTAAGTCTAAAGAAGTACCCTTTTCAAAATAAATAGTAAGATTTTATTTCTTCAAAATGCTTCAGAGCTATATACTAATAACTGATGGAAAATGTTGACATTAAATGACTTTGTCAAATGTAAAGCAGCTATATTTGTTGTGTACCTGGTTCAAACAAATTAATCAGATTTATTTTAGCACAAGTTCTGAATTAATTTTTTACCTAATTTTCTATGAAAGCTTAAAACTTCCTTTTTGCAAACAGTATCTTTAAGGATTATAATAACCTCTCACACACACTCACAAATATATGGTTTAGCAGAACATACTCTAATTTTCATAGGGGTATTGCATAGCTTCCAGCATTTATTTCTATAACATTCTCCTTTTTGTAAAAACTGTTAAGAACATTTCTTAATAGGAATGTGTACAATTAGACAAGGTGGATTAAAAGTTATAGTAGTTAAGAGCTACTTAGATGTTCAGTAAGTGCTGAAGTATTTTACTAAAATTGTATGGAAATTGCTGCCATTACCATGTCTTCATCAAGCCCACTAAGGGACATTTTAATCACATCTGCTTTTCTCTTCATAAAGGGTTATTGCAACCAGCAGCAATGTGACAAGGAGAAATTTCAAAAAGAAAATGAGTTATTTTTGAAAAGAAAATGAGAGCTAATGGAAACCTGAATAAAAGGCAACCAGAAGTTTTTCCCTGGAGGAAACCAGAGGAGCAAACAGGAACTGAAGACCTAATTCTAAACTCTTGTCAACTCTAAATCAATTTTTTTGAACCACATTTAAGTTTATCTTGCCCTCTGGAAGCAGAAGGAAAGATACACTTAGGTTTCAGCAGTAACTGCCTGAAGTAAGGAAACAGACAGTACGATAACATTCTTTTCATATCTCAATGACCTTGAATAAGATGATAAAGTATATAAATATAATGTAAATTTATTCCAGTGTCTGACACCTACTAACTCAAGTTTACTGGAGGAAGGGGGAATCATGTAAAAGAATACCCTCTGCTATCACAAGGTGACAAAAAGAAATATGTTGAAGGAAGCACACCTGAGGAATTCTGGTGTCACGTATCAAATGATAATGTCAGCAATAGAGTTGGAAGTTAACAAAAAGGACATGGATATTGTAATATTTCAACAGAAATGTAAATAGCTTCACATATGATTTCAACATGTGCCAGAGATCTTTTCCTGCAGAGAGGAATATCTGCTTATTTTTACAAGTGTGTGCTTGTTTTAGTAAGCGTAAGTGCTGCCAAAAATGAACTTTGCACCAAAATGGTGCTAAATCTGTATTAGAACATACTAGTAGACCTGTCTTGCCCGATTATATAAACAACAAAAAAAATTGGATACACTTGAGAGGGAAATCATGATCATTTTCAGTGAGAGAGGACACTGGACTAAAATACCTGGGAGCATTGGAACTGACAACAAAAAAAGAAGCCACATAAAAAGAAGTTACAATGTTCACTGCATATACATTTTAAACTCAATTTTGAATTGTGAAGGATTTTTTTCATCAACCCATGATAAAACCAGAAGCTCAGCTACTTTGGCATCGTATTTATGTAATAGGAAACTTGTTCAATATTGTTTCTATTTTTTCTTCTCTTTAAAGATGTGAAGTCTTTTCATGACTTAACGGAAGGGAAGTGGGAGTGTAGAGAATTCCAGATGTGCTACCTGCTGTGGAAAGAAAATGCTCTTCCATGCCATTAACCTTATTGTTTTAATTATCATTATTTTTTCCCTCACTTTCCTGGAGTTGTTAAACTGATGCCGAGAGTAATTTTCTGATCTCTTTACAGGTGACCTAGCGTTATGATAGAAAATATATTCAATTATCACCTTTTATATGAATTGTACAGGGAACCAAATGAATTTGACTGCTAACATGAAAAACATGCTGCTGCAGGAATAGACAAGCTCCAGCTTAAATGAAGTCAAGTGTCACATGTGAATATTGATACTGTTTCTGAAAGAGCTTTTTGAACCTAAAATTATCAGACAAGACAAACAATAGTAGTTTGCATTATTAAGGGCATAAGAAAAAATGGAAGAAAGCAGTTGGAGATATTTTAGAGTTTACAGAGCAAAATAAAGACAGACATGTGACATTAACATGAAATATTGATGTTACATTTCTGTGGTTACTATGCATACAGTGTGCATTTCTCCACTACAGGTTTTGTCATTCTGTTTGTTGCTATGGGGCATCATAGTAAATTGAGCAGAATATGGAGATGAAAGTTTGATACCCTTGAGTGGTATTAGAATAATTGAGAGAGGATAAAATGTATTGCATGGTCATTTCTGAGGCCATTTCTGAATCGAATTGTTCTGTAAGCAGATCTGGAAACAAAAAAATTTGTTAGAAGAAATATAGATTGAAAGTGTATATCAAATAATTTCATCCAATCCAGGGAATATACTTTTCTAGAAAAATTCTTCTATCCTGAAAAAATATCTAGCTGTGTGAATATACTGATGATCTATGCAGCTATTTCATTTGTGTCTTCCTCAATATAACGAATTGCTATACTTATCATCTCTCTATACAATGGTAAATTAAGAAGGAAAATAATTCTGTTACATATAAATGAATTTATGTAAAATGCAGTGATTTTGTTTGCTTGCTTGTTTTAACTCAGAAAATAGCTTATTGGTGTTGGTCTAGATTTAAATCTTATGAATATGAAGAAACAAATATACTGAAGTCAAACCTAAAGACTGAATTGCTGACTGAACTGACCTTGCTAAACTGCTTCTCCCTCTCTACTTTTATATACCTAACAGAGTATATCATTTCAATACATTATACTCATATTCTGTAAATCCTGTTTATAGAAAACGGAAATGTACAGCATTAGTGTTTGTTCATAAAATATCAGTGAATGTGTTTGTAATACTATTGCCTATTAGTAGAGACTGAAAAATAGCAAAAATTATCACATAACAAGGAAAAGGTGTTCCCAATTTAACTGCATATTCTTACATTTTTAAATCTATGCGCATTTCCCTCATGATGAAAATGTTCACATGGAAACAGTAGTCTAACTCAGAATCTCTTAGACAGCAATGAAAAATATAGGAATAGAGCAAGTGTATATCAATACTTTCCCAGAACACTTTCTTGGCCTCCAACAAACTGTGGTTCAGTGACTTCCTGATTAGAATCAGTGTCTTTGTATTTAATCCTTCTGAATGTATTATTCTCCACAAATTTGTCCAGCAATTTCTGAAACAAATAAAGGCTTTTAATGTCCACAGCCCTTTGAGGCTAGGAGTTCAAAAACTCTGCAGAAATATCTCTATTTTTTGGTTTGAAATTCCTGCCTATTAGTTTCATTTGATTCATCTGAGTTTATATATGAGAAAAATATGAGAAAAAGTAATTTTTCATGCCATTGAAGATTTATAGATCTCTCTTAAACCTTTCTTCTTAATTTCCAATTTCCTTTTTTTTCCCTCCCCCAGAAGGGAATCTGGGTCTATTCTGTTGTTTGTTACACTGAAGATATTCCATACCTTTGATCATATTTTTGACTCTTCTCATTGCTAGGACTGCACAGCCTTTCAGATACAAGTGGAACATTGATCTGAATAACGTTCTCTCTTTTGTTCTCTCTCCATGTTCTAATAATTTCTAAAGTTTGTTTTGCTTTTTGACTGCTGCTAGACACTAGGCCAGCCTTTTCATCTGACCATCCATTTACAATGCCAAGAGCTCATAACTCAGTGGTTATAATCTACTGAGGATCTGACAATGAAAGTGTAAAGTAGGGGTTTTTTTTCCTCACATGCATCACTTCACATTTACCTACATTGATTTTCATCTGCTGTTTCACTGTATTGAGTTGTCAGTATCATAAAGCCCTTCTGCCTTTTTTCACAGCTGGCCGTTATCTTTTCAAACTCTGCCATCTCACTACTCCCTTCCTTTCCAGATCATTTATGACAATGTTGAATAGCACTGCCCTGAGCAAAACTATGCTCTGCTGGTATCTGCCCTCCACTGTGAAAAATTACTACTTATTTCGATCCTTTGTTTCTCATTATTTTTTCACATCAGGACTTTCCTTCTTTTCCCATGGCAACTTAATCTCTTTAAATACCGTTGGTGAGGGGTGCTGTTGAGTGTTTGCTGGGACCTCGGTAGAAGCCACCACCAGACCCCTGCATGCTCACTCACTGACTGCTTCAGAACATGTGCCTCTATAGGCTGTGAGGCATGGCTTCCCTCTACAAAGCCCGTGTTTATTTTTCCCACATCGTATTTATCCGGGTGGTCATATTGTGATCATATCTTCTGCTCTTGATAACAACTTCTATTCTTTATTACAACTGCCACTAATTTACCAATATTAGCATTTAACTTAGTTTTCCCTACTTCCCTACATGTCTTCTAGAATCACTTTTAAATATTGTCATATTAGCCAAATAATACTGTCCTTTTCCTCTTTAATCCTGGTATTTCAATCCAGAGGGATTCTATGTTACTTGTTGACATGATTATTATGTTATCATGTTATAATATATGACTGATATAATAAAAAGTATTATATAATATATATTATATACAATATATAACTGAAAGCTTTCTTTAATATGTATCATAGCTTCTCTAATAGCATGACCTATTCTGTCTTTCATATAATATTTGTACCTTGATATTCCTGTTTTGCAGTTACTATCAGTATCTTGGTGGGGGATTGTAGTTCCTTTAATTTATTTCTTAAACTTCTAGTTTAAGTTGTAGTGCGCAGAAACTTTTTTCAACAACTCTTCCTCTGTCTTTTCCTCTTGAACCAAGGAAATGTGCATCTGGCCCAGGAACTTGGAACAAGTGTGTTAAAGCCTGAGCCATGTCTATGTGAGCAAAACCTTTTAATTCAGGCCACAGTCAAGCAAATTATTTAATGTATGTAACTTTTAACAGGTAGGTAATGTCAAGTGGGCTTAGATGTCCCTTAGAAGTGTCTTATGTATTTTGTTGGACAAGGACAGTTGTGCCTTGTTCCCTACTGTGAAATGGGATTAACAATACTTCCAAACTCACCAGAATTTTATGTCACAGTAAATGAATGAATGTTTAATGCACTCAGATTCTACAATAAGATCCTCTCACCTTCGGGCTGCAAATAATCTGACTTTAAAAATATCATTTGCTAATTAATTAAAATTATACTTCCCTCAGGAAATTTGTACAATAAGTCTTCCTTGATGCCATCATGTAGCAAGAAGTGCCAATCTCTTGCCTATAATTTTTGACTTCATTAAAAGGAAGAATCATAAAGTACATGGTCAGACTGAGTAATTTGAAGACATTTCTAGATGCAAAAGTGTCCACTATACTGATTCTCTTAAATCTGTTTGGAAACAAGCAAGGAACTAAGATACAAATATGCTGTACTAGTTCTTTGACATCGTACTGTATCTATATCTATAGGATGTACAAAACTCAGTGAATAATGAATTTATAAGGTTTTGCTACCAGTTATCTTGCTGAAACACCAAGAAAACAGGCTGCAATTTTTTTTAAGACTTATCTTATTTATCATCTACAACTGTTTGATCTATGGGAGATTCGTGCTGGATCATGAAAGCCATGAACATTCTTATAATCTTTCTCATAAGAAAGGTAGCAAATACTGGTGGAATCAAATGTCAGAGGTTAGTCCCAAGCCTTTTTTTTTTTTTTTTAATCTGTACTCACCCGGATCTAATCAAAAGCTCGGATCTGCACTAGTGACACATAAATTGAAAGTGGGAATAAAAATGGAATTTGAAATGTAATTTTAATCTGTTCAGATCCCATGGTTTACAATAGAACCTCTTCAGATACTCGGTATTTTAGATGCTGAAGCCTTCTTTTTTAATGCTGAAGCTTTGAAATTTAGATAAAAGATTCCCTCCCAAGATTCAGGCTTTCTTCTCTTAATGAACTATGAAGTACTGGATATTTTACGAAGTGCAGTCTCTTTATAAATAACAACAATGAAAGATAAGTCCTTTTTTTGCATAAAAATAATAATTTGCAGCCATGATAAAAAGAAATATGATCAGAGGTTGTATTATTTGAGTTAAATTCTGCAGAGAGAGGAAAGTGTTAATTCTATTGTATTAAGCACTGATACACCTAACTTTGAATACTGCAGAGAGTTTTGATCAACCATGTTCAAGAATGATTAACTCTCACTGAGACTGGGAATTGGTTCTAGGAAGATCTAAAGAAGGAAGAGTCTATATAATGAGAGCAGAGTAGGTGGGCATGCCTTAATTAGTCCAGCACAATACAGAGAGACTTGACTGTTGTGTATGAGCACAATCAGGCATGGTAGGAGGTGAGGCAAACCCCAGGGAGGAAGAAGAGCAGAGCCGTGTTGGCATAAAAACAGGTGAACTGATCATAAATAATTTCTGTTTGGATATTAGAAGGAAAACCCTGAGAAGTAAAGCAGCATGTTTCTGCTGGTTTAATCAAATAAGAAGGGCATAGAGAAGAATAACACCAAAATTCAAAATTACTTCCAAGGCAGAGCCCATAACACTTATGAAAGAAATTGTATAATACAATACCTATCACACAGACACAGAGGCCTCTCCAGTCCTGTACCTCCTTAGTTTCATATACTGATAGTATCTTGCACTTTTTGTTCTTGCGCAATCAAGAAAAAAAAAGAATATTCCTCTATAAAGACACAATCATACAAGTAGAATATATACTTATTATTATTATTTTATTAAAATAATAAGCTTGCTTAGAACAGTGAACTAATTAATTCCTCTGTGGAAGATGCCCCAAATTTAAGAAAGTGTTGAAATGCAGGTATTACTTAAAGGAATCAGCATAGACAAAGAAAATAGCACAGTTGAGCACTTACCAGTCTGAAGCCCTACATTTCTGAATCCAATTGAAATTCAAGGAGGCAGAAGCACCCAAATCCTTTTTAGAATGAGAACTTAAAATTCTGCGGAACAGAATATGATTAGCATCTGTTTGGGCAAATTTGTCTTTGAATAAAGTTTGCCATTAAATAAAATGATGGATTTAGGGTTGAATTTGCTAATGTACCTGAATTTAAAAATAATTCAACGTTCATGTAACAAGTAGACCTGATACATTAAAGAAGATTTATTTTTAACAAAGTGAAATGGAAACAAATTAAAATGCATACTTTACATGATGCAAGTTCAATATGAATTAGTTACGGTTAAAAAATGTTAGTGGATCCCAGTTTGAACAGGCAGGAGTGTTAAGCAGTCTTTAGTTTGTAAGCAATAGGCTTTTATCATGTTTCCTGTTGGTGGCATACTGCCAGCTGTTGCAGAAGTGGACTCTGTAGCACTACACAGGCAACACTAATGATCAAAGGACATTGTCACTAGGAAGCTTCTACTAAAGCTTTAGCCTAGTTTGTGGGCTCAGTTCTGCCACCTTTACTTTCATGAGGCCACGCTGTGACCAGTTTTTCAATAAAGAAGTATTAAGAACTGCCCTGTATCAGTAGCTCTCCTGTAAGGCCAGCAACATCACTGAACCGCACTGGCTTCTTATTTACATGTTAACAAGCTCCTCTTCCAAGGCTCAGTGGCTAGTGTCAAGTATATAACTTGGGTCTTCTGACTGCTCTCTATACCCCGAGCCATTGAATCCAAATGTTTCCTTTACATGAGCAGGAAGAAAAGGCTGTTGTTTCTCAAGTCTGATTCCTTTATCCGAAGGATGCAAAGCAAACCTTATTCCTAGGAAATATGTTTGTAGTGACAGATCAACAATACCGCAGTATTACTGTATTCTGAGTAGCTAAAACTATTCCATTGCATTCTAATATATAATGGTATATGAAAATAAGAAAGTCCTATGTATTATTTCCCACTGGGGAATAGCCTGCTCTCAGAAAATGGACAAATAGCAATGCTGGGAAAAATCTGATCAACAATTCAAATACTACTACTGGCTTGCACAGCTGAAAGAGCAATACACTTCATGTATAAGCTGCGTTTCTACAGTTTCTTTTCTTGACTATTGTCTAAGACATTTTCATGCAGTGAATGTAGCAGAAGAAGGTGAATGTTTCATAAACATAATATGTGGAGCAGGATAGTTTACCTTTTAAGACTTACTATTTGTGGTAAGACAAACTAATTATCAAACAGCTTAGATATTTCACCTGTTCTCTTTTTGGACATTAATTTAAGATGTTCAGTACTCTAGAAAAGATGAATGATAACGTTTATGAAACAAAATTAACCTGTTGGACCAGGTGTTCAGATGGTCAGCGTTGACATAGCTGCACTGAGGCCAAAGTATCACACTAGTTTAAAATATTCCAGCCACTAGAGTTGAGGTTTATAATAGAAAAAATATCGACTCACATGCCTTTTGTCTGTGAATTGGTCCTGTTCTGGAACAAGAATATCAGCCCATCAAGACCATATGATTCTCTTTATATATCTGGATTGCATCCAGATTTCATTCTGTAAGTAAGTGACTTAGTACTTCTGAAGCATTAACAGAAATGGCCAGTTGTTCAACTTAGCTCCATGCAACCATGATCATATAAACTTCCTTTGGTCAATGTTTATTACCTTGTTTGACCCAATGGCCCCATTTAAACTGCTTTAAACCAATGTTGATTGGAGATTTGAGGTACAGCCACACTTTGGGCATACTCCCAATATTTGTCTGTTTGTCTTACATATGGTCATCTTAAGCTGTCAGGGTTCTGAGGGCACCAACAGGCCTTAATTGCCCTGACCAGCCTCACCTGGGGCCCTCACCCAGGCTCCATTTCAGCTCAGGCCTGGACCTTAGTCCTCCTCCTGAGCTCAGGACCTTTCCTGAGCAATGTTGTGGGTAAACCTATCTTCATCCCTGTCACTGGCCTTGTTTCCTGGATGGACCTCAGACCTGTACTGTAGGTAGCTTTGTCTCCAAACCTGTTTCCTGGGTGGACTCTGGACCTATGTTGCAGCCCTGTCCCCAGTCCTGTCTCCAGCTGTGCTTTTGCTCCTCGCTGAAAGAAGGATTGGAGACAAGCTACCTGCAGAACACATTTGCACATTAGTTATGTCATGATCAATGAATTTGGTCTTGGGATTGATATTAAAAGGCAAGACAAACATATTGAGTGAGTTATAATGAAGGATTTTTTTTTGTTGTGTTTTTTGCTCCATATTTGCCTGCTTGTGCTCCTTATCTGTAATTGTCTTCTCATTTTAATGCATCTGTAAGTTACTGCTTTGCCCATGTCCAATGATTGCATATATATATATATATATGTATGTACCTCATTACTAATGGGCTTGAGGGCCTTCATTTTGAGAGCTCTTACTTATTTTTCTATTTCTATCTTTAAAAGGATATATTAAAAAGACAAAGGGGAATATGTTGTTTGTTCCTATAACTATGATCTGAAAATTTATCACATATGGGTGTGTTCTAAAACACACCAAAGTCCATATAAGACTTTTTTTCCCTTGACTTCCATGGAATTTCATTCATATTTTTGTAGAATTTGGCTCATAAAAATATACTTTAAGTGTCTCTTTATACTGGCAGAGAAATGTTAAAATATCTTTAAGTAAACTATACAGATGTGCTCATTTAACATGTTTTATGTAGTAAGACTTTGTAAGATATCTATAGGTATATTGGTTTGAAGAAAACAGTGGAAAATAAAGTTTTGTTCTGAAAAAGATAGTATTAAATATGCTCAATTCGTATTGCTAGACACATTTCAACATTTAAAAGCATTGTGCTTGGGCCTGCAACTGATAGGGATATATAAACTCAAAGACAATTTGTAATTCCTTATGATGTTAAATATTGTATTATAACTGAACTCCCTGGTACACTCTGAGGACATATAGTGTCATAAAACATTTCAAATGAAAAGTTTTAAATGCTATATCTTATAGGCATAAACATTATATAATGTGAATCATCCCATTTCATGGAAGAAGAAGAATTTAAAGGAACTCAGGGAAGGTAAGAGAAACAGCAGTAGGAATCAAAATTGCATAATGGTCTACAAAACAAAACAGCTTTTGTTTTAAATATTGAAAATGAAATTATGCAAGTCATATATAATCAGAAGCCTTGATAAAGTTAACAAATTCTAATGACTTCTTATAGTCAATGTATATCACATAAATATGTATTAACATTTATGAATTACACCATGTTTTATTCTTTTATATGTTTTTATCTGCATCAGAATAATTTTCATTTTTATTGCTTAAAGAAGAAAGGCACACTATTTTAGAACTGTTTCATAAGAACACTTAGCAAGTTTTTAAATAAAAAAGGTTAAATTTAGCTGTGTAAATATATCATTTAATTATAACTAACACATTTAATTTAAATATGTAAATATGAATTTCTAAAAATCTCCTAGAGACAAGCTTGCCATGCCAATTTTCCCTTTCTGTTTTAACAAATTGTCCTAAGCTAAACAAAGGCAGGAATATTTTGCCTGCTCCTTCTTGGTGTTGTATTGGTCTTCAATCAGTGCATCATGAGTCTTCATTTCAAAGATAATATCCTTATCAGATTTGCTCTTTTTCTCTTTCAGCCACTGAAACTTCATGTAGAGCCAAATTTTTTTCTGTCTTTCTCATTACAGAATTGAGGGGTTTAAGGGCTGACCCAAAATATTTGATAAACTCTATCAGCAAGTAAGTGTAATTGGATGTTACTATCTAGGATAACCTAACAGTCTTAACTCTGATACTGAGAAGGTCTGAGAAACAGGAGAGAGTAGGAAGTCTTATCAAAGGCTGTCCGTCCGTAACAACCATGTAGTTTATTAATGTTTTGCTCATATGCACAAAGGGTAAGTTGCTTAGGAGTTAAGTATGGGCTATAAACATTGCAAATACTCAAGTGTCGAGCCTTTTCCAAGTTTCTTGTTGCCATGGTCAGACTGTTATCAGAACCCAGAACTGACTTCTCAGTGGTCATTTATGGTTTGTCTACATCATACAACAGTAAAGACATCTCTCTGTAAAGTGGATCACTATGCTGTGCAAGCATGAGCATAATGAATGCACCAACAATCACGAAAATGTGTTGTTCACAGCAAAACCTATATATAAACTTCCAAGAGCAATTTCCTCATACTAATCATTTAAAAATTATGATTGTGACTGGCTAGCTTAATTGCAAGTTTGTGATTAGCCTTGTTGGTGATGAGCATGTATGAGTGATTAGCCTTATTGGTAAAAATACATCCGTTTATTTAAAATGAGAAGCATTCTAAAATACTGTATAAACAACCCTGTCTACACAGAGTGGCTACAACCCTTCATGTTAAAAATGCAAATGAAGGAAATCAAAGCAGAATCACTCTACTGATACAGTAGTGTTTGAGAATTTTAATTGTCCACACCCTTTTAATGTAAAGTTCCTGTTGAAATTCTTTAATCAAACATAACTCTGTAAAATACTAAAGTCTCATCCTGCAATTATTTAATGACATGAAAAATGTTTTGCAATAGCAAAATCAAGGTATGAAATATAATAGAAAGGAATGGTCATACTGTGTAACATTTCATTTTGCATATGCAAACTCAACCCATGCTGGGATTATTTAAAATGTTAGAGTACTGTGAAACCATTCATCCTTCAGAAATAACTGACAAAGGTGTAGCTCTGCTGTGGAAGTATTTTCATTCTGACCAAATATCTTTTCCTGTGCTGTAGTTTTTTGAACTTACTGTGGAAGCAGAGGAAATTCTGTCTTTTATATCTGCTGTTGTATCCAATACTGCTGTAAAATGGCAAAGCATTCCACCTTCATAATAGAAGGCTTTCCATATCTTTATTTGACAGTAACGGAAGGATTTTATTGGTGATCTCATGAAGTATCAGTTTGAATTCATTCTGTTATGTTCAAGCATTGAAACTTGATCAAAATCACCTAAATGAAAGATTTTTATGAAGTTAGTTTTGTCAGTAGTGAAACTGTGAACAGATAATCCATAAAAACCCGAAATACTGAAGGAAATGGAAAGAGCTTTCGTTAATTCAGGTCTAGCATTTCACATTTTGTATTTCTGCATGGCCCAGAAAGGACAAAAACACTTTGCTAAAGTAGTGCTGCTCTTGACAGATACAAAAGACAGCTTAATCCAAGAGAATCTAACAGAACTTTTATTGCAACATTTCTTTTCACAGTATCCTCAAACCACTATACATCACTGTCACCACCACACTCCATTGCCTTCAAGTTATCCTTAGGCAATAAGAGGCAGAAGAAAGATTTTAAAGAACATTGAAAAGTTCTGAAACCTGTACATTCTTAGACTGATGCATTCTGTTGCAGCAACATTTACTGGATAAAGGTCTTCACAGAGAGACATCAATTTAATTTGAGTCATTTAATTATATCACAGATTCTTGGCATACCATTCATGCATTCTTCCACAGCATTTCCTTCTATATTTTTAAGAATTGAATTGATAATACTATAGGTATATTAGTTTATTTATGTGCATGCATTCAGATAGCTGATCAATAGCCAAGGAGTCTTGAATGTATGTATCTTTATTATCTGTTTAACAGATTATTATTATTATTATTATCATCATCTATTCAATGGATTAATGTGTGTGAGAGAGCAAGAGGAAGGGGACGGGGGGAGAAGTTTTCTCATCTATTTCATGCGCATGATAATCCTAGCACATTCAATGCACATTCCTATCACTAACTAAGAAATTCAGACAAATCTTTCCGAACTGTTAAACTGACAGAATGTGTCTCTGAAAGCTAAGACATCATGATACAGAAAAGGAGACCATCACCCCTTACTGTTGGTGAGGGAGCGTGCATGAATCTTTCATATCAGGCTTTCACTGTGAGACAGTGATGAACTCCCTGCTGAGATGTTAAAGTCCTTTTGTAACCTGGCATAGTGAGAGAACAGCAACGTATCTCCATCAGACTGGGCATGTCCAGCACTCTCCCTCCCAAAGCTTTAGGAGGTGAAAGATTTGGAAGCTTTTAAAGAGCAAGTTGGAGGAATGTGTGAGGTCCATGTTATATGCAGAGAACTAGGTGAAGGTGTGGAAGTATTTATGTGATAGCATCACAAGCAAAGAAGGAGGGAATATGCAGCTGAGATGTAAATGAGCACATGGAGTAAGATTTCCATAGGTGGAGAGATCAGCGTTCCCTGATTTTTCCTAGAGGTGATGATGATGTATGGTAGGGTAGCCAAGCTAAACTGTGCATAAGAATCCTGGCTAGAGCATAAGATCTTTATAGTACAGATAGGCCTGTTTTCAGGCCCCTCCAGTCTCAGAGAGTTTCTTTAAAGGATAGATGAGCCCATCAGGTGCCACTGGAAGGAGTAGATTGTAACTAATCTGTGATGGTTTGTAGATCTCATTCAAGACTAAAGAAGCTGGATGGACTCGAAAAACTGAGGTGCTTTTCTCCCCAGCCCCCTTCTTTCTTTGATGGCATGCCTTACTTCCTCATGTGCATTCGATAGACCGTTTATTGGTTTAGAACAGTAGAAAGAGACCTTCCAGACATTGCATGTTTTTGGTTGTTTTCTTTTTCTTTTTTCCTTTTTTCAGTACATGTGTAATATTTTGTGGGAGGGAAAGGTGTCTTCCAAGAAGAAGGAGGACTGTTGAGATTGGGGAAAGAAGGGGTGTGATGAGAAAGCAGTCAAATATGTATATACTAATTATGCTGGAAGGGGCTGAGTGTCATCTTCATTGGGCATCAGTTATTGGCTTGATTTCATGCAATCTGAACAATGATGTGTTCCTTTGTAAGTATATTCAGCAAAGTCTGTTTTGATATCTGCTGGACAATATGGAATGTCAGATCATTTTTAACAGTTTGGCCTCTTTCAGTGGCTTGAGTTCCCAGGGATTACCAGGCCTTTCTGAAACCCCACTTTCAGTTGAACTGAACTCCAGTTCAAGGAGTTACCAACATCCAGCAGCTGAGGAAGTGAGGAGCAGATTTATTTTTGAAGGTTCAGAAATCTTCACAACGTCACCAAAATAATAACCAAGATTCCTCTTGATGTGGGAATCGATTTGAGGTTACTTGGGAGATTAGGTTGATTGGCAAATTTGCTCTGGTGTTAGAGTCCTTGCAAGGAAAGTCTTAAAGACTTAAAGAAAAAAAGAAATGACACCCCAATAAATGTAAATGCCACTTTGTGATACTGAATGCTGGCAACAGGATGAATAGAGCTTAAGTGACTGATGCAGATTAGTTTGGTGGTGAAGAATTTCTAGAAAAAATATTTCTAGGAAAATTCTAGGAATTTTAGGAAATTTCTAGGAAAAATATTCATCAAGGGCTGTAAAGACAAAGAACCCCCCCCACCCCCTTCCCTTTCTAGTTCAGGAGATGCTTGAACTAGCATTTCCCTAGCACTGAAAGGGAATTATTCTTAGGCAAAAAGGTCCCTTGGGAGTTCTCCAGTGCAACCTCCTTCCTGAAGTAGGGACAGCTCTGGGATTAGACCAGGTTGCTCAGGATTGTGTCCAGGCAGGTCCTGAAAACATCCAAGGACGGAGCCTGCACAGCATCACTGGCAATGTGCTGCACTGCTTGCCTGTCCCCATCATTAAAAAGTTTTTGCTTATATCCAGTCTGAATATGTCCTTTCAATTCATGCCCATTGCCTCTTGTCCTCCTACTGTACCCTGCTGTGAAGAGCCTGGCTCCGTCTTCTTGGTGACCTCCCTGTAGATAGAGGTGGGTGGCTGTTAGGGCCCCCATGGCTGTCTCTTCTCCAGACTGGACAAGCCCAGCTCCCTCAGCCTTTCCCCATGGGGCTCCAGGCCTGAATGGTTTGGTGGTATGACTGTGTGCCCGCCCCGGTCTTACTGCTGCTTGTAGTCATCTGCTAGTAGGCACTGTTGAGATAGGATATGGGGTTTGCTGGACCTTTTGCTTCATTGGTAATAGCTGTTCCTATATTCTGAAACTGTGGATGAGGCCTTGCTATCTCTCTTTACTGCACATGTGTTATATTGTGCATAATGTACTTCAGAATGGTTGTAGGTATTGTATTTGTTAATCCGTATTAATCCTTAAATTATATGATCTCCCTATGATACTGGGTAATAACCATACTCAAAATAAATGCTGGCAGGCTATTAACTCAAAGGATACTTTTTCTTTTCCTATTTTATTTTCCCTAATATCTGATTTCTGAGCTATAATACTTTACATATTTCCACATTTTAATCAATCAGTACAGTGTCACATAAGAAAAATACAATTAGAAAAAGATTGAAGCTGAATGCAAGTTCCAAAACATCTTCTATGATGTTCTCTATACTTTTTTCAATATCACCTATTTTCATGTAGCCAATTGTCTACAAAAATGAAATTTTTGTGGATTTGTTATATTAACTACATTTTATTTAGCCATTAATATTCATTAATGGCAGTTACATACTTTTATCATTTTGTTTTCCTTTTTATTGCTATAGAATTGGAAATGTGCTAATGCACGGATTTCAAGTTAGTCTTCTGTTTGCATTAGAAACTTCCAAATTCTGTCAAGTATAATACATTTGTATGTAATATACACAAACCATTTAAAAAAATTAAAATGAGTATTCTGGGTAAAGCAATCCCATATACCACTGCAAAAAAATGGTCAGGTAACAAGATTTGTTGTTCATGGAGCTATGGGCAACTGGAAGTGTTTAAGGGAATTTCAGCACCTTGGCATGCATTATGTATCATGGGCTGATTTGTCACAAAATAGTAATCATCAGTCCAGTTTACATGGTATTGACAACCATTAGATACAAAATGTGCAATGGAAAATCATTACAGCTTTTCATTTCTCATAACACAAGAACCAGATGGCATCAAATTAAATTATCCATCTGAAGTTTTAAATTAAGCAGAAGGTAGTACTTTTTAACATAGTACTTTTGTACAGTTTCATTGTAAATGTGGAACTTATTGGCACAGTGCATTGTGGAAGCCAGAAATATAAATCAGTTATTGGAGTAGTGAGAGAAGTTCTAGAAGAAAAAATCATGAAAGACCGTTAGACACAGAGATGTGGGCATTTGCTCTTGTTCATGGAGTGCCTATGCTGAGATTGCTAGAAACTCAGAAGAATAAGCAGAAAAATATTGTTTTATATTCCCTGTACAATGCACTGTCCTTAGTCCTGAGCCCTGTCACAAGCAGGATACAGGGCTGGCCAGACCTTCAGCATGACCCAATGTAGCTATTTGTATGTTCTAATTCACCTTGAAATTGTTATATTTGTATTTTCCACAAGTCAAAGTCTCACGTGGAGAACAGCATATGTAAAAGAGCTGTGTACCAGGGAAAGAAAATAAGATCCAGCAAAGAGTTTGAGCTGATGATGATCTCAAAGTAATGTAAATCAGCAATGCCACAAAAATAGAAATGATAAAGAAGGCACAATGACACTGACTTTTGTTGTTTGCTTGGGGGTTTGGGGGAGTTGGGGGTTTTTGTTTTTTTGTTTTGTTTTGTTTTGCTTTGTAGTGTGGGCCATATAAAAGAAGTGAAACTTCCTACAGACTTTTCCCCTCTCTACCTTGTTTCTGATTTGTATGCAAAAAATGTTCTTTTACCATATCTAAAGCTTATTTTCAGACTAAGATACCTGCTTATTATCTCTCCCTACTTTTCACTGAAATACGTTTGATTTATTATGCTCCATTTTAGAGTGGTGTCTTGTAACACAAGGTTTCTTTTTCAGACTGTCAATCAAGCACCATGTTTACACTCTGAAGCCCTTGTACACTTGTTTCCATCAGGTTGTCATAGTCTAAAAATTCTGTCCACAGAGGAGTGTATTTCTAGACTACTGGATGAATGTGCTATCTTTGGAAGGTGGCGTGGTGCTCTTCATTAGAAAGGGTTTTCCCCTTGGGAAGTAAAAAATAACAAAAGATCTAACTGCCAAGTCCCCATTACTTTCAGTCTGATCTCACAAACTGATCTCTGACTTGATCTCTGGGCAAAGAATTAAATTTTGCATTTATGCAATGTTATATATTATTTAAAAGGCATAATTTATAAATATATGTTATATAGTTTAGTGTATGAGTCTGTAACAATATAGATGTTACTATACTAGAACCCTAGGCTAGACAGCTGTACACACATTTGATTACAAACACACCCACCTTTTAGCACCACTTGTGACTTTTTGCACAGTTCTGAGTAAAGTGTGTGCCTACGTTGTGCCTGTTCAGGTCCAGCTCTGGGGTATACCTCACAGACAGACCTGTATGTGGGACTTTCTCTTTTTACATTTCTCCTATTTTGTTAGATAGGGTCATCATAAGTCTGGTATTGCCTGAACTCCTCTTCTGGCCAGAAATCATATTGAAATTTGAAATCTTCAGATACCTCTTTAGGATTTCTTGATGTGTCAAAACCCATTTGGAAGAATAACTTCGACTGGACTGTGTGTGGTTCATCTTGAAATTACAAATACGTTCATAGTTTAAGGCAGCACTGATGCATATCCAAAGTCCTACCCAGAAACATATTATGCTGTCTGGCTTAGACTGACTAGCCTGGAGGAGCTATCCATACTTCATTTTTTGTTGCCCTTCCTTATCTTTGGCCTCAGTATTGTCAAATGTATCACCTAAGGGCAGTTGTGGTGTCTGTATTGTATTTTTAAATGGTTTATGTGCCATTGGTTTTTAACTGACTCCGCTGTTTGCTTTCACACCTATTCTCTGCTTAGCCCCTAGCAGGAAACAGTATTTGGTTCATGTAAATTGATCAAGCAGCCTACAGTTAAAAAGCTTTTTGATTCTAATTTAGTCTTTTGAGTCATACTGTTCTCTTATCTTCATTCACAAAACAGATATCTCATAATAATTTTATAACTTTAATTAGAGGTAAATAGTTGTGCCCAGGCACTCAATTAAGTCCTAAAATTTCAAAGATACATTCACATTAAAACGTGCACAGACCAATATGAAAGAGGAAGGATGCCATAGGAAAAAAACTTTGTTGTTAAATAATTCTAATTCAGAGCTGGACAGCTATTTCAGCAAATAATAATGGGACCCATGTTGCCCTGGCAGGATTAGAAAATGACCTGTGTCTCTTGTTTCTGTGACAATTAATCAATGTGAAATGAAACCAGAACTTTAAGGTCTAGCTGTATGGGTCTTTTCCAGGGAATACTAGCCATAAGCACTCCTGCCAATAGCTCATGATGCAATCACGTTGAAAATCTTGAAAACACTGAAGCACTGGTAATGCTACAGTATGCCACTGTTCTAGCTTGCCCTTCAGCTCTGTATTTAAAATGCATAAATAAATCATAAATAAACATAAGTCATAGCACCCAATAGCCAGTGGTATCCAGGGTGCTGAATGAGTCTGTTGCAAAGGAAATTAAAAGCATGAACACATTAGACACTACACTTGGTACCTGCACCAAGATAAAAAGCCCTATTTCAGAAGCTGGCAGTATTTCTACAGCCTGTTAAACTGGTGGCTGAGATGGGCAACAAAGTCTTTTCACGTTTCTGATAACTCTTCCAACCTCATATGAAAAGTGTTCTGAGAAAAAAGCACTAAGTGAAAATCAGTATTTTAGAAGACATTACTGCTGGAATAAACTTTCATCGCATCAGAAATATATCACATTCTATTTCCTCCTTTGTTCTTGCAGCACAATTGAGAAAATAATAAAAGAGGAGAGAGAAAAGGAGAATGACTATCTGTGATCACAGTGCAAGACAATTCTAGGTCAAAACCAGCTAAAGAACTGTGAACAGGATTCAGAAAAAAAAGTGTATTACTGCATACTACTGATTGTCAGAACTGTGCAGACACAAAGTGCTGAAATGTTCTTTCTCAGTATTTTGTTAAAGTAAGAAAAAGGCTGAAAAGCTCATATAATGTTTGGACAATAGCTAACAGAACTACCTGAAGCAGTTCCTTTGGATGAAAACTGCAGTCAATTCCTTTTGGGAAGAACTTTCTGGTGTTTTAAAACTACAGCAGAGATCATTTGGGCATGGTATTAATCACAAAAGAGTGGGCACTAGCAGTTAGATACAGAACTGCGAGGCTTCCTGCACACTTACAGTGAAGTGCTAATGGAGTTTTATCTGACCCTGCGAACCCCTCAAGCTGTGTGTGCACTAATACAGTTCATAACAAAGGGCATCCCATGTGATTTATTTAAATCATTTGCTATTTAAGAATGTTTCCTGGTGTATTATTCTGGCCCATATTTAGGAGAAAGGAACCCTATCCCTAGAGAAGATAAACTAGGTAGGTAATATTTGCCAGAGATGCCCTTGATATTATATAAGCCCTGTAACTTTATATTCCATCCATCCTTACTGATTTCTTGTTTTTAAATGGCAGTATCAACTTAAACAAACGTTTATAACTTGTGCTATGTTGCTACTTGTAGCAGTGAAAGGAAGGAGGAGGCTGCAGAGAATCCAGGAAAAGGCAGCCTGGCTCAGGATTGTCTCTGATTAACCCCCTCGTGCAACTGCAGTGTGAGTGTTTTTTTCATTAAACCAGAAGGGAGAGGGAAAATTCTTTTGCTATGAGGTAGAGGAATTTTCTGAAAAATTAATAATGAGGAGAAAGACTCACTTCAGGAATATGTTTCACAGAATCACAGAATGGTTGAAGTTGGAAGGGACCTCTGGAGATCATCTAGTCCAACACCCCTGCTCAGACACGGTCACCTAGAGCACGTTGCACAGGATCACGTCCAGGCAGGTTTTGAATATCTCCAGAGAAGGAGACTCCTTCAGAGGAGACTCTGGGCAACCTGTTCCAGTGCTCTGTCACCCTCACAGTGAAGAAGTTTTTCCTCATGTTCAGATGGAGCTTCCTGTGTTTTAGTTTGTGCCTGTTGCCTCACGTCCTGTCGCTGGGCACCACTGAAAAGAGTCTGGTCTCATCCTCTCGACACCCTCCCTTCAGATACTTGTACACGTTGATAAGATCCCCCCTCAGTCTTCTCTTCTCCAGGCTAAACAGGCCCAGCTCTCTCAGCCTTTCCTCATAAGAGCGATGCTCCAGTCCCCTAATCATCTTTGTAGCCCTTCACTGGACTTGCTCCAGTAGTGCCACATCCCTCTTGTACTGGGGAGCCCAGAACTGGACGCAGGACTCCAGATGCGGCCTCAGCAAGGCTGAGTAGAGGGGGAGAATCACCTCCCTCGACCTGCTGGCAGCACTCTTCCTGATGCAGCCCAGGATACCATTGGCCTTCTTGGCCACAAGGGCACACTGCTGCCTCATGCTTAACTTGGTGTCCACCAGCACTCCCAGGTCCTTCTCCGCAGAGCTGCTTTCCAGCAGGTCAACCCCCAGCCTGTACTGGTGCAGGGGGTTATTCCTCGCCAGGTGCAGGACCCTGCACTTCCCTTTGTTGAACTTCATGAGGTTCCTCTCCGCCCACCTCTCCAGCCTGTCCAGGTCTCTCTGAATGGCAGCACAGCCCTCTGGGGTATCCGCCACTCCTCCCAGTTTTGTACCATCAGCAAACTTGCTGAGGGTGCACTCTATCCCTTCATCCAGGTCATTGATGAAGAAGTTGAACAAGACTGGACCCAGTACTGACCCCTGGGGGACACCGCTAGCTACAGGCCTCCAACTAGACTCTGTGCCACTGATCACAACCCTCTGAGCTCTGCCATTCAGCCAGTTCTCAATCCACCTCACTGTCCACTCACCTAGCCCACACTTCCTGAGCTTGTCTATGAGGATGCTATGGGAGACAGTGTCAAAAGCCTTGCTGAAGTCAAGGTAGACAACATCCACTGCTCTCCCCTCATCTACCCAGCCAGTCATTCCATCAGAGAAGGCTATCAGATTGGTTAAGCATGGTTTCCCCTTGGTGAAGCCATGCTGACTACTCCTGATCACCTTCTTGTCCTCCACATGCTTAGAGACGGCATCCAGGATGAGCTGCTCCATCACCTTTCTAGGGATGCAGGTGAGGCTGACTGGCCTCTAGTTCCCCGGGTCCTCCTTCTTGCCCTTTTTGAAGACTGGGGTGACATTGGCTTTCTTCCAGTCTTCAGGCACCTCTCCTGTTCTCCATGACCTTTCAAAGATGATGGAGAGTGGCTTAGCAATAACATCCGCCAGCTCCCTCAGCACTCGTGGGTGCATCCCATTGGGGCCCATGGATTTGTGGGTGTCAAGTTTGCCTAAATGATCTCTAACCCGATCCTCCTCCACCAAGGGAAAGTCTCCCTTTCTCCAGACTTTCTCTCTTGCCTCCAGGGTCTGGGGTTCCTGAGGGCTGGCCTGAGCAGTAAAGACTGAAGCAAAGAAGGCATTCAGTAACTCTGCCTTCTCTGCATCCTTCGTCACCAGGGCACCCACCCCATTCAGCAAAGGGCCCACATTTTCCCTAGTCTTCCTCTTGCTACTGATATATTTGAAGAAGCCCTTCTTCTTGTCCTTGACATCTCTTGCCAGATTTAATTCCAAGTGGGCCTTAGCCTTCCTCGTCACATCCCTGCATACTCTGATAATGTTCCTATATTCCTCCCAAGTGGTCTGTCCCCCTTTCCACTTTCTGTATACTTCCTTCTTCTGGTTGAGTTTTGCCAGGAGCTCCTTGCTCATCCATGCAGGTCTCCTGCCCCCTTTGCTTGACTTCTTACTCATAGGGATGCACCGCTCTTGAGCCTGGAGGAGGTGATGTTTGAATATTAACCAGCTCTCTTGAACACCCCTTCCTTCTAGGGCCCTAACCCATGGGATTCCTCCAAGTAGGTCCCTGAAGAGGCCAAAGTTTACTCTCCTGCAGTCCAGGGTTGCAATCCTGCTTAGTGCCCTGCTTCCTCCTCGCAGGATCCTGAACTCCACCATCTCATGGTCACTGCAGCCAAGGCTGCCCCTGACCTTCACATCTTCCACCAGTCCTTCTTTGTTTGTTAGTACGAGGTCCAGCAGCACACCTCTCCTTGTTGGCTCCTCCACTGCCTGTGTCAAGAAGTTGTCACCAGTGCTCTGCAGGAACCTCCAGGACTGTTTGTGCCTAGCTGCGTTGTCTTTCCAGCAGATATCAGGGTGGTTGAAGTCCCCCATGAGAACCAGGGCCTGGGATCGTGAGGCTACTTCCAGCCGACTGTAGAAGGCCTCATCAACTTCTTCTTCCTGATCAGGTGGCCTGTAGTAAACACCCACAACAGTGTCACCCATGCTAGCCTGCCCTTTAATCCTTACCCATAAGCTCTCGTCTCGCTCTTCATCCACCCCTAGGCACGGCTCAATACATTCCAGTTGCTCTCTCACATAAAGAGCAACTCCACCACCTCGCTTTCCTGGCCTGTCTTTCCTAAAAAGCACATAGCCATCCATGACAGCACTCCAGTCATGCGAGCTATCCCACCATGTCTCTGTAATGGCAATGAGATCATGGCCCTGTGACGCACACAGATCTCTAGTTCTTCCTGTTTGTTCCCCAAGCTGTGTGCATTGGTGTACAGGCATTTCAGAGAGGTGATCGAGCATGCAGGTTTCCCAGGAGGGATACAAGAGGACCCTCCATAGCCAAGAGGTTTATTTTGCTAATCCCCCTAGGCTTCCTTAGTTAGAATGATAAGCAGCAAAGGGAGAGTATTTCCCTTCGCTTTGGGGGCTCCAGTAGCTGTTCTTTCTTTTTCCTTCTATTAGCAGAGTACCTTATTACTTTAACACATCACTGTTGCTTCTCCCTCCCAATCTATATTGACCTCTGCCTCTTCTTTCTCCCCTCCAATTAATTGTGAATAGATCAAGCCTGTGTAATTTTCCTTATGAAGAAGCTTGAATCCATCACAATCCATCAAGAGTAAAACCTTCTGAGCTCTCTCTTCAGGATATAATGCCCTCCCTTTCATACAAAGAATTAAGGCTAGTTAAAGTATGCACTTTTCTCTAGATGGGACTCTATTTATTTACCGAAGTCGAATATTTCATGTTGGTAGTTTTCAAATGAGTTCATCAGACATTTTCATTACATGCTTCTTAACCATTTCACTTGAAGTCAGATTGCACCTCCTCTCTTTTTCCTGTGATAGTAGTGTTACCTATTACAGCTTAAGTGGGAAACTGTAGAAAACAAAGGTAAGCAGACCTTTTGGAATTTAATGCTGTCTACATCAATATCTGAAAAATAATTGCCACTTCATTTTATTATTCATTCTAATAATTTTCCAGTCCCAATCCAAGATAAGAAAGGAAATGATGTAATTAATCTTTACAGCTTGCTGCAAAACAGAGAGTCCTTTTTCGCTCTTTTTTTTCTCTGTCATTATTATTATATTTTTTGGTAAATGGTCAATTAAAATCTCCACTTGCTACTTTACAAAGCCATGATTGTCACTGTACCAACATTTGCAGATGGTAATTGCTGTTTCATTTGCTGGCTGTACATCAATAAAAGTTAAGACTGTTCCACTGAGGTAGCACAAAGCTTTTTAGTAAGTCAGCAGTTTTCTGCCTACAAAAAATAATTACAATCTGAATGTAGGTCACTGTATTTTATTGTTTGCTCAGAGAAAAGTAACTACAGAATTTGGTACAAGTTTCTGGTACACAACGATTTTAATATCCAAATAAGTTCCTTCATTAAAAAAACAGCTATATTGTGCATAATATAAAACACATGAAAATTTAGATGTAAACATAATATATAAATAACTAGTAATGTCAATAATTCAAACTGAAAATTAGGTTCTATTTCTTTTACAGAACTGTTTGAATTATTATTGAAAATGGTGAATATTTTATTCAAAATGATCAGTAGAGGCTATTTTATAATGTTGGATTATATAACACTGGATGTTGTGGAGGGCAAAAGTATAATTAGATTCGAAAAGGCAAATTCATAGAAGATATACTGCTAGCTATTAAAAGCAATGGTCCAAATGCTACCTAATGAGTGACTGACAGAAACTGGAAAGGTATACTGAAAAAAGGATTACTCTGTAATTGTGTTCTTTCCCAAACATCTGCTAGTGCCAACTGTCAGGGAAGGACCAGAGAGCTAGATGGGTACTGTGGCTATGTCCACATTATTTAATAATGTGGTGCAAGGATGAGCAAACTGAGATGGCCAGTGCTGGGGGCCCCTCAATCCACACCATGAGTGTTACCAGGTTTCACGTTCGACTAGATGTAGTCTGCTCCCAGGGATACGATGTCCTTCCACATCGGCATGTCATAAGGACAGCTGCCCATAGACTTCTGCACTCGTGACTGCGGGTCCCCTGGAGGCCACCTCGCCGTGCCAGACTGTCCTCTTGCCACCTGACCCCAGTGACTGTAGCACTGCTGCTCATGGGCTCAGGAGAAGACACAGGCTTTATTTCTATTTCTGCTCATGTTTCTCTTTACTTCCTTACTCTGTTTTGCTTGTCTCCAAGTGACACCATGATGTCCACTGCCTAAACTGCCCTGGAATTTGGTCACTGGTGAAACAACGCCACTATGAGGGGAAATGGTGGACTTAATCCTGCAGCTGCAGAAGCCTCTCTGGGAGAACATCCCAGAGACTTCCTCTGGCCCTCTCAGACTGTTTTTTTTTCCTCTGTGGAAGAAGACACAGATGATACCTTTTCAGTAATCTTTGTCACTGCAACTGCCTTGCTCTGGCTCAACTGGAAGGAAGGTCTAGACCTGACAGACAAACGCGGGCTGCTGGCACAGTGTTGCCTTTGTGACACTGGACAACCAACAAAAACACTGCAAAACTTTTGGATGTGGATGGATAAAACAGAGATTCTGTGTTGTGTGCTGATGTCCTGCCATGCCTTGCCATGTTTATATCAAATTTGTGGGAGCATAAATGTGTTCAAGAGAGTGAGCGTGTGTTGCTTTATGTAACCTCATAACTCCTGACTCTTACAAGCAGTGGCTTATCGGTATGGTGTGGGCAAAGATGTGATTAAGGTTACTAAGGTTGTTCTCCAAATCCTCCTCCTTTCACTAATGCAAGTGGGAGACACAAATTAAAAATATCTTGACTTTGTGCTCTGGATTCTGGAGCTATGTGGAGGCAGCTGATGGGTACCATGTCTTGTGTCCTCCCCCAGCACCTACAGCTATGTAAACCTTAAATGCCACTCAGTGTACCACTGAGGTGGATTTGTGAACATCTTATCAGCCTTTCCTGGAAGGATTCATCATCCTCGTGTTTTCCATATCTTTGACCTCGGACTCACAGGGAGCGCTGGAAGGGAGAGGGTCATTTGTGGTGTTCAGGTACCTGCCTGCAGTGAGGACAAAGAACATGTTCTTACCCTACTGAGGCATGAGCAATGACCCTGGCAATGACACAAGCCAAACCTGTTTTAGCTACGCTCTAATGCAAGAAAATATCCTGATTCCATAAGGATATTTGAGTAGCAAGTAGAGGGACCTTTGCACACACTTAAAATTTAGCTTTTTATTAAAATGAAGTTTCTGATACCATGGCCTCTGCAAATGTCTCTAAGGTATAATGCAATGCTCCACAGAGATAGATAAACTAATTCTGACGGAGTTCACTCAGGTGTCAGAAGCAGTATCACATTTACACATTGCTCTGCTTGAAATAACATATGTTAAGTATATTAGGTGCAAGGGTTATTAGCAAACTAGCAAATCAAATTCTTCTCTCTCACATTTGGATCGTATAACTTAGATGAGATTCATCAGCTTAAATCTCTTTAACGTGTTACCAGTACTTTAAACAATCTTGGGGGAAATTGTAACTCCATGAAAAACAATTGGATTTTTGCTATTCACTTCTTACAAACAGAATCATTATCTCCTAACCAATTCTTTTTTAAAAGCTTTCTGTAAGCAACAGCTTTCTGAACTTTGTTTCCAAAATCACTTGTTTTGTAACAAAATTACTCATGACAAAAGAAAATATTCCTTAATTTATATTTTAATTCTTATCTATGCTGATCCTTCCTTGACCTCTTGAATGCAACATTTCTGGGTTTTCCCCATATTGATTCATGAAAATTTAGATATTTTAAGAATGGATAAAAACATATATACCTTTTATAATAAATATTTATTTGCTTAAGTCTAATGTAAAATCCTAGAACACTGTACAACTTGGAGAACTTAGAGGAACAATGTTCATATACTATTTTCCAGTCTCCCAAAACAAAGCCAATGAAAGATATACATCATTTTGACAGGGGTGAAAGTAATTTTAATCCATTTTTTGTCTTTCTCTTTGAACAAAGACCTTTCATCTTAGCTGGCATCTCAAATAGTCTTAGCCTCTTCTCAAAATTTTAAAATCCCATAATATTGAAATAAATGACAAAGCATTCATTGACTTCCATGGAAATAAGACTGGGTTTCACATCTGCATTGATTCCTCTTTCTATGATTTTACTTTTCATCTCCTTTCTCTTCCAACTGCAAATGAATCTATTTCTGTCTGAGGAACATTCATGAAGTATGTCCAACATGTTCCAAGTCAGGAAGATAAATTTTTTTTATTTAAAGGAATTGTGATTAGAATTGGAAACTAATTAAAAAAAAAAAATCCTTTTGGACATCTAAAGGGAAATTCATTCCTGTGCAGAGCTACAGACATCTTGAGCTGTCCCTCTACATGGAGAAGAATTACATTCTTAAGGAATTTGTGTTTCAATATTAAATCTATTCTAAAATGCTATGGAAAAGACTAACTTATATAAGTCAGAAGATGGACATGACTGGTCTCCTTTGTAGCAGGAAAGAATGATAATTTTTTAAAAAATATCATTTAACTGATTTTACTTTCCCATGTCATAGTGGAAATAGAAATCCTACCCAAGTTCCTTGAAATTGTTTAGCGTGAAATAAAATAGCTTTGCAAAATCCTATACAATTTTTTCTTCATATGTGTATAAAATACAACATGCTTTTCTATGGAAACAAGGGTTATACAGTCTTGCTATCTGCGAGTATAACACCCCATCACCATCAAACCATCCTGAACCAGATTTGTTAGAAGAACAGTCTCAAAGCTAATTACATTCTTAGAAGTGTGATGGAGTGAATGTGTAGAGGGAAAAGACCTGCAAGGGTATGTGAGCTCTCACCTTATTAGATATGAAATGATCCACATGGAAGAAAATCTTCCAAATGCTCAGCCACAGGTGAAGCTCTGTTAAGCTCTGAGACCCTCTTTGTTATCAGAATAATCAGCCATGAGATATAGAAATGTAAGTGTCATTAACTCTGGTGGGCCTATTTGTTTTTCCATTAGCATCAATGCAATGAGAGGGGGTACAGTGTTCAGTACCAGAGCAGATAACTCTTCAGCATGTTTTAGCAAAGCTGCATTTAAGAGCGGCAGTCAGGCTAAGTAATTGAAATAAAAATGAGAGTGCTTCACCCCTTTCAGGGCTGAGAATATAAAATATTATTTTTATACTGACTCCAGCCTTTCATAGCTTCTTCTTAGGCAATAGTCATGTGTTTTCTTCTGTTATATTTTCCTTTCTTATACTTGTTCTTTCTTTATTAATGCATACTCAGAGATTAACTGTCAAAATTAAAAAAAAAAAAAAGGAGCAAAAAGCTCCTGACTTCCAGACAGCTGGTTAATTTTATAAACACTGATTATAGCTGTGAGTATGCAAGTTCTACTAGTCAGGTTACTAAGGAAGCTTATTCCCTATTGATATCATTTCCCACTTAGAAAAACTTACATTGCTTTCCCTTCCTTCTGCACCATGAGGTATTAATTTTGGCCAGACACAGGTCTTAATGCTTGACAGTCCAGTGCTCTGATATGGTTTGACTAAAGCTATTCAAACTGAAGTGCTCTAATTTAGACGTAGATCTTTGTAGGTCCTCATTATTCTTTTCTAGAGTCTCTGCATATAGGTCTTTCTTGACATGAAAGTCCAGGTAAGGCCTTAACTGTTTTGGGTAAAGCTATGACTTGTTATGAGTTTACGTTTGAGGGTTCATGTGTAATTTTGCAATCACATCACATTTTGTATGCTTGTTTAATTTGTAATCCAGCATGACTCTTCGAGTCTTTTCTGTGTAACTCCTGTTTAACTAGTTGTTCCCCTCGTATATTCAAACCATTTTTCCAATTAACCAAGGTCATTTTGAATGCCAGTCCTGTCCTCTAACATAATAACAATCTCTTCCAGCTGAGGGGATTATAGCCAAAAGCCCAACCTCCATGAGCCGGGTGAAGGAGAAGGCAACCTCATAGTAAGGATAACACCTGTAACTTTTCTCCCCACACTCCATCCCAGTGCTAGGAGTATAGTAGGGGCCACCAAGTTTCTTGGCCCCCTACTCTCTGGCGTGCCTGACATCAGCACAGACCATGTAGAAGATGACTTCTGCTCCCAATTGCTAGTCCCAGGACTTGCCAGCAGCATTAGTAGTCATTATGCTGCTCAGCAAGCTTAACATAGACACAGTGAAACCTGCCAGGTAGCTGCCTTGCAGAGGGCAGGCTGGAAATCTGTACCAGTGGGGCACATATGATTTAGTTGGGGTAAAAATGTCAAAAGGACCTTTATGGCTGGGGGGGAAGCTTGTGAATAATTGCCTCCTGAGACAAAAATGCAGCGTGGATTCAGTGAATTACAGAAGACTGTGCCCTAAAGTGTACCCAGCTGGTTCAAGCTGCTTGGTTCAGTGAACCCAAGACCAAAATCAGGTACACCCATGACACGCAGTATAGATTTAGACCATATGTCTATCCATATGTCTGTCTGCATGTCCATCACCAAAACAGAATTTTTTTCTTGTCTTCTTCTAAGCCTGGGCCAGCATCTGCTCCTTTATTTTAGGCACATGTTTAAATCTAATCCTTTAAATCAATCCACTGATTTCAGTGTTGAAATGCTTTGCTGAATGACACTTTAAACTAGAACTCCTATTCAGGAAGTCATTTAAATAGTAGTTTTAAATGTATTTCCACAAACTTAGTGGGAAAAGATTACTGACCTGCAGCAGTATTTGCATTTTCTTTAGTGCTTATTCCTCTGAGTTCTAAGCAACATCTTTTCCTTAGTACTGTGTCCTTTTTTGATTTCTCCATGAATTTTCCTGTTCCTCCTTGCTATTACTTCTTTTTCTTTTCCCTTCCCTTGAAATTTAGCACATCTCTGTCTCTCTCTTTTATATGTTGATTTACTTATGTGAATCCATACTTTTTTGTTTACCCAGTTCTTCCTTTTAGGATGCTGTGTTGTGAAGGTAATTTATTGGATTTGTATGAAAAAAACTATTCAAGGAAAGAGGCAAAACAGAAGAAGCCAGAAAATGCCTCAGAGGTGACTTACAAGTAATGAACATATATTTAGAAAAATAAGTTTTCTAGGCCTACCAGGCAGATAGTATAGGAAAGTATCCTATTCAAAAAGTAGTACTGAACTTTGTAGATCAATACTAGACCAATATCTGACATAAAAAAATGTTTAATGCATTGGAGAAACATTTACATTTACATACCACTGCCTCTTTTGTCATGAGGCCTACATTTTCACAGTATACTTTCTGTTTAAATAGTCAGCTTCTCTCTTCAAAAACTTCTATGTATTGGTTTGCCTCTCTCTCAAGTATAGCCCTTCAGTTCCTGAAACAGTTGAGTTTTGGGTGGAGCAGTGGCAGCTCTAATGATTTTTAGCTGGTGGGATCTCAGCAGAAAATTTTGTAGTAGGGTGTGTGTGTGTGTGTGTGTGTGTGTGTGTGTGTGTGTGTGGTGTGCATACAATGCAGCAGAGATTTAAGAAAACTATCATACAAAAAAAGACATGAGTAGGTTAGTCACTCTCAAAATAACACTAGCAAGATAAGAATATTTAGTTGTTATACAATGAAATACAGAAAATACGGCCATTATCTTGTAAATGACCTTGTAACTTTAGCCTGTGATCCCTTTTGCACTAAGCCAAATGCCTGTAGCTGGCAGCCTGGGGCAGCCCAAGGGACTCCCCTTGGAGGAGAGCTGTGCAGGCGCAGAGCACTCCCTGCTCCAGTATTGTGGTGTGCTGGGCTTGGCACAAGCACGTGGGGTTTCTGTAGAAAGGAAATAAGATTCAGAAAGATTTTACCGAAGTAAAGTTTGGGTGGGGGTGGAACCTGCTGTCCCCAAAGTAAGAGCTGCCCCTGATGTGGAGATCTTTCCCTTCCCACCAAACACCTTCCAGACAGGTGTTTCTCTGATGTGAAGAGATTATAAAAGCCTTTCTTTCCTTATTTTTAAAATGTCTACAAAATAATATGGTTGAAGTTATGTAACACCCTCCCCCCCCAAATGAAGGACGAAATAACTGAAATAAGTGTAAATTCATTACTGGCAGACCTAGCATTTGGTGAGGCACAATATAACCTTTCATGGCCTGTAATATGAGCATTTAGTGTATAATCAAAATTCTTATGCATTGAATGTTTTAATACTCCCACAAATGTCATGCAAAAAGGTGACAACTTATTGCTGAGCACTTGTATTTTCATTTCCTACGGCATGAAATGTTGTATTCTTGTTTTTTGTATGTTTCTTAACTGCCCATTTTATCTGGAACATGAAAGTCTGTTCTGCTTTTCTCAGCTAATGTTTTCTGCTTCTATAGCTATGTTGTGTACATTTTTGATAAAATGTTGTCTAAGTTCACAGGAGAATTTGGAGGAAATAAAAAATGATCTTATACTGATGAAATATTCATTGCCACTGAATACTTTTGCTTTGGTCATGTCTGTGTCTCAATTAGCACATTACGTGGGAGATGATTTAAGACACACTTTTGTGCAGTAAGCAATTATAAATGATTAAAGTAGATGAGAGCACAATTTATAAGGGTCACACAGTACTGGCAGAAACAATTGCCAACTTCTTGTGAGGTATTCTTTTTTCAAGATGTCTCAGTAAGGTTATTCTGCCTTCTAACATTTTTTCTCTCACAGCGTATAATAAACACTGGTGAATGAGTCTTTGAGTCCAAATTCTCTGGGCCTGCATATACTTTCATATATTGAAAGATGGCACTAAAGGTCAAAGTTGGTAATTTCCAAGGATTTATAAAATTATGTGTCCAAGCATTCAACGAAGTAAAATGGGAGTTGTGACTGGGATACTGAAAGGAAGTGGGGTGACCTAGGAGCATATCTTATCAAATAGCAATGAAATATATGTCCTTAGACATATATTTCTGCTTCAGCAGCTTCAAAACTCCGGGACATAAGAGACATTGCTTTTGTATGGAACTTTGACAGTGAGTGTTGCTTGCAGTAGGCACTTGCTGCATTGTCATAAGAACCATAGGGAGGTAGGGGATTTTTCCTTTTGTAGAGTAGATTTACAAACAATGCTTCTTAAACTTGTGCTTAAGAATTTATCAATGAGTGTTTCAGCAGAGCTTCAGGCCAGGAGTGGTCTCCAAGGGGAAGCACAAGTAAGACATGAGCTTAAGAAGACCATCTCAACAGGCCGACTCTTTCCTTCCCAGGCACCCTTATTTACTTGGCCTTTCATACTGAGGAAAAAGTGATACCTATTGGTGATGTGGAGTGAGCCAGGAAACAGACTACAGTAAGTGTTCCCAGTATTTTCCATTGCATCTATGATGTTCCTTAGACCTTTTCTTATAACAATATTTTAATGCTTTTTTAAAATAAAAAAAAAAAAGTTCCATAATCAATGATCATAAGGGAAAATAAGAATGTCTTTTTCTTTCTGGGAAGATTGTTTGGAGAGATTAGGGCGAAGAATAAAATAAACCTCCCATTGTTTATCAGACCTCCCTTTGGCTTCAAAGGAGGAATCAGAAATGTAGAATATCTCATTAAAATAGAAATGTCAAGCCTAAGATGAGTTCTGAAGGACTGCAAAAGGTGAAGATCCCTTTTAAATACCATGGCACTGCTAGTTCATTAAGTTGGGACTAGAATTGTTAACTAAGTTGTCAACTGGTACCGAGAAGGAATTATATTGAAATAGCACTTTGATTTACTCAGTGGGTACAAAGATTTAAATACCATCTTTTGTACCTAATGAGAATTAGATATTGAACAAAATGTCTCAAAATGTCAGTAGTGCATGTGCTGTTGAGAAATTTTTCAGGAGGCAAGTGTAGAGAGAGAGAGACAGATGGATTCATTTTTCTTGTATTAGAGAAAAGACCCCTTTAGATGGTCTTTAAGGAGCTATAATAAGAAAATATGGTGAAATAATTATTCGGGAATCATCAGCCTTTCACGTATTAAGGGACGATCCAGAATACAGGATCCTAGTCTGAGAATTATGAACCCATTCTCTGTCATTGTATTCTTCTGCAGTTAGTCTTTCTGTGTTTTAGTTTCTTATACATATAATAGTAATAAGCGTAGAACTGATTAGGTAAGGTATTTCTGTCATATAGTGTCTACGATATCAACAGATTTTTTTCCAACATTAATTGCTATGAGAAATTAAACATCTTTAACAGGAGAAAATTCTAGGAGGAAAACTGCATTGTTCTAACCGAAATGTTGACTTTTAATACATTCCATTCAGTTTTATTTGATCATTTTGTTAAAAAAAGTCTGTTGATCCATTAAATATCAAAGTTAAAAGTTAAAAAAAAAAAACTAATACTTTGAAATAATTTTTCCAAAACAATTAAATACCATCAAAATGAACACATTGTTTAACAAAGAAATGTTGAAATGCTATTTTCTACTGTTTTAACAAAACAGACTTAGGCCCACTGATAATACTTCCCTCTTTCATAACGTCATAAATACGAGAGCAGATTGAGAAGCTTTTGGATATTAGGCTGTTAGGGTCATATATACACCTAAGCCTGATGGGCAATGAAAAAATGGGATATGAAACTGAAAAAAAAAGGGAAGGATCAAAAAAGGAAAGAAAAATGTATCTGGAAACAGGAGAAAGATACAGAACTTTGCCCCTTTGTTGAACTCCATGAGGTTGCTGTTGGCCCATTTCTCCACCCTGTTGAAGTCCATCTGAAGGGCAGCAGTGTAATCTGCGAACTTGCTGAGAGAGCATTCAGTCTCATTATGCAGGTCATTAATGAAGGTATTAAACTGTATTGGCCCTGGTATTGACCCATGAGGAACACCACTAGCGACTGGCCTCCAGCTGGACTTCATGCTACTGATCAAAACCCTTTGCCCTGGCAGTTCAGTCAGTTTTCAATCCATCTCACTGTCTACTTATCTAGCCTGTACTTCATCAGCTTGTCTATGAGGATGTTATGGGAGACAGTGTCAAAAGCATTGCTAAAGTCAAGATAAACTTCTGCTGCTCTCCCCTTGTTCACCAAGCTACTTATCTCATCACAGATGGCTATCAGGTTGGTCAGGCATCATTCCTCCTTCATAAATCCATTTTGACTACTTCCAATCACCAGCCTTCATATCTCTGACCAGTCCTTCCTTGTTTGTATGTACGAGGTCCAGCAAAGCATCTCCCTTCATCAGCTCCTTGGTCACCTTTTTCAGGAATTTATCATCATTGCACTCCATAAACCTTCTGGTTTGCTTGCGCCGTGCTGTATTGCCCCTCCAGTAGATATTGGGGTACTTTAAGTCTCCCATGAAGCCCAGGGCCTTCAAATGTGAGACTTTTTCCACTTATCTGAAGAAGGCCTCATCTACTTCTTCTGGATCAGGCAGTCTGTAGCTGATACCCACCACAATGTTGCCCGTTGGTCAACCCTCTAATCCTCACCCATCAGCTCTCAGCTGGTCCTTCACCCGTCCCTAAGAGGAGCTCCATGCATTCCCAGTGCCCTCTTGCATAAAGGGCAACTCCTTGTTCTTTCTAAAGAGTCTGTATTCATCCACAGCAGCACTCTGGTTGTGGGAGCTATCCCACCACATCTCTGTGATCTCAATGAGATTGTATAAATAATACAAGATAAATCACTAAAACTTTCTGAATTACAGTGAATTATCTCTTTATAAACAAGACAGCTGCATGTAATCTCTTGTGGAGGACTATAGTAATAACAATGTTAGGAGTGTTATTTTAGCATATTTTTAGTACTACAGAATGTACTCTTAGTTAGAGGACAGCACACAGCATACATTTCCTAACGTATAAATGGGGAGAATTCAGTGCGGTATGCGCAGAATCTGTTGGATGCTTTACACTACAATAACTCTAAATGAGCATCCTTGATGTCTACTTGTGTAAATGAGTGTAGAGTCAGGCCCAGCATCTGCAAGAAGCTTTTGGGAAACAAGCTGAAACTAGAACTACTGTCTCATGCAGTAAGCTACAGTGCTGATTCAACAAATGCACAATATATATAATGATCATCATTTCCCACTTCCTCTTGGTTGAACAGATTCTAATGCTAAAGCATTTTTTGCATCATAGTCTTTTTTCTATTATTAATCACCTCTATTTCACTCTTCCCTCTGACAAAGGGTGCAAATGATTTCCTCAACACTTGTTTGCTGTGATGAATAATTATATCTAGTTAATAAAAAGTGAATGTTTTCTCTTAATTCACCTCTCTATTGCCATGTCTTATGCACCTACCTGATTTCTGCTGTGACTGATAAGTGCAAAGTGCTAATGTGTAAGTAGTACATAATCATAGTGGGTTATTATTCTGGATGAATAATGCATAAGTCTAGCAACAGTGTTCTTTTCAGTTATTATCTGGAAGTGATTAAAAGTGAATAGCTGTTAAGAAGCTTTCCAGTGGCCAAATTAGATATCTCTAGTTTTTATTGTGCTTGTTTTCAACTCTAATTGTTTCTGCTGCTTTTCGTTGCCATATATTTGAATATATCAATATTAAACACAAAAGGAGAATAATGAAGGATTTTATTTAAACAAAATAATGGAAATTAACAGTAGCCCTCAGCATTATAAAATCAAACAAACTAATGATAAAAGAATGCCCAGTCCCCCAGCTTCAAAGATTAAACACATCTTGCAAATTCTAACTAGTAACAGCAGAAAAAATATAGTACATCTCATTTCCTCATTCATCTCCACTTTTATGTTTTTCATTAGTATAAATACACTTATTGGTTTAGTAGTGGAATTCAGAAGGGCTCTTTTTGTTTTATAGGCAAGAAACAAGATCCTTGACTGGTGTAATTAATGGAACTTTATCAGCTGATAGTCTGTCCTTCTCTTGCTATATGAAGGACTTTGGGTTTGAAATTTGGATTGAAAATATGCTACACTACAAGTATGTAAACAACTTACTTCTCCCAAATCTCATTGGGTGAAATATTATACACAATTTTTTATTTCCCTTATTTAAATTGTACTGAGCTTAGTATGAAATCATGTTTCATCCCACAAATTTTCTGAGATTTTAGAAATATGTATTCCATGTTTGGAAGAAATAAATACTTCTTGACAGTGAAAGAAACAAGTAACCAGAACAGAACGACTTAAAGACTAATGTCTTTTATAGGGATATACTTCTTGAGTCCTTTTTTTGCTCTTTTCCAAAATCCTGAATGACTGACTCACTAACAAGCTATTCAGAGAAAGAAAGAGAAACAATCCTTTCTCATGTTATGTTCAAAATATTGTTACTGATGAAAAGGCAAGAATTTATTGTATAAAGGCAAGAATTTATTGTTAGCATAATTGAAATCTTAACAGTCTAATCGAAGAATTATGGTTAGTCCATATTTAATCAGAAGACATAAAAAAATGAAGAAATGAATATGGATAAAAGTTAACAATAATAACACATTCAAAATGGTTTATAGGTCTTTTACTGGGGTTATGTTCATCCTTCCACTGCTCCCCTGGATCCTCAGGTTGGTGGCTTAAATCTGTTGGTGGTGGTGGCAGGGAGGTGTTATGGTGGGTTGTCAGCATCTGAGTCCTTTGCCAGGAGGAATATGACATTGTTGTTGTTGGTTTCTTCTTCCTCATGCCTTCCTTCTTTAATTTCTTTCACTCACCTTTAAGTCACCTAGCACTGTTTTTATATGTTTGCTAACACGGTTTTACACCTTGCTCTTTCTTCACTGGTCTGCAACTCCATGTTACATTCAAATTTATGTATGTTAGATTCTACATCTTTGTTGTCTTTGTTTCCCCTAAAACCAGGTTTGTCCAGCTCCAGTTCTGCAATTTTTTTAACTGACCATTGGTGAGTTGTTTATAGCTGTGGGCTCTCCAGTGCCTAGGTTGTGCCCACTCTCTTCCCATTCCATGCCTGTACGCTGCAGCCTGCGTTCCCACTTCTCAAGTCCTCTGCTATCATGCCAGGCGTGTTTCTCTGTATTGCAGCATTATCTTTGAGTCATAAATATTTAGTCTATATAGTATCAATTCTTGTTACTATTATCTATATAAAAACCATGGCCGTACCATAAAAAGATGAGCAAAGGAAAACAAACCAGGCATAGCTACTTGGTCATTAAAAAAAACCCACAGCTGTTACAGCTAAATCAGTAAAAACAAAGCTACAAGCAGGTCAAGACAAGTTCAGACAACACAGGCCTGACAAGCCTCAGTTCTGAGACTCTGCAAACTTAGTACAAAGCTTGTGGCCTGTTACTAGCAAAGTCAATACTGTATTACTGGGCTACAGCGTTACACACAACATTGCTCTGCTTTCTATAATTATCTAATCACTGGAGCAGGAAACTGATGTTTGGCTTCCCATATTTCAAGAAATATCTAATATTTCCTTTATTTCCCATTGGCCATTCTGTGATAGTATGATGTCTCTGGTTTGGACCCAAACCTTTATTCTGAGGCCGTGAAACTTTTATTGACAAAAGTTTCCTCTAAACTAATGAATTGCTCAAAATGTTTTGGCTCTCATTTGCTCTAAATGCTTTGAATCATCATTTTTTGGATAAATTTTTGGCCTAAAAATTCCCTTATGTTACTTAGGAGTTTGATTCATAATGTTAAAGTGCATGGAGCTACAAGAAACTTCCAGCAGTAGCCCACAACACTGAAAAGAACTCTATAGACATAAGAATTACTGCACAAATTCAAACTAGTGACTACTGTTGTCAGAAATCCATTTAATTTATTATTTATATATAGTGTTTTATACTTGTGACTACTATTCTGTACATGTAGTCAGTTGCTGATTTTTCTTTCAACATCTTTCCTACAGAATCCTCCATGAAACTTACAGTTGGGAACTACTGTATTTGTTCTTATCTGGAATACAGCATATGACAGTGTCAGACACCAAAGGGGAATAATGAAGGAATTTGTTTAAGTAAAACAAAGGAAATTAGTTTGGCAGTAATTACAGACAAAGATTGCTTACTGGTGTATCATTTAGAAAGCTACTATTAAAAATCAGTCTTTATATCCTAGGAGCAATGAAAAATAATTATCTTAAATATTTTGGTCAGGCCATTGTAATTAGGAGGACTAAAATTTAGAGCTGATCAAATAAATATCCATTCTGTGAAAATTCCAACACTTTCAAATTTGTTTCATTCTAAACAGCCACAAGAAGTCATACCGTCAGTTATCACAAAATGAAATTTCTAAAGTAGTTCATTAAGAAGCCATCACAATGTTTTGGTATTTTTCTCAAACATTTATCTTGGTTTTAATGAGCTTCATTCACTTTATTTCACTGAGGAAAGAACACTTCCTTTTAGAAACTGTGTAATACATGACATTAGAAGTTCCATATTTTCATGGAAAGAAACATACCTGATTTAGTTTACCAATGCAGCTTTTCTTTTATTTGCCTGGATTGAAAAGACTCATTTTTCTGTGGTGCCACAAACTTGGAATGAGTTTGCTTTTTTGTGGCTTAAAAGATTATTTGCATAGGAGAAAAGATGCCTTGCAATGATGAAATCAGTTATCAGTCAGGAATGTAGTAATTAGGTGACAAACATGGACCAATCATGATGATTACTAGAAGGAAAGGCTGTGGGTTTCAGGAGTCTTTGTTAAGAACAGGCTACCTGTATAAACTTTTAGGAGGGGATTTTTTAGCCCTCTGACTCAAGGATATTAGCACTCAGTTCTAGCTGATGAACACATACTGCTTTGTTTCACAAGGTTGTCTAGTTGCTGCAAAGATCTGCTTGCTCCATAGGTACTAGAGAAGTGAAGTTTCTGGTGGGAGCTCAAGTTGTTTGGGGTTGGTTTTCTGCAAATGCTTCTCATAGACAGATAATGAAACCAGAAACATTGTCGCATGCTAGTTGATGCTACAGTGCTCAAACTTTCAGACAAGGGATGTGAAGGCCTAACCCTAAAGAAAGGTTAATTCCAAGGAATCTATGGAAAGGTTAAAGGTATGACAGTATTCTGGGAAATTTTGACGGTATTGTGTTATTATTTACAGCATGATCAGCCATTTGTGGCCTATATATTGAAAATAAGCTGGGGGTAGTATTTAATGGTAGGAATACATTGAAAGCTTTTGTCTTTTTTAACAAAGAAATATGTAGAGTTCTAATCTTGAAAGGGTATCTCTTATAATTACACATGAATATCTCTACAGACAGAAGTGCTCCATACAGTTTTAAGGTGAAAACACGGAGTCACTGTTTGTCAGAGAGTTTCTGTACATGTACATAGGGGTATGATCCTGTCTGGTAAATCCAGTGGTATAGACTTGGGCCCTGGATAAGCAGATGGACTTCCAAGTTGCAGAGCATAATGCCTTCCTCCTCCTATGCCTGAACAGCCTCCTATATCTCTTAAGTTTTTTATGTGTGATAGATTTATTTAGCTCATAAAGTTCATAACACTTATTTCATAATTCTTGCTTCACATTTCATTTCATAATTCATTGTATAATTAAAGTTTCCACCACTACTGGACACTTTGAAGTGCTGTCACTTAAAGGTCACCTTCACAAATAAGTACTCTTTTACTTGAGGAAATATTTTTAATAAAAGTTGTTTTCCACTCTGAGAATTCTCGTCGCTATACTTCAAACTTCTAAAAATCCTTAAAAGGAAAAGTGGTCAAGCTACAGCAAGTGAGATATGCTTGAAATCAGTATTGATCTGCATAGAAATTCTTCTATGGATGTTTATAAAAGGTTTCTGAATGCAAAAGTCTCTTTTGAATCTCTAAATGTTTAAAGATAGCTACCTTTTTCTTATCAGCACTCCTGATCTCCAGGAGTATGTTTTTATATCGCCAGGTAAGAAAGCCACATATTTTAACTCAGTCTATAAATGTTCTGGCTTTCAGAATGTATACCACTTCAACATACATTTATGTTCTTTTATATTCTTTTCTTCCTACCAAGTCTAGAGGAACAGACAAAGTGATAGTAAGTAGGTCAAACTATTCTTTTCCACAATGAAGAAAACAAGTTGTTAAAATTTAAACAGAAATGTGGATTTCTATCACTGAAGATGAAAAGATGATTCTTTGAAGGCTGAAGACTGTACCACTAAACCTGTACTCTTGGCTGTGTGATGGGAAGGACTAGAGTGATGCTTCCCACAAAGTATGCTCTTGAGAAATCCTCTCAGCACAGAACAACCCAGTTCAAAGAGAAGAATGGAGAGGGCACACCCTGATGCTTACTTTACTACTACCTCTGCAAAAAGCAGCAGTAGTGTACTCCTGCAGATTATGGCTGCTATAATCACCAGCACCCCCAACTATAAGTCTGTACCTTTGCGGTTCTTGTCTGCTGATGGGGTGAATTTAGCTCAATAGCTAAATGAGCTGCTACATGGAGTACACAGAGAGGATCTGTGCTTGTGCTTGCCAGCTTGGGCTGCAGGACAGCATTGCTGGAGCAAGTGGGGGAAGAGTTAGCAGCTGGTGGGAACCTGGAAGGGAGGATGGGACAGTAGTAGAAAGATGAATGAAAGAATAAACAAGGAAATGGGGAAAATAGGAGAGACTCCTAAAAACCTGGAGACCACTGAGTTAGCTAGAATTCTGTGGTGTCCAAGGTTGGTGGGGATGTTGATTACTGTGGTAAGAGTGATTTATGGGGCAAGAAATTTCATCTATCTTTTCACCCAACAAAAATATATTCATCCAGCAAAAAAGAGCCTCATTTGGCTCTGCATGTGGAAACCAAGAAATATTATGTAAAAAAAACAAAACAGTATAGTTACAGTAAGAACTTGAAGTCTTACTATTAGAATTCTTAGGTGAGTCAGATATTAGTCAAAAATGTGATGACAGTTGTTCTGAGGCCGCTTGCCAATTTACACCAAATTAGTAAAATAATTTCATGTAGAATAAAATTCTTTAGGTTCTGATTTTTTCTTAAGTCACAGTAGGGATCTTTTTAACTGATTTTCTCTGTATATGGCACTCACACCAAATGTTTCGAAGTCCTAATTCAGTACTCTCTTCTTTCTGACAAAACTGAATCCACATTTTTTTTCCATCCAGGACAATACCTAATCACCTGTGAACAAGCTCCTAGTTTGTCTTCCTCATTTTTTTTTTAAACTCTGTATGGAACTCTGTATGGATTTCTTCATACAGAGTTAAAATGAGGATGTCTCTGTCTGTCTCTAATGGTGATGTGGGATACTGAATTCCACTCCCTACTCCAGGGTTTGATTAATCATTTATGTAAATTAGTACAGCATCAAGAGGTTTGATTGATCTTGTTACACTTGAGCATACCCTTGATCGTGGCTCTTAGGCCACTATTCTTAGCAGTGAGGAATATGAATCACATCTCTCAGGAGAAGAAATAGGTCCCAAGTTCAAAGTATTTACTTCAAATATGTTGGATAAAGGGCAACAGCAGCACTTTTTCTGTCAAGCTAATTCTTCATTTCCTGTTACTTTCACACACATACACATACAAACCCACCAAAAAACCTCATGTTTTTATTTTTTCCTTTTTGTCTAGAAGTATGTGTAACTCTTGACTTGATCTGAAACACAGTTTTGTCATTGTTCAGATCAGGAGAACAATCACTTATTTACAAAATCCTGCACCTAGTGCCAGACAGCTGCATATTACCATATTACAGTGTCCTTCTTGAAATAGATTTCACCGGTGAGGGCCAATACTTACTGAACTCATAATTTTGATCATTTTCTCAATATTTTTTTTAATGACTGCTCCTCAAGGTCATGTTTCAACACCTTATGAGGTATTAGAGCCACTGGTTACTCTTTGGTGCTTCATCTCTCATTGAGTTGCAGCAAAGTGTATAATGTTGCAATATACTAGCAATAACAGTGCTGAAAATTGTGGAAATGCATTTTTCAATGCTATAAGCTATGCATGGACTATTCCGTCTTAACTATAATTAACTAACTGATGAATATGAGTTAGAACACATATGCCCTACATTCCTTTTTTATTCAATTGAGAGAGAAGGTGCTTCAGACCTTATGAGGTAGACTATCCAGTCTATTATGATTAAATTTTTACCTTTAGTGCTTCAGTTAATACGTGAATCTAGAATTAATATACCTAGGCCTTAGATGGACTTCTGTACCCAGGTAAAGACTCAAAAATTTCAGTAGCTGTGTATAAAGTTTCAGCAGTCAACTAAGATGCACTTCTGCAAAATAGAGGTCTTGGTCTTTTCCCTGCTATTCTAACTACTGCCGTACCTCTAAAATGCAAGGTATTGATTTATGGAATATATTTGTACAAGCTTTCAAAATGAAAATAATATTCTGATCAAGCAGTAAAGAGCAAGTAGGACAAGGGTAGGGCATATTTCTCATTCTTTTTTTCCCCTCTGAGTTCTTTGCATTGCTGGTGAAACAAGCAAGAGATACATTTTACTGTCAATCATTTCAAGAAGAAATTACTTTTCCTTGCATCTTTTCACGACCTTTCAGTATGTATGCCCAGTTGCTTTTCTTTGTTATGTGTTTGTTCAAAATATGCTGGACCATTTGAAATGCCTTTGGGTAAAGTCACAAAGGGCATAATAGCAACATTTTGCTGAATTTTTATTTTGAAATGTGTACTGTACATGTAGAACAATAGTAAAATAGCATGGATCAGTTTTGAAATGCATCGATGGTACAGAAACTTTAAAAAAGATGTCTTTTCAGGCCTTTTTGTTTCACTAGTCTTGGCTTCTGGTATTAACTGTATGTGCCAATAAAAGTAGCTGAGAGGTTCCAAAAAGCTTAACCATCAGTTTTTCAATTATGGCTGTAGTGCTACAAGGCACTGTAGCCTTTAATGCCAGTAAGGTCTGCCAGTAAGCTTGGGGTTGACCTACTTAACTCTCCAGGGAGTTCAAGCTCTGCAAAAGTATAATCACAGATGCCAGAAGATGTCAGAATACAAGTCTTATACGAAGTCCATGGAGATCAAACACATACTACTTGCAGTGTACATGTCCTCAATTTTCTAGTCCCAGGAAAGAAGATGAGAATGAATTTAGTTTTAGTAGAAACTTCTGAATTTTACTTAGCTTTTCACATTATATGAGAGAACCATTAAATACATATTAATTAAATATATATTAATTGTATATTTGAGAACCATTAAAAATAATTATGGATAGAATACGTTAAAATTAAGAAAAAATAACATCCTGGAGGGGTTGATTATCCCTGTTACTATTTTTACTCCTCTGGAGCAAAATGATTCTGAACACTAACCTACTTTCTTATCTTAACAGTTTTTATACCCCCTTGAATTACAGAAAAACAAAACAAATAATTGAAAAAATAGCTTTTAGAATTCTGAACTACATTTCCAGTAGGTTTTTCCTTCATAAAGTAAACTTAAAAGAGTTGTAAAAACATCTCATACTTTAATTGCTTTAGATTAATCTTTAAGACAAAATCCATTCTAGTGTTTTGGGAACAGAAAAAGCAAATTCTATAAATTGGTAGAAAAAGATCTAATTCAAATTACTGAACCAGGAAGCAAAACATTTTAGGAAACATGAAGGGGAAAACTGAAGATATTAGAGTGGACAGAAGTGGGTTTTATTCTTCGTCAGGACAGCTTTTTTGCATGGTTGAAGGTTGGAACAATGTTGCAAAATATTTGAGTCAGTAAGTGAACATTCCCATTCCCATTAACCTTGTTATTTTTTACTATTTTCCAAATATACTGTTGGTTTTGGCATGGCAGTATTGAATGTTTAAAGCAACAAGTTTCTTGAATATCTATTAACATCCTTCAAGACAGTACAATCTCTGTTTTAACAGTGTCTCATTGACAGAATTTCTATGGCAGTGTCTCTGGTCTTTCAACTTATATGGAGTCACCTAGAAGTTGGGAAACAATACAACTTGATTTTACCAAACATAGATCATTCTGGAGAAACATGATACCTAAAAAATATGACTAATTTTTTGAAGAAGGGACATACAGTAGCTCAAATTCATCTGACCTTAATTTCACATGATGCCTCCAATTAATTTATTAAATCAAAATGTAGGAGAATGTGAAATGGTTTAAGAAGTATGAGATGCATAATGCAGATTCATAAGCTGGCTAAAATGGATTGATCACAAGACAGAAGACATTAGTTGAACTGAAAGATGAACAAAGATGGAGAGTTTTATAAGTGGAATACCACAGACTGCACTTGAAATGTACCTTATTGAATAGTTTCATTAACAAACTTGGCATGCAAGCAGAAAAAAGAACTTTCCAAATGACACAAAATTACTGAAGACATTCAGGAAGAAGAGAATAAAATTCATCAAGTAGAAGTCATAGAGACCAATAATGAAAATTTTTCTTGTAGAGTAGTGTGCGCTTTAGCTGGAAATGACAAGAGGAGTAAGATGTGGTTATGTAAGTCACAGAATGTGGGATACATCTGCACTCTTTCTAATTAATTGATGAGAAGTAAGACTGATTATACTGAGTGTTGGTTGGTACCAGGGGAGATATATCGGCTTTCTCTTTCCATATAAAACCATATAAATGTTCCAGTTCACTCAGAGCTAGTTTTGAGATCTTTATTTCACACTCTTGCACAAAATTTAGCTCTGTAAGATGAAAACTAAGAAGGGATGTGATTGAAGCTTACAAGATTGCAACTTATCTAGCAGATAAGAATGAAATGACATTATTGGTGTAAGAGCAAATGGATCAATTTTACTGCTGAAAAAATTAGACTCAAGACTGGAAGACAAATAAGATTTTTCCAAACAGCATATCAAGGAAAAGAAATTAAATAGTTTGAAGACAGATCTTGACATTTATGAGCACATGGTAAACTCAGTGAAATAGAAGAAACCTTCTAGTCCTGTATTCTTCTAATATATTTGAACTGGAATTTCTGTGAGACAATGTGACATCATTTGAATCAGATTACACTGGGTATCATAGCATCATAGAATAATTAGGGTTGGAAGAGACCTCAGGACCTTGTCCAACCTCCTGGTCAAAGCAGGGATAATTTCAAAGTCAGACCAGCTTGCTCAGGGCTCTCTCTGATCCAGTTCTAAAAATCTCCAAAGATGGATATGCTACTACTTCGCTAGGTAACTTGCACTAATGCATAACCCCTCTCACTGTGTTTTATTTTTCTTTAAGTCCGAGGTACTTCTTCTGCTGAGATTTGTAAATGACTGTTTCTTCTTGTCCTTCTGCTGGGCGCTGAGAAAAGTCTTTATCTTCTATATGACCCTCCTTTACATAGTGGAAAGTAGCAGTTGGATCCCCCTTTCTTCCTCCCCCCTGGCCTTAACCTTCTCTTCTCAAAGCTGAACAAGCCAAACTCCCTTGGTCTCTCCTCATACATCATGAACTCCTGCCAACTCCGTGCCAATTTGGTGATCTTCCACAGGAATCACTCCAGTTTGTCGCAGTCTTTCTTTTATGAATGGACCATAACTGGACACAGTATTCCAGGTGTCACTTCCTGAGTGCAGAGTGAAGATAACAAATAACTTCCCTTGATGTGCTGGTTATGCTCTAAAAAACCATACACACAAACACACACACACACACACACACACACGAAAGTTGCAAAAATGCTGCTGTTGAGCTATTGACTGAATTTCAGTTTTGTCATCATTTTGGAGTTTGTGACTGTATGGAAAGCCTTATTTTTCAGTTAGTTTCAAATGAAATATTTTTAGTGAGTGAAAAAAGAGCACTTATGATAAAAAATCATTAATATTTTAACAAAGCTATGCAATGTTATCTGCTGTAAAAATATTTAATAAAACTTAAAAGAAGTTAGGAGAAAGAAATCTAGAAACAGATAGATTCTGAAAAGAAAATATGTATTTATATGGTAAATTAATTACTTAAAGAGGGAGAAAAAACTTCACATATTTGGGTTGAGCAATTTTCCTACCCTCTTTTTCTGTTTTGTATAAGAAAGAGAAGAACCATTTTTAATAACAAACGATCTGTTCAAAAGAAAATAGGACAGATACAATTTTCTTTAATATGAGTAAGAAGGCCCATATTTATGAAATATTCTTCACATAGTTCAATCTATAAATTTAATTCTGAGGAAAAATTGATAATTTGTTATTAAAAATTTTAAAATATGAAAACTACAATAGCTCACTAAAATGCCTACTGGATAAGTCTATAAATAAAATCAAAATTAAGGATCAGTACTCGAAATGCAGTCATTTGACATCTGCAAGCACTGCTTCACCTTTTTTCCTGCTGTCCTTATTCCTCTATCCCTCTGCAAGCATTGCAAATAGTCAGTCATGTCCTAGGTTCATCATTTGTAGAAAAAATATGGATTGTCTACTGCATACAATGATATGTAATTTTGTTTGGACAGAAGATATGCTGAAGAATGAAGTAAGAATTACATAAATCATGTCCGATTTGATACTGAGATCTAACACCTGAAAGTATGTTCTGGTATGCTTAGAAAGCAATGATAAGAGGTAGGTAACTCAGACTAAAGCCTCAGAGGAAAAAGAAGTAGCAGCAGAAAATGGAAATTAACATTGGAGATTCACAAACCCACAAGGTTTGCATAAAATGACTGCAACTTTAGGAATATTTAAATACTTTTGGTTCCTCAGAAAGCAATAAAACACAAAACTTGTACGAAAAAAAAAATGGAAAAGTCTTCAACTACTGAAACAGAGATATGGTAGGAGTAAACCAGAGACTGGTAGGAGTAAAGCTAATAAACTGTCCACCACAGATTAAAGAAAGAATCTGTATGTTCATGTACATGATGACAAGTTTGGACAAGTTTAAAGGGCCCATTTGGGAAAATGTATTGTTACATTAAGTAGAATTGTTCCAAAAAGTATGGATGAAGGTTGTCAGAATTTCTAAATTCAGCAAAATTAGTGTTTTACAGTTCTGTTCAAGTCCCAGTCACATGCTGACTAGCTTCCTCCAACTCTCCCATTCATACCTCAAGAGAACTCCTTTTATTAGTGCAGCTAACAGAGGCAGCGAACAGACGCAGCAGTTTGCACAGCAGTTTACGCAGCAGTGTTTGGGCTCTGACTAGAACTTGAGGATCTTGTTGGAAGCTGTGGGCTTTCTGAGGACCACCGAGGAAATAGAAGGTGATTGCTGTGAACAGGAAAGGGGAAGCTAGGCAAGGACAACTGCAGGAGGCCTTGACTTCTCCTGAGAAAAGCTCCTGGGAGAAGCTCTAGCTAGGAGTGGCTGCTGCTAACGAGCCCTCTTGGTTGCCCCTGACCAGAGGGAGTTGGGGCCTTTGATCCAGGTGGCCCTTGATTAGGGCAGGTCAAGCACCACATGAGTCAGTGCTAGGGAGAGGCCTATATAAGAGCCAGGCCCAGAACACAGCTCCCAGAAGCAGTGAACAGAGGCAGCAGTTTGTGCAGCAGGGTGCATGAAAGTACCTTCATTTCTGATCCCTGTGGTGTACGCTTCCTCAAGCATGGTCGTGACACGCTGCACAGCGTGTTCCCCAGGGGTTGTTGGAGTTGCTATGTCAGAGGCTTGGACCCAAACTGACCCTCTGACAGCAGATGCAGCCCTACAGGTCTCAGGCTGCAGGGAGTGCTTGGGGCCTCTCCGGGAGGCCTGGGCTGGCAGCCAGCTCTCCTGCAGGAGGTGTGCTGCTGTTGACGAGTTGTGTCATCAGGTAAGGGAGTTACGGGAGGAGGTCAGTAGGCTGCGCAGCATCTGAGAAGATGAGCAAGAGATAGACAGGGTATTCTTGGAGACTGTGCAGCTTTGGGAGTCCCAACCCCCCACAGCAGTGGAGCTGCTGGAGGGCTCTGTGCCGTGTGAAATGGTACATCATAACACCGTAGAAGGTGGCTGGAAACTGGTCACTGCTCGTGGGAGGAGAAAGGCTCCTACTCCTCCCAAAGACTTGCAGCTGAAGAACAGGTTTAGTGCCCTCCAGGATGAGGAGGAGATGGGCATGGCTGCAAGGGAAGCAACTGGGACAACAGACCCTGTGCCTTGCCGGAACACCCGGAAGAGCGGCGGGTGACTGTTGTGGGGGACTGTCGGAGTGGGAGACGGACCTGGAGTAACGATGAGTCTCAATATGAGTATGATCGTTCTCCCTTTATTAGAGCTTACACAGAGTATATATAGACAAGCAATAAGCATGCACTAGCAATAGCTGTATGATTGGTTTACAGTCTCTGTTCACGTGCCTAAAGCGAATACACGACTGGTGCAAAGTTGCTGTTCACGTGGAGGGGCTTGTCAGCCCCCTCCTTTACTTGTTTACCACTACTTGTCTTCCCTTTCTGTAATGGTCTAGGAATGCTCAAGGACAGTTCACATAGCCGCGGGATCCTCCCTCTATTGTGAAGACAGGATTGCTCACTTCTAAGAGATCATGCCCCTTTTCACTTAACCATTCTTCCACAATTCCCCCTTCTTGTTTTTGAGCAATCCAGGCTTGGTTCACTACTTTCAGCAGAGCTTTCTTAATACAGCTTAATACTACACATAAACACAAACCTATAACTACAAGGATTATCAATATGCTTAAGCCTTCAGTAAGCAGCCCTATTAGCCACTGTGGTAGATTTCCAAACAGGTTAGTTAGCCATCCGTCTAAGCATTAATAAGCACGGCACTACAATTACTAGCAGGCATACTGCTGTTGCACTTCCCCCTGCTATACTCAGAAAATTCGCTTTTATCATAGCCGGGAATTCCTACTAAGCAGGTTCTAAAGGGTTGCGTAGCAGAAGCTAGCAACAGACAAAAGGCTTGTGGCCCTGTTTCGTTCGCCCAGGTAACCCACATATTTTGTCTGTGTTCAATCTTGTGGAGAGTCATTACCACTGGGAACAGTATTCCCAGAATCAGGATCTCTGTCTTCTTGTTCACTAGATGAGTCATGATGAGTCAAGACAGGCTTCACATTCTTGCTGGATACCCACACTGGACCACAATCCGTGGAGACACACATATAACCTCGACCATTAAAGACAACAGGGACGGGCCCAGTCCATATTCCGGAGACTGGATCCCTATACATTACTTTAAACTGTGGTAACGTTGTTGTGTTATTAAACTTAAGATTTTGATGATGAATTATTACGGGGGGTTCCTCACGGTTGCCCATGAGACAGAGATAATTCAGGGTGAAGAGCGCACAGTGCAGCCTCTGCTGTGCGTCCGTCTCCTCACCTTTTTGCTTTCTGAGATAGTCTTTTAATACTAGATGGGTACATTCTATGAGCCCTTGCCCAGTCGGTGAGTGTGGAATCCCTGTAACATGATCAACCCCCCCATCGAGATAGAAACATCCTAAGCTTTTGACTGACATAGGTCCATTATCTGTTTTTATGCGCTCAGGCACGCCCAATATGGCAAAGCAGGCCAACAGGTGCTTGCATACCTGTTGTGCCTTTTCTCCGGGAAATGCAGTTGCCCATATCATTTTCGAAAAGGTATCAATGGTTACATGCACATACTTTAAGTGGCCGAACTCGGGGACATGTGTGACATCCATCTGCCATAATTCTAGAGCTTTCAACCCTTTTGGATTTACTCCAAGCCCAATACCCGGGCCGTGGTTCCCACATCTTGGGCAAGCCTGTACAATACCTCGGGCCTCACTCTCTGTCAGGCCAAATTGCCTTTTTAAGCCCTTGGCATTGTGATGAAACGGGTCATGACTTTGCCTAGCCTGCTGAAACTTATCCATAGGGGGTAGATGACACACTGAGCTAACCAGGCTGTCAGCGAGCTGATTGCCTTGGCCTAGCCCCACGTCTAGCTGGTGACTACAAATGTGGATAACACAGCAAGCTGCTGTTCGTTGACCCAGCACAGAGCGCAAGGTGATGAGCAGACTTCCCAACCTCGGGTTAGATGTTTCCCTTATTAAGGCATCCTCCAGTCGTGGTACTATCCCTGCTACATACATTGAGTCAGTCACTACATTTAAAGGAGTATTCAGCCAATTGGTTAGAGCCCAAACTACCGCAGTTAATTCTAAAGTCTGAAGGGAATCCCGAGGCTGTCCCTCCATGACGTGTTGTTTCCATTGCTCACCTTCTTTCCACACGCACGCGGCACATCGCAAGCGCTTACCCGCATCCGTGTAGACAGTAACGCCATCTGAAAGGGGTTCCCTACTTACTTTGGACTTTTCTATCCATTGATTTCGCTGTAGCACCTGCCATAACTTTCCCTGAGGCTGACACAAATGTGCCTTACCACAGAAACCTAACAGAGTATTTTGTATGGCCACAGCGTTTTGGAGCCACCACTCTAGGTCAGCCATGTTAACAGGTATACTGATATCGTTCGGCTCTTGACCACTGATCTCTAAGATTCTTGATCGCCCTTTGCGTATCAATTCACCTACTGCTTCGGTTCGGGTCTGGATACTCGTTTTTGGTTGTACACTCAGGAATACCCATTCCAAGATATGAAATACATCTTTTTGATTTTTGCGTTTGGCAGTGGCATTGATCAGAATAGGGGAGAGAGATTCCCCGCTTCTGTTTTGCCACTGACAAACGACTGCATATGGTGAGTCTTTCCCATTACATATGATTAGGGATATGGGAAGGTTCAGGAGGTGTCAAGAGGACCATGCCAAATGTAATTTTTGTGTGATACGCTGTAACACAGCATGTTGTTCAGGTGTCAGGGTAATTTTGTTAGCGGGATTAGTGCCTCGCAATAGCGCCGTCAGGGGCGCAATATCGGTATTGGAGATACCAACACAATGTCGCACCCACTGTACGTCCCCAAGCAGGGTCTGTACATCATGTAGGGTGCTTAACCGTGTTGTGAGTTCTGTCTTTTGGGGCTGAATTTTAGACTCTGCAATGGACCATCCAAGGTATTTCCATGGAGCCGTGCGCTGAATCTTCTCTGGTGCAATGATAAGTCCCTTTGAGGACAGAGTGTCCGTTAGCTGTTCTAATGCTTCTTTCACAAAAGGCTTCTCCTGGCAACAGAGAATATCGTCCATGTAGTGATAAATTATGGTGTCTGGCCATTTGTCCCGGAGTGGCTGCAATGCCCACGCAACGTAAAGTTGACACAAAGTTGCTGTATTTTTCCGTTGCTCCCTGGGTTAGGTTGCCGAATGAGGGTGCGCCTGACCCTGGCAGTGACAGGAAAGCATTCAGAGCCAGCTGAGAGGACAGCTGTAGCATGTCAACTGGGTAGGCGAGCTGCGAGATCATGGTGCTGTACTGTCCTTCGCCTATAAGCATGTCGGTTGTTACCCCACGGAGGGGATCTCCCAACTCCTGCCTGCGAGCTGCTTCGTTGGCGGCCTGCTGGTGCCACAATGAGGCCCGTAGGAGATATTGCTTCAGGGTAAGCAGCAGCCTCATTAAGTTTTTGCAATCATAGGGGCACATGAGATCAGCGGAAAAGATCCAACTCACTATTTGCCGTGTTGCCTCAGATTTTACCCCGTAGGTGGAGATGGTGGTACGGGCTTGCTGCAAAATTTTCCAATCATTTGGTTCCCATTTTGCAGCACCGTTCTGCTGTACCACAGGGAACGCTAATGCTGCGGGACCCTCGGCCCCACCAAAAGGTTTCCATTGTCCTTCTATAATGGCATCTTTAATAATGCCGCTCCATCGCGTTGGTGCTGCTCGACCTGGCGGTCTTTGTAGACAGGGCGGTAACTCCTTCTCGCCGCTGCTCGACCTCAGCTCTATCTTTTCCAGGCGCTCCAGTACTGCTTGCAACATTTTTGCAGTGGCTCCCTGGGGTGACGGTGTTGTTTTTGCGGCATCAGGCGTGTGACATCCAGATGACTCTCCAGATGCAGGCAGTGGTGGGTACTCTGTGGGCGGAGGGCATGATGGTAGTGCGGGTGGTGGCGTTGATGGTAGTGGCGGATACAAGGGAGCTGCCGGCAGCGGCGGTGGCGGGCAGCGCGGCGGATTCAGGGGAGGTGTGGTAGGCGGCAGCAAGGGAGGAGCAGTAGGGGAAGGTCGACACCTCTCTCCGCCCAAGTCTATGGGGTCGGCAAAAGGCGCGGCCTCCGCCCCTTTCGGGACTTCCTCCGGGCGCACTTCCGCTTTTGCCTCAGAGCTCGCGCCAGCCTTCGGCGCGGCAACTTCCCCTTTTCTCTGGCTCGGACCGGGGCTCGGGACGTCCTCCGATGTACCGGGGCTCCGACCCTCTACTTTCTCCCGCACCTCAGTAGCGTTCTTGCAAACCGTCCCGGACATGCCTCTGACCACAGGCAAGCCAAAAAATCGCACAACGGGCCCTGGCTTGTTCTGGGGCTTGGAAGCAGGGACTCCCGGACCCAGCATCTGCGCTGCCGCACGTGCTACTTCCCTTTCGGCTTTTAAAGCCTTCAGAGTCTCTAACACAGTTCTCCAAAGTGCGCGAACGGCCTTTATCTCCTTCTCCTCCTTTTCACCCCCATCAATTGATTTTTGCCACATGGTTTCCCCAAAGTCTCGCCATTCAGATACCGAAAACAACAAGTGGGTGTCAGAAAAGTGACCCCAACATCGTCCCAGTTTAATCAAGTTGTGTAGCAGTTTCGCCGGTGCGTCTATCCCTCTCTTAGAGAGGATTCCAGCGAGTAGCATTGCTGCAGCATCAATTTCCATAGCTGCGCCTCTGAGAGGTGGGGCACGACCCCACTAAAATGTTTGCCCGGCGCCTGCTTCGGGCAGTGGCCTCTCAGCCGTGGTTTCCCACTCCCCTCCTCTAGCTGCTTACTGCAGTCTCGGAGATCTTAGTCGAGCGTAACCATCCTCTGCTAGCAGATGTCGGAGTGGGAGACGGACCCGGAGTAACGATGAGTCTCAATATGAGTATGATCGTTCTCCCTTTATTAGAGCTTACACAGAGTATATATAGACAAGCAATAAGCATGCACTAGCAATAGCTGTATGATTGGTTTACAGTCTCTGTTCACGCGCCTAAAGCGAATACACGACTGGTGCAAAGTTGCTGTTCACGTGGAGGGGCTTGTCAGCCCCCTCCTTTACTTGTTTACCACTACTTGTCTTCCCCTTCTGTAATGGTCTAGGAATGCTCAAGGACAGTTCACATAGCCGCGGGATCCTCCCTCTATTGTGAAGACAGGATTGCTCACTTCTAAGAGATCATGCCCCTTTTCACTTAACCATTCTTCCACAGGGGACTCCCTGCTGCAGGGGACGGAGGCATCTATCTGCCGACCTGACCTCATGTCTAGAGAGGTTTGTGGCCTGCCGGGGGCTCGTGTGAGAGATGTCATGGAAAGACTGCCAAGGCTTGTCCGTGCTTCGGACTATTACCCACTGCTGCTCTTCCATGTGGGCACTAATGACACCAAGGGTAAACTGGAGACCATCAAGCAGGATTCCAGAGCTCTGGGGAGGGTGGTCAAGGGTCTGGGAGCCCAGGTCATCTTCTCCTCAATCCTGCCAGTGAGGGGGATGGATGAGAGGAGGAGGAGACGGACTTCCCAAGTTAACGACTGGCTGCACCACTGGTGTTGGCAACAGGGTTTTGGTCTCTACGACCATGGGACCCTGTTTGAAGATCGACAACTGCTGGGGAGAGATGGGATCCACCTCACGAGGCGGGGCACGCGGGTCTTTGCCAACAGGTTGGCCAACCTGGTAAGGAGGGCTTTAAACTAGGAAGGACGGGGGAAGGGGAGAGTTATAGTGCCAGCGTAGCTGGTAAAAGACAGCTCAAGTCGGGATGCCTCCAGCAGGTGAATGCAGCTGGGGAAGCACGCATGGGATGTGGCTATGGAGGATCCTCTTGTACCCCTCCTGGGAAACCTGCATGCTCGATCACCTCTCTGAAATGCCTGTACACCAATGCACACAGCATGGGGAACAAACAGGAAGAACTAGAGATCTGTGTGCGTCACAGGGCCATGATCTCATTGCCATTACAGAGACATGGTGGGATAGCTCGCATGACTGGAGTGCTGTCATGGATGGCTACGTGCTTTTTAGGAAAGACAGGCCAGGAAAGCGAGGTGGTGGAGTTGCTCTTTATGTGAGAGAGCAACTGGAATGTACTGAGCCGTGCCTAGGGGTGGATGAAGAGCGAGACGAGAGCTTATGGGTAAGGATTAAAGGGCAGGCTAGCATGGGTGACACTGTTGTGGGTGTTTACTACAGGCCACCTGATCAGGAAGAAGAAGTTGATGAGGCCTTCTACAGTCGGCTGGAAGTAGCCTCACGATCCCAGGCCCTGGTTCTCATGGGGGACTTCAACCACCCTGATATCTGCTGGAAAGACAACGCAGCTAGGCACAAACAGTCCTGGAGGTTCCTGCAGAGCACTGGTGACAACTTCTTGACACAGGCAGTGGAGGAGCCAACAAGGAGAGGTGTGCTGCTGGACCTCGTACTAACAAACAAAGAAGGACTGGTGGAAGATGTGAAGGTCAGGGGCAGCCTTGGCTGCAGTGACCATGAGATGGTGGAGTTCAGGATCCTGCGAGGAGGAAGCAGGGCACTAAGCAGGATTGCAACCCTGGACTGCAGGAGAGTAAACTTTGGCCTCTTCAGGGACCTACTTGGAGGAATCCCATGGGTTAGGGCCCTAGAAGGAAGGGGTGTTCAAGAGAGCTGGTTAATATTCAAACATCACCTCCTCCAGGCTCAAGAGCGGTGCATCCCTATGAGTAAGAAGTCAAGCAAAGGGGGCAGGAGACCTGCATGGATGAGCAAGGAGCTCCTGGCAAAACTCAACCAGAAGAAGGAAGTATACAGAAGGTGGAAAGGGGGACAGGCCACTTGGGAGGAATATAGGAACATTATCAGAGTATGCAGGGATGTGACGAGGAAGGCTAAGGCCCACTTGGAATTAAATCTGGCAAGAGATGTCAAGGACAAGAAGAAGGGCTTCTTCAAATATATCAGTAGCAAGAGGAAGACTAGGGAAAATGTGGGCCCTTTGCTGAATGGGGTGGGTGCCCTGGTGACGAAGGATGCAGAGAAGGCAGAGTTACTGAATGCCTTCTTTGCTTCAGTCTTTACTGCTCAGGCCAGCCCTCAGGAACCCCAGACCCTGGAGGCAAGAGAGAAAGTCTGGAGAAAGGGAGACTTTCCCTTGGTGGAGGAGGATCGGGTTAGAGATCATTTAGGCAAACTTGACACCCACAAATCCATGGGCCCCAATGGGATGCACCCACGAGTGCTGAGGGAGCTGGCGGACGTTATTGCTAAGCCACTCTCCATCATCTTTGAAAGGTCATGGAGAACAGGAGAGGTGCCTGAAGACTGGAAGAAAGCCAATGTCACCCCAGTCTTCAAAAAGGGCAAGAAGGAGGACCCGGGGAACTAGAGGCCAGTCAGCCTCACCTGCATCCCTAGAAAGGTGATGGAGCAGCTCATCCTGGAGGCCATCTCCAAGCATGTGGAGGACAAGAAAGTGATCAGGAGTAGTCAGCATGGCTTCACCAAGGGGAAATAATACTCAACGAGCCTGATAGCCTTCTATGCTGGAATGACTGGCTGGGTAGATGAGGGGAGAGCAGTGGATGTTGTCTACCTTGACTTCAGCAAGGCTTTTGACACTGTCTCCCATAGCATCCTCATAGACAAGCTCAGGAAGTGTGGGCTAGATGAGTGGACAGGGAGGTGGATTGAGAACTGGCTGAATGGCAGAGCTCAGAGGGTTGTGATCAGTGGCACAGAGTCTAGTTGGAGGCCTGTAGCTAGCGGTGTCCCCCAGGGGTCAGTACTGGGTCCAGTCTTGTTCAACTTCTTCATCAATGACCTGGATGAAGGGATAGAGTGCACCCTCAGCAAGTTTGCTGACGATACAAAACTGGGAGGAGTGGCGGATACGCCAGAGGGCTGTGCTGCCATTCAAAGAGACTTGGACAGGCTGGAGAGTTGGGCAGAGAGGAACCTCATGAAGTTCAACAAAGGGAAGTGCAGGGTCCTGCACCTGGCGAGGAATAACCCCATGCACCAGTACAGGTTGGGGGTTGACCTGCTGGAAAGCAGCTCTGCGGAGAAGGACCTGGGAGTGCTGGTGGACACCAAGTTAAGCATGAGGCAGCAGTGTGCCCTTGTGGCCAAGAAGGCCAATGGTATCCTGGGCTGCATCAGGAAGAGTGCTGCCAGCAGGTCGAGGGAGGTGATCCTTCCCCTCTACTCAGCCCTGGTGAGGCCACATCTGGAGTACTGCATCCAGTTCTGTGCTCCCCAGTACAAGAGGGATGTGGCACTACTGGAGCAAGTCCAGCGAAGGGCTACAAAGATGATTAGGGGACTGGAGCATCTCTCTTATGAGGAAAGGCTGAGAGAGCTGGGCCTGTTTAGCTTGGAGAAGAGAAGGCTGAGAGGAGATCTTATTAATGTATACAAATATCTAAAGGGAGGGTGTCGAGAGGATGGGACCAGACTCTTTTCAGTGGTGCCCAGCGACAGGACATGAGGCAACAGGCACAAACTGAAACACAGGAAGCTCCATCTGAACATGAGGAAAAACTTCTTCACTGTGAGGGTGACAGAGCACTGGAACAGGTTGCCCAGAGTCTCCTCTGAGGGAGTCTCCTTCTCTGGAGATATTCAAGACCCGCCTGGACACAATCCTGTGCAACGTGCTCTAGGTGACCGTGTCTGAGCAGGGGGGTTGGACTAGACGATCTCCAGAGGTCCCTTCCAACCTCAGCGATTCTGTGATTAGATCCTATGTATACAAGTTATTAATATTTTGAAGATATAAACATTTGAACAGATGTGGGCAAACCTAATGCTTCTGCCCAGTGCTTTGAGACATCTGAAAGCTATCTGAGTACTGCCACAACTGGATTCACAGAAGTCTAGTGCTAGTCAGTATTTTCTAGTCAGATTTAATGATAGAATAGATGCTTATTAAATCACTGGTGACACTAGCAACCAAAAATGGACTGCAATACAGCAGAAGACAGTCATAATTGCAAATTACTGCAACATATTGGACGCGGTACTAGAAAAAATAAGATACTACTTAAGTATAAATATTACATCTAGGTAGGAATAATCACAATAGGCAATGATTAAGGAGAAATATTATACAAAAGTGTCTAAAGATGTAATGGATCAGAAGCAGAATGTGTGTTATCAGTATTATCCTATTGCCAAAAAGGTGAAAATCAGAATGAGCCATTAGGATTGTATCTTGTATGTCATTCACCTACTCAGCTCAGCATTGGTTAGGTTATAATTGGAGTAGTGTCCAGTTTTGGGAACTGACCATTCAAGAAAAATGGTGAACTCTTTAGAAAGAGTTCAGATGATTCTCAATGGCATAGACCACTTTCAGAGTTCTAAAAAAGCATGACTTTTAAGCCTAAAGAGATGATGAATACTAGTGGCAAGTATTTTGATGACATATTCAGGAAAAAATTTTGTTTCTGTTTTGTTTAATTAAAAAAAAAAGATTTGTTTTTCACCATGACATAATAACAACACCCTAACTTAAGAGTCCTGTTCCTGCATAGTCTTAACATGGTTACGGCTACACAGTGGCAACAGTCACTGTGGTGATGCGCAGACAAGGTAACAGCCTGAGAATACACGTGAGTCGGAAAGTTTGAGATCTAAAGGAGGAATATTCATCAGACAATGCCAACTTTTTCTCACAAATCACTGTTGCAGGTTTATTACAGCCTCTCAAGGTAAATCAATGTTCCAGTCTGAACATGGCATCAGTAAGACACCACAACTGCTCTGGGAAAATGGCTCATGCCTCATATGAAAGAACTTCTTTGGTATCATCAGTTTTACCAGTCTTCTCTTTTTCTGCTGCCCTATTGCCTTCTATCTAGCTGTGCATATTTTGTAATAAATTATGCCTAAAGATTTTTAACAGTCACTAGAGTGGCTGCATTGGCTGAAATGGATCAAAAATAACCATTATGATTCATTACCTTAACTATAAAACATTAGCAGTCAATCTGGGTAAAAGGCTGATAATATTTTGTCTTAGAAGTGAAAGAAACCTGCTAGTTCAATTTCATGAACAATTTTAATAACTATTTATTTGCATGATTCACAGACATTTCCACTATCTCTACCCTTTAAATATTCATGATATGAAGAGAGTAGACATGATTCAGTAAAATAAAACAATCATTAATGGCAGTACAAATCAAAGACTGGATCTGAATTTGAATTTTGTCCTAAGTGAGGAAATTTGTGTCTAGAGTTCTAAATTTGGACAGAAAAATGTAAGAAATTGTAATCCTCGTGTCCAGGTTGGGCTCATCTGCGATAGTAACACCTTTTGAAAAGGTTAAGTAAATGAATCTTTTGCCAGGTGTCACAGAAAGTGAGTAAATGAAGAGGGTAAATGGATGAAATCCTTCATCATGATATTACAGTGTGAAGTAACACAGCAGTCCCAAAGCTGCTTAAATGAACAAATCACTGTCAGGAGCTTCATTATCTAAATGACAAAAGGGTGACCCTCTTCCTTCTTTTCCCCATGGCTTAGGCATTTAAGAAGACCCAGAAATTGTTCTAGCACTGTGTTGTGCTTCCAGGTAGAACAGAAATTCACAAAGCTTTTAGCCATCTTCATTAATGTGAGTTTCTTGACAAAACAGAATGAACTTAGGAATTAAAAAATAGTTTAGGAATTCAAACTAGTCTAGGAAGTACAGGACTAGAAATGACTAGAAAAGACACTAAATAAACACACTTTAAACAAATTAAGAGAGTTCCTCCAAGAAGTTGTGTGTTTTCTTAGATGTGGAAATTGTAAACTAAATCAGAATTTCTTTGCTTTATGAAAGGCAGAAAATGCAAAATTTGCAGGGTTTTTTATTTGTTTTATTACTTTATGACATAAAAGACATGCCAGTTACAGACATCTAGAAATAAATGACTGTAGTGAGGATGTAGAAGTTCACATTAAAGAAATCATTTCTGATTCCTCCAAAACAATCATACTGCCCACAGCAAAATAGTTAATGACAACTCATTTTTCATCCACTTAAATAAAACAGTGTGTTGACTTAATGCAAATGGAAAAGATAATGTACATCCCTGGATATTCCATTACATCTTCAAATAGCAAGTCTGCACATGTAATAGAAGTTTGAATAACTTCTGTGGCCAGAGGTAAAAGATAAAATTGAATTAAAAAAAACCACTACCCCAAAATAAGGCAGCTTGGATAACAACAATGGAAACCAATAAAAGGAACAAGATGGAAGCTTAAAATACAGGTACAGTTGTACATCCTTCATCCATGTGCAGATAGCTCAGAGTACAGATGAAAGTCTTTGTTACAGTTAAGTCCATCTGCATCCATCTACGTTGTTGGTTCCTTTTTCAGTAATAACAGCCTTACACATGCTAGTTCTTTTGCGCCTGCTGATTACCTGTGTTTTCATTTACTTTAGGAGTATATTTCACTGAGGTTTTTCTTGTCCAGCAGCAAAGAAGTCACTTCCCAAGGTTTTTATGATTTTTTATGAGTGTGAAAATGGAAGCATCACTCCATTAATTTAGGAACCAACCTGAAAGGGATGGGGACTTTAGTAATAAGCATGAGATACAAGGTCTCCCTTAAAAGGAAGCAAGATAAAAAAAAGGGGAAGGAAACGATGCTCCAGTCATATACTGAAGCTATTCATAGTAAGATCCAATTCTTTTCTCTCACTTCCTTTTAATATGAAGCATTGAATATGTAGGAAATAATTTCCCTGATCATAGTACATTTTCAGTCTGAATTCAAAACCAATTCATTGTTACCATCCTTTAATTCAGTGAAGATAAAATATAATTTTCAATACATTTTCATAAAAAGCTCCATGATAATAGAACTGTATACATTTTTTCCCCCCAGGAAATAGCTTCAGCTCTCTCAGAATGATATATTTAAATCAAAACATTTACTTACAACATTAATACAGAAGAAACAATATTTTGACTTTTTCATTTTAAGATGATTAGCCCACTCTGAGCAGGCTACACACAGAACAGTTTTAGGGCCAGAAATATAAAGCTGCTTTAATGTAGTACTGAAAGTTGTAAGTGCTCCTTTATTGGTTTTGTAGTACTGAAAGTTGTCAGTGCTCCTTTATTGGTTTCTATTGGCTATAAATGAGTTAGTGCTTACCTTTAAATGAAAACCTTAAAATGAACTTGAAAAGCAACTGGACAAACACATGGAACAAAAATCTAAATGCAAAGAACTCATCTATGACTCAAGAAATCTTGAGAAAATTGGAATCTCAGAAATTATTACATACCTGTCTTGCTCTCATGCTTTTTCCTATGCACTTGTTTTTGGTTGCTTTTGGAAATGGGATACTGGGATAGATAGACCTTTAATATGATCTAGGATGGCTTTCTTAAATTTTAATATTTGAAAAAATAAAATAAATGGATTAAAAGCTTTTCATTGCAAACTAAATCCACACCTTTGACTCCCAAATCATTTTCTTTTTATTTCTAGTTTGGCAGGCATACAAGGTATACTTGGGCTGACCTCAGCCTGGACCTCTCTGTGTTCTTGATGAGCATCTTCCAGTTTGCTCAATAAATTTCTAGGTTCTCAGTTCTCCCTTGCCATTATTCTTCTGTCTTCCTCTCTTTCTATATCTTTATCTGTAAAGAAAAAAGGAGCAATGGGAACACAAATAGACAGTCATTTGCATTATATGTATTGGTAAAAATCTTTCTCAGTAGTGGAATTGTGACTGTTTGCTAGTCTGTTCCTGAGCTTGTAACTATTTGATGAAACTATTAATTAGGGTTTTTTTGGTAATTTCTATATTGTGAGAAGGTGAAATTTCTGGGTGTGGTTCTGAGCAGGAAAGGCAGTGTATAGCTTGTGTTTAGGATAGTGTCTCCAAATTCTAAATAGCAGGATCAAGCAAAATGGTTTCTTGTATTATATAACCCTAGCCTTTTGGTATGATTTTAAAGATATTTAATCTATTCACCACATAGCTAACCGTGCACCACTAGGTTCCTTGAGTGACATGGTAATGGTGCATACTTTAGTAATTCTAGTTAAAATTGTGTTCTTATGAATATTCCTTCCAGATATTTACAAGAGATCTGAAATGCAGCCATTTGGAGGTCATCTTTTACTTGCAGAGCAAGGGTTAATGGAAATTACTGAGGAGAGTGCAATCTGGAGAGGTCTGAAGCAAATGAAGGACCGAACACAAAACAGGAGAAGAGGCAGAATACCACAGAGCTTCAAGGAAAATAGAAGCTGGAACAGAGCTGTGAATGTAGGCAAACCTAGGAATTGTGATACAAGTAGAATAATTCAGAGCTCAGCAGAGTATGACTGCCTAGGTACAACCACTTTTGCTCATGGCTATGTAAAACCTCTACTGAAAGTGAATGGGTAGAGGGTGGACCACTCAGTCATACTATGAAATGGCTGAAATGGTAACTTTGGACATCTGCATAAGCCTAAAAGCATATTTTTAGCCATAATATGTATGACCTTCAACAAATCTATTAATCTTACCTTGCTGCTCCTTTTGTAAAGCACAGTGATGCTGTGAAATATATTTAGTATATTAAATGCTCCATAAAAGCTAGATCTTGTAATGGAAAGTTATATAGCAAAGGCAGAAACGCTTATAGTTAATGTGAAAACAGTTAGATAGAATTAATTTGTTTATATTCAGTCTCTGTCTCTTAGGTAAACAGTACAAGTGCCTACATATCCAAATGGCCATAATGCAAATGTAATTTCTTTGCTTTATTACAATCATTTGAAACCTGAGAGTTTTGTCAAATACCCAGGAGGATGAACAAATTCAAAATATTGTTATAATTTTCCTTTTTCTACTGACAAAGCAGCTACTTACTTTAAAAAATAGTTAACATCACATTTTTATAAAATGACAAACATGATGGCTATAGTTTTCCTTTTCCAAAACATCCCCTAATCAGAGACCAAAACTCTCTTCTGGCAAATCTTCTTTCAGTGATGTTTGCTTCATCATTTTCATATATTTCTCATTGACTTTATGCAGTTGCACTAATATTCTATTGCAGTTCTTGATTAGGTTAAAATTTTTTTTTCTCTTTTAGCTTTTGATCTGTGAGTTTTGTACATTGGAATTAGTTGTTTAACAGAAACAATCATCTGTGTTTAAGGATATTTGTTTTAATTTTTTGTTGTTGTTCTTGTTCACTGCTGTGCCTCTGTGTGTTTGCTGCAAGTTTTATTTGCATTTCTGTCAAAGGATATAGTTGTACTGATAATAGTGGTGTCACACAGACATACTTGAACTATCTGTAGACTTATCAGCTCAGGTACCAGTAATAATGTAGTTTCAAAAACAGGGAGTACATCTGAGATCCCAAGAAGACAGTCAGTGAAGTAACCTGTGCTGAGACCCATGTTGTCAATTTTGCTATCAGTATTCAACAAAAACTTTTTAAATTAATTGAAGCATGTGTAGTTTAGCTGCAGTTATATGTCCAATGGAGTGTAAAGTTGACTTTGTTATGCAAAATTATTTACTCTCTGTTTAACTGTTCTAATTACTGCTAGTATTGTCTTAATACTATCCCCTTTTTACCCACTGAGGTGCTTTCCAAGTGATTCTTACTCAGGCAGGGTTTGCTCCCAAAGTTCTCTGAAGCTTTAAAAAGCCTCTTAATGAATTTTGAAAGTTTTGGAATTAGGGGTATTTTTTCTGATTGGCAAAGCTTTGACTACAAGTATGCACTAGTTTTTCTAGGTACCTACGGAACCCCCTGACGTTAAATGGTTAATTGTCCTGCTTTTGTTCAACTGAGTATGTGTCTGTTATACAGTCCTATATGAGAACAAAAGTACTTTAGCTGAAGGGGCTTGTTTTGCACACAAATGCTCACACACACACACTTTTTATATGTTTTATATTCACAAACTGATATGCAGTTCTTGGCAACCAACAAAAATGAAAGCGCTTTCATGGAGTCTGATTCCAGAGTGGGTCTTCACTATTATCTATACTTTGAAGATATACCAAGTTTGATGTCTCAAAAAAATTTAATACTATACGTTTTATTAACAATTTTTAGATTGTAAAGGAGATTTCTAGTAAATCAACACTCCAAGCTTTTCATGTGTACTCTCTGCATTATAAATATAAGGCTTTTTTTGTTGTTGTTAAGAGTATTTATGGACATCTGAAGACAAAGCTATAACAAGATAAGGCTGCGGAGCAAAGTGAGCAAGAGATTTTTAGTAAGACTAAAACTTATTTGTTTTCTATTTTGTTCTTTAAATGTATGACAGATACCTTGAAATGCAAGGGTTTGTTTCCTTAAGATTAATGGGTTTGGGGTTTTAAAGGCTGCTTGTATATGACAATACAGTTCTGGAATTCAGAAACATCACTATTTTAAAAAAGCAGGTTAGTCAAGGATGTCCAAATGAAGGGACACATTTTATATTAGTCAATCTTCAACAGCAACCAAAGTCAATATAAAAGCAATTACCATAGTGATGGCTACCTAACCCAAGATGACTTCTTTTTCAGGCAGTTCCATACTTTCCTAAATATCTTCTCAGTCTTTACATTTCACAGAGGGCCATACAGAAATTTTAACATGCTATTTTGGTATTATAGCTATTTTGCTTTTATAGTTTTTCATTTTTCTTTCCCATATCTAATTCTGACATTGTTCATTCACAAAGTTCCAGCTTTGGCTTATAAAAGTGGGAGAGTCACTTTTGCCTGCTGGTCAGTGCTGTTTTTGTTTTGTTTTTTTTAATTTATTTTCTTTTGCTAATTACAGTGTTCTTACTCTTTTATCATTGTCTGTCTTTGACTTGATTCAGTTACAATTTTATTTGTTCATTCAGTGGCATATTAAATAGTGTTCATTTGTTCAGCAATTTACAGATCTATCGCAACACTAGAATTTGACATTTCCTTTGAAAATGTCTGCTGAATACACTTATTTTTTTCGCTGTTTTGATATTCAGACCTGACAATTATAATCTCAGCAGATTCTGCTAGTGAAAATGCCATTTTTATACACTTCAAACTTTTCTGTCCAGTTTCCAGGCAAAATCCTTAACACTCTTTTAATCCTGTTGTAATATCACAATACTCTTCTGGAATCAGTCAACTTTCTTCTGATACCTTATGCATTTTTGCTGCAGGGTAGAAATGAGACCGTATTTGAAGTGTAACAGGTAATTATCTACAGGCTCCAATTTAAATTGTAATAACTTTTCTGTGGACATTGCCAAGCAACTAATACTGACTCCAGTCAAGCTGCTGAGATTTTATTCTGTTGTATTAATTTAGATTTAAAGCAATAAAAGGATGTCTAAATCTCTACGCATTCCAGTATCACTAATAACACAATAAAATCCCAGGAACATGTAAGCAAGACCTCACACTGACGAATGCTATAGAAACTCTTTAGGAGCATCTCTTCATCACAGTGAGAAGATCAAAAGACCACTCAGCAACCCTTCTGAAATAGACACATTTTATTTAATCAGTCTGGTTAAACATAGATATTTTCTTAAACATATATAAAGTAGTAAACGTAATATTTATCCAGGTACTGACTGAAGAAAAGCCATTACTGCTATTCTGTAGTTAGTACGCATTTCCATAAAGGCTTCTTTCAGCATTTCAGCACTTGTATTTAACAGAATTAAGTAACTCCATATGTTGTCACCAAGCCAGATGTGCCTGGGATTAGTCAATATATTTCTTATTCTGTCCTAAATACCTGTCCTAACAGATCCATGCATAAACTGGAATGCTTAAATGGCAACATAATTTATTTAATGACAATCTATATTCATAGGCTATGTACGTGACCATGCTGACCATGTCTTTTAGCAACAAATGAAGGGCTTTGTTTTCTCATTTTTCTTGTGACATTATAAGGAAGAAGACTGAATCAGCCCAGGAGCTCATAAGTCATCCCAAATAGTAACATCAATCAGTCACATCTGATAACAATATAAAAATATATGCAAGAGCATGAAATTTCAACTGTTTTGAATATCTGTTTTTAAAATAAATCTTTAATATGCAATCAGTCATTAATTTTTTTAATTAAATCTAGAATATATCATGACTACTTTGAGACTATATAAAAATAAGTTTATCGGTCTTCTTCCCAGTTACTTCTTTTGCCCTCGATACCATAAGCACTTTTCATATGTCACATCCTCTGCGTTCATATACCCTACTTCTCTTTTTTCTGATACCCTAAAAAACAGCTGAGTTGTGATTAAAGGCCTAGTCTCCCACCCCTTTTACATGAAGAAAGCCTATTCAAAATAACCAATATTTGTTCAAGGACCATTTGAATAACAGCAAAGAAGGAATACAAAGCAAGTCTGCTCTCTTCTTTCAGGCCTAGAAAGGCATAAGAATTTGTAGACAGGACTCTTCTGGACTCAAATAATTCTTTTCAGAAGAAAGCAAGAGATATCTATTTTGAGATAGGACAATGGAGGTGATAGCTATCTCTTACCTCTATTCTTCAACGGCAGTCGGAAATCACAGCAATATGGGTTTTGTGCTCCTTCCTGCCTAGAAATAATCAACCTATATTCAAAAATAGCCTTTGTATCACATGACTAAGCTTGCCTGACATCGTAAGGGTGAGGACTCTTACCAAGCAGAATGGTCTTTTAAATTTTCAGTTGAAGCTATCACAGGATTTCCAGCCTTTTATGAGTTGTGTATTCTTATCCGAAGAACATTTTGTGCAAAACATGTAAGTGTTACCTGAAGCAGAGATCAGAATCCACATCTTCCTTATTTTTGGCTGTGTATGGCCTACAGAGCTATGTCTGCTCTTGCTCCCTCTTTTGAGACCAATAAATCTTCAGGCATGGTCCTCCACTCCAAAACAAGAGGTGAAAGAGACTAATCTGATCACCAGTAGATTGAGGAGGGTGCGAAAACCAGGGTTTTCATGTTGTGGGTGAATTCCCTCCTCACTGAACGGTTCTACAGAGTAGCAAGGCCCCTCTTCCCCTATAATGGTTTGAGATCGAATTGACAGTGTGGAGACCAGGTGGACACCAAAGTGTGTTTAGTCCCAGATAAATTTAATGTCAAGGAGTGACACGACCTCCCTGCCCTGATGTGCCCTGTCAGTTATGGGTGTGGGTGGAGAATGCCCAGCTCTGATTGGCTCAGATTCCTGCAGCACCTGCTGATTGGCTGTTGCCATGCGGGCACCCACAGCCTGCCCTTCTGGAAGATTCTCCACACCTTGTCAATGGCACCGCCCTTAACAGCATATTTCCCAGGCAGTTACCAGAGGGTAAGCAAAGCTTTACCTGTCCCAACCTTATGCCAAACTACCTCTCCTCCCTGCCCCAGCCCGGTTTATTAATGAAAATAACTGTGGTTGCTCAGCCTTGTCACAGTGTGTTAGACATGCTCGGAGAATGCTGGTCCCTTCAGGAGAAAACCTGTCTAATCTTGTGTTTGTCAAGGTGAGTCCCACATTTGGCCCTTAATGCCTGTTCGCCTTCAGACACTGATGTCCCACATATGCAGCACATGCAGTGGCTTCTCTCCCATTTTGGAAGAGAAAGCCACTACACTGCAAAATATCCTGAGCTGTGCTTCATAGCAGGCTCTGGACTCATATGTTACATCTACGCTAATAAATAAAATGTTCCCTGGACTGAGACACACTGACATGTAACAGTTTGGACATAATATCTGCTCTACTTCTGCAAAACAGAAGGGCCACATCCAGACTGCTTATTGGGAAAGGCTGTTGGTGTTAAATCCCAAACTGTGCCCAAGAATTGCTGGGGAGAGTTAGCACTAGCTATGGAAAGAAAGCACATAGGAAAGTTTTTCTCATGATTCATGAGGAGAGAGAAGTAAGTTCCACTGTCTGGGAGTGTGCCCTGCTACTGTTTATGGTATAATACAGACAAAACAAAAGGAGTTTGTCTGGCAGGCATATTCCTTACTGCCTCTCCTTCTGTCCTGCCTCTTATGTGACTCCAAACACAAACATACCATCACAAAATACTGCCTCTGAGGGTCTCAGCCTGCCACAGGACCGAGAGTGCAGCACTTCAGAGCCAGCTTGCAGGTAAGCTTCAAGGTCTGCATGTTACAGTTGCAGATATATTGCAATGTTACCGGTTGTTGCATGCAAGTTACAGAATAGGTTGCTTGAATTCCCACCACTTGCCACACTAAAATTGTGTTATGGGCAAAAGAACACACTGCAAAGCCAGTAATTTATTATTAGGCTTATTATAGTCTCACCAGCTTAATCAAAGAATTAAAGAATTGTTAGTGATACAAACACTAATAGTTAAAATCATGTACAGTTAAAATGATATATACACAAACTTTGTTATATCTACCCCTTTCTCTGGTGTTATGCTCACTCTCCTAAGGTTGATGGCTTTCAGCTGGGGGGAGAGGGCAGGTATGGCGAGACATCATCATGCCAGGAGGGGTATGATGTTGATGTTGATAGTTTCTTCCTCCTCACCCTCACTTGGTATTGTTTTTATGTTTCCTAACACATTTGCTTTACACGTTGCTCTTTTTTCATTGGCCTGCAACTCCATGTTACATCTGAATTTACCATATATGGTCCGTTTTATATGTTAGATACTTGTACTATGTTTCCTTTTCAACCCTAAGACTGGTTTTGTCCAGTTTTCAGGTCTGCTTTTCTATAAGGGGCTACCAATGAGCTGTTTACAGATGTGGGGTCTCCAACAGCAGTCTGGGTGCCATCTCTTATCCCAGGCTTGTACTTCTCTATATCACATCCTGTGTTTCCATTTTCAAGGCCTCTGCTGTCATACCAACCCTATGTACCTCTACACTATATTATGATACTAGAATCATAAATATTTCGTTCTGCATGAATACAAATTATGGTTATACCATACAGGTAAGCAAAACAGCTTAGGCACAGCTGCCTGGTGATAGAAAAAATTGCTGTTACAGCTAAACTAAATAAAAACAAAGGCAGATCAAGACATATTCAGACAAAGTAAGCCTGATAAGCCTCAGTCCCAAGTCCTTGCAAAGTCAGTACAAGACGTGGCCTGTTGCTAGCAACGCTAATACTGTATTTACTGGGCTATAGCAGACAGCGGAATATTCAAAATCCCAGCTTTTCTGAGTGTACGCCAACCTGCTAAATCCTGACAACGCGATGGTAGTTTTGGTCAGGTGCAGAAGCAGAATTTTAGGTCGTTGGGCAATAATTGTTTAAAATTTCAATACCTATGTGTTTATAGGAATCAGGATTTTAAGAATGACTCTTTCTGACTGAGGTGTTGCCCAAGTTTAACTTGACCTCTGTCTCTAGGTGTTCAGGTCTTTAGTGCCTCCAAATAAATGTACCTGTGTGTATCTATCAGTATATGTAAGCAGTTGTCTATAACTGTGTATACAAACATAGGCAAGTCTCTATGGAAGTTCTGATACAGTTTTATCAGAAGGAAGTATAGTACCATAATGTCATTTTGTTTTATTTCATCCATCTACTGAGCCAAGAAGTTGCATATTACTATAAACTAATCTTTTGGTTTGTTCTTGGTAGAGCATGAGTAGTCCAGCAACCACTGACATACTCTAATCTCTGCAAGTTGTTGTTAAGATATACAGTTAACTAAGCCTGTCACCAAGATTTCTTCTTAAAGTCTAAAATGAACTAGCTAAGGTGACTTGTAATTTACAATAGATCTGAAAGGGGCATGTAATAGCAATTCAGATGATACTCTCTACAAATTACAGCTAATCTAAACTGAGGTAGCTTCTTATCCTTACCTCAGGATAAGAATATAGGTATATGTAGGTACAAGTACATGGAATAGTTGACATGCTGTAAATTCCCACTTAATTTGGTCTTATGGTAGCTTGGTAATTCATATTTCACTAGTGTTTACCATATAGTGTTTTCTTCCACAAGATAATAAAAAAAATCTAACAGAATGAGACTTCTATCTGGAAATCATTAATTCTGATGTCTTTTTTTGCTGTCTTTGTTAGCATTTCCCTGGTATTGAAAGCCCTTATAGAAGGAGGAATCATGCCTTTACCTTAGGGAACTCTCAGATTCCAGCCTTTTACTTTGTAATCAAGTCTGTTAAAGGATGTTACTGCATTTGCTCAAACAGCTGTATCTTCAGAGAAGTTCACACACTGCTGGTAACCTATTGAGATGTGGCTATACATTATTTTTTACTCTGCTTGTTTTCTTCAGCTTTCTTTCTCTACTTTGCTTTTTTTAAATTAAAGTGATAACATAATTAATACATACACTAACAAAACATGAATACCTATAGCAAAATATGCAAACAAAAATATCCCAAGTGCTCCACATCCTAGCCATTTGTTGTATGTTTGCTTCTGTTGTCCATTAGCAGCTCTGACTTCTGAAAGTCTGAGTCAATGCTAAGGTAACATTACCTACCCTGTACGGAATATGTGAAAGAAATTTTACTTCATTAAAAGCAGCATTCCATGCTATACTTCATTCTACTCTGTTGAAAACTAGATATAACAATACAAGAGACGCACTAAACATCCATTTTAATAGTTCTTCCATATTTTTCAAAAAATCTGGCAAAGGATTTGTGATAAGAGAGTAATACTGTTTTGATAAAAAAATAAAAAAATCATTCTTGTCTATTCCTATGTTATCTATAAAAGCATTAACCTGATATATATGTCAAAGACATACATAGTTTTAGGAACTGGTAATGTCAACTTTTGTTCTGTCAATGATTAGATTTTCTGCTCTGGCTTTGGATTGAATGCTTTCTGTCTGGTTATTTTTCCATTCTTGAGTAAATATGCATGAGCCCCTGAGTTCCTTAAAATTTTCACAGTCTGTTTTTCTTGAATGTTAGTAATCATTTTTCAGCATAATGAATACAATTAGCTTATGATAACATGTGCCAAAATTTCTGTCTTGTAATATCCTCCATTTCATTGTTGACCAAACTCAAAGTTGCCTCACCTCAATTCACTTCCTTTGAAGCTTTCTAAAAGCTTTTTCTTTGAAACAAGTGATATTATAGGTCCAAGTATCTTCCTAATGTTCCATTTTGTTCGAAATTATAGCTTCTTTCCCAGTGCCACTCAGACACATGACCGAGGATCTAGAAATGCAGTGTAATAATTGCTGATTTTCATTGACTATTGTCCCAGATAAACACAGTAGTATGTTACCTTTCATTTACCATGAATAACACACACGTAATTCATGCATCATCAACCAGGAAAAAAGGAACATTCTCTCTAAGAGAAATATACTGGAAGCACCTATTATGCAATGAATAATGACGAATCATTATAATTTATATTTTGTGGGTCTACTGTTGTTTGGAAATGTACTGGGACTGCATATGTCCAGCCAGTTATTAAGTGACTATTAAGCTAGGTACTTTCCATCCTCTTTGTTTCACCTTTCTATGCAGTGGAGGCATTTGAGATTAGATATTACAAGTACATATACTCATTAATGTGTGACATTCAAGTGGTAAATAAACAAAACTCAATCACCACATTAATCTGACATTGCAGTGGCCACAAAACCAAGCCTTTCAAAGTAAAGAAATATGAACATGTGTGTAACATTACAATCTTGAATTACACAATCATATTTTTTCTTTTTTTTTTTTGTCTGCAGTACCTTGATGCATAGTCTGTTTAATAGTCGCTTAATGTTAACAATTCATTATAATTGTATTATTATAATAATAATGTAATCATCATTATTAGTCATTGAGAGGCCTTATTCCTCTGGGCTAAAAATAAAGCAACCACCCATATGTTTGAAATTTAAGTCACAGAATCACACAGAATCGCTGAGGTTGGAAGGGACCTCTGGAGATCATCTAGTCCAACCCCCCTGCTCAAGCAGGGTCACCTAGAGCACATTGCACAGGATTGCATCCAGGCGCGTTTTGAATATCTCCAGAGAAGGAGACTCCACAACCTCTCTGGGCAACCTGTTCCAGTGCTCTGTCACCCTCACAGTGAAGAAGTTTTTCCTCATGTTCAGATGGAAGCGTCTGTGTTTCAGTTTGTGCCCGTTGCCTCTTGTCCTGTCGCTGGGCACCACTGAAAAGAGTCTGGTCCCATCCTCTCGACACCCTCCCTTTAGATATTTGTATACATTAATAAGATCTCCTCTCAGCCTTCTCTTCTCCAAGCTAAACAGGCCCAGCTCTCTCAGCCTTTCCTCATAAGAGAGATGCTCCAGTCCCCTAATCATCTTTGTAGCCCTTCGCTGGACTTGCTCCAGTAGTGCCACATCCCTCTTGTACTGGGGAGCACAGAACTGGACGCAGTACTCCAGATGTGGCCTCACCAGGGCTGAGTAGAGGGGAAGGATCACCTCCCTCGACCTGCTGGCAGCACTCTTCCTGATGCAGCCCAGGATACCATTGGCCTTCTTGGCCACAAGGGCACACTGCTGCCTCATGCTTAACTTGGTGTCCACCAGCACTCCCAGGTCCTTCTCCGCAGAGCTGCTTTCCAGCAGGTCAACCCCCAACCTGTACTGGTGCATGGGGTTATTCCTCGCCAGGTGCAGGACCCTGCACTTCCCTTTGTTGAACTTCATGAGGTTCCTCTCTGCCCAACTCTCCAGCCTGTCCAAGTCTCTTTGAATGGCAGCACAGCCCTCTGGCGTATCCGCCACTCCTCCCAGTTTTGTATCGTCAGCAAACTTGCTGAGGGTGCACTCTGTCCCTTCATCAAGGTCACTGATGAAGAAGTTGAACAAGACTGGACCCAGTACTGACCCCTGGGGGACACCGCTAGCTACAGGCCTCCAACTAGACTCTGTGCCACTGATCACAACTCTCTGAGCTCTGCCATTCAGCCAGTTCTCAATCCACCTCACTGTCCACTCATCTAACCCACACTTCCTGAGCTTGTCTATGAGGATGCTATGGGAGACAGTGTCGAAAGCCTTGCTGAAGTCTAGGTAGACAACATCCACTGCTCTCCCCTCATCTACCCAGCCAGTCATTCCAGCATAGAAGGCTATCAGGCTCGTTGAGTATTATTTCCCCTTGGTGAAGCCATGCTGACTACTCCTGATCACTTTCTTGTCCTCCACATGCTTGGAGATGGCCTCCAGGATGAGCTGCTCCATCACCTTTCTAGGGATGCAGGTGAGGCTGACTGGCCTCTAGTTCCCCGGGTCCTCCTTCTTGCCCTTTTTGAAGACTGGGGTGACATTGGCTTTCTTCCAGTCCTCAGGCACCTCTCCTGTTCTCCATGACCTTTCAAAGATGATGGAGAGTGGCTTAGCAATAATGTCCGCCAGCTCCCTCAGCACTCGTGGGTGCATCCCATTGGGGCCCATGGATTTGTGGGTGTCAAGTTTGCCTAAATGATCTCTAACCCGATCCTCCTCAACCAAGGGAAAGTCTTCCTTTCTCCAGACTTTCTCTCTTGCCTCCAGGGTCTGGGGTTCCTGAGGGCTGGCCTGAGCAGTAAAGACTGAAGCAAAGAAGGCATTCAGTAACTCTGCCTTCTCTGCATCCTTCGTCACCAGGGCACCCACCCCATTCAGCAAAGGGCCCACATTTTCCCTAGTCTTCCTCTTGCTGCTGATGTATTTGAAGAAGCCCTTCTTGCTGTCCTTGACATCTCTAGCCAGATTTAATTCCAAACAGGCCTTAGCCTTCCTCATCGCATCCCTGCATACTCTGACAACGTTCCTATATTCCTCCCAAGTGGCCTGTCCCCCTTTCCACCTTCTGTATACTTCCTTCTTCTGGTTGAGTTTTGCCAGGAGCTCCTTGCTCATCCATGCAGGTCTCCTGCCTCCTTTTCTTGACTTCCTACTCATAGGGATGCACCGCTCTTGAGCCTGGAGGAGGTGATGTTTGAATATTAACCAGCTCTCTTGAACACCCCTTCCTTCTAGGGCCCTAACCCATGGGATTCCTCCAAGTAGGTCCCTGAAGAGGCCAAAGTTTACTCTCCTGCAGTCCAGGGTTGCAATCCTGCTTAGTGCCCTGCTTCCTCCTCGCAGGATCCTGAACTCCACCATCTCATGGTCACTGCAGCCAAGGCTGCCCCTGACCTTCACATCTTCCACCAGTCCTTCTTTGTTTGTTAGTACGAGTCCTTAAATTTGACTTTATATCCCAAATTGTGATTTAAAAAAACCCCATTCAGCTGCAACCTACCCTGGGAGGTACCAGTGTGCTACGTACATACCACCTCTTATGTTTAATATTGCATAGGTTTATGAATATACCTACATCTGTCATAGTCAAGTCCAGCTCCAACACTTCATTGGAAAGTTCTGTGAGAACAATATTTCTGAAGGGGTCATCGCTACTGTCTCACTTTATATAACGTTTAATGGTGATGACTCACTCAACCAGCAAATTCAGTCACTGATGGTGCAAAAGAGTAGCTGTAGCCCGTATTTCCAGGCCAGTTCCCCAAGCAGGAGTCTTTTGGTGTGTATTTGTGTGTGTGCAGATGTGCCTTTAAATTTGAAGCTGTGCTGCTGTGAATAGTAGGACAACATAATCACCATGCTAGAGACAGCTCACTAGAGAGTACATGTCTCTGTCATTTAGTTGCTAAGACTCTCACCAGGCTTGAAGGAACTAAGATTTTCATCACTGTTTCTGTGTTTTACTTTATCATTTGGTTATTGAAACTGCATACCTGCATTTCCAAAACTGTTTATAAACCACAGGCCATCTAGTGTTTTGAATAGCTGGGTGAGGATTTATTAAGAGTTCGAAAAGGCAAAATACAACTATGATAAACAGTATTGCTGAATTTATTCATTTAAAAAGTCTTGACCTAGGTTCATGAAAACAAGACTTGTAAAAATAATTCAGTTTAAAAAGACTCTGAGTTTTCTTCTTAATTACCTTCTGTATTTTAATAGTATTAGTTTGCATTCATTAATTGAGCCTCATAGTTAAGGGCACTGAGACATAGAAGATGAGGAGTTTTCTTAGCCATTTTCAATTTCACACCACAGGTGGTATTCTTGGAAAGGGTATTTTGCAAACACCAGCTGCCTGACTTCTCAGTCATTGCCCACTCAAACATATATTAAAGAGAAAGTAGAAGATTGAGAATCTATTGACTGTTGGCCAATGTTTTTTATTTAAAAATATGAAAGCTAAAATTCACACATACTGAACTGAAGAAAACACAGTAATATCATAAAACTTCTAGTAAAATAATAAATGTTAGTAGCGATGAAGGAAGAGGACGTTAGTTTTATTGTTGCTTAGACAGCCAATCCATTTGCTGAATTTTTCTGTAGAAATAATATAAGTTAAAATTCTGGCATTTAAATTATGATCAAATGTAAATGAAATGTAATTAATAGATAGCCTGGCAGCAGCCCACAGTGCCATAGGTCTTTTTTCTTGCAAGCTGTCTGTAGACGGAGGCCATGTGTATGACTGTATGACTGAGTTGGGTACGCGTCTTTCTTCCCCCTTTCTAGAGGTGAAAAAAGAGATTCTGAAGCATAGTCCTGTGACTAAATGTGGGGTCTATGGAAAATCATGTACAGATCATGGAGCATGTGACAGGAAACATGCAACTGATCTAAATGACTTCACCAAGAATTCTGTAAAACAATACAACACTATTTACTGTATGTGAAAAATTGGCTTACATGTAGGATTTTTCCAATTTACTGACAGGTAACAGCTCCAGTGTCAGTAAAATTAGATTAAGACTAAAAGTGTCTTTATTGCCCATTATATCACTAAATGTTATTGCTCATACTGTAGGTAAGATATGGCAAGAACCATTGTAAGAAAAATTAAGAATGAAACACTTTTCAGGGGGATAGATTACAAAGCTGTTATCAGTTGTTATCAAGACTACAGGGAATCAATTCAACTTCATATTATCACAATAAAAAGAAGAATAAAATAAAATGTGTGTTTATGAACCTTGTCTCTTGGTGATTGTTTCATGTTAATGTGTTTATTAGCTTAAATGCCTTTAGCATTTTGGAGTAGTACTGCAATTACAACAAACTCAGAGCTGTAAGTGCCCAGCAATTTTATCAGCGGGAAGAGCTTTTCAAAAGTTATCATCTTAATGATTTTAGTCATTCTGTGGGAGTGAAGAAAAGGGAGAAAATATGAATAACAATTGTTAATTACATGGTTGTTTTATAAATTAGAAAGGGAAAATCTTGGTTACAAAGCAATAAGAAATATTTGGCATCTAATAAAATGTTCTTTCTCAAATTCTTTTTCACCTCATTACATTGGAGTATGGAATCCACGCAAAGTCTGATCACTTTAAACAATGAAAACAAATATAACAACTAAAATATGCTTAATCAACGACTTATTAAGCCAGCTTAAGAGTGGAAACACAATTGTATAGCACAGGGCTAATGGTGGCAGCTGGTTTGTAGCAAAGGAATCAATTTCATTCTGATACTTGTAGCAAAGAAATTAAATTCATGATTCTAATTTAATTTGTCAATGCCATTCTTTGAGAAAGACAAGATTGGTAGAAATGTTAAGAAATGGAGAGGAGATTAGATAAAAACACTAGTTCAAAAACTTGTTCCAGATAAATATGCTTATTAAAAGTGGTGCAATTCATTAGTGCCCTCAGCCTCTACAGGTTCAGGAAATACCAAGATAGATGGTGTTGTGTGTATTTAGCAGGCATAGGCCATCCAAATTAACTAATATTTGAAGCAGGGTATTTAGTTCAAGAGATTTTATTTCATGAAATGAAGTTTCATGGTAAATTTCATTTTATGGTATGAGAAGACTATGCCTGAAAAATAAACACAGACAGCTCCTTGGCTAGGAAAACCTGACCTCCCTACAACTGGTATTCTGGGGGCAGATGTTTTTCACTGCTACACCTGCAGGTCCATACCACTGAAGGGCTGGATTTCCACTGCAGCAAGTAGCACTCTTTGCTTCTGAAATAAGAAAAAGAGATAATCCAGAAAAAGCATGCAGCAGTCCAGTCTGTGTGAAAATTCCTTGTATCCTGGAATCATAGGCTAAGAAGTGGCAGGTAGAGAGCAAAGTTATTTGCATAGGAAAACTGGGTTAATACCATCCTGCAAGGAGGTTTTAGTTAGATTGATGAACAGCTGCTCTTCATCAGCCAAAAGAGAACACTACAGAATGTCTACAGTTTGAGGATCTGGGTGGGGTGCATATCAGAAGCTCTGATTTTAAGTAGAGAGCACCTACTGCATACCTGTTCATCAGTGTCCAGAAGGAATTAAGCTTTGAGAAGGCAAGATTTTAAGCTGGGCTGGATTCATTCTTTTTAATTTCAGTAGTGCTAAGCTGCTTGTTCTAAAAAGAATAATTCAAATTTTGATAATATCAAGAAATTCCTGATAGTGAGGTCCCTATAATAAAACTTGAATCCTTTTTTTCCCCCAAAGTAAATCATTTACATCTGCAATTTATCTTTGAATGGGACCAGATTGATTAGGCCTTTGAGTGGTGCCACCTGCCTGCAAACGAAAGCAGGGAGGTAATTCAGTGATTTCTCCAGGAGATTTTCCTGTTTTTATTCTTTTGAGAGCACAAGAATGGATTACAGGGTCTGGGGAGAGGGTGGGCAGGTATACTTCGTATGTTTGCAGACTGATTGTGTTAACAAGGCAAACAGTATTTGAAAGAAAGTATGGGTTCTTTGACTATTTTGACTGTATTGGCTTGCAAGTTTGCCAGAAGTATGCGAGCTGACTCTATGGAATGAAAGTAGTTATCCAAAATGTTGGACATGATTGATAATAATCATACTTGCAAGTAGCTTTTCTGAAGCTACCTAAATTACTTTGAACAAAGACCTAGGAAGGATGACCCAAAGTCAGTCTCTGGGAGTGGAGCCAGAGGGATCAAAGGAGTTTGGAAGGGAAGAAGTTAACAATGAAGTGGAAATGATCTGAAATGAAAACTTCTGTGAAATACTTTTGAGGCTCAAAGGACTTATGGTAAGATTGTGAAATTGTGAGTTTTGATGGAGTTGAACTATAGATTTTTCCTACCCTTCAAAAAAAAAAAAGAACTTGTTACATACTCTGATTTTTTGGAAGAACATGGTGAAAACTGACAGGGCGTTCAAAAGAGACTTGTGTTATTGATCGTTTTCAGGTTTGATGGACTGACACACTTCATAGACATTTCTCTTGCTCTTTATGGTAATGCAAAAAGAGCATATTCTTCCAGAAGGGTGTTGGAGAACATTAATGTTTTTTGTGTGTATGCATGTATAGTCATCTGCTGCCTTTGAATCTGTAATAATGCCATTTGCTGTTGCTAAACTTTAAAGTCTTTATAGGAATTTATAGTTTATTTCTTACAAGATTCACAGCATTTACAAAGGTATAGTAAAATGATATGCATATGTCAGAAGAAAATGGTTTTCTATTAGAGATCTTGCATTAGTTTATCTTTATGTAATATCACAAATTCTGGAAGCACTGAGTTCTAGCTTTTACCTCAGCAAAGAGGTAGGCAGAGGTACAGGAAGAATGAATTATCTTATACAATCTTAATGATTTCTCTATGCACAATATTTTCTATGGATGAATAACATTTTGTTGAGTTTTGTTTTTAGGCTTCACAGACAAAAACGATCTCTTGATGTTAAGTTGACAAGCAAAAAGTCCAACTCATATGCATGAATCCTGATCAGTAAGTGATTATGTTCTGGGATGGCAGCAGGAGCTGATTATTTCAATTCTTACTGATAATGAGTTAAGAAATTCTTTCTGTACTGGTGGGGATACTAATCATATCAGTTAGTTTAGACAATTCAAAAGCTGGTGAAAGAGGAAAATCAGTTACTAAGGATGACTTTTAAGACAACTGGGGTTAGTGAGGAAATCACACTTACTCTTAAAGGCATGAGTGTATGGCTGTGGTTTTGAAATATTCCATGTGTAAGAAGATTGTGAAAAATAAGTTTTCAACTTACTGAAATAGATACATTGATCAATATTTTTAGAGGTGAGGAAAATCAATGTGGTCAGGCCTTCTATGCTAACTTGTAATTATGTCCTCTTTACTTCAAAGTTCTCAGTATATTCCACACTGTGATTGATATTTTTGCTCTTCCCCTGGTTCCATTAGCTTTAGCAAAATGTTAAATGTGTCCTTCCCTGCAGCCTGGCCTCCCTCTTCTGCAGAATGCAAGGAGAAGGAGCAAATCACCTTTTATTTCTGCTTTGGCTAAAGGTCGAACTTTTCTCACATATGGCTTAAATCACAGAATCAGGCTGAAAGGGATCCTGGGTGGTGTCTAATCCATCCTCCTACCCAAAGTAGTGTCAGCTCTTAGATCAGACCAGGCTGCTTATTCCACCCCATGTACTGGACTTTGCATTTATCTTTGTTGAATTTCATAGTCCATTTCTCCAGCCTGTCGAGATGCCTCTGAATGGCAGCTCTGTCCTTGAGCATATTGATTACACTTCCCATTCATTGTCACCAGGGAACTTGATGAGGTGCATCTGTCTGTCTCCTCAGCCAGGTCACTGATAAAGATATTACACCTTGATAGGTCCCAGGACAGGTCCCTGAGAAATGACATTTGTAATAGGCCTCCAAGTAGAGTATGGTCCATTAACATCTACCCTTTGAGGCTCAAGATCCAGCCAGTTTTTTCAACAATCTAGATGTCATCTCAGCTTGGTCTCCCACAACATCCCTTTTTATCCGTGTCAAAAATCAAGGTAGACAGCTTCCACTGCTCTGCCCTAATCCACAGATCTGGTCATTTCCTCATAGAGGGTAACGAGGGTGGCCACATAAAATTTTCTTTAGGTAAATCCATGCTTGCTATACAAAACCACCTTTTCCTCCATGCACCCAGAAATGGTTTCACAGAATCACAGAATTGCTGAGGTTGGAAGGGACCTCTGGAGATCATCTAGTCCAATCCCCCTGCTCAAGCAGGGTCACCTAGAGCACGTTGCACAGGATTGCGTCCAGGCATGTTTTGAATATCTCCAAGGATGGAGACTCCACAACCTCTCTGGGCAACCTGTTCCAGTGCTCTGTCACCCTCACAGCAAAGAAGTTCTTCCTCATGTTCAGATGGAAGCGTCTGTGTTTCAGTTTGTGCCCATTGCCTCGCGTCCTGTCGCTCGGCACCACTGAACAGAGTCTGGTCCCATCCTCTTGACACCCTCCCTTCAGATACTTGTACACATTAATAAGATCTCTTCTCAGCCTTCTCTTCTCCAAGCTAAACAGGCCCAACTCTCTCAGTCTCAGTTCCAAGAGGGCTGGTGCCCTGATTTTTCCAGGCAGACCTGGAAGTCTGACCAGCCTGTAATTCTTTGCAACGTTACTCATTTTGAAGATAGATGAAATCTATGCCTTTTTCAAGTCATAGGGGCCTTCCCTGATCTCTGTGACGTTCAAAGGTGATAGAGAGCAACTTTGCAATAACATCAGCCATCTTTCTTGGCATTCTCAGAGGCATCCTGTCTGGTCCTGTGCACTTGTGAAGGCTGAGATTTCTCAAGAAATCTCTGACTCAATCTTTTTCCGCTACTGGTATAAGTAGGATAGGTAAATTTAAAAATTAGACATTTATGGTACTAAATGTGGAAAAATTGTTGTAAATTTATTTTATGCTTTAAAACTTTTTAGGATTGATACCATGGAATACAGTTCAGGCTTGAGCTTGTATAGCTCTGCAATTTTATGTGCTGCTTTGAAACACAATTATATTTTACAGTATGAAGGAAGCTTCTTGGTAAATTTTTAAGATGAAACTCCTGAAGCTTGCAATCAAGGTAAAGTCAAGGAGCCTGAAAACAGGTTCCTTTCAATTATAGTATGAACTTTAATTCATCAGCACTGTATAATGTTAATCTCTGTGTAACGTGATGTTTGTACTTTCTCAGATTGTTGCATCTTTGGTTTTGGTTAAAATCATAAGGTGCCATAGTCAACCACAGCAGCCTCAGGTATCAGTGTGCATGAGGTACTAGTTGGCTTTCTAGGCATGAGAAATACCTGAAATAACTCAAGTGTTGAAAGCAGCATGCAATTCTGGTGTCTGTTCAGTGGTGCCACAGGGTATTACTGAGGTGAAAATGTCTTTCCCAATTATTTACCTGTTCAATTCATGTATTCTCTCAATGGGAAAGAAATTGCTGTTTCCTTCTCTCTCTCTCTCTCTCTCTCTCTCTCTCTCCTTTTTTTTTTTTTTTTTTTTTTTTAAAGACCTTATGGTACTGCTGTTGGCACAAAACAGTCATTTGGATAGAGGCACGTTCAGAAATGCTCCACTTGCTCTCAGGTTGCTAATTACTGTCTTAGTAAGCATGAACAAAACTCTAAGAAAAGATGAAGACTTCCCCTGAAATAATAGTAGTGCAACTGTCATCCTCTTTGCAAAATTATGCAGATTGTATAGGGAATTCTCTCTCCTCTCTTCTCCCCACAGTCTCTCCTTCCAAACAAACTGCTGGATTTGTGGCATTTATCACAGCATGGGTATATCATGCATTGCCAGCTCATCCCCCCATTTCTCTTGCAGTTCACCTTCAACACTTTGTAATTTGGATTCTTTCATGTCCTTACTACTAGAACTGCTCCCCTTCATACGCTTCATCCTTTGCTTGACAAATTTGCAGTAATTTGACAAAGGCTATTGTTTTAGGCCCTAGTTTGTTCTACAATTAGTCTACTCTAGTGTCAGATTCTCAGCCTGGCTAACTGTGTTTAAGTTCACATTCCCAAACTTTGCATGTTTCTTTCAAACTTTTTTCTCATTTTAAAACCTATCATTTATACTATCCACACAGCTGAAGCACATATTATATCTGTTTTGTTTCATGTGTTAAAAGCACAGATTTGGAGTTAACTCACAGCTAATTGATGTTGAATGCATGAGAAATAACAATCGGTGGAAGGAAGAATACTATATTTGTTTTCATGTGCCATGATTAATTGCTTGTAGATGAAGAGACAGTGTAGTTCACCTCCATGTATTCTGAAAGATTCATTACTGGTGGAGTGTCTAACTCCTGTTTGCTAACTTTGCCTTACTCTTGGTGGCACGTTTAACATGACAGTCACTTTGCACTGAGGAACAGAGGGCTATGATTCATTCACTGTTTCATTTTTAATCTATATTTCTGTGCAACACAGTTGATTCCAGCTTTCTCATATAAGAACCTGCCAAACATCGCTGTCACAAAAACAATCAGAACTTTTCTTCCCTTCTTCAGACTGCTTCTTATTGCCATATGAGATTAAGTTGTGATGTTCTGTTTGTGATGTCTTTCTTTCAAATATGTTCAACCTCATTATTGTGACAGAGAATCTAAGCTGTTCTGGAACTGCATGGTCTGTCATCTGCTGCATAAATATTTGAAAAGAGGATTTCCCAGTGCCCCATAGGATTATTCAATCTGTTAGAGCACCCATATGATAACTATTGTATGATGACAAGGATATGCAACTGCAATTCTTTTGTGTACTTTGACAATAAACTTATACAGCTGAGATGACAAGTACAATTAAATGCAGATTAAGCAGAGTACTTCTTGAAAATGCTGCATTTGTCTACTCAGCTTGCTACAGTCACAAAAATGATGTTGACTGGGAAAATAAATTCTCAGTGCTAACACTTAACGTTCTTTTACTGACACCATAATCTTAATGGAATGGAAAGTTATGGAAAGGGCGCTTTGGTTTGGAAAAAAAATATACAGTTACTTATCTATTTCCAAATTCTTTCTGATGAGTTTGGTAAGCAGTTGTTTCCAACAGTAAAACTATTGGCTGGCTTTTAGTAGCCCACTGAGGATATATATACACATCTCTCTTGTTGTGATAAAATGTCATCAGGAAAAAAATGCAAGCAACCTTAAACAGTCATTGGAGATGGCTATTCTCAATATGCAAAAGGCAACTGCTTTCATAAGATAGACATCAGCATTTGTAATCTAAGATCAACTCACTGAAATGTTAACAGCTTCTGAAGAGGAAAGAGAGTTTGTTTTTAATATTCCCAGAGACTGATCATGTTGCTGATGAATCTAAATAGAGATGAGAGTAAACCACAATATTTTTCCTTCTGCTGCTCTCATGAAGCATGCAATTACAGTGTGATATCTAAAGGTACTTGCAGCTGTATTTATGGGAAGGCTAATCAAACTGATCCAGGTGTGTTTTCCTTTTGGATGACAGTAAAGATTCTGCGTACCTTCTTCTCCTAATAAAATGCAATTCCATTAATTCCAGTAGCTGTCAATTGCTTTATCCATTCAGTAGATGTTTATATGCAGTAAATATACTTAGGACAATAGCTTGAATGAGTGTGAATATTGGCGATTAAAAGAAAAACAGTGTATGCAAGTGTATGTATGTGTTGACTGAGGTATTCAACATGCAGTCAGCAATGTTTTGAATACTTATTTCCTATAGCAGCTCTGTTTGCTCCTGCATTGCTTTTCTTGCTATTCAGGAAACTTCCAAATTGTTCAAATTTGTTTCTATCAATCACAGGCCTCAGAATAACTGCTGGAATAACTGAGCAGAAAAACTGCCCTGTACTAGTGGCTGAAGAAACCAAAAGTACAGCTGGTACATCACAGATTACATTTCTATTCATAGTTCAATACTCCTTGACAGCCTCTGGCCTGAGAGCTCTTTTCCAGCCCTGGATCTATAAAAAAGGAAGAAAGAAATAGTGCTAATCAGCTCTAAGAGTTGATGCTAGTTATTATTTTCATGAAAAGCATAAATAAGGAAACAATGGCCTACATTAAAATAAACAAAAACTATGCTACTCAAAATTCAAAGCTAAATGGAGAGAGGGAGAAGAAAGACAAACTATCCAATACTTTTCTGGGGGGGGGGATAAGAGTTGGTCTGAGTTTAGTTATTTTGAGTAGGTAAAGGAAAAAAGGGCTTTCTGGCAAGTGAAGTCAAGGTATGTTCACCTTCTCTGCAAACCAAAACAGTTCATGGTATCTCTTCACTGCAAGAGTCACAGCTATAGTGCTGTGTTATTCACATCATAATCCCCATTTCTTCATGTTCATTTTATGTGAACATGACAAAAAGATGCAAGAGTTCTTTAGTACCATTCTACTCTTAAGGCAGGGGGACATATTTGTTGCTCTATATTCAAGCAATATCCTTTGCAGTACTTCTGCAATTATATGAACAATAAAATCCTCTAAAGCAATTTATGTGAACTGTTATATTCCTTAACAGTAGATATTTTCATTATGAGTTAAGATAAAAATTTTGACTTTTTTAATACTACAAAGAAGCAAAGCCAAGTCTTTTTTCTCTTTGCAGTAAAAAGGGAAAAGATAGATAATCAAACCTCTCTATGTATTCCCCTTAAAATATCATGTGAATCCAACATAGATTTGGTTCCTCATGAGAGAAAATTCAGGCAAATTTCTAGCATATAGAAGTAAGGGGTGGCAGGTTGTTTGATTTGTGTGTTTGGGTTTTTTTTTAATATGCCACGAATAAAATATTAGTGATGAAAATGGAATAATCTTGTGTAAAGTCACATAAATTTAGTTTTCCCAACAAAGCAATAATCCAAAATGGTTTCCTGGCCTGGACTTCAACTTATTATTTCTACTTTGTTTCTGTCTTGCTGTAAAGTATACAGTGAAGTAATTAACATCCTTGCTTCACATGTTCACATAAAAATTAAACAAAAATGGAACTACTGTTTAAAATAGGAATGTATTTCCTGCAGGATCAATGGTGGTCTTTTGGGGAGAAGTACTAAAAGTTTTGAGAAGCAGGGGGATACTCATGTTGTGAGTGCTCTGGGTTAAGCAGTCATGTTTTGTTCTGTCATACCTCAGGTACTACTTACTGCAGGTCTGTTTTTGTCCTGAAAACCTCTGTTGGGAAAACCTCTGAAATATAATTTACTCACTGAACAGTTTTCAATCAGTTAAGGCTGTTATCAGCAATAGTAACTGCCTACATATTGGTCAAGATGTGAAAATGGTGGTCACAAAATATTTTTCAAAAGTCTGAAGAAAACTATTCAAATAGAATATGACATGATGGAAATAATGTTGAATTAATGACTGGAGAACTTCTATTCTTTTAGTGACTTTGTTTGGATTACTTAAAAATTGTCTACCTTAAGAAGGCCTAATATTTTTATTTCTAAATATTTAGGTCTGACTTCATAAGGCGATGAACTTCTACTTGTGAATTCTCCAAAACCTATTTTATATACTTCTAGCATTTTTAACTTCATGGCATTACTGCCTGCTGCAGTAACTGAAGATAAAATGTGTATGCCTTAATTTTCTGAAAAACTTAGACTAATTAAAAGCTATACATATCTGAAATCCAATCTTCACTATACTGATTTACTATTGATATTTGAGAGTTTGAAGACATCTTTAGAACCTACAATGAAAGCAGAGCTTGAGATCAGCTCTCTTGGGTTGAAAAAAGAGAAGAGTCATAGTGCTAACAATCTCTAGATCTACCAAATAGCCCTCTGGTTCTAAGCACTCTGTGAGCAAAGGACAGCAAAATAACCTTGCCTTTGTTTTATCTATTTACATCCAAGGACTGTGGTTTGTCAGAAAACTTGGGTGTGATACAAGCTGAGTTCCTGTTATTTTTACTGTTGTGAAGGGAAGACAATGGGTTAAAAGCAAAGTTGCAGCAAAGGTGAGGAATGCCAGGAGTAAGGAAAGATACAAAACTTGGGATGGGAGAAAACAGCAGGGATTTGAGAGAGATTAGTCAGATACATAGGAAAATTCTGTCGCTGTCTGCCAGTCCCTGCTTTAGCTGTTGCTGGAACTGGCTTGTTGGCTTCAGTTTATGGTTTGCCTTCCAAAATCTGGAAGGCTTAAGTAAAAAAAGATCTTGAAATGTCTTCAATGGCATGAGTGAAGGAGCTGACAAGGAAAGTTCCTCTCAAACCAACCGCAAGTGCTGAGATGCTATGTTTTTGGCTCTGTCAGCTTTGGTGTTGGTCTCATGCCTTCCTGACAGAGCTATTGTCAGTGCTCTATGGCAGATGAGTTTCTGACTTTGACAGCAAAAGTGTTGAGACATGCCCTATGCCTGCACTGGGAAAGTTCTTACTGGTTTAGCATAATGTACAACCAAAGACTGATTGAGAAGAGGTATAGCTTTTTCAGTTTATTTTGTGGACTTTAGCATATAACTGGATAGTCTCTTCTATAACCTCTTGAAAACTTATTTTACTGTAACACCTGCAAACTCCCCCTCCTGCCCCAAACTCCCTCTTTAATCCCTCTTGGCTCTTAATGTACCTACACTGTGTACTTTTATCATAGTCCCCATGGAGTTTTAACTGTAAACTCAGTGGGGTAGTCTTCTATCTTTGCTGAATGCTTAGCATAATGGACTCTATCGAAAGGTGAAGAGTAAGATGTAATGCTGTTAAAGAGAATTTTGCTGCTATTTGAGCAGGAGCATTCCAGCAGTACACACTCAGCACAGCCATGTTGGCATTAAAGGGATACTGAGCACTGAAAAACATTAAGAGGTCTAGCCTAGCGTACCTCTTTGCTTAAAGGTTCAACTGTGTTTTCTGATAGTGTTTTTGACTTATTCTTCAGGTGACTCAGTCTTCAGAGTTGGAAATCTGTTATGCTCAAAATTTTGCTAAGGACAGAAAGGGGAGCACACCTTCTGCGAAGCCAAGTATTTCTTTTTAGCCAACATAAAATCTTAATGATAAATCAAAATAAGAGTTATTGATCCAGTAACAATAATAGTCCAAATGAATACCAAAATATCTAATTAGTAATGCCCTCAAAATTGTTATATGAGAAAACTTACTATTACAATTTTCTCTGGTGTTACAGTCAATCTTCCAATATTCCTCTGTCTCTGAAAGCTGGCAGTTTCAGTCTTCCTCAAGAAGACCCAGGCAGGGATGTCATGAGGAGTCATCAGTAGGTTTGGAAGCCTTTCCTGTGAGTAGTGCAATGGGGTTTCTCCCTCCTTAGTCTTGAGGTCTGCTTGGGTTTATTTCTATATTTTCATATTTCCCAGCCTGCCCCTTTCCCCCTGCTGCCAGCGAAGGGGTGAAGCTGCCCCGCAGCTCCAGCCCCGGGGACTGTTTGCAGGGCAGGGGCTGCCTGGGGCTGTCAGACCCTTCCCCGGCGGCACTCACCGAGCTGCGGCTCAGACAGGCTGGGCAATGGGCACTCGGCCACGAGGCGCCTGGTCAGCCCAGCGCAGCCCAGCTCGGGACACGGCAAGCCCAGCCACCAGCAGAGACCCTGCGCCGGCAGGGTGCCCCAAAACCTACCCCCTTTCCCTGGTAAAGGCAAAACCATATTTACTGTGTATGTAGTTTCTTCTCATGCAGACTTCACTGTTAGAAAGTTTTTACTAATGTTTAATTATCGTTGGCTGCTTTTACTTTTTGTCCACTGAAGAAATAGTTCCCTAATATATTTCCAGTTCTATTTGTAGGTCCTTAAACACTTTAGTGTAGGTATGTGGATACCTTGATAAGTTTTATGTAGATATATTGCTGTTATGGCATGTACAAACTTGTTTTTTCTAGATATATTTAGTCAGCTCTGTAGAAGGAGTCTAAGATTTGATGGTAACTATTGCGTTTAGGATATGCTGTAAACCTAAAGAAACACTTGCTGGATCTCGTATTGGAAGTTGGAAAAGTGAATTGGTTCCTGTTACTGATGATTTGGTTCTTGCAGCCTTTTAGACAGGTGGAACAGAATAAGCAAACAATGTTCTCAGTCTATCTGTAGATACACCATAAAGTAGCTTGAAAATTAGATATTTTAAATTCAGATTAGTGGGTCTGGATGCTGTGAATCCATATCTCTATTTAAGAAGAGGGTCTGTATCTGTCTTTCATCCTGGCTCCCTAATCTGGAGCTGTTGAGTATTATTTTCATCATAGTGGGAAAAACCTACAAAAAACTTTCTTTTTTTTTTTCCTAGCAGGAACAATTTAATGAACAAGGATCCAATTAGTGATTTGTTTCTCGAAAGACCAAAAGTATTCTCTCAGAAAATTCACTGTGCTTGACTTATGAAGCTTATTGAAAACTGTCTTTCAGATTTATTTGTTCTGTTTTACATTGAATGTTGTAAGGCTTTTTTTTCCTGTTTAGAGAACATTGCCATCTTGTAGACCAGATGTTTATGCACATATTAAGTTGAAAATGCAATCTCGTAAATATCCACAAATGTATGTGGATCAAGGTGAGCTTCTCCCTTGACAAAATATTTTATTATATTGCAAAACTAATGGGTTTTCTGTTCTGATGTTCTAAGCTGATTTTGATAACACCCAAAGCTTTTTTCAATTCAAAACCATTGGTGGCAATCTCCACAGATCAAGTTAATATCAGATAGCTTTTATTCTGTTCATGTTTTTGAATTCTATAAAAATTTTTGGGTATCAATCAATACCATAAATATAGACCATTTTAAGTCTGATCTCTTCAATATATTCTGAATTATGGTTTAGATCTATGCAGGAGGATTTCTAAGGCTCCTTTCTGGTGTTCCACACTGATGTTTTCCTTTTATATTCCAGACTTCACTTCCATTCAGATACTTGTTTCTTTCAGTTAGTTTTCATACGGACAAGCTTTAAGTACTTTTCTTTAAAATACTCAGCAATACTCTAATATTAATGAGTTTATTCTTGTCTGAACTTGGTCATGATATTTCTTTATTTTTCTGGTCTGAGTGATATTCTGAGCAAGACCTTGGGGCAGGGGGAATGTTTGCATAGACATGATACTGCTGATTGTCCTAAGGATATGTACTACTATAAAGTGAGGTATAGATTCTGTGGACAGTGAAATCAATAACTGCATGGAGCTGTAGCTGGTGTAGTTTCCAAAAGACTAAATATAGTGGGTTTATTTTGCTATGGTAGGCAAAACAAAAGCTTGAAATTCTGTGTATACAATAATTAGACAGTTTCAAGTACCTCTGCTGAGACTGTTAAATTGTGTTTCTCTGGAAATGTCTGCTTTTTCTACTCAAAGATCCTTTTCAGTCAGAATTTAGAAATTCTGCCTATGATATCTGAGCAGACATAGCCCACTTGAAACAGCAGTTTAGCCAGGCTAACTGAAGTCTGGAAATCTTGGACTTTTCCATTGCATATATGCAAATCAGATCTATCCAGTGGCTTTGCTGGATCCCTTGGATATAACAGATACCTGACAGCTCCTGGAACTACTGTGCTGTTCCATGAGGCTGTCTGCTGCCTTGTTGCTGTCAGGGCTGGGGTTGCTGCTGTGAGCAGGCAGCCTGGCAGTTCTCCCCCAGGGTGCCCAAGCCACCAAATTGCCCCTCTTGCCCTAGTGAAAGAGCTGGGGCCCTTATGGGGCTGGGGCAGGAGCCAGGACCTCAGCTCCTTGATTTCTTCCCACTGCTCCTGTTAACTCAAGCTTGATTGTCAAAAGGCTTTAAAATGTGCTTCATAACTACTGGATTGTTGTTTCTCTCACAGGAATAAAATTCTACCACTATTACACAGAAAATGAAACGTGGAAACTGTTCTTGCTGCACTGAGATCTTAGTAGCCACTTTGCCTGTTCCCTGTTCTTAAAAGAAAGGAACATTCTCTCTCTTTCTGTCGAGACCTTTGAGGTTATTTATCAGTGTTTCCTGAGAAATTTCCTGGGTTTTTGCTGTTTCATAGTTTCAGGAACATGTCACGGATCTTTGGGGGATGATCAATACTAGGAGAATATTTCTAAAAAAGGATGAAGTTGTGTGATTATGTACTTCATTTATTTTTAGTATTCTTTTTCATGTGGTAGATAAGCAAATAAAAATTGGTGAAAAGCACTGAAAATATAAAATGGAGCAGAACTGGATTTCTGTTTTATGATTAAACTAACTACTGGTGTAATTTTGAGAAATTTAAAGAAGTTTGAGTTTATATTCAGAAGAGAAAAATGAGATTAGTAAAAGTAGAGAACGTCATTTATGGTCTCTTTATACAGGTTTAAAACACAGCTTGGTATCTTAATTTTTGTTAGTAAATAGTACTTAAGTAACTGTTAGAAATCTTAAATTACAGCTCTTTTTAGCTTTTTTTTTAAACTCTGTTACTATACTCTGAATGTGTTTAAAACAATATATGGTAACGGAAGGTATTCAGCTTCAAAATTGCTCTTGCTGTAGTAGCACAAAATGTTTTTCAGAAGAATTCAGATTGCTTTAGCAACCAAGTAGGGACACTTTTCACTTCACTTATCTGAAAAGTAGTGGGAATATCTACATGTATTACAGTTGATGTATGTAGGCATAAATTTTTTGTATCCATATATTAAAAGTAAGCTGTACCAGACCTGTACATATTAGTATAGGGGGAAAATACAATAATACAAACTGTGCAGAAATAATAAAGCTTTGTTTCTTCATTGGAAATGAATGCAGTGCTCACCCTGTCCCATATATCAGTTTATCAAAATTCAGGTGTACTTGAAAAACTATTCAAGGTGATGTAATTTAATTAATGGAAATGGATTTGAAGAGAATAGTATAACTGTAGACTTATATTTTTCAATTATTTAAATAAATTAAGCTTAAATTAAACAACTTTGATTAAATGAAATTCACTGTCTTTTATGCACTTGCACCTTCCCTGGCCTCATAGTTCTGGGTTCTGTAGCCTAGGTTATGGTACTAAAAAGTATATGCTACCAGTCCTTTTGACGTGATAAGCATAAGTGATACATTTTAAACTAGATATATTTATAAACTTTTTGATATTTTGCTTGTATTGCATGTTAAAACTATTTAGTTACTTAATATGGCCTGGTTTTAAGGAACTTCATGGGATGATTTTTCTATAAAAACATTATCCTAAAGCTCATTTAAACCTTTAAAAAAAAAGTGTATTAAATATTATGGATAAAAAATGTTGCATCATGAAACTGACTCTTGAAAGATTTTGTGCCACTGCTCTGATTAAGTGGCATTTGTGCTTGGGATGGTATTGCATAATTAGAGCTGATGTCAATAGCTGGCTTTCAAGTAGACAGAAATGTTAACAGTATGTACATAATTTACTGAAAGATATGTCACACTTTTTATTTCTCAAAACCTGTTTGATCAAGGTAAAATCTGAAAGTCTGATCCTATAATCATTAAACACAGTCACGGAAATTTAGGCCATGAAGGTTCATACTCTTTTTTGACAGTGATGTACAGAAATTACATGAATATTGGTGGCTACTCCATGCATTGAAGAAGGAAAGAATGAGATACCTCAGGGGCATAGTTGTATTATAGACAATGTAGAATTACAAAAGTGTCCAATACTCCACTCCAAGTAAGTTCATCATTTGTCATCCTTTAAAAGCCCTGTAAAGGCTATTAAACTCACCCTCAGCCCTGGGAATTGGGTAGGCAAGAACTTGCCGAAGAGGCATTTTTATCTGAGAAGCAGTCAAACTAAAAGGTAAAAACATTAATTATATATAAGGCTGTTACCAAGTTAAAATGTGTTCCTAGCCCTTGTCACTGAATATCTTATGGAGTATTTCTAAGGGGAAGGAGAGAGGGGAAAAAAAGTAAGAATTTTGTGGAATGCCTCTGTTTTGCTTATTTCCTGTAGGCCTGAGAAGTCACAGCTCTGTTCAAGTTTTTAACATGCTGTGCATCGCGTGGTTGTGTAACAGTCAGTTTAGTTTCACTTCCGACGAGCATTCGTTCTAAATAGACAAATGGATGAAAGTAGGAAACAGAAAATTGTTTCGCTGTTTTGTAGATGTGTTCCCTTTCCAGCTCTTCCAGGGTTTCTTTCTAGTCTGAATTTTTACAGACTGCTAAAATCGTTGTGATAATCCATGGTTTGAAGTATGGAGAGACTACTAAGGAAGAACTGAGAGAACCAGGTTTTCCTATACCTGTTTTTGCCTCACTATAACTTTGCCTCTTTTTACCTTTGCAAACTCAGTCCTAATATGGGAGTCTGGGTATTAGAAACTGATGTCATCAGGTCACAAAAGGATGGTTAATTAAAGCTGCTGCTTCTTCACCATCTTGGACTGATTTATGTGTTTGTTTTGTCAAAGGGACCTCAAGGGTTGTCTGCTCTTTTTTGTATGAGAGTTGTCTCAGATGTTTCAAGCCTTAGGATCATTCCTAACATTCACAAATAACATATTACCTAGCAAAAGGTCATTCACGGAATCCAGTGTGATCTTTGAGGGGGAGGGGGGGAGGGGGGAATCCTCTAATCACAGCATCTCTGATTTTGAAAATAGAATTAGAAAAAACTTAAAATAGGAGTCTACTCATCTTTAATTTTTAGGGTGGGTGGGAGTTGAAGGCTGGCCTTTTAGCCAAGAGTATCCTTTCCAGTGCTTTCTTCTCTATCCTCTCTTCTTTATTAATGCTTTGACAAATAATATTGCAGCAGAAGTTTTCCTTTTTTCTGCCCGTTATCAGATAAATTCACCAACATCTCATATGCTGCATTGGTCTGTATCTGAACTGAACCATAATTTCTAAAAGCAGACATTAAATACTATTTGGGTCCTATCATTGCTCTGGATTCTCTAGGACTTTTCCAATAATTCTTTTGTAAAGATAGTATGTTTTTAAAGCTCCTAAAAAATAATTTATATTGTAGCCATCCTCTTTTAGAAGCTTCAACTTTTTTTACTTGTATTTCAGAATTTATATAAAACTTAATTTTACTATCCTAGTTATGCAGGCGTATATAGGGGAAAAAAAGGTACTATTTATATGGTTCTGTTTTGTGCAATTTGTAAACATGAGGTAATATTGCTTGCTTTGCATGGGCAGTTTTTCAAGTTTCTGTTGTGCCTGATTTGCCATCTGTACTTGTTCACACTCCAGTGCATTCTGCCTCTAATTAGGGCACAGATAACAGAAAGAGACTTGGAGGATGTATGTGTGGGGGGGAAATGAATGTCAGGGTGGGATATGATGCTCAGCTTAAAATCCACAAGAATTATTTAAAATGTCATTAGTATTATCATGAGAATGCACTAAAAAGCTATACTTGTACGTTTTCACAGAGATGCACTTGCCCTCCTATATTCATATCCTAAATTTAGATGCAAAACAGGCTACGTTCCACACCTCCTTGCAACTTTGGTAGATTAAGTGGCTCTTCATAGTGAAAGTCAGTTCAGAATTTGGCCTTGTGTTTTATTGCTGTTTTCTTGTTGTGCTGTTTAAGATTGTGGATAACCAACAACCTACTTACTTTGACAGCACTTGTTTATGTGCATCTGATGGCTCGTGCTTTCTCTCTAAGACGCTTAAGTAATTTTTAATGTAACATTTGTTCTGACTGTCTTACTCCATCATTGTGTGTGTGCATGCATGTGCACGTGCGCGTACACACACACACTCACAATGGAACTAATGGCTATAAACAATATTTTAGCTGCCAAGCCTTCAAATCATTTCTTTCAAAACTGACTGATGAATGGTTAAAAGGCTGTATACAGTCATGAATATAATACCCTTCACCGTTCCTGTTCCATCCTCCTTTGGTTCAGAAGTAGAGTTGGCATCTACTTGCTGTTAAGCCCATTCAGGATCTACTGAATCTCCCTTTTCTTGGGTAGAGTATTGTGTAGTTCAGGAGGATCTTGGTCTTGTTTTATTTACTGAGGAAACGATTCTTCAAGATTTTTGGTTTCATCCCTCTGGAAGCATAGTAGCTCTCAGAAATGTTGACTGCATCCTTGAAAGCTGTCATTCAAATGAATGAAGATGAGCAAACTGAATTGGTCAAAATAATTAAGAATGTAGATTGAAACTGTAAAGCAAATTTTAAAGATCAAGAAAGCTCAAGCGAGGCAGTATGTTAAGTTAATATAATAGTTATTAGTACACTGATTTCAGCATCTTGACATACTCAATTCGCAAAAGGGTAGGAAAACCAAAGGGGGGTTGTGTGTGCATTTTTCTTTTTTTATTTTTAAATTTATATTTTTTAAACAATTTAAGTAAAAATGTAAAAAATATGTTTCTGGTGAGGAATTTTTATTTTTTCTATTTATTTTTACATCCTTGCATGTCTGATGTTTATCTCCTTGACTCTCCAAGCCTGATTGACCTAAGCCACTGACAGCTATTTAGAGGATATGTGTACAGACAAAGTATGTGTTTACAATTAGTGCTACACTTTTAGTTACTGCAGTTTATTTTGATGCTCTTTTTTGCAAAAAGTATTTGCTCATAAATCCCTTGTTCTGAAAGATTTTGTACCAGAATACAAATTACATTCCCATAACAGAGATTACTTTTTTGCTTTGAATTCCATGAAGTAACTAACTGACCTCTCTTTCTGTTTTTTAATGGAACCAGCACACTGTTATCTAGAATAAATAAAATCAGAGCTCTGTAGTAGTGATGCTGATAAACTAAGCTATTTTTCATCAGAATCTTCACTGTAAACCTAAGCTGCCATTATTTCTGCAAACTATTTAAGTTGTATATATGTTCTGTCTGAGGAGTTAAGCTGTTAATGGTCACTAAATTGTGTGATAATTAATTTACTGAGAAGGCAAAGTTGTGTCACCTCTCTGACCTTCCAGAGATCTCATTATGTTGGCCAAAGCAGTGCTGAACTGGCTTGCCCTGATCTTTTGCTGTTGCTCTTACAAAATACTTCCTGTAAAATGTATGGTATTAGCGTGCAATGAAAAGTTTGATATTACAAAGCTATTTTCTTTCAAACCTTATCTATGGCTGTAGTACTCAGAGATCCATGAATATGCAAAGTCTTGCATTTTCTAGCTTGAGCTCAAAGAAGGTTCAGAACTACTTTTCAAAAGCATTGTGCATGTTTTGGTCATACTCTTCTAGCTGGTTGTGACATATAGCAATTTCTCTACCTTGCTAAGGAAATTAATGTTGACCTTGTATCCTGCATGTATAAATTTCATACTTGATATTTAGCATGACTGTGTGAATTAAAAAAGGTTTTAAATATAAAATGGTTGCTTCTTTACATGGAGTGTTTGCTTTCATTTCCCACTGTGATTTGTTGTGTGTATTTTTGCGCTTTTACTTATAGTGTCCATAGAGTACTTCCCATTAACCCTTGTCAGTTTTGTTGCTTGAAATTTTACCCCAGTTATAGAATAATGAACATCATTAGTTTTCTTGACATTTACTTCTGAATGCTGTAGGTAGACAACTCAGATGAACATGTGTGTAAAGTGCTTTAAAAGCTTATATGAAGAGGTTCCAAATAGAAGTAGAGATTAATTTTTGCACTTGTTTCATGAAAGTTTTTGAAAGTTTTCAAGCAGTCCACTGATAAAATAGCTGCTTACTTTGATAGATATCTTTCACTTTGAAATAAGTTAAATGTGAAATATAATTAAATATTGAAAGCTCTTAATGCTGAAGTCATTCATTGACCAAAGTCAAAACACTTTTATAGCTAGTCATCAAAATAAATTTAACAAAGGAAAAGCTTCAGTAAAGAAAAGGAAATCAGGAAAAGTTTCAGCATTTGAAAGATGAATAATTTGGACATTCTTCCAAGCAAGATGACTTAAGCAAAGGAGACTATTAGTGGCACTGTATAATCCCTTCAAAGATAAGCAGAGAAAATGCATGTATAGTCCTCTTACTATGAGGAGAGGAGCTCAGTGCCCACCCGTTGAGCTACTTAGGTGTGCTGTAATGCTGACCCAAAGTAGCTTCCTGAAAAGCAGGTTGTATTACATTAATACATCACATCAACCTGTTTATAGAATTAAAAGCTGGAGCTAATTTGTTCCCACCAGTTGAAAATGTGAACAAATCAGGTTGGCATTCTGCTGTTAAACTCTGAACGTTTCTGTAGAACTACTTTCAGAGAAATAAAAGAACACACTAAGGAGAGCTAAGACAAGAGTAGGCTATGCTTAAAGCAGAAACTTGGATCATAAAGATGAAAGAAGAACATATAATGTCAAAGAAAATGTACTTGGCTGTATGATAGTGTTCACTATGAATAGTTCCTGGACAACCTTTAATTGCATGATAATTCAGTGGATAATTCAGTGGTCAATGATAGGATTTATTCAGGACATGCTAAAAGAAAAATACAGCTTACACAGTTAAAGTAACTGCAGCCTTGAGAGAATGATTTAATAGAAGCACTAAAGCCAGTTGTATGTTATTGGACAAACTGAAATTCCTTGCATAAGTACCAGAAATTTGCAATTTGAAATCCAAATTTTGATTTTTCTTTTCCGAATATCCAGATTTGTAAAAGGGTATCTAGTGGCTAGAAGTGCAAGGAATAAAACATATCTGATGTTTCTCTGTATAAACTGAAGAAGTTTTTGATTTAACAATAAATTGGAAGTCCCTGGAATGCATGATTTAAGACGCTGGAGGATACAATGACTCTTGGTCTGTTGGGCAGCTAAAGAGAAAGGGGGAACAAGCAAAGCAGTCTGTGTCTCAAATACAAGTCAGACAGGGAAAACTTGTTACAAAACAAAGCAAAACAGACTTTACCCACAGGGAGCAGATAAAGTGTTGTTCATACCCTAAACTGAAACTCAACTGTGGGAAGGATTTGGATTTCCATATGGCAGAGGGGGAGAAGTATTTAGTAGAGGAAGGAAAATTAAATAGAGATGAAAACAAGTGTGGAGAATTTGCAATAAATTTGGATAGACTTGGAACACACTCCTACTGGGAGGTAGTAGCAGTCTTATTTCTGATTCTTAAAATTGGACTGGTTGCTAGACTATGTGCTCTAGCAAACTGTTTTACATTAGTATGTGAAATGGCAGTAGTTGACTGACTGGTACCTCATCTAATTCACAAATATATCTTGTGACTTCTGTGTTTGTTTGAGGTGCTTTAAATGATTCATTAAATACCATAAAACATGTGTTCATGTATTTTGGTATGTGGCTTTAACACCACCGGAACTTGTGAGTCTGTGAATATTACCATATTTCATATACTGTGAACCAGAGGAAGAACATCAGTGAAGTTTCTTTATTCGTGAGCCAAGATTTAGGCAGAGGGTCAGATGGAAAGAAGCTCTGGAAAGAGCTTCTCTAGTGAAAAAGAAATACACAATCATACATGAGCGTGTGTGTTCTGAGAAAATGTCTCATTGATCATGCATATGTGTCAGAAGTGAATGCAAATTTAGAACTGGTTGGTAGTAGGGACAAGCAGTATGGTGGCCTCCTTCCCTCCTATCCCTCTGTATGGCTCCTAGGAGCGCTGGCAGGTGGCAAGTGCCCTCCTGTGCGCAGCTCTGCCTGGCATCTTGCATTAGGATTGCTTGGAGTCATCACTGAGGGCTTCGGTATGGGTGCTAGGCATCACCCTCCTGAATGCAAAGATCTGTTTGAACCCCAAAGGACAGCAGCACTGGGGCTGCGTTCTGCTCAGCTCCCGGGTATCTGCAATTGTGTGAGGCAATACACCTCCACTCAAGATCATTGTGTATTTACCTGAAGGCTTGGGAACAGGCTGAATTTTATAAACCTGAAGTCTCTAAATCTTTACACCCTGACAATACCAAAACAGAAGTGCAAGCTACTGAGTGGGGAAGGGATCAAGTCAGTTTTGTTATCAAACATGACTGAATTAATCGTCTACTGCTAAAATTATTAGTTCTTATTCTGTGGATAGCACCTGACTGAAGGAAGGAGAAATTAGACTAGATTTGTCAGTGGAAGTAGACTTGAACAAAACTTCTCCATTCTTTAAAAGAAATGAAAATGCTTTAAAATTTTGTGGTAATTTCAGCAGAATGTAACTTTTAGGGAAGCAAAATTTTCTGACAATTTTTTTTAATGCTTTTTAAATTAAATTAACATTTTGAAATGGCTTCACTTCACTTGTGAGGCATTTAAAACTACTCTGTTGTTTCATTTCAGGCTTTTCGGAGACGTACCCAAATTTTGGGTGGATGGAGGGGAAAAATGCAGGGAGTTTTTTCTGTGAATAATTTAATAGTGTCTTGTTTTCGTTCAAAACTAGGTATGATTTACCAGAAGGCAAAAAAGATAGTGTCTATAACCTGGAATTTCTTCCCTTTAGAAAATATGATAAAGAACTAAGCTGGCCACTCTCATAGGCTATATTCTTGCTGAATGTTTTTCAAATGAAGTTATCATATGGATGACAGAATAACTTTCCCTTAATTGCTAGGAAACAAATGAATTTGTTAGCTCTAGTTTTTATAGTATTACTTCTACTGTACTATGACTTTGTTTTGGTGTTCCTATTTTTTTTGTTGATTTGTTTAGTTCACTAAAGCCAAAATACTTTAGGATCAGATCTCAGATTAGTAGTATTTGTGGGGGTTTTGATGCATGGAGGCTTCACTCACTTGCATACTAGTGAATTACTTGTAGTCTTTGGTATTGCCTTTTTGAATGTTTAAACTGGCGTTAGCATGCTATTCTTACTATACTTTTTTCATAGTATTTCATGTATATTGACTAGTTCGTGCATACTCTGATGAGCTGTAAGAGATGCATATCTACATATTAATCCCGTGTTCACTGTTTAGGAGGAGCGGAGAGAAAGAAGGAGTAGGGTCCAGTTCAGTTTGCCAACGGCTACAAAGCAAGCTGATAGCAAAACTGCCATTAATATTGTCCCTGCGCAGGGTTGTTCAGAAAGCTTCTTTAAATCTTGTTGCTGCTTAGTAACTTAGTGTTAGATATCTATTCAAAATCCTTCACAAGCAAATCTGAAACCTCTTACTTTTTCCTAGCAACTCTGCTGATCCTTTATACGTTGTTCCCAGTGTTAAATGAAAATACTGTCACTGTAAAATGTGCTTTTTGAGGGAGGAAAAATGTATTCAAGTTGCATGTTTTCTTAAGCCGTTAAAAAGTATATTTTGATCTACCAAAACAAAATTGAACCACTTCATGAGGATACTTTTAAAACATTAATAACTGCAAAAGTTGTGGGAGTGATATATAATTATTGTACTTATAGATACTTATAGGACATTGGATTTTCTTTCCTATTAGCATCAACACTGATCTGACTGAAGTCTGAACACTGAACACTGACTGAAAGTCAAGAGCTTGTTTCCAGGCAATTTCTTGCAGACAAACAAGTAAGTGTAATCTGTCTTCTGAGTGCTTCCTTTGTCTGATGTGTATGTTAAACCTTTTAATAACCAGGTGAGGTTTATTCTTGAGGGAGAATAGAATCATCCAAAATCATTTAGGAATTGAAGACAGAAGTGTCTGGAAAATTTACTTTAGTGAAAAATCAGAAAAAAAAAAATAGAAAAAAAAATAGTAGGGTACAGGGAAAATGAGTGCATGTGGACAATTAATGCCATAATTCTTGCATTTTCATTGTATCAAGTTGATACCTGTGGTCACATGAAATTCATTACCATACAAAAGGTGAATGAGCATAGTAAAATTAACCAGAGCTGCTCATGTGTAAACAACTTGTCTAGGCATTCATGTTAAACAACTTGGGGATGGGCAACATAATATAATTCTTCTGACCTTTGACTTTAAATGGTAATAAAGGAAGTTACTTATAGCCTTGCTTTCAAGTTCTTCTCTGTATGACTTCTCTCCTCTTGTTTCAGAAATAGAGCACAGTAATTCTTGTTGTAAATTGTATATAACAATGAAAAATGAACTCTTGCATTGGAAAATGCAAGCAAAAAGCACATAAGTATTGTAAGAAAAGCAAATGTTAAGTTATGCAGCTTGCCTACTCTGAATCCTCTCAAACCAAAATATAGCCAGGTGCAAATTTAATGTCTATTTATTGAACTAGTCAGGTTGATATGTTTTCAGCTTTTACCATTCACTGTTTCTTTTGTAAGCGTCACTGTTTTGATATTTTAATGTGGTTAATTTTTTTGTGTGTGTGGAGGGGTAATTCCAGGAAATGGGATAAGATCATAATCATATTAGTTAATGAGCTGAAAATATTGAAAACCTTGACATTCTTTTTTGACAGCCATGTAATGAAAAGAACATCTTTGTTTTCCTTGTTAAAGGCTTCCTCCAAGCTGTTTTCCTGAAGTGCATTTGGCATTGTTTGTGATCTATATAGAATCACGATGTGGAACTTTTGCACGCAGACTTATTTTACATACAATAAAATATATGATATAGTGGTAGAAAAAATGGCTCCAGGCATATAAAATAAATGTAAAATTCAGTTTGTTGGATGGATAAAATTATCAGGATTCTCCAGTACATAATGTAATTGAGACAGAAATTAACTTCTTGAGCAGAGTAATGTAAACCTCACTGAAATCATAAATGTCTGTGCATTTGGGAGAACATTGGGTTAAGCCCATTCAAAAATAATGAGGTATGCTTGAAGATGGATAGGGTCTTATTCTGAGGTAACTGTATCATAAAACCTCCTACTTTACAGGGATCCCTTGTCATATTAAAAATTCTGATATTTTAATGCTAGAAACTTTGATATGCCATGACTACCAGCTTTATAATGGAAGAGTCTCAGCTATAGCAGCCACCCAGAATCTAATCAGGTTCTTCACTGAATGACCAAAGAGGACACACTGTGTTACAAAATAGATCAGATTGGAAAATGTTGAAGAGGACTGTAGCATGATATAAGAAGTTCACTTAACATTTTACGAGGGGTAGGTTTTATTCATTTTCTTTTTAAATGATTTTATTCAGTGAATCCCCTCCAAAACTTTGCACAAAAAATGTGCTGTAAAAATTAGTCCAATAAGTTTCTCCCACTTCATACTTCCGTTCCGGGAAACGGAGCTATAACAGAATGATTGCCTTTGCTAGTCTACTTTGAATTGATATAGGTGTATCTATATTATCTCAGTATTTCATCTGTCTTGTTTTAGTAATATTTTGGGGCTTTTGGGGGAGAGAAGATATAGTTCAAGTTGAAGAAAAGTTGAAGGGAAAAGAAAACCCTAAATCATGTCCCAGTGATAGAACATGTACAGTGATCAGTCTTTATGTGATTCTGGCATGATTATTTGCCACATGAATAATTACATAAAGTGTTCCCAAATGAGCAGAAAGGGGAAGAAAACTGCCTCCTTCTCCACCACTCCTGATTTAGTTAAAAATGTACAATTCTACTGTACCTCAAATGGATAGTTCACTCCAAACAGTGCCATCAGAAACATACAGCCTGTGCTGCAACTATATGTTCAACTTTCACGTTAAAAGGAATAGCAATGATGCTAGGGTATAAGGAGGAGACTGTAGCACCAAAGGCAGGAGTAGAGGAGATGGAAGCTAAAGTTATTGTAGCAGGATCTAAAGACAAAGACTGTAAAGTCAGGCTTCAGGTCTTGCAGTTCCCACAAACCTGTTCTTGATTTTTCATTGCAAGAGTTGTATCTCAGTGATGAAAAATCTCCTGTATTTTTTTGTGTTAGCACAAGTTCCTTTAAAAAGCAGGACAGAAGCTATTGGAAGCTTTTTTTTAATCCTCTACTTGTGCTCCACAGTCTTGTGCTCAACAACTTATTTGTGGTCCAGTTATGTTGTTCTTTGTCTGATGACCTTCATCTTCAACCTCTTACAGCCTCCACTGTCTCCCTCAGATGTGGAGTGGAGGTAATCAGCGGGGCAGTGGGAACACAGCTCTTGCAGTGTTTCAACCCTGAGTGCTTTTATGTACTACAGCTCTGAGGAAACTGGTTTCAGTATGCTCATAGAAGGAGGTTAAAGTTTCTGCAAAGGATTACATTTTCTAATTTACTTTTTTTTAGTGCTGTATTCCTTTCTCATATTAGGTCTGTTTCTCTTGAGACTCTGCTCCATACAAATTTTTGTACGTCCTGTCAGAATCAATTTATTGCATTTTAAATGTGCATTCAGCATTAAAACTGTAATGCAAATGTTTGCTGTAATGATAGAAATAAAAGCTTAAGTCTGGTATTGCAATCAGTTGAGTGAAGACAGTCATGTGGAGAATACCTCAAATCATCATCTTTTAGTCTTATTGAATACTTAAAGACATACTTGTTTGATACTTGATAGTGATAGCATCTTTACCCCTTTAAGAACAAACTATTGAAAATACAGCTTTAAACCACTGAGTATATTTAAAATGAAGATCTTTGCACTTTTTAAATGCCTACTTATGCCACAAAGGTCTAAATGTGCAAATAACTTAAGTGAAAAAGACATCAAACTTTCAGGATTTGCTCTGTGGAAGATTTTAGTATTTTGCTCTTACAGAGAACAAAACAAAGTAGCCTAAAATGTTCATGCCAAAGTGAGAATAACTTACTTTGAGTAGAGGTGTTGTCCTTTGGGGACTTGTTTTGGGTGAAGGGTTCACTCTAGTTCTTATTCCAAATCAGGCAAGAACTCTTCTCTGACAGACTCTTCTTGTGCTTGTGCCCTAGGTTTGGGATGCTATCTCTCACCAAAGCCAAATGAAAAATAAAGCAGCTCAAGGTCTTAAGCTTACTCCTCTGCTGCCTGGCATGGCTGTTTCTTGCAGTGGTGCTTGAATCAAAGGCACAACCAAACAGCATTGTCCCTGAAAACAGAACTGAAGTGCAGTCAGGTCCCTGACTGTGTGCCCAAGACCTGCAGACCTGTCACTCCAGCTAGCACCAAGGGAGAAAAAGCAAACATGAGAAGCATGGGTAATTTGGTAATTTGGGGTTGAGTTCAACTTAAATCCTGAGGTAACCTGACAGTATGGTGGTGAGGTCCATCACTGTATCAGGAATTTTGTCCTTCATCTGAAAGATTGTGACAACAAACTTTTTATTGGTTAATTTGTGTCCGATGAAAAGATCTCTCTTAAAAATAAAACAATAAATGGGAGAGGTACTTGTTACCCTGTCAAAAAATACAATTGAAGAAGTTTTTGATATCTCACATTTGCTTAATTGAATGTTATAAAGAATTCATAGTAATCCATTTTACAGTAAGTGAGTAAAATTATCTCTATTTCTTTTCTGGAGAAAAGTCAAGTACTTTGTGGCTGAAAAAGTCATTACCGCATCAAGTCATGTAATGCTTGGCTATTTGGAAATATAATATGATAAATTTTCTGTTCCTCTTTTTTCTTTTAAGAATTATTCATGTTCGTATCTTATAAATAGAGACCTTATGGAAATGGTTTTATGCATTATAAACCATATAAAAATGAACCAATTTACTTCACTTCTTATACGTGGCTCGTAATTGTGGAGATAAATGAGCATAGCTTTTCAAACAAAATTATTTCTTTCATGTTGAAACTGTAACTCCAATAATTTGTATAGATTACTTTTCCATCCCTCTTCATTTGTCTTCTGACAATTGTCACTGCGTATGTTTTTTAGATGAGCAGTTGCTTTTATCTTCAACCAAAGTCTGTGCGACTCTACAGCAAATGAGTTTAACTATTCAGTGATGTGGAATAAATGATGTAATAAAAGGCTGGTGACTAAGAGATTGCCTTCCTGCCCTCTTTAAAAGGCCTTTTTAAATGCCTTATATAGGAACCTGATCTGAGCAGACATAGTCACTGAGGTTATTGGGAAAGCAAATGTTGTAAAAGTGTTCTTTCTTGTTACTGGAGTCTTGTCCTCTGAATATATTGGCTATGTTGTGGGAGGTTATCTGTCTGAGTGTGATGCAATGGTAGTTCATTCTGCACACCTTGGCAGTTTTGGGCAGCTAATAAAAGTACCAAATGGTGAATTGAGAGTTTTGCTCTGGTTCTTAGTGCTTACAATTATCTCACCAAATCCAGGTGTGGAACCTGTGGGAAAGATTAATTCAATAGTATCAGTATAAGTACCTGAGAAGGTAAATTCATTGAATTAATCTCTTCTCAGGTTGTAGGTAAGTTCTGTTATGTCCACATAATTCATTTTTTCTGTAGGTCACCTTGGGACTCTTCCAAATTCGTTCTTGCAAATTGCTTCCTTTACAGCTTTTTCCAGTGTAATTCTAACTTTTTGGATTCTTGTACAGGCCATAAAATGATACTGAAATTATCTATGGAGGAGAAAAACTTGAAAAAAAAAGTTTTTTTCTCTAAGAATCTTTCTATCAAAACAATAGCATGTCTGTTTATCACACTGAAACTTCAGTAGATTATAGAATTATAAGGTAAATAATGCTTAAAGAGCAATATACTGTAAATATCAGTAAATATCAGTACTGTAAGTATAATGTACTGTAAGTCCCATTAATAGTCTTTTTGGTATATTGTAGTTCTAGAAACTTTGGAGGAATAATTGTGTATCAGGGAAAATATAGTAGTAACTGGATATCTCAAGCAATGTCTTGTTCTTTATTCTGTAATTTGACAAGAATTATTCTAAATTACAGAATAAAAGTCTGGCACATGTCTTAATTTTAAGCAATATTATAATCTTTTATGTTAAAATGAGGGGGAGGAGATACACTAATAAGGCATTAATGAGCTATTTAGTTCCTACTGATTTTTGAACCTCAGGAGTAAGACCTAGAAGCTTAGAAAAGGAATTAGGTAGTGGTAAAATCGGCACAGCATTTTGACTTGTGGGTTTTCTTTAGATAAAAATTAGCTTATGACCAGACTTCTTGTAACTCATTTTCAGCCATGCCAGACATACTCATTTCGGAACTCTAGAACTTCAATTTTCCCTTTGAGCTATGACTCAAAAATGAAGGTCAACATTTTTATTTTTGAGATAGGATGGCCAATCAAAACCAAGTCTGTCTTAAAAGCCAAGCAGTCAAGCTCAATCAAGTTTGAATTAGGTCATGTTTAACACGTTAGGTCATGTTTAACACGGGCGATAAAGTCATATTCAGAGTCCTCACACTGTAAATTGTCTTCTACAATATCATCTAATTGCTGTCTCTTGCTGCCTCCCACTTCCATTCCAATAAACAAGTAACACTAGAGAAGGCAAAGACCCTTTCTTAGATGACATCTAAGCATAAAGGTCTGGAGGTGAGATCATGTTGCATAAATATACAATAAAAAACTTATTTAAGGTGTTCTTCCAACCAATTAATTGAACAAAGATTCAAAATGACTCAAGGTCTAACTTGACTTTTTTCTATGAGATTGTCAGGAAAAGTTCCATACTAATTAACTTTTGATATGGGCAAGAGATACAGAGGAAATGGCCTGATTATTCTGAAGTCTTGAATGTTTTAATGCTATTCATTTTAGCAGAACTATCTAATCCAGGGTATTGAAAATCTTCAGTTGCTTCAGTTAAGGCTATATAAGGTTGCTCTAGCTCACTATAAAAATGAAAATATTGGATATTTAGACTTCATTGTTTTATGAAGAAGAGAATATGTCAGGCTTTGTATATAAAGTAGTTTAAAAGCATCTCTTTGGAAGTTTCCATCTCTGCAGGAAAAAAAATCAGAATTTACCAGTTTGTCTTACAATAAGTGCAATTAATCTGGGGTATAAGTTCTTTTTGCATAGATTAAAATTCAGACTCTGGGCATCCTGTATCCATAATGGCTGAAATATCAGTTCATCAAGTAAATGCTATATTTTACTAAACCTATAGTTCAGTATCTCAGAAGCACTCTGGGTGGTTTTCCAAACAGAATCACAATATGAACAAAAAAAGCAAAAACTGTATCAGCTTATCAGCTGCAAAACTTTTAGGAGATATCTCTGCCTGGAACAGATAAAAGTGTCAATCAATCTCAAGCTTTTTGTGAAATGGGAAGTCAGTAGTATGCAATATCAGCTTTTCTTTGTGCAGCTGAAACCATAACCAAAAGTTGAAACTTGCTTTCAATTATGCTTCATGAGAACCTGACTGGGCTGTCCTCTTGCACAAATTTTTCTTACAAAGAAGAAAAACTCTTAGAACTGTTTTCTTGCACAGCTACCTAACTGGAAAAAGAGCAGAGAAATAGTTATTTGTTTTGTTCCAGGATGCCCTTTATTAGTTCCATCTGATGATAGTGTGCTAACTGTCATAGCTGAAGCTTGTCTAACACCTTCTCTGAAATGGTAATGCCTCAAGTATTGGATTATTTTTGGATAAGTGTAATCATTGCTTTATTATCTGCTTATGGATCTGGAGGTTTACAGGGAGCTTAGTTCTCAGTAGATTTTCACTCACTTGAAAGCTGGCTTTCAGGGCCTTCAGTGTGCCAATACCTATAAAGGACTTAATTAAATCTAGTCACTTTTGCAATGAATCTGATACCATTTATGGGAAATTAATATTCATGTTCATTTACAGCTGTTACCCAGTCTACAAGGTAGGGGAATCATTGTTCTTCTAAAACTCTGAAACTGTTGGCTTTTGGAAAGGTTTACACACCTTTCATTGAGTCAGCAAAATCCCCAGTCCCTGGAAGACTGGATTTTGGTAAAAGAAATAGTGCCAAAATCGCTATGTGAAGAACAGGAAAGTTATGTCTTTCGTCTCTTTTACCGTTATCAGAAATCAGTATGATTTTGTTTGTTTGTTTATTTGTTTGTTTATTCTTGAATATCCTGTAGAGGGCTGTCAAATTAAAATTTTGAATCTGTTTAAACTGCTGACGGAACAGTGAGAAGTGGATGCTAAACTTGTTGGTTCTACATGGGTCATTCTCAGTGACTGGTTTAACTGTGGAGCCAAAATGATGGTGGGGTGGGGAGGAAATGCTCAGCTCTTTCTTTTACATGCAAACTAACATAGTTGTCCTTAAGTTAGATATAAACATAGTATTTCTTAGAAGAGGATTAAGGATCTGTCATTTGATTCTGTGGTTTAAAAGTTGTAGGACATATGGAATTAATATTGCTCTAAGTGATGCATAACGATCGATTGGTGAACGACTGTTTCAATATATTCTACTTGTAAATGCAGTGTACATGTACCTGAAGCATTTTGTTGTCAGCTTTTACTTTGTATTGTGTTATGACTACAAGTAGAGCTCCGTGGCCATTGGCGAAGCCAGCAGGGAGGATGAGGTGGTATTTCTTCTGAAGTCAAAGAAGCTAGTAGCTCGACCACTAATTAGTCACTACATCCAGAGCTGGAAGCACAGCATCAGTAAGGATAACTTGAAATATTGGCAGAACAGAACTTGTTTCTTTTGAATGTTTGGGAATGATGAGGGTTTGTGTAAAGGAAATGAACAGCTTTTTGCTTTACTGAGCCTGTGAGAGAATGAAAGGCTAAAGGATGCTTTTAGGGTAGAAACATCCAGGTGTCTGCTATGTGAACAACTGAAAAGGATTGAGAAAAATGGCACTTTGTCATCATGGCACCATTTCAACTAACCCAAAATACAGTTTAGATGAGATTCCAGATTTAGATGTAACAAATGTCTTTAAATAATAGTAAGAATTGGATTCTTTAGAGATGTCCTTGCACGTGCTACACTTCCATAAATTAGGCAACCCTAAATCATTTTTACTGTGACATGTGTGTTGTTGAACATAACTTCTTCATCTGCTAGATATATTCCTCCTTTGACAGCTAAAATATGATGCAATTTCAGCTATATTTTAATATTAGTGAATTTTGAACTGGGATGAAGCACACAGGTCCAAGATTTTTTTTCATTGAACTGTGGTTACATAAACACATAGCAACAAACAGCTGCTTCTTAGTATGGTTTAAAGTATAAGTGATAAAATCAACTGAAGGTTGAATAACTCGATGTTGTTGCTCTGAACATCTGTGGAAACAAATCCCACATATGAACAGAAATTCTAACCAATTAACATTAAGGTTGGTGAATGATGCTGATTTCATATTTTGTCACTTTAATGTAGAGGTAAACAATTGACTAACTCAACAATTGTTGAGTTTAGACATATATCAGAGTTTATACACATATTCAGACATATATCATCTAGTTTTATCTAAAAAAAAATACAATTGGAGTAGGACTGTTGGAATCAAAGATTAAAGGATACATATAGTAAATTCAGGAGAAATGAAAACTGTATTTTCCTACTTTAGAAGGTGAAAGATGATGCCTTTTTAAAAACAAACACATGAGAGTAATAATAAATGAAAGTATTCTGTACTTTCAAACTTTGTGGGTTTCGGATTATCTGTGTAATACTTAGTGTATGCTAATCTTTCTATTCCAGTTAAAATACAAACCTAACTGATGAAGGCAAATTACTACAGTTCTCTAAACAAAACAGAGTATCTTGCAACTTAAACTACTGCCGTTGCTGGAAATAGCTCACACTTCTGCCAAGCAGTGAAATATCCCCTACCATTGGTATATATGATATTTAGCAAGCGGAGGAGAAAAAGTATACTGGTTTTATACAGTGCATGTCTCTTCTTAGCGTTCTTTTGAGCAATGATCATGAAAGTAACTGATTTTCTCTGTTTGTCTGTGTACTGCTGGCGTTTCTGTTTCATGAGTGTGGGGATGGCTTCATTGGCTGATGCTTTCCTAACTTTTGCTTGGTGGCAGTGCAGCAAGGGAACACCGTTTGGTTTTTCACAGCAGCTAAGCACAGCAGTTAAGCCTGCAATCGACTGCAAAGGTTCTAAACACTGCAGTCCAAGTTCTAGGATAAATTCAGTTTTAAAATATCCATTTTTGAGCAGTGGTAATAAACAAAGACAGAGTCTGTATTTCTCAGCCTATTGCCAAGCCATGTGAAGCCCATTAGAAAGTTGGTGATACTGAGAAGTAGACTGCAGAAAGACAGTAGAGAAGACAAGATTCTTTGCTCTGGTCTCTTATGTTAATAGCAGTGTCACTATCCCAGGTGTAGCTGTGGGATGAAGTCCATTTCTTTGGTATTACCCTATCCATTCTTTACAAATAAAATTTTCTGTGAATAGGTATATAACAAAAATGAAGTTTTATAGTGGAAGGAACTTATTTGTGTGTCAGAACATATCGAGATAATAGTTGTCTGGGAATAGATCTGTGAAGCTTTCTATGACATGATTCACAAAACCATTTTTTTAGAATTCATGAAAAATAAGTAGTCAGTATATCAAATATTAAAACCTGACTGAATTTGTTCATCTTTTTAGTAAATATGACTTATTGCTGATACTCTGTATTTTTTTGACTAGAATAAGAATAAAATTTCACCAACAAAAATAAAATTCTTCAAAAATAATTTCCAGTCTCCTTAAGTAGAAATAAGGATAGTTTTCATAGACATCAGTGTGCTTTACAACTTGACTTTGTTTCCCATGTAATCCAAATATCCTACTCATGAGTTTTGTTCTATTTTGATGAGAATGTGTTAAACAAAGGAGAGCTAAGTACATTGCAATTAAAGCCCCCTTTATAAAAGCATTTGATATAATTAGCACACTTCATTGATTGGGAATTGCTTTACAGATCATAGGGTAGCTATGTTTAAAATTTTAATTAGGTAAACTGCACACAGCGTGGTTCTTCCAGTTTAAAGTTAGATTAGATACTGTGTTTATATGTCAAAATAGCTCTACAATGATTGTGAATAGGGGTCAGGGAGAAGACAAGCAGACCTAATTCACTGAGGTGAAGTGTTAAATTACTGTTTTACTTTATGCTATTTTTTTTTCATTTCTTAATAACAGAAGACAGCCTTGACATGTTATTTGCATTCCTCTGAAGTACTAAATCACAGTAAAACTTGTGTTTAATAATTTAAAGTAGTTATTATATACAGTAAATATTTTTTTAATTCTTTGGAAGCTCTTGACTACCTTCTAACAGTTCCAAACCAACTATATTTACAGTGAATCAATATCCCTTTTAAGATGGGAAAAATGAATGCACTGTGTATGTGTTTTTACCACTGTAAGTGTGATCAATATCTTTATTCATGTGGTTTTTGTCTGTGGAAATATGTTTCAATCTGTGAGTATAAATCCACCCTACAGCATGTTTGCAAAATGTTGATTGATCTTGGAGAAGGAAACTTAGGGGTATAAATATCAGTATAATTGATCTATAATGTAGATATGTATCTCCAGCAGTAAGTAATATGGTTTTACTCCTGTTCCCCATGTTTGGTGCATGAATATTCTCTCAAAGTCAGAGCAGCACTGAGGAATCAGAGGATGATTTAGCTAAGTGTGTTTATATTTTAAAGTTATACATAGAAGTCAAAGCAAATAATTAATTCCCAAACCGGGTTTTGAATGCTGAATCATCACTGGCTGTTGTACTAATACCAACATTATAAATTATGAGCACCAGAAAATGTAAAGGCCAAATAAAATTCTAGATGGGCTATTAAGATCTGCTTTTGTACATCAGTGATTACAAATCTACCTCTTTCACACTATCTTGGTTTCAAAATGTACTGGTTGTAATGCAGCTTACCTCTTCAGAAATATGCTCAAAAATAATCATTGCAAAGGTATTCTCCAGCTAAAATTTCATATTCAAATGCACAGTGCTGGAGGGCTTTTGGCTGAACATTTTCAACACAACTGTGGAACACTTTAATGCTCTTACAATTCTAACTGGTAAAAGTCTGTTTTTATTCATTATAAATGTGTAATTCCCATTTAAAAAAAAAAACAAGAGACTTTCTTAGCTTAAACTTGAAATCTGGCTCTTTTGTAACAGTTGAAAGTATGCTTGGAAGGAATCGTTTCTCTTTGCTGTAGAATAAGTGATACCTGCAAGCTGTCAAAGTCCCGTTTGTTGTTTTGATCTGTGCTTTAAGTGTCAATTTTGTCTGTACTGGTAGCAACAGGCTACTGGGTATTTAATAAAGAATTAACCTTCTTACTGCTTAAGGACAATGGCACTTCACAGATTTTTTTATCCTTTTCTTTTTGATATAAGTTCTCAATTTGTGGGATAAGTAGTTGATTTTGTCAGGACAAAACTTATTATGTGCCTTTTTCTAAAAACAAAGTGCTGAGTTTTGTCTGCCCTGTCCTCAGTTTCAAGGTTCTGGGTTCAGGAGGTGCTGTGTCGTGAGGTGCTTTACAGACTGGTACCTTTAATATGCTACCAACTTGAATTCTGACTTTAAGTTGCATTAATTTAAAACCAAACCTTTTCTCCTTCAAAAACACGAATGCCTCCTCTGTCCCCCCTTTCTAGCTTTCACACAGAATCCAAAGGAATTGCAGGGAGACCACATTTCTAGGGTTCTAGTCTTTTTTAAACTCAGCCCCAATCTTACTGTTAGATTTTTATTGGTCTGAAGGCTACAAAGAAAACTAGCTGTTTCAATGGTCAGACATGAAACATAAACATTTTCTCCTGTCTCCAAAACTAGATTTTTTACCATTGTCTTCAAAAATATTTGTACCTATTAAAACTTATGTATAGCATCAAATGCATATAAAATTGCACCCCGGCTCCACATCAGGTTCAGTTCTCCAAAAAAGACTTGTTAAAATGTAAGTATCTTTCAGTCATTTAATCATATAACCCTTTCAAAACTCTGTGAATGTGTGGCTCTTCTTTTCCTTCACTTTAGGCTCTGAATATATTTACTGGCTCTGAATATATTTGCTGTGATTAGGTTTCTGCTTATTTTGCTTAGTGTTAAAAACTGAGGTGATTTATCTGTGTATAGATAATGTTTTAAGAGCTCATTATTCTCTTATTTCAGAATTACTGGCATAAAGGAAGACTTTTTAGTTGACTTTAATCCTTTAAAATGTTTAACATCAGCAGAAGCTCTGAAATGTGCACTGTGTTTTCCTAAAAATATTACCTGGTTATATGGAATTGCTAGTTCCAATCAGTCATAACTTGGACCAGCCAATGTTAGTCTTCCTGTATTTCAAGCAGTTACACACTAGTAAAAGAGAATATTACTCTTTTTTTTTTTTTTTTTTTTTTCATTTTAGAACAGTTAACTTCCTAGACATTCATTCACTCAATGAATAAAAGCATCACATAAATTGTAGTACAACTTCAGTGTCTTTTGGGGGTTAACATTTTTCTGTTTCCTTTTGGTTTGTTTTGTACATCTCCATTTTTCAAAATTCAGTTGAGCTTTCAAGCCCTCTGAAACCTTCCCCTCCCTCCCCCCCCCCCCCAAAAAAAAAACCCCTCCCCAAACAGACAAGCCTGTTGAGCAGCACAGGAGGACACCAATACCTCTTTCCTTGAAGAAAGGAGGACTCATTCACCAAATGGAGTGCACCAGCACGTTTTTGTAGTAACAGGCACACCTGACAAGGGTTTAATCTATGTAGAAAGAGCTCAATGACAAATTTGCCTAGTGTTTCTCAAGAAAGAGTAATACTTCATGAAAAAAAAAAAAAAACAGAAAATGTAGAAAGTATACCCCCCCCCCCAAATTTAAGAGCATACTAGAATGGGAGTATGGCATTGTGAACAGGAGAGATGGTTCTTGCAGCATTTGATGAGATGGTACCTGGAGGAAAGTGTAGAAAACATATTTGCTTTCTTTTGTGTTTCTTGCAGCTTTGTTAGGTATGTTGTGCAAGTTAAGATGCTATACTATGTAACAAAGCATGTGTTTGCTAAGATTTGTAATAGGTAACAAGTTACAAGTAAGATACTATTATTCCTCTGAATGCGTCTTGCTAGTACTGACACTAATCATGTGCCTTGTATGCCTCCAGGGAACCCTTTGGTGTTTACCACATAGAGTACTTACAAGCAAAGAGTATGATGAATTAAACTGATTTTTATTTACATATGTATATACATGTGTGTGGCATGTACATATGTGTGTGTGATCTGACTTACTTTATAAAAAACATTAAAAAAAATCAATCTGTTCCAGCAAAAAGGAGTTTGTAGTCAGTGTTTTGTGAGATGATTCCTTGCAATTTCAGTATGTTTACAGTTTTGAATAAATTGTAGCTGAAAACCCATACATTTGTCACTCCCTTATTCTGAGTACTGTCAAGAACCTTTGAACCATAAAAATGGCTCAGAAATAAACTGATCTGTATTGGAAGGTCTGCCTATACATCTGAAACATGAGTTGCTTTAGTCCAACCTTCCATTTTAATGGTGGTTTCAGTTTCCCCTGATGGCTTCTTATGCTTCACAATATCCTATGTATCATAGGAATTCAGTACTATATGCAGTTCCACAGCAAATTCTTCTCTTAAAAAAACTCATTTTTAATGCATTAACTTCTTTTTCATGTTTTTTCCAACATGAGTGCTGCTGAGTATCTAATTGTTTCCATTTTGGATATATTTCATTCCTTGAATTCAAGCTTAAACTCTGTAGTAGCTTTATCTCTACACAATACATTTTTCAACAAGCTCACTTGTTCTAGTCTGCATGTGTCCAAGCTTGTGATAAATAGCCTATCACTAGTTAGACTGCCAACATCTCTGCCCATAGGGTTTTTTTTTTTAATCACTTACATAAATTCTGAAAAAGATAGTTAACTTCAGAGCTCATCAGTTGCCTCATCAGTTAGCAGAATCATTAATTAAATGTCTATTGGGGCTTATCTGTGAAAGATTTTAGTGTCAAATTTTCTGTTTAGAAAATAAATCACAGCTTCTGGGTGTGAAACCAAGCCTTATTTGATAATGACAAAGTATCAGAAGAAACTGATAATGATAAAATTCTGTGGGTGGGTTTCCTATCTTTTTGTTCATATGCCATTCATGACCAGTGGCTCTTTCTTAATTAGTCTGCACAGTTTTTGAGATAAATTCAGAAAATAGGTATCATTATGTTCATGTCTTGTATTTTTTTTTTTTTTGGAGGGGGGGAGTTGGGAGGGAGAATTGATTTTTGTGCTTGTTTCATGTGGTTTGTGTGTTTTTTTTGTTTTGAGAGGTTTTTTTTGGACTGTTTATTTTAATAAAGTTATACTGAGGTACCTCTTCTATGTTGCATTAAGCAAATTTCTTAGTGTCTGCCTCTATTTTTTGCTGGTGAGCTTTGCAATATGGCATGGTGATCAACAGGTAGTGACCTTTGAATGAATAGCAAACTATATTTTGACCTAGCAGAGTCATGTCTTAACATAAATATGTCAAGTTATCAATTATTTGTGTGTGTGTTTTGTTCAGTTCTAAGAACAAGCTATTCAAGCATCTCATCTGATAAATAGTGCTTCCAATGTTTTCCCAGTGAAGGCTGGTTTAAAAATCTAATAGACATAACTAAACCTTCACCTAAGACCATGTCCAGGTAGTGAGAAAAGGAAAAAGATGCAAAGGAGGAAAAGAGAAGGACATATAAGAAGAGGAATTCCACATCCTGTGGGAGAGCACTAAGGTAGAGTGAATGTTTAGGAGAATATAGAAGCCTAAAGAGGAATTTGCATTAAGGTTTTACTTTTGCGTAGATCTCATTGTTCATGTTTGCAAAAATAGCGTAATTGTTCTGTAAATGTATTTGTAAGGTCTTGCTTGCTTTAATGGCTGTTGAAATGCTGATGAAACTTCGGTGCTGGGTAAGAAAATGGTTACATGGAAGTTCAAAGCCTCTAACCTTGAGAGATGGTCTAATGCTATATGGCAGAAACTGTAGAGCACTAGTACTAATTTCAGGGTCTAGGCAGTTGTTCTTGTGCAGAAACAACAGAAGATTCCCACATCTCTAGGAGTGGTGTTAAAGAAAATTTCTACCCAGGGAATATACTTATGACATCAAAGGCTGTCCTGAATATGCAAGCAGAAGACATCCAAGACTGGAGCAAAGTGTGGCAGCCTAGTGAACTCATTCTAGTTTCTAATGCAGTTCTTTAAAGCTCCTCTTATTCATACTAAATAAAGATGTTTCTGGTGTCAGCCAGTCTTGCTGGTAAGACTGTAAATATTTATATATAAACATTTTTGCCTTGTATTCAGAATTTAGACTGAAAACTTGAGTTTATGGCAATTATTCCAATGTTTTCATCCTCTGTATGTGGCTAGCCTCCAGAACTTCTGCTGAGGCTTTGAAGCTTGACAGCTTGAGACAGGGTGAAAACTGACTTGCCTGGTCTGTGCTTTTCATTGTTACCCTTCAGAGGGTTGTATGCAGACAAGAAACTGCCTACAACCGGGTCTATAACTCACCACTGCAGTTGCTGTGGGAATAGCGAGTCATGAGGAAAACAAGTACTGAGTAAGAAACTGATCTGGTGATGGACATTTCCATAGCAACAAAGTTGCCAGGGTTTCAGAAGAAAACCCATTAAATCCACCAAATCAAAGCATAAGGAAAAAAAAAGTTCTGTTTAAAAAAAAAAAAAAAGCGAAACCCCCACCTCTTGCTGATGATAGAAACTTGCTGGAATATGGCATTGTAGTGGAGTCACTCAAATTCTCAGCAAATGTATGAAAAGCAAACTATGCTATGTGTTTTTGTGAATAAAAAAACAGATTAGAGGTCTTTATCGCTGCCCATTTTAACAATAAGTATAATTTTCCTGTATTTGAGAGAACTCAATTTCAGTATAATCTTGAATAAAAAGAGACCAAATGTTCACAAGGATCTGAGCTGCATTTTGGGGAGGTGGTGTTTTTTAGGCCGGAATTGCTATTTTATTGCAGTGATGTACAGACATTTGATGGCACAAACCAGAATTTTTTATTATTTTGTTGTATCCTTATAATCTAATATAAAACTGTAAATTGCTGTTGCAAGGATCAGAAATGCAAGAAAATTGGCCACTGAACAAAAAAAACAAAAAAAAAAAGGAAAGAAAGAAAAGAAGCAAAGTGGTGGGAGGAGAATTATTCATTTTATTTGTCAAAAACTATAATCTTTGGCCTGGGGGGAGGGGGGTATCAAATAAAGCAATTTGTTTCTAGGCTTTCTAAATAAGTGCATGATCAGAATCAGACAAAACTATTTGTGAGATTAGTGAGACCCCAGGAACAGGAGCTATAGCTTTTAGGTGTGGAAGATACAGATTCAAATACTTGCTCTGAATTGAGAAAAGACAGGATTTGGATCTTGGTGCATGTTATGGGTAATTTCTTCTGACGGTCACAGGATCTCACAGGGAACTGGGGCAGGGGGACACACTGTTCACACTGTCACCCCCTTGTAAGACTTCTGTAAAAAGTGCCAAAGTCCTATAAATCATGCAAATATAAATATACCTGTTTTAGAGAAATACAGAAACTGTGTGAAGGGAGAGAGAGGAATTACATTTTAAATGTTTTCCTTTCTGTTTAGTCATAACTCACCATTTTGATCCAGTTCTGTAGATAGTCTGTTTCAACCACAACTACTACTTTTACTAAAACTAATCTACTTCACCAAGAATAATACTATCCAATTATATTCAAAATTTAATTTAAAAAGAAAAACATAGCTGGTAATTGCTGTTTACAGAATCACTCTATTCTTTTCAGCAAATCAATCAGCACATAGTCTAGTGTTCTTGTAGCTTCCATTTCTCTCAGTTTCTAAAGGACTCCTTCACATAGCATCATTACCATGTTTTTTTTCTAAGTAGAGGTGGAGTGAATCAAATGACAGAAGACCAGCCTTACCTTTCACAAACAGTTATATTTCAAAACTTATTGGTAATGGAAAATTCACTCCTATTTTTTACCTGCCTTTATTTATAAGAACATAGCTTTTGTTCCTGCCCCACTTCTCACCCACAAAGACTAGACCTGTGACTGAATATAAGCATGTCTCTTCTCTGTTTTTAAATATATATTTAATTAGAGGCACTATTTCTGTCCTACTGTTCATCTGAAGTATTCTGATAAAGCAAAGAGAACACATAGAGAAAGCTTTGTGATTAAAAATTGGCTATTCTTGAAGCTACTGCCTTCATCATGAATGCCAGTCTAAAATTGCTGCAATCATACAGCATGCTCTTGAAAAGGTAATATGAAAAGTTCTTCATGCTAGCAACTGGAGAGGAACAAAACTCAGAAAACCCAAACCCAACCAATAGCTGTAAAGTTTGAAAAATTCTATGCAAAACAAGTCAAAAGGTTAAGTTCAACAATTTTGTATTGACTTTCACTTGATTGCCACTTTGACCTGGAACATGAGTACAGTATCTCTAAGGACTTAGATATTACTACCTCTGTTTACACTGTATGCTTTGAAAAATCATGGCAAAAGGTCACAGCAGTAGTGGCCTAGAAATAAGTAGCTTTTAGAAAAAAGCATGTTATATGTTTCCTTTGTAAAGAAAACAGTGAGAAAAATCTCATGGTTTTTATGGGACTCTTGAAAAAAACCTGCTCAAATAAAGGTCTTAAACATACCTTTTCCTCTTACCATGTCATGAACAAGGAGACAGGAAAGACATCAGTTGCTTTTTGAGACCACAGTTTACTAAATCAGCTTCTCTTTTAAAAACTTGTCTCTTTTCTTGTAATATGCTTTTTTCTCTACAAAATGTGAGGGCTGTTTGTGGGAGGGGAAAGTTGTTGGATGATTCTTCTAAACCTGGTGAGAAGTCTGCTGGCTTTCAAGGAGGTTTTGCTACATGTCACAGCACCTGTCTGACTGCAGCTAGTTCAGAGAAGTGGAACGGTTTTCTGAAGAAAGAACTGACAGGCTGATTACACACTATTTCTACAAGTTTATGGGCCCCCAGCCTATTTTTTCCTCTCATTTTTTGGAGTAGGAGTAATATACAAAATCATGAAGGGTTTTGCTGTGCTTTTGCTGGAAAGGGGAAACAGGGAGGGAGAAGAGAATATTAAAGTGACTATGACAAAATAACTGTGAAAAAGAACACAGAGGCTTTATCCCTTAATAAATAAATAAATAAATAAATAAAAGACTAGTTAAGAATAAACAGAGAGGAAAAGATGTTTGCTGTTCTGTGTTTTTTTTTTTTTTTTTTTAATCTTATTCCCTCTCTCCTTTCAAAGCTAGTGAACAAATATGCAGCTGTTCACATCTGGGCATGTTTCAAACAATTCAAACTTTCTGTACTTGGTAGTAAGTTCTGGATGGGGTATTGCTAGTCAGGAAAGTTATCTCAGAATTTAACAGTTCTGTGAAAATTCCAGTGCAAAGCACAGGAACAGTCCAAAAGAGAATTTTTAGAATTATTAGGGAAAGATAGGAAACAAAAATCTCATTGTGTTGCTTTACTAATGTGCCTGCACCTCACATACTGTCTGCAGTTTTGGCTTTCTCATCACATCAGTGAGAACAGAACAAACAAGATGCAAGGGGGGATGTCATGGGTGATTGAAACAGTGGGGAGCTGCTCTGTGAGGAAAATCTAACTGTTAAGACTTCCGAGGCTGGCAAAGTGATGCCTGAGAGATTGAGATCTTTAAAATCATGAGTTGACAGGATGAATGAGGAACAACCACTCACTGTTTCTTCCCCTACAAGAAGTAAGAGGAAAGAAACTAGTAAGTGACAGATCCAAGAAAACAATGAATTGCCTTGCCATCTGTGTAGCAAAGCAGAGGAACTTGGAGCCAAAGCATATTGTGGATGTGGAAGATGAGTATGGATTAAAAAAAAAAAAAAGATGGTGGTCAAATTTATGAAGGAAAGAAGAAAAGTCCAACAGGGTTAACTAAACAGGAGTTACCATGAAATCTCTGCATTGCCAAGTTGCTGGGAAAGGGTTCACCCTGCTCCCACTGCTCCCTCAAGGCGGCTGCTGTGGGTTGCTGTGCCAGGCAGCAGAGCCCCTGCCTGACTGGGCTTGTCTGCTCCTGTGCCTGGAGCAATAAACTGCCCCAAGGGCCTATGGTTCTGTCATTACTCATGAGGAAATTTTATCCCCGCTTCTGGAGCTGTGTGAGAAACTTGGTTTAAGCTTTTGTGTCTTTAAGTCTATTTTATGTATGTCTTTACAGCTTTTGTATGGCAGACAAAGGCTTTGAAGTGTGACACCAAAGCACCCAAGAATTTACAAGAAGTTACAATACATAGAAAACTGTCATGTCTCTGTTTTGTCTGAAGATCTCAAGATCTTTTTTACTGTTTTCTTGGCAATACTTAGGAAGACTAATATACTCCTCTAGAGCAAGTGAGTGTAGGCTCTAGTTTGGGATTTTATTGGTACATCTGCACTGCCATGACAACTAATAGTATAAATATGTGACAAAAGTTGTCTGTAGTAGGTGATGTGAACTGCCTTCTGGAGAACTCTGTACAGAATCCCTTGAAGCTTCTCATCTAAACACTTGGTTGGTTGGTTTTGTTTGTTTCTAGGATGATGGCCCAGGGTTGGGTTGTTCTTGTTATGGGAAAGAAAAGGTGCTGATGCAGACTTTCACCCCCATCAGTGCTGCAAGGCAAGCTTCCCCTTTCTGACAACAGGAAGTATAAACAGGACTTCCAGGAATGTGGCACAGACAGTATAAGTAACAAGGCCATGTCTGTTTTTTGATTTGTTTGTTTGTTTTAGGTGGGGTTTTTTTTTTTTTTTGAGTCTTTATCTATCTGTCTTTTTGGCTGTTTAGAGGATTTAGACAACTTAAATGTCAGATAATCCTTGTCATTCTGCTGCCTGATGTCTCTCGCACTTTAGAGTCATGGTCTCTCTGTACTTTTAAAGAACACCAGAATACAGTGCTCTTTATCTCTCCTAGCCATTTGGTACAACTAATGCAGCCTATACAGCTTCATCTGATGTGCTGTGCTTCCTGTGTTAGAGATGGTAGTGAGCTTGGAAGAGCTACTGCAGCTAAATCTTATTGGGGGAAAGAATTGAGCTAGATGAAGTTACAACAGATCATGTCAAATGTTGTCATCTAAATACATGCAGGTAAACTGGCTTATATTTAAACAAATCCTGTTAACTAATGTTCACATTAAGTGGTATATCTCATGGTTTTGCAGCTGCTTATTTTGCAATACTCTTTTTTGTGGGGGGAGGGAGAATGCTGTGGGAATTTGGTCATGACAGCCTTATGCTGTTCTTGAAGTGTTTTTTGCCCTCAACTCTGAGTGAACTACCAGACTTTTTGTTTGAACTTCAAAGGTAAAAGAGGAATAACTGGACTGCCTCATTAACTGAATATCAAAAAAGATATGTGCAGGTTAATGCCTGCTTTATGAATACATATACCGTTATGGCAATGAGGAGGAGTCACTTCTAATGAACCGTAGAAGGTCTTTTACTGCCCTTGAACTCATGTTAAAACCGTGCAGACCAATGTTACTTAGGCATTTTGGAAACTGATGCCCTAAAGTAGGAACAAGGGGAGAGAGAAAAAGAACAGGATGAACTTGCACATTTCCTTCAGTAAGAATGCCTTGGCTCTTACCTTGTTTACCATAAAGAGAACAAAAGATATCTCCAGTTTCCAAAGAACATGGAAATGTTCATTAGAGATAGGTGGGGGTGTGAGATGAGATAAAGGAGATGTGAGAAGGATGACGGGTGCAAAGACTGCAAAACAACAGCAAAGAAGTAAGTCAGAAATGCCTCTTATAAGCAATAATTTGATATGGTTGGGTTATTTTGCTTTATTTTTTGTATGACTAGAAGTATATTTTCTTCCTTTGTAAAAGTGCAATGTGTACTTGCTGCCTGAACAAGTAACATACAGAAGAGTGCAACTGCCAAGTTATCCCTTGTGCAATATCTGTCAGGCTGATGCAATGAGAAGAATGCATTCACCAACTGTTTGCCTGCTGCAGATAGATACTTAGTGGATTTAGCTGTTGCAATAGGTTTAGGTTCTTGAGGATTAGGATAAAGGTTCTGTCAGGTTAGGGTTTACTTCTGAACTTGGCTGTACTGTGGAAACATATATTGTTGTTTGTTATAGTATCATGGTACTAGTTTTTGCACAGGGGAAAGGGCTGAGATACTCATACTGTTTCAGCTCAACTCTGCCTCAGTTATTCCTTCTGTAAAGTACAAAATAATCTGGGTTGTAGATTGGATGGTAGAATCAAACTGTAACTGTTTATGAGGTTTAAATCACTGGGGAGAAAGGCTGAGGAGGGGGGGGAGTTGTGTTATTTGAATGAGAGGTGAGAGTTTAAGTACTTGAGATAAAGAGTTGTTACCTAAGGTGCTGCAGTAAGGTAGTTCTTGCCTTTCTTTTAATATTAAAGCTGTTGAGTATGGCATTGAATCTCTAATATGCATAGCAACAATGTTCTGCCACCATTGTTGTATCATGCAAAATATAGATGATAGGCTACTACGAGCACTTTAAAGCTCATTATGTAACTGCACAAAACATCCATAGGAGATTTAGGAAAATTGAGTGGTGAACAAGTGCTCTAATGAGATATCTATTGTCATGTTGCAGTACCAGTCTTATGAATCTGTTTGTCTGAGTGTCAAGACCTTTAGGGAAATACAAGAAGAAAGCTCAAGGTAGGATGTCTTGCCTTTCACTGAGTCATTTGCACAGCAAAGATGATTCTCTCTAGCATCAAAAATTTCTGTCAGCATATTACCTCTAAAGGCATTAAATATTCTCTATTACTGCTAGAAATTTGTAAAAATATTCAAATTTTATGGAGTAAATTGTCACTTCCAATTGGCAGCTAGTTTGCTAGGATTATCCATTTTTATGAGGGGCTTTTACATTAAGGTAATTACACAGCTTGGTTTTTTTTTTTTTTTAGCAGTGTTAATGCTTACACTGACTTCTAAAGATGTCTGTATCTCAAAAGGCGCTATTAGCAGCCAGCCAGCTTTAGTTTCTCCTGAACCTTTTTTCTTCTTTTTGAGAGTGTTTATAATATAACTGCAACTCTAAAAAGACAAAACCAAAAAACCTCTGGCAATGTACTGACAGTCAAACGACATCAAATAGGTACTAGGGGGAAACTGTAATATCATATTTTATCTTACTTTTGTCATAACATGTCCTTACTGACAGTGGCAGAAGCTAAATGCAGGCAAAACATAAGGATGTGAAGCTGGTTGATGAGAAGGGAAATCATTAGAAAAACCCTCAGTTCCCTGTGGAAGAGGATGCATTCCTAACGTATTCACATCAAAACCTGATTTGTTTTCTTTTAAGATGGTATTATTGATGAGACTATATCTTTCCTCTGTGTGGTTGTTCTATCCATTAATACGTGAAACTACTCTCCTACAGCCCTTCATGAACTCTGTAGGGGAATACAAGTTTTCAGATGTAGACCTGTGATCAGCATTTTCCGTTACTGAAGTCTGGACAGCTCTTCATGCATCTTGTGAGGGTTTTTTGGATGATGTTCTGAGACAAGTAACTCTTTGCAGACATGCTATTGGGGGGAACTCTACAGCCCAAAGACGAGGTTTGGGAGTTTCCCTCCACCAGCTGAAACCAAAATGTTACTAATAAGTGGAATATTCCTGATGTTACTGAGGTTATCAATGTCCTTTAATGGTTTTGCCTGTAATCACGACTTGAAAAACAACCAGAAAAGGTGAAGAGAGATGAAATATGTGTAATTTTTTAAACCATAATTGAAAGTCTCAGTATATTATGATAATTATCTTTTTTGTTTAAAGTCAATCTCCTGTATATGTGTTCTGCTTATTAATAGAAAACATTTGCTTATTAAGACAAAAAAAACCCAATGAAAATAGGATTAGAACAATTTATATCTTCTTCCACAGATATGGAAAAGAAACAAGTATGTTTTGGCTTCTAATGAGATGAGTGGAAAGAGTGCTGAAATTAGATAGCAGCAATCTTTTACTACAGTGTAGCTTAAGAATGTTTCAACTGTGAAGGTCATGAAACTATACTGACATATTGTGACGGTCTACTAATGTAAAGATAAGACAAATAATAACAGTAGCTGATGATAAAAACAAATGACAGAGGAAAATCCTGCAGTGTCTCCTAAAAAAGAATATTTCTTTCCAAAGGAGGCACAGTCTGAGCACATATGAACAGTGGTTGTGGAGAGATGAAAAAAATGTTTTCACCTGCTTTTTCTGTAGTGTTAAAGATGTTTGCATTTCAGTTCAGTCCAATATTTGAAAACATCTTGGTGTCTCTTAAGAGCAAACCCAAAAGACATAATTTCCCCTTCATATTTTGGCATGGAAATGCCAAATGATTGGTCTGTTAGAGTATTTGCAAAACAAATAGGCTTGTGTCATGTTTTGTTGATCCTGTTTGTTTAATAATTAGGGTCCTAGGCAGCATGCCTTAGGTCACCCTGCTTGAGCAGGGGGGTTGGACTAGATGATCTCCAAAAGTCCCTTCCAAACCTCAACCGTTCTGTGATTCTGTGATAATTACTCTAGGCTTTTTATTTTTCGGTACATCTGATATGAGCAGATTTTCATATATGTGTTGTAGAAAAGATTTTCAAGCAACAGCTTCAGTCTTGGCTGGCTGTCAGGGGCGGTGGAGAAGGCTATGCTGGAGAAAGGGCAAACGGCAGCAGTGGCGCTCTGCCTCTCGGCGCTTATCGGTTGCCCATACTCGTACAGCTCCCCGAGGAGCTCCTCTGCCTGACACAGAACATGAGAGCAGAATATTGGTCAACCTAGCCCCCTTTCCGGATGGAGATGCCTCCAAAATAACCACATTACTGAGCAGCTGGTTTATCTAGTTAGCTTGACCATTCTCAGAGAAGTGTTGTGTGGTGTCTTTCTGGTTTTTTGAACAATGAGTCAAGGGTGGGGGTCCTGTGATTGAAAGGAAAACAGTGGCGGGTACAAGGTAGAAACAGTAACACAAATTTTTAGAAGTTTTTAAAGGTTATCTTTTAAAGTGTATCTTTGGTTCATCTCATCTTGTTGCTCTGTTTACCTGAAGACAATTGTTTTAATTTTTAGTAATAAAGGAATGATCATTTCTATCTCTTGTTTTTTTTAATCAAAGCAAGCCTTCATACTTCACATAGGAATTTGATCAGAGGGATAATTCTGACAAAGTACTATTTTACAGGGACTCATCAGCCTGCAGTAGGTTTATATGAACTGTTAAGTTATATGTTAGCCTTTTCAGTTATTAATGTGTCTAACATTAGGCAATTTATTAAATGATTTACATCCAAGTTTTACAGCTCAAGAACAGTGTAGCAAGGAAGGAATATAGTCTATATTGGAAAGTTGTGGTCTTCTTGCTGAACATGTTCTTATCAATAAATATCAGCACTACAGTGCTGAGCAAAATGCTTTTGGGGCCTCCTGTTGCTGCAAGATTTCCATAGAACATATGCCCACCAGCTGAAACCAAATTTGTCCAATACTTGTATGTCAATACTACTGTTTTAAGCAACTGCGCACAATGCATATAAATTTTCAATGACTATGAACAGATGCGTATGTGTGTATTCATTACATATTTTTCATCTACATGAACATATATTCCTAAAAGTATATCTACAGTTCCATCTTATGATCCCTAGAAAATTCCCAGAGCCTCATCTGAAAGAAAATACCGTAAAGATGATATAAGTAAGGAAAATACTTCTATTAGTATTAGAAATGCTCTAGTTACAAAAGCCTTAAAAATATTTCATATTAGCTGTCCCAGATTCTCCTCCTGGAAGCCCATACAGGGCTGATGGGAGGAAGTTGTACAGATTTGCCTATGGTGTATCATTTCGATATGACAAGGGGAATTATGCTCTGTCTAGAAGAACTGTAAGTGTCTGTAAATGGAATTTAACCTGAACAAAGTTCTCTGTATGGTCTTGCTGTAAAAATAACTGTACGTGATATTTTATTGCACAGTTGTTCATTTGAAAGTTTATATAGCCTCCACAGAACAGGCAACAGTAGTAAAAACAGCAAACAATGCTGCCCACCATTTCTTGTCAGAAAATTAAGTAGTTGTAATTCTGAACATTAAGTGGGAATAATGTGATGGTTTTGCAGATGTTTCATGGGCCTAATCACATTAACTGAGTTCAGTTCTTTTCCTCTAGTATGAGCTGATGTTAACGGATGGTGACATAAAGCTTTCAGGGACAAGTACAGGAAGGTGTTGGGGGGGGGGGGGGTGAGATTTCCTTCATCCTAGCAATGTCAAAAACAAGGCACAAGCAGCAGAAAAGATAAGGATAATGGGCAACTATTTTACAGGTCTATAGAAACTTGGTTTCTGTGGCATTTGAAGGATACTAGAAACTACAGGGGGTTAATGACCTCATGGAACTTTCCATGGCCAGTAAATCAGAGAAATCACATGGGGAAGGAATGACTTTAGTGCTGCTGATGGAAATCTTTATAGGCTTCTTGCTGTTTCCTGTGATGGGGGAAGATGGTATAGAATAATGACAGGCAAAAGGTCAAATGTTTCAGACTGCATAGGCACCCAACTGATCAGATGTTGGTCTGAAGTTTACCTAAGCTTTTTTGGAATCTTTGAGGGTTTGTAAAATTGCTTTACAATCATAAAAATCAACTTTGTTCTTTGCCCCCACCACCCCCTTTTTTAAGAAGGAGGATTTTATTTCAAATCTGCCTATTATTTACCTAACAAAAGTGCAATACTTTGTGCTCCTATAATATTTTTGAATCTAATTCCAGCCTGATTTCAGAAGTACAAGATTTAGTAGAAATAATCAATGATTTTTTACCATGAATATATTTGGGGAGGATTTTTCTTAAGATTCTGCTCATATCCCACTGAGTGGGATAATAGCTCTTGTAATACCCATAAGCTGTTTGTAGTCACTGTTCTTAAAACATTTGAAATCACTGAAGTTTAAACAAAGAGTTTGTTTCATCTGAATTTCATACCTATTCTGTATGAGTTGAATAACCTGATGTAAAGTGGAGACAAACTGACAGCATTAGAGCAGAATCAATTGCTAGTTTGAATAATTGAATAGGTTATTGTCTATCCTTGCTTAATGGCCTGATCTTCAGAACTCTGTCGCACATGCATAAATCCGCTGTAATAAATAAAGCCCCTGCAGTCAAAGTGCGAAATCTGAGCTCCACTGAGGGAAAAAAAAATAGTTAACTTTAATAAAGTCCAGGATTTTATCCAAAAGGATTATTTGCAAGACCTTAGTGTACCTGTACTTTAATAAGATTACGGTATAGAAAAATTAGTATTTACTGTAGTGCTTCTACACGGAGGAGATCTTGTTGTCTTCTTGCTGGAAAGTGTATTTTAAAACTCTTCCTACAAGATATTTTTGCAAATATATCTTATTTATACTCACAGAACAAACTGAAGTATTTTGGACCAAAACTATTACAAATAGTATGAGAATAATTTTTCTTATCTTAATTTAAGAGATACCTATGGTGAGAAAGTGGGATTCTTGGTTTCATTTTTGCTAAATTTATGAAACAATGCATTAGCAGTCTAGCATTAATGTTTTAAAGTGGCTACCTTTCATCAGGAGTAGATAAAAGCACACAAGCAGTCACATAAGCAAGCCTAATCTATGCATCTTTTTTCCCCTTTGGGGAACAGCCTCTACCCTTAGCAGATAATTCATTTGGATAAGAGAGAACTCTTTCATTAAACAGCTGTACACATTCCAGAAGGTCATGGCCATGGGGAAGCTGAAGGAAGCTGAATGCAGATAGATATGAAACTCCAAAGGAAAGAAACAGATACTTATGATTTTAAACAATGAAAGCTGTTTAAAAATACCCTCAAAATCCCCAAACCAAACACCTAACGCTGAGAAACCTTTCCATTGATATATTTTATTACCATAGAGAGTCTGTTATCTGGAGCCAATAATGGAATAGTAGGTAGTTGTCTTAGTTTTAGGAATTTTAAAATGCTTTTAACACACTAATGCATGTCAACCCCCCAAATGTCCTACAAACTGAAGCTAATAAGTTATCTTGCACAGAGAAAATTACACTTCAGATCTGACAGAGATGTGATTATTATGAAGTTTCCTACTCTGGTTGTCAAAGCTTGCTCTTCTTTTTCATCAGGTGGATACAGACAAAGGTCTTTATACTATTTGGGAAAATTCTGCTACATTTAGAGGAGAGACCTTACTTGGTTTAAGATCAGACCCTTAAGAAATTCAGATATTACTTCCATATATAATAAAAGTCTTAATGTTTAGTTTACTATCTATCCAAAAACTAAAAAGAAAATATGACATAGCTGTACCTTACATCCCGAGCTGTCTAACAGCCTTTTAAAGATGGGCAATAGAGTGGTGCATAATAGTGAACACAGAGCTTTATTTCAAAGATAATTCATCTCTACTGTACCTTTGGGTTGGTAACACTGTAGCATTCAGAAAAAGACAAGAGTAAAGCAGCAGAAATTTAGCAAAAAAATTGCAGCTAAATACTCAAATATAGAAAAAGTTTTTATTTTTATGAAAAGTCCTGAGAATAGGTAGCCATCTGCTGATCTTTATATATCTTTCATGGAAAAGGAAGTGACCTCTGCAGAAAAAAAGAAATATTTAAACCTTAGGGAAAATATTTTCAAACTTTCAGTGTGAAGTAAGGGACAAATTCTGACAGAAAAATCAGGAACAATGGGATCATTCTGAAGATTTACTTAGAGGAGTAGCAGGTTGCTTCCATCCTCAGTGGTGGTATGCCCAAGTGTTTCTCTATGTTATTTCATTTTACTCCCTGCCTTTCCCTCTTCACAGCACCCATTTCCACCAACTAAGGAGTGAGCACCATCAGACTAGCACAGAGCAGGACTGGGCTGGTCGACGGTGCTGTGGTAGCTAGAAACTCCTTGTTTGAGTGCTATTTCCAGATGACCTTCCCAAGAAAGTTTAAAAAAAAAAAATCAGAAGAGTATGAGGAACATATTCTTTAGTGTTTGAAAAGATAGTCACTTAAATAGGCCTCCAATTTTTTCTTCATTAAAAAAAGTTGTATGTACTTAATAAATGATGTCATGGACCAGCTTGGTTGACTTGCAGTTAATGATTTTTGGTGTCAGTTCCAAAAGAACATATATGTACAATTTATTTTGTTAATAAATTAAAATTGAGGTTGCCAGAAATGGATTTTGTATTCCTGGCATGTGTTAATTTTTATCATTTCTCCACTTTTGTTTCAGTAAGTACTCTTTATTTAGCACTGGCAATAGATTTGTGCAGATAACTTCATCTTTGGTTCCTTTTGTTACATCCTGAGCAGAAACACCCATTGTCTTTGGTAAGAACAGATACCCTAGATAAGACTGAAGTATTGGCTAGATTAGCAATGTTTTAGCATATCGATGGAAGAGTATCAAAAATAAAAAAATCTGTTTTTAATAAATGCATACATACAATTTCCCAGGTTCTCTTCACTACTGTTTTTTTGTACTAGTATCACACCTGCTATTAGGTGGTTGAACTTGAAAGCATGTTGAGAATGATTTGCATGCTTTCTTCTTAAAGCAAGCCTAACCTGAGGGACTCCCCTGCAATCATTTACATTCAACCTATGCTATATGGGGTTGTGCATGCTAATTTTAACTGTGGATGTGTGAGAAAAGTGACTTGGTTACATATAAAAATTGACAGCCTCTCACTGCTGATATATTTCTGTCATGTGGGTCAACAGCTTTCCTTGAATACCCTTGCAAATATAGGAATGTGTGCATGCAAAGAAATAATTGGGTTCTCTCTATCAGTTCTGATATCATTTTCTGCTATGAGTGGTGCAGGACTGTTATGGTAGGATCCCCAATTTATTTTCTAACTCATGCATGATTAGCAGCAGTAGACTGCATGTCAAGTGTGCTAAAAGTGCAGTCATTACTTGTATTGATCACATTTTAGACAGAAGGAACCTAATTTGAGTTTCAGGTCCCAGTTTGACTTTGCAGGGCTGATTACTGAGCAGGGAGGAAGAGAGAATCTTTTTGTTTGTTAGCTTAGAAAATAATCTTAAAAGGGAGGGGGCAGACATCACACTGGTTTCTAGGTATTTTTTTTAACCTTCTCTATTAAAATATCTGGTCCAAATCTGATTATATAATAAAACCTAATAATCCTTTGGGTCAGGTTCTGTCCTTAGTAACTGTTGTACTCTGTATGGTGTCTGTTAGATCTTTTTTTTTTTTTTTTTTGGTATTAGCTGTTTAGTTTTATGAATTATAGCAGCAGCATATTACAGCAGGTCACAGTGTGCTAAATACCATACAAACACAAAGCAAGGGACAATGCCCTCCCAACGACCTTACTATTTAAATAGAGAAGACTAATAGGAGCACACAGATGTGAAGTGTCTTCCTCAAGGTTACAGATTAGGCCAATAGCAAAATCAGAATTAAACTGGTCCCTGAATCCCAATCCAGCACCCTGTTGATTGTACCACAGTGCCTCTGTAAGTTAGTTTGAGGTAATATTTTCAACTTATGCATACAAATTGATTTAAAATCTAATTGTGATATTCTAAGATGCAGTTTGGTGAGAATAAAATCCCCCTAGACAAGGGAAATAGAGGGCATATAGTCATACCTAAGGCAAGGCTTGCTTTTTTTTCTTTACATTATCATTTGTCATCCTTTGACAAGAAGATGCTTTGCATACAGTAAGCTGTTCCTCTACAGCCAACTCTTCACAGCACAAGAAGAGGAAAGAGGGTCACCCTATTCCTGAGCTGCCTGTTTAATTATGAAGTTGTAGAAGTATTCTTGCTGCTTGGGCAACAGAGTCTTTCACTGGTTATCACTGGGAGGAGCTCACTTCCAAACTGTACCGTAAAGGTCACAGTGCCTTGCTGCTGTGGTCCCAGACATTGTGGGGAGCTGTGCACATTTTCTGAGGAGGAAAGACCTAATTACAAAACTTTAGGGAAGTCTTATCAAGAAGTTATTCTACAGAAAGTGTTTCATAAACATCAAGTCTGACTGACCATGATAACTCAGCTAATTTCTCTGTCAGGAACACTAAAAATTTAGACCTAACTCAGGTAAGTCTCAGCATAGGCAATACTATAATCTCCTACAACACTGAACATATTTCTTTCTAATATATTTGAATAATAAACAAAGCAGAGACTAAAACCTACATCTTCCTCTTTTTTTTCATCTTTCTGTGCAACTATTAAATAGCAAGAAAATGTTGCATGGATAATGCAACCTGTGGATTCCTAATGGTTGCCTATATGAATCATAAGACATTATATTTAGATTTTCTCTGTTTTTGCAAGCCATCAAAATAATTTTAATGTGTGAAGAATAAATGAAGAGAATTTCAGGAGCTTATTTAAAGCATTTTTACCTGGAACATGCTTTATTCCTGCTCTTCTATCTCAATGAGAGTTTGAGATTTAGATTTGGAATTAAAGTGTTAGTAATTGTCTATAAATGATATTTTCTCTTTTGCTGTGAAACAAACTCAGCTGATTTTGCACATGTACTTGCAATGCATGCACTGCTTATTTAATACACTATTCTAGCTAGTTTTTTGTGTCATCATCTTTTCTTGAGGATAGGGATTGCATCTCACAGCCTCTCAACACATTATGAAGAAAACAAGAAGAATTAGTTTTATTTGGTCTGAGCATAAAATCAAACAATACACATGTTGCATTCTCTTTAGCCATTCTAATACTACAAAATTTATTTTGGAAGACACAATGAGGGGCAGAGACAGTAGTGAAGTGAGATAGCAAAACCAAAGGAAATGCTATAAAATAAAAAGACGTTCTTTAAAAACATTAAGTATTTTATGTTTGGTACTGTGTAACTAGTTTGAATGGAATGTACACACTATTTGATGACGGAGATTTTTATTGCTTTCAAGATATTCTCTAGAGAAGCTTTTCATTGCCAGATTTTTAAAGAAAATATAGATAATAGAAATATTTTCAGTGTACTTGCAGAATGTGAAATTTTACATTCTGAAGAGTGGTAGCTGGAAATTTGACTAGAAGGCACATCTTTAACCAATTGAGCAAAAAACCCCCAAACGTTGGTCAAATCAAATGAACATTTTAAAATTAAGTACTACTTACAACTTTCAGAGTAAGATCTATTTTCATAAATTATTCAACACATTTTTGACTAAGAAATGCTTCACTGGTATATTCTAGCTATTCACAATGCTTAGGATTCTTACTGGGTAAAACGTACTACACATCTGCAAAAACTTTGTTTTTTGGCTAGAAATTCTAATGGGAGGAAAAGGATATGGAGTCCTGTGGCAATATGGAAAAAAATGGTGTACTTGAATAACATCAATAATTGCAAAAGATGTCTCGCTATCAATATCTGCAAGCAAGATGATAAAAAATTTCACAAATAGTTCAGTTGTCTTTGTAGATTAATATTTAATAGGCAAAAAGGCTTATCTTTGTGGTATGGTAGCTTTAAGACCTACAAAAAATAGTAACTTCAGATTTATGTGCTGCTGTAAGACCTGTAAAGTGATGTTATTTATGAAAAAAGGGCTGCAACTGCAAATTCTTCCTTCTTACATTGGCTAGTTAGTTGTCTACCTTATAGCCTCCCTTTTTGTTAGAAATGGGTTTACTCTGTTACTGTAGTTTGACATTTAGGAGTATGGAAACAACTTTTCAATCATGTCTTAAACCTTATCAGTCTGGAGAGGGACTTTGCTGAAGGTTGTAGCTGGCCTTATATTAAATCTGACAAGGGCATGATCTCTTGCACTGTTGTTTTTGTTCTGTTACCTGCCTTTGATGTGCTTTTTTCCTGTTGGCCTCTTTTAGAATGGGTACGATTTGGTTAAATGGTCACAGTCATTCATCTCTTGGTTTGCTGTGTTTCTTAAACTGAAAGCATTATACAGTTAAAGAAAAGAAATCTGTAGATCTGCTTTACACTTTCACCTCAAATATCTAAACAATGTTTCAACTTGGAGTCTGAGGCTTCTCTGCATTTACATGCAGCTGTGTCTTCTCTCTCACTAGTTAAATATTAATTTTCCCTATTACTCTGACTATATGCATATTTCTTCTGGCTATTGCAAGTCCATTTCTTTTATTACTGATTATTAGCATGTACTACAATTCTACAGTCCTTATCCAGAAAAGTCTGTCTAAAAAAAAAAAAAACCCAACAAAAAATATTCTTTTCCTTTCCCTGATATGCTTTCTTAGTTTTTATTTTTTGTTTTTTCTTTTTTCATCCTTCTGGGTTCAATATATTCTTTAAGGAATATATTGTGAAGAATAGCTTTTCATAAAGTTAACATTTTAGCAATATTTTGCAGCTTAGACATAAAAGATGAAGCGCACTACTTGGAAGATGACATCTGGGTAGTGTAGCACTTGTTCCCTGGGAATTTTGATTGGAATGCTCCATGGCTTTCTATTTCAGAAACCTTGAAACATCACATACGATTGTTTACAATTGTTTAACAAGCGTTAAAATTAGCTGCATGTTAGCCTCTTCTGCTCTTTAAAAGTACCAGACTGTTTTGTAGAAGAGTTGAAGGTCTGTTGGTGAGGTGCAGTAGGACCTTGCTGTTTTGCTTTGAACTATACTTCTGGTGAGGGATGGTAGAGGGGACCCTTCGGGGGCAAAGCAGCTGTGAAAGTCAGTGACTTGGAAAAGGTAGCCCATCTCTTACCCTATTTGGGCAATTTGCCAGTCATTTTAAGGAGAAACATAAGGCCATGGCTTTGCTTTTGTTTTGCTTGCACCTTTCTGACATAACTCCCAACAAACAGCTGCTCTTCTGCCCAGTATGGAAGGTATAGTTATGGATGATATGCTTTGTCGCTTTTATCCTGATTCACGTGTCAGTCATAATTTGTTTGCTGGCCACTAACAGGAAATATCCTGCTAGAATATCAGGTTAATGAAGCTTTTAGGTTAACGGACATGATTAGTGGGAGACAAATTTTAGAATGAAGAATATGATATCCAGTCCAGAATTAGTTTCCATGACCTCATACAACTGTCTAACACTATAGTCTTATGATGCAATGGGAGGGAAGGGGTGTTTAGATCTGGTGATTGATGCCAGTATAAAACTCTGAGAGTTAAAATACAGTCTTGCTACCTGGTGAGAACAGCAAGAGAAAGACCAGAAAAACAGGAGAGCCTTTGCCCTATATTTATTTTCAATAGAGCTCTCTGAATGTCTATAATCTGTGAGCACAGGGGACTCATGAGAAACAAAATGATAGAGCTTTGTACAATTATATGGAGAAGAAATGTAAGAGGAAAGTTCTGTCACTTTATTCACATGCTTTGGGTGTGTTGAAAACTTCTGGAAATAAACCCTAAAACTAAAAGCAAAACACATTTGAAATGGCTTTTCCTGGGCTGGTATTAGACCAATTTGTAATTACCCACTTAAATGGATGCTCAGTTAACCTTGTTTGCTTAGCTTTGCTTGAAAAAGTATTTAGATTCATGCTTACAGAGTGAATATTGAGTTTTCAATAAATTTTGATCCAAATAATATGTATTTATTTTTATTATGAAATTTTAGTTATGGTTTCCTTAAATAATGCTTAAATATGTGTACAGAACTCAGTGTTTTTTATGTGACAATCTTCTGTTTAAATTTTTAAAATTGTATCCTAGAGCTGGCAAGTAATACTCATGCACATCTGCAGAAAGGTAAAGATGATGAAAAGCAACTCTTTTGGAGAAAGTGAGGTGCTTTATCAGAACTTCTGGAACCAAAGAGGTAGTTGCCCAAAGACTCTACTCACTGAAGTTAAAGTCTTTGAAGGAATGGGATACATCTTCATCAAAAAAATATATTGATGCAACAATGTGGGAAATCACCTTATGGAAAGCTACAAGTTTTAAGTTTTTGTAAGTTTTAAGGTTTTTTATAAGTCAGAATACCTTGGGATGGATTTATCTTTAAGTGTATAAATGCTTATGAAGCCTCACTGGTTTTATTCATACTGTCTTGGTTTTTCCATAATTTTTAAGAGAAATAGGGACATCTTTTTCTCTATAAAGCTAATTTTGGTTGTTTATTTTCTATACCAGCAATGAGGATGGTTTTCTACTTATGTATTGACCAGTGCAATGATAAGGTCTATTGTTGAAATGCAGAAACAGGCCCATATACTGCTCTCACAATGTTAGTCTTATAGTTGTTGTATTGCTTTGTCTTTCTAAATAAAGACACAATAGTACCTGGGGGAGACTTCTTTTTCTAAGACTTTTTTTTTTTTTTTTTTTTTTTACAGTTTATCCTAAGGACCTTGAAATATGGCATCCTTTTCAGTGACGGGGACTCACTCGCATTATGGTAAAGACAAAGATGGTTCTTATTCTTACAAAGCAATTTTCTTAACAATTGCAGAAAACAACAGAGCAGAAAAACCCTGAAAACTGAGGAAGTTTATTAGTGGCAGTTTTGGTTTCTTCTTTCAGAGACTATAGTGAAGGGGGGAGGAGCTGCTGGTTTTTATACGGGTGTGTGGCAATTCCTCCAATAAGGAAAGACTGGAATGGTAGATTTAAGAGATTGATTACATTAGCCATATATGCTTTTCTCATGGTATGTGGTCCTGCATATATTTCTACTGAACTGGACCTCATAGTTTTTCATTTTAAAAGTATAGTATCTCTGTGTCAACAGATCAGGTAGTCTTTAAATATATGCACCTAATTATACTAGTGGCGCAGTTTAGACAGTAGATATTCAAGACAGCATGATGCTCAGAAGTTTTGAAGATTATATTTTTTTTTTTTCTAATTGAAAAATCGGTGTTACTCCATTCTTGAAAAATGATCTGTAGAGAAATTTTTTGTTGGCAAAGCTGTCAGGTTTTCATGGTGTTTTAAGCATACCTCTTCCTCTGCTCTGAAAAAACAAAATCTTGCAAACAGTAGTGTGACAGATAAAGGTGCCAAAATTGGCACGCTTACATTAATCAGTGATTGAAGTAAATATATCTGTAAAGAAGAAAAAATGAGGCCTTGAATTTGTGAAATTACCACCACATGTGAAGCTAGTCACACAGAGTAACTGAAGAGTTTAACAAAACTGTTGCTATATGTCTCAATGTTTGTAACCAATCTGAAGTGCCTCTTTGAATAAGGAAAACCAGAAATTCCACTGATAGAATAGAAAGAACAAAAAAAAGGAAAAGGAAAAGTTGCTATCTAAACACAGCATGTATTTTTTTATTTCTATAGAAAATAATATGTTTTAATCTGTTCTGATCCAGCTTGGCTTTCCAAAAAAAAAGTCCCTCTCTACAGAGATTCATCCCATTCTGACAGAAGAGGGCAGTGTTTCTTTACAATTGCATGTGGAAAACCTGCATATTACTTTAAAGATCAGTCTCTAGAGAGTATTTTGAGCCAATGAATTTAAATGTAATAAATGCCCTCTGAATATGCTACTTAGTAAAAATAACAGGCAATGAAAAAGTAGACATTATTACTTAATTGTTGTCAGCATTAAATTGTATTGACCTAAAAGAACAACATATAACCTTTAACATACCACATAGATGATTGATTCTTGAGTAATGGCCAAAGATTAAACCCATGAAACAGTATCTTAGGTTGAAAATGATAAAAATTGAGCATAATACTACTACCTTATGGAATGTGTTAAGTATGTTAGTATCAATACAATAGCATTGCATGAATTTAATAGATAAATCAGCACTGATAGTCTGATACTTCAGGATTTGTCCATTCTGCTGTAATGTAACCCTATATAGAACAGTCAAACTGAAAAATGTGATCTCAGTTTATAAAGGTAATTAAGCACATCTTTTACTTTAAGTGCTGTGACTAAGCCCCAGCTGACTTCAAGTTAAGTACTTGTTTTATTGCCCTTCTCAGATAGGGATGTTTGCTAAGTCTGGGCCTATATGATTGACATATTTCTATATCCTGAGTGGCTTTCTCTATTTCTGCCTGAAATAATATAAGACAAGCACAAGCTTCTCCCTTTCCTCCTCCCTCCTGCCACAAAGCTTGTCCTAATATTCTTCCTTTCCTATATATTAATGTTTCATCCCTATTCTCTGAGCATTTTATTTCAGCGAGGAACAGTAGAACCTGGCAAAACTTCCCTGGAGTATTGAATATGAATACAGAAAATCACGTTTTTCAGGGCTTAATGCAAGTGGCTTTGTAAGCAAGCATTACAGTTGGGTCTGTTCAAGATCAAAGGCGGATGAAATGTGTTCTCTCTTCTCTTATATTATTGCTGCTGACTTTGTCCACAAATTCTTTAGTCTCTGTTGTCTAATGTGAATCCTACTCAGAGAAAGGTCCTAGGAAGACTATGACTGTTCAAAGGGAACAAATGGGTTGTCCTTTCCTCGCTTGTTTTTTAATAGGTTCAGATCTGCTTTACGGAGTCCCCCCTTCGTGCAGCTATCTCTTCCTGCCCCATAACATTTCTATACCTTATATATACATAAGCTGAATTTTCAAAGTGCAGATCTCTAGTTCCTCTTGAAATGCAATTTTCAAATACCTTAGGTGATTAGAAGACTTTGGTTGTGTTTTCTGTGATGCAGAAACTGTGTTGCCACCCTAGTTGTTCTGGAAAACGTTCCTATCTTATGCAACTTTGAGACGTCAAGGAAACATGTCCACATATATGGTCATATTTTTGTGTATTAAATCCTGGCACCGTGCTTCAAAGGTAGTTGAAAGGATTTTCGTTTGAATATACGGTGCTTTCTTGACAATATGTTTCATAAATAGCAAGGAATAATAATTTTAATTAAATAATTTAATTATGGAATACACAGGAATAGAATTGAGGAAGAGAAAAGGTGTTTTGAAGTGATTTTTTTTTTGCTTATTTCATTTTACAAGTTTGGTTCCTTTCCTTCTCCCTGCCTATTTCTCCAAACAGTGCTGATTAAATTCAGTTCTTGGGGAAAATGGCTTCTCAGTCCAGACGCTTTTTCTTAGAAAAGGTGTAGCACAGAAAGTAGTAGAACAAGATTCCCTCAGTCTGCTCCAAATGAGGGAGAAAAACCTGCCAGTTAGTCTTCAGCTTTTTCTTCCTCTGCTGCTCACAGAAACACCAGGTGTAAGTGTGGCTCACTTTAAATAGGAGACAGTCTAGCAAGCCTGTTCATGTGAGCTACCAGCAAAGTCTTCATGTTATCAGGACGTGAATTTTATGTAGCAGTAATGCGAATGCCCTGGGAAGCAATGAGCTGAAGCGAGAAGCTCCACATCTTATTGATGGTTGCCTGAACAAGCATTTTATAAAGCATGGCATGGTCCTCAGGGGCGAGGCAGAAAGCCTGCCAGAACTTAAAAGGAAATAGATTGGCTCTGTGTTCCTTAAATGGTCTGATATCTTTTGTCGTGGCTGTTGTTACTATTTGGAAGTATATAAGGTGTGAAGACTCTTCATAGGAGGACTGCACAATAAAAACTATTTTCCTTAAGCCTACGTATCCTAAAATAAAGCTTCTGAGAGGTATAGATTGCTTCATTTTTGATTGATGTTATAAACGTTCATCCTGTAAATGCCAACATTTTAGTTATTGCAGTGTTCATTAAAACAGGTAGGAAATAATGTAATCTAATAAAGGAAAACATTTTAAAATAAAATGAATCTTCTTTGGAATAAGATTCTAAAACATTGGTGTTTGATGGTATGTCCTTATGCTACGGATACATGAGACAAAGTGGAAGATGAAATATACCATTCCTGCAGGTGATCGGTTCTGAATACAGTGGGAAATAAAAGTAAACTGTTCCTTAGTCAAAAGGCCTGTGGTTATACTTATTTACGTCTTTGACTGCAATTATTAACTTCATATGACATGGTTTCCTTGCCCTTAGACACTATGCAGCTTAAACAGGAAAGTACTGCTTTAGCTGCCTTCTGCATTCATTATTTTCAAATGAAAGAACAAAATTATTAGTGAATTTCTCTCCATAAGTTTCTTAATATTCTTGGGTTTTTACAACAGGCACCCAAAGGGAGCCAGTCTTATTCTGTTGCTCTGTATAGGGGCCTAGCTTGAAGAGTTTTACAATTTTTGTTTTTGCGAAGAGAACAGGAAAATAATAGGGCCGCAGAGGAAAAAGAGTGAAATGAGCCTAAAATTTTGATGGTGACTGAATATTGAGGAGTTAAAAACATGTTATTAACTATTTAACACAGTCTATATTTGCCTTTGCCTAAGGTAAATATAGAGTTTACATGTTGGCTGAATGCCAAGTATTAAGTATCTTAGTATTATTGTATCAAGTTTGTTAACAGCAGAATGAAGGATGTTCAGAATTCTAACATTTTAGTTTGTTTTGACATTCAAAATCATCATTAAATGAACAGGGAAGAAATTGCTACGGAGATCTTAAGGTGGAGTAAAGACTGAGGCAAAAATATATTATTGGTATAGACATTATTCACTTGATTTCATTGCTCAGAAATCACACTTTCCATGTAAAGATCACAAAGAAATTTGCAAACATTTAATGAAGTAACAGCAGACACCCCTTGTAAAGTAGAAAGTGCAGTTTGGTCACGGAGAATAAAGCTATACTGTTGGCCAAAGCACCATAGAAATGTTAACGTTTGTTTGCTGTGGGTAAAATATTAAAAATCTTACCAGTGCTCAGATGTCTTTATTTTCATATTTGCTTGCCTAAAGTTATGATAAATATCACAGTACTGACTTTTGCTCTTCATAAGTACATGAAACGGGTCTTAAATTGGCCCCAATTTTATAGCAATTTAAAAGTAGATCAGCTGTGTGTCGATTAGTTCTTGAATAACTGGCGGGTGCATATGTATGACATGGCTCAATCCTGAGAGATGCTGAAGATGGGTATTTTAATGAGGCGAGGATTGCCTTCAGTGTGCGATTTGGTAAAGTTACTGCCTTTCTCCTGCAGCTCTTTGAAGGCACTGTCTGGCAGGATGTTTTGTCAATGCAAATATAATTAGCCTGATTTAGAATAAGATTTCAGGGGGATTTGCATATTATGATTGAGAGAGAGAGAGAAATTACAGCTTTCTGGGTATGATTTTCTTTTTTTAAAAAGAGACAGTAAATCTAGTCTCAATTAATACATTAGTCTGTTTTTCTTTATTGAGACATTTTTGAAGGACCATGTCTTTACTTTCAAATGTTTTCATTTCTTGCTAATTAAGAAATTCAAAATGAATTAAAATGATACAGTAACTGCCTTTTCTTTTGGCTGCTACATTTTGTGGAGGTTTTAAACACAGTTAAAAGCTAGGATAGTATGTGCTTTCAGCTTTACCCTAACTTCTTTCTGTCTTTGAATTTCAGTGCTTTTTAAGTAACTTGTTCACACCAGAAAGGACGTGCAAAAATTATTGTTTCTTCTCTGGCCTATACTTAAGTCAAAGACTCTACACAGTTTTCAACTCCTGGCTGTAACTGAAGTCAAAAAGTTCTGTCATGGTAATAAATTGAATTACATTATCACAAAAATATAAGCTACAAGATCAGACATTTTCTTCTTTCTTTTAAAGTTTATATGATTTCAATTACATTCATTTTTTTACACAGATAAATTTAGCCATATTCTGTTCCTCTCAAAGATTTAAACAAAATAATTGGTGCAATAACAAGTAGAACTTGAAATAAATAATTTAATCTGGTCAGGAAAGTTACTTCAAAATGTTAATACAATAGCTCTGTGAAAGACTAAAGATTTCCTAAAGTTATGAGAATTATAGAACTGATTTTAATCTGGGGGATATTTTAAACATGGTTTTTCATTCTCTTGTCAGGATTTATATGGGCTATTTTGTTCTCCATATTTTCTATAACCATGCCCAGATTTAAATTCTAAATGTGAAGCAGATATGTACAACTTCTGTTGTAGACAGAAAGCAATCTGTAGAAATTTATTTGACAGGGATCAGTATGAATATGCTATTTGTAAAACTTTTCTTTCCTCCTTGACCTTTGGAGTTCTATCCAAGAATATTACAGATTCCTCTCAACCTGCCAAAGGCTATAGCTGGGACACAATATCTGACAGTAATACAAAATGAGAATGATAGGGAAAAAAACCTAGAAGAGAGTGTCATTTCCTTCTTCAAATTAAGGGGTTTTTGTGGTTCTTATAATTAGTTTCAAAACTAAGTACTGTTTTGTTATTGTTATTGTATGCAATTAATTGTTGTGTAAGTGAATTTTGCTGTCAAAAATGAGGGATATTGTTTGCAGGAAATGGTAAGCCCAAATGTTTATACTCAAAATTTGTTTGAAAAGTATGGAATACAATCATAATGAATCTAGCTCATGCATCCATTAAACTGAAGCAAGGTAATACTGAGGTGACCTACTCTGAGTCCAGAAATGAAATCAGGATGCGCTTAAGTTGGTTCTGGTCTGTTACAAACTCGGTACCTTATAAAAATCATTGATATACACACTATTTTTCCTTCATTTTCAAAATGTGCATAAGTTATGAAAGATTCATTAGTTAAAAATTTCAAATGGGCTTCAAGATTGCAAATTTTGTGCAGTGTGCTGAATACTATGTAGCTGTGCAAACTGGAATGAAAATAACTTGAATTTCTGACCAGTTTAGTTGGCTGCAGACTCTATTATCCTTTGCTTGATGACAAATAATAATAAAAATGTCTTTGAAGCTATCAATTTTATATGTCAGACTGCTAACAAGATGAAATATCCATATTTTAATTGCAGCTGTTTATATTTAGAGTTATTTATTAGCAATATTTCAGAGTAGTTGACAATTAAAGGGGAAAGAGAATAATACGTGGTGCATTTTTGTTCAAGCTAATCTTGATGTTTTAACACTACCAAGCTGTGTCTGAAGGAATTCTGCCATTCCATTTTGTTCTTGTCAATTCGGTTTGATGTTCTCCCTGAAAAATGAATGTGAAACAGCATTTGGAGGCTCGTGGAATAGGACGTGGTAAATATCTATAAGGGTTTGCTGCACTGTTTGATGCTAAAAGAATGAGCTCATTTTCAGACATAAAATATCACAGAAATATTAAAGCATATGTGCTGATAATCTGAAATATAGTAGTAGTACTTACCTCCATTTGCTTTGGGCAGTAGAGGAAGATACTCTATTGATAATTTCTATTAGAAAAGATTTACTCTTAAATCTACCGATAAGTTGCACCTAGATATTATTTTAGTCCAGTTCTTATTGCGGAGGACAGTTTACCTTCTTCTTGCTCTTGACTGTGGGGCATTAAACACTGAAACCTTCTGCCCCTGAGCTGTTGCTTGAAATAAAATCTTCTTTGAGACATTGCTAAAGCAAACTGTGACCATCTTTTACTCAGTTTTGTGTTTCCATTCCTGCTATCATTACCTGCAATGTTTTCCTCACGTTGTTCCAGTGGGTTTTTTTGTTTTACCAATTGCAAGTTCTTTTATCAAGAATTTCTATGAGGTGGGAAAAAAAACATTTTTTTCCGAAAAATTTTGCTTTGTTTGACACTTCTTACATACTATGTAATCTAAATATCTCTCTAACTTTCTTTGATATCTTGGACCTATATATAGACAGAAGAGGATCCAGTTTTGTTTCTTCCAAAAGAATAAGTTTTTTTTAGAAAGCGATATTTTTTTTCTAATCAAGAAATGAGCTTATTGTTCATGGGAACACTTTCTATTGAAACTAATTAAACATAGCATTAAGCAGGTTTCATGACAGCTCTCCCATTCCCTCCCCTAGTCTCCAAGTCTCTATAGGCATGGTTCTTTTTCGGACCTGCTCCAGGTTTGAAAGCTTGGGCTTCCTGCCTCCTGCATTCCCATGCAGATGAATGGTAGTCTGAAGAACATAGATGTCTGACTTCCGTAATGCTCCCTGTCCGGAACAATAAATGAATCTTCCAAAATAAGACTTATTTTTAACAACCCTTGAAAATTTTGTACATTATTCTTCTGTTCTTAAGTGTGCAAGTGTGCAAGTGCGCAATTAACAGAAGAGCAGAGAACACAGTGTTAGAACATAAGGGCACCAACAGAGGTATTATGTTGTGTTATGTTACTTGAAACATATAACTCCTAAACGATGATCAAAAAAACTTCACAAACACAGTAAGACAATTTTTTTAACATGTTAATCATGTTTAAGGCAGCATACACAAAGATATATGTTCATGTATTGTTATATGATAAATAAATCAGTAAAATGCCAAGTAGACACACACAAAAAAAAAAGGACAGGCAAATCACCAAATCACCATTACTGCTATTTCATTCCTTGAGTTAAATGTTAGCTCTTCTTAACTGTGACTGATTTATCTTTCACTTGTATTTTATTCAATGCAGTGGGGAAAAAAGATATCTACATACAGAAAGTAGGCTGGGGAAACATGCTCTGTACAGTCTGGCTTCATCCTTTAAAAGCTTTGACTTTTCTATTCCTTACCCTTTTCATCTTAAGCCAAAACAAACTCAATATCCCCAGTGCAAATTGAAACCCGCTACAATTTGTGTTTTATTAAGTGGAATGAAGGAAAGAGATTTTATTAATGGGAGCAAGGAAAATCGGTTTTCAGTGGACTTTTTCCCCCTCCAAAACTAGAATATCATATTTCAGAGATGTTGCTGATTGTCTCATTAGAACTAAGTTCCTATTCATATCAGGCTCTCTGGGCACACTGTATTGCTCGTGATGTACTGCGCCTCATCTCATAGGGAAGAGGAAGTAATATGTCACATGACTGATAGTCTGACTGGTCCAAAAGAGGAATGAGGATGTATGAACCGAACCAAAAATCATTGAGCGTTATGACAACGTTCCTGAACAAATACTTTTGGGTTTGAATGTTGTTTTTTTATGAAATGTTGATTGTTTTTATAATAAGGATAACTTCATTCAACAAAAATGTAGTAAAATATTCCATTAGAACAGTTTTGAAGCAACTTTTTTTTTACCCTGCTTAGGACCAGGTTTTGGACAGAGTTGTCATAGTTTTTGTTCTTTTATTGAATTCACAAATCTGGGACATATGTGAAGATAAAGTTTATGAGAAGTAAAACAAAATGATTACGTAAGATTGGATGTTTAGTTTCAGGGACAAAAATTATGAACTTATATGTGTGTGTGTGTGCATGTGTGTATATATATATTTATTTATTTATATTTATATATCATATGTCTCTTTGGACCCCTTACTGCCCATTGGTGTCCAAACAATGTGCTAATTTTTCAAACATACTTCTGTTAAAATACTTTTTTTTTGGTACAGTTGATATTTTTGACGTAGTTGTGTCATTTTTCCTTAAGCCTTTGTCTGGTGACTGTGAATAAGTTAGATTATATATTTCAAGAAAAAAAATCAAATTATACTTCAAGATATTTTAGAGAAATTATTTCATTAAATATTTTTAGTGAACCCAGTAGAGTAACATCCCAAGCGACTTAGAGGTTTATTTGAAGCAGGTTCTTGTTTGGTCATATGTTGCATTTTTTAGAAAAAATCATGAAATCACAGAATAGCTCAGTCTCCTCAAGAGCCATTGTTGGAAGACCATTGATGAAATCCATAGTACTCCCCAAGTCATAATATGCATTTCTGACGTCTTACTGATTTTGAAATATTCCTTATTTCAAATATCGATAGCTTTGTTTATGAGAGAGGTGAAATATCATCTTGTCAGTACCATTGAATGTGAAGGGACAGTGTTCTTTACCTTGAACCAATTTTCACCTTACCTTGGTGATTTTCCTGTCCTCTTCTTTTACCCACCAAAAATCCAAATCATACTGCTGCTTAATCCTTTCATAGCTTTTCCTTACTAAAAATAAATAAATAAACAAATAAAAAGGAGGCTTCTCAATGCTCCTGTCTTTAATTAGCACCTTTCTTGTCTGTTTGACACACACACTCTGTATGTATATGTACACAATCTCTCCCTGTATGGCAGTTTGTCTGCTGCAGATTAGTATTTTTCCCCCAAGAGCAATAGTGAGTTTCAAATAATTAGAAGACTTTGAATTGGCATTAGCAGAAAATTTGCATAACAGTTTTTGTTTGTTAAAATGCGGAACAAATATTTTACTCTTGAAATGCAGGGGATTTGTAATGAACCACCTGTATAAGCTTTCTTTGCTTTAAAGAATCTTAGCAGTGTTAGCAGTGGACCTTTTAGTCTACTTGTTTCATGTGTAAAGAAAAAAAAAGTTAATGTTTTGTAAACATTTTCTCTCATGCTTTTCATGAAACCAAATACTACTGAAATATATCCACAGAATATAATATAATCTGCAGAAAAATATCCACAAAATACCAAAATATACAACATATCCTCAGCAAAATGAATATATATTACCTCATAGTACATGAGATTCTGATTAGAAAGACCCACAATTGTAGTCTGTTTGTTCAGCAACAGAAGATATAATCTTTGAAGGTATATTGTGCTGACTGAATCTGAATGAGTATCTTTTTCTGTCTCTAAGGTCTGTTCATAATTCTTCCTCGGGGGGGGGGAGAGGGGGAGACTTCCATTGGAAACGTCATGAAATAAGAAGAGGAGAAGGCACTCTGTATACCTCTTATTCAAAGATCATTGAAGTTGATGGGAACATTGATTTCAGTATCTTCTGAATCAAACATATTTTTTATTAAGGAGACAAATGCACAAATGAGACAACTTTGGCAATCATTAAAAGGACTGGATTTGAATGACAGGATATGCTTTTGGTGAAGCTGTTTATTGTACAGGAATGAACATGCTGTTTAGAGCTCCTATCATATAACTCCCTTTGGAATAGGTAGGAAGGAATCCTGTTGGATTAACTGGAGGGAGATCAGATTCATCTTAATTTGCAAGTCTCTTCCTTTTCTCTGAAGTCTTAAAGCTTTGTCTTTCAGAAACTTTTCTGTCCTGGTTGGCTCTTGGCCAGAATCAATGTCCATCAGTTTTCCACTGATTACCACTCAGAACTGGAAAATGGCCATAACTGTTAATGGCGTTGGGGTATGTTACTAATTCAGAGCAGGGCGATCATCTAACTGAATTGTTGATGTTCCTTTGGCTCTTTATAGCCATGATTGAGTGCTCTGTATCCTGTTGTCCCAAAGAAACTTAAAATTCCCCAGAAAATATCCTTCAGTCATACTGAACAAATTAAAGATACTTTCTTCCAGTTGCTGTGTGTAATATGTGGCTGCACAATTATCTTCAAATGAGTAAAATAATAAAATTATATTTACAGTCTGTAGTGTTCAGTTCAAAGTTGGTCTCCTCTTTTTTTAATGTGATAATTATTGATTGTATATTCCCATATTTATTATTCTGAAAACATACTGATATAGTGATTATTTGTACAGAAGCCCATTTGTTCTCTGAAAGCCCGTTCTGATATTTCTTTCAGGCAAATAAACTAGGATGTTCTTTCTCCATAATTATAGTGGTCATAACCAACCTTTCAGTGCAGGAGAATCAATAGTTTGATATGAGAGGACTACTGTTAATGTTTTCAAGGAGAGCTGATAAGGAATTAATAGTTCATAGTGGAATTTAGTGATTTATTGAAACTGTTCATAGTGACAAATTAATTTCAACTAATTTCCTATTTCAAAAATGATAAATAAAAGTTTCTAAATTATCAATAATGGGAAGCATTGACATTTTCCAAATGAAAAAGTTTTTTTTTTCTTTTATAGAAACAATTTAGAAAAGTAATCATTTAAAAGATTTAAATGGGGGGGATCTGAAGGGTTCTGTCTGAAAATATCAGAATATTTTGTTTTTCCTTTTTCATAAATATTTCTGAAGTTTTTTTCTTGTTTTTTTTTTTACTCTGAAAGAGTAATGTAAATTAAATAATTCATATATGTATATGTGGACTACAGGAAAACCGTGAAAAGTGGTTTTCAAACTTATTTGACAGTACGAATATCTCAGCATATGCAGCGTTTGTGTTCACTAGTACTGTAATGATTGGGCAAAGTCTTCAGAGGATTTTTACATAGGCACACGCTTGCTGACCATGGGCATGCTGCCCATATTGTCCTTCCATGTATTTTGTGCTGTTTAAGTAAAAACTCAACACTGTGCTTTTCTTCAGACTAGAACACTGACATTTGGAAATATGAGAAGTGCCTTTAAGCATCAGTTAATCAGAACTGACAGAATCATGAATGAACAGAAATCTGCATGAAGGTTAATCTCTCTCAAAATTCCTGAATTCTACAAAAATCAAAAGAGGAGACTTTTTCTTCCATTTGTTGTTAAACAGCAGTTGTAACAGACATGATAGCATAGAAATATATCCAAGAAATAATTAACAATCTATTTAAAGACATTCTGTGTGCAGGGACTGTGTTTTCAAAAGTAGTATGAATCTATAAATCAGCTCCCTCTAAAGCTGCAAATATTCAGTGTTCAGATAATAAAGCTCTGTTTCTTCTGTCGCCTCCCCTCCACATGCCCCATCCTGAATCATGAAAAGATCTGCCTCCCTTAAGTTCAGTACTAAGCCCATTTATTCTGATGTGATTCATTCCAACTATAACGTTAGTTCAGATCGCTTTTGTTTGCAAGCCATGTCAAATTGCACTAGAGATATAAGCACTTCCAAATTGATTGAATGTGTCCAGGAATGTAATGTGTGATTCATGAAAGGAAAACAGTGAATGTTTTCCAGTTGATTTAATTTTGATTTTATTGTTTATCCTTTTCCCCATCCCTCTCTTCATTTCTGCTTGTTTTCTCTACTACTATTACCATTTCTGCAACTTGGCAAACTAGTGAAGCATACTGAATAAAGCTCAGCTTTTGCTGAACTATTTGTTATTTGTACTTTTCAAAATATTTTCAACTTCAGTACCTCTCCAAAATTCATTATGCATTTTCTTTCTTTGCCATTTTTCTTTCTTAACCACAGCAAAAACCTTTTTGTATGTTTGCCTTTATTCCACTTTTATTTCTGACCCATCTTCATTTTTTCAGCCTTCCAAATACAAGTACTGCTTTCTTAGGAGGACTTCATCCTGTTATTTTCCTCCTTTGAATACCTGTTTAGATATTACTGTTGTTTACTACTTCTTGCTGTTTCTTGATTTTTACTTCTTCTCTGTTCCATTATCAGAGCTTGCAGAGCTTCCATGGTTTTCAATTATTTTCTCTTCTCTTCTCTACTTTAGTCTACTGAACCTTATCTGCCCATTATCACAGAAATGTTTTAGCTTCCTAAAGTTGCTCCATAATCTTTTTCCTTAAAAAAAAACCCTAAAAACCTGAACCCACTAACTTCTGTGAAATTCATTCTATCTATAATCACAAACAAGATCTATGTTTCTTCTTCTTTTTTTTTTTCTACAGCAGCATATGATATATGAAGCAGCCTCTTTGAGGCATATGCACAGTTTCTACACCATCTTAAAATGCCTCTAAAGTTCCCGGTTCACTGGCTATGCTCACAGGTGGTTTATGATCTGCTTCTGTCTGTCTCTCTTGCTGTCTCTTCACTAGTTTTCTGTGCTCACGTAATATGCTCTTTGTACCAGGGACAGCTGTCTTCTGTGTCTGAAAAGCATCTACCATGTGATAGATGGTGATATAAGTAAGAATATGGTTTTCTGTTAGTACAGAGTTTAATATAATGAGGATCCTGTATGAACACCCCAAGTGCTATAATGCAATAATAATAAACAAAAGGTGTAAGATTTTCATTATACCAATGAAAAAGGAGTCTTGTGGAAACTGTTATGGGACGCAGAAATATGTTTCCTATTCATGTAGAAATGCTTTGTGAATATTACTGCTTTTAAAAAGTGCGTTGTATGTAATAGAGGTCAGTACTGAAGATGACAATGGCTTCGTGAGGAAAAATCCAGGTTATCAGCTTTTCTACTTCATTTTCTGATCATTTACTTTTAAAAAGCAAAATGGTTCAGAATCAGCTAAACAGAGTTAAAATGACCTGTCTGATTTCTTCTAGAGTGAAAAGAAAAATAACTTTCATCAGCAATGAATGTACAAGCAACTTGGAACATTGCTTATTCGGTGAAAGTCTGTGAAATATTGTAACTGTGCTACTATGAATATCAATATTTAATTTTTCTTATATGGTTTTGTTATGAGTAAGTGTTCAAGTTAGAAAATACATCAAGAACTATGGTATATAGAAAGGGATAAATGGAGACTTAGAACCTTAAACAACTGAAAGATATGGAGTTTTCTTTCTAATGTTAAACGTGATTATGAATCACATTTATTACCCTTGTGAGTAAGGGCAAACCAAATGTGGAGCAGTGTGTTAGGATTAGGCAAACACAATAATGAATGGTCTCTGCCCAATGTCATTGCAACCTGGGGGGGAGGGGGGGAAGGAAGCTATACCATAAAGTAATGTGCATAATATTATGAGCATTACAATGGGAGGAAGTGTGTTTGTTCTATGAGCTACTGTTTATGAGGAGTGGCTTATCTGAGGGTTTAACTAAATGGAAAGCAAGGGAGATGCACCTAGGAAAAGGGGTGAAGGAGCATAAGAAGATGAGCAGTAGAATAAAGCTGAGAGGACAAAGTCTTTTCTGCTCTGGCCAATGTAGAAACACAAGAGCTAACACTGAATGAGCTGATACAGCCACAGAATGCAGTGATAGCACTGCACAGAGGAATCACTTTGGCTCTTTGAACATTACGTTAGCACTTTCTGTTAACATAATTCTAGTTGTTTCCATTTCTTCTCTGATATGGTTAGACTATTTCTTGCCTGGTAGCTGGAACTTTGGGAGAATGACTCCACATGATCTGTGTGCTGAGCGTAGGTATACCTAATATGGAAAGAGCCGGAGAAAACAATCATATGGCATATGGCAAAGAAAATCGAAATCGAAATTAGGAGATCCTTGGTTTGGCTGCTTCTGCTCCTAAAACCTGAATCTTTAATTGTTTCTTCTTTTCCCTGCCCTCCCCCTGCAAATGAGGCAGTAGTAGTTGTAACTTAACTTCCTGCATTTGTGTGCGTATATGTATATGTGTATGTGTATGTGTGTGTGTGTGTGTGCATGTGTGTATATATATATATATATACACATATATATATATATAAAACAAACTTTTGACCAAGCTTGTCAAGGCAGTGATTGGTATTCTTCCTCATGAGTATATGCCAAGTGTTCTCAGATTGAGAGAGATCCTCTACTGATGTAAATCAAACAGCTTTATTGACTGCAATGATATTATGCCAGCTTAAATCAGGAGGGGATCCAGACCATTAAAATGTTTTTAAAACATCAGCCCAAAACCTCTGCAGTTGTATTAGTTTCAAAGGAAGCTACCTTGCCTCTGGAAAAAGCCAGAATTGCTTTGCTTTTATGTTAATATCGAAGCTGATATCGTAGGCAATATGAAGGTGCCATCCTAGGCTCTCTGCGTTGCTTGTAGTGAAGTCACTTGAGCACCAGTGTAAGAACCTACCCTGGCGTTTGCCTCGGGGCTCGGGAGCCCATCGGCCAGGCAGAGGCAGAAAAGGCAGTTTCTGCACCACCCCAGTGACCTACAAATAGTGCTCAGGTACACCTTTACTGCTAAATCTTACAGTGGATGCTCCTTCCTTGAGAAAGGGCTGCTGCTGAAGTAAATGAGGAACCAGATGAAAGAGGTCGCCAAGTGGTTGCTTTGAACAATTCAGAGTCACAACTGATGAGGTTTTTTGACTATAACATCAGGTTAGATATCCAGATTGTCCTTACATGAGAACTTGTAAAGACTGAGAAATTGTGTGAAAGCTTTTTTCAGTTGGAAGGACAATAATGGTATAATTTTAACAGAGAGAATGTCTTAAGTATTTTGTTTAAACAAATGTTAACAATAGAAAAACCTCATTGCTCTATCATATTTGACTATAAAGTGATCCATCACTTTGATACTTTCTATTATGAACTGTCATTTAAATACAGGGTTCTCTGTTCATTTTGAATATTTAAGTGTGTTACAAGATATGCTCTGGCCACTCAAGTTATTAAAAGAATGGAAGCAAGAAATCATGGCTAAGCATTCCTGCCCACCTCTATATTACCTCAAATTATGTCAGTCACACACTCCATAAAGTTTTCTCTTTCACTTCTCAGTAGTTGACAAAATGAACTTAAGTGAAACATGCAAACCCTTGTCAGCAGTTAATACATAGTCTGCATGTTTTAATTTCAGTTCTATTAGCAAAACAATGGATGTAACATTTTTTCCCTTATTCTCTTCTAGCCCTGTTAAGGCCACTGGTGCAGCTTAGAAAAGTAATAAGAAAACGAAGGAAAAAGGGAATAAATTGAATACATCTTTTCAATTCAAATTGCACAAAGGAGTAATTTTTGTTCAAAATTTTTCAAAGAACTCATTATTTTTATTCTGCTCAAATATGCATTCTGTATATCCTGCTAGCTGCTATAAAATCCAGTATTTTCATTATCCATTGACCTCTATCTGGGATGTGTTTTATAACCATAACTGGACACTGCCTTCTTCCAGGAATTACTTTATCACAAACTGTTATTTTCCACTCTTCTTCTGTGTAACTCTTTGTAGGAAGAGTTTTGTAGGAGGAGCAGCAGACAGGCGAGTGATACAGAACACAGTTGCAATAGTAACCAGAAGAGGTTTAAAAGTAGAGTTGGACAGTCCAAATTAAATCATTAATTAGGTTATGAACACAGTTCACAGATTGCAGAGCGTAAATTGAAAGTCAATTTCAAAAATAGAAAATTCATCTTAGTTTTTGGCTGATTCCAAGAAACAAATTTGGTTGACGGGCGGGTCATCACCCAACAGCTGTGGGAAGCCCCCATGCGAGGCTGCCTGGCTGGTTGAGTGGGGTTTGATGGCAGTGGTGGCCTGGCTCTGTGGGGTGAGGGCTCTGGGAGCACAGTTTGCCAGGCTATCCCAGCCTTTTGGCCCTTTACACCCTTCCCATTTGACTAGACCTGGCTATTCCTCCCACCTGGCTTCTCACCTCAATCCTCTGCTGATCCCAAAGTCTCATGATGCCCTCTGTTTCCTCCTCCGTCTCCTAATCTGTTTTGGTCCTTGACGACCCCCACTCAGTCACTCCTGTTTGTGCTTCTCATCTGCACTGAACCACAACTCCAGGCCCCAGCTGCCCCCATTCTTTCACCAGTCTTTTTGCCAAGCCATTTGCAATCCAGTTTGTGTAGTCCAATATCTTATTTCCTTGTCTGATGGCTCTACCATCCTTTTGTTTCATCTGTAGCTCCTTATGCTGTCTTAATTTTTCCTTTCCAGCTCTTGATCTTATTCTTTTTTTTTATTTTATCAGAAAGTTTTGGTGCTCCCTGACAGATTCTTCATCCCATTTTCCTATCTCTGATAGTCCTCTTCTTCCTCCTTCACAGATGTCCATGGTGCTAGCTCTTTTTCTCTCTGTATTTGATTATGTTTGCTTCTTCTATGCACATATGAGATGTGCCTGACTTGAAGTAACCTATCACAACAATGTTGTTCTTCTCAGCTTCAGCTGAAGTATGCCCATTGTGGGCACTCTGAAACATTAGTGGCGAAGTTTTGTACCATCTACACATACAACTTGTCCTTTAGTATTATGTTCTGTTTAGCATCTTGGATTTAATGTGATACGTGACATTAATTGGGACAAAGATGGAGACTGCTTCGGGGTTTATTGGTGCAGAACTCTGAGAGCAATAGCCAATCAGAACATTAAAAAAGGCAAAATCAGTGTTTATAATGGTCATATAAAGTTTAAACAAAATCATGTATTTTGCCTGATAGTCTTCTGCTAGAGTACCTGGATTTGCATTTTGAATAGTCACAGAGAAATTGGCTTATTGGCTGAGACCATTCTATACCCATATAATGAAAAATTATGCATTTTCTTGTCAACAGCACAAAATTAATTTGTAATACAGAAGAATTTTAAAAATACTGAATAGCTAAAAATAGTACCCTTGTCCTACAGTCAGAATTCCTTCCTGTATATTTTGACAGAGTATGAATCCTGTTATCGAAGATTAGCTTCTGTCAGGAATGAAGACTCTGTAGAAATATAGTTGATCCTGCTTATAGGGAAATTTGCTGAAGTGAAACATATTATAGAATAATGGAAGATTTGGGAATAGTTTGGAGATTGCAAACCAAAATAGCATGAATAATAAACTCAAGTTTTCTGTAAGTAGTGTAGAAGAGAAAGAAGTTTTTTCTTTTTGGTTGTGTTCATTTGGTGTTAGTTCTCCTCTTTGAAGTTCAGCTTCAGATCTTTATTCTAATTCGCTTGTACAGTAAGCTATATATATATAAACATACTGGATTATCTGATGGACCTGGTGACTGAAGCATTGATTTAAAGATATTAGAATGTGTTCCTTTTCATTTATGATCTTGTATAATTGAGATAAATAGTTATTATCTGTTTTATAAAAAGGAAAAATTGATGCCCAAAAGTTAGAATACTGTGATTCCTACATTATCTTTTTCTTCTTTCTTTTTTTTTTTTAACCTGAAACAACAAAACAAGATGTTACCGAAGTTCTATTTTTCTTCAGGGTTTGCAGTGGTTGTCATTTTGTTCATCCCTTTCTTACACATCTCTGCATAAACAAGAACTCATTTAAGGGCAGTATTCTTGTGTAGGTTTACAACTCCATTAATGAATGTTTAATATTCCTTAAGGAAGTTTCTGAATGCAGTGAAAGAGAGACCCTTTGAAAATCATCAGGGTTCACTGAGGTTAATTTTGTTGCAGGAATGCTGCCACAGTTGGCTCTCATGACAGGGCAGACAGTCCTCAGTTGTCAGTGCAGCTTGAATTTGTACAGATGTGCCAGCACCTGGGACTCAGCTGTGGTATGCAATTAGGCCCATGGAGAAAAATGGAGACTGACACTATTCCATTAAAGATTTGATGGGTAGAGAGGTCAGGAGAAGGAATGATATACCTGAATTCTCCTGAAGTGCAGATACTTTGAGGTAGATCTAGACCAGGGAGCGGAAGTTTCATACAACCATCATGTTGCAACCTGCCATTCAAAATCACTTGGACTTGGGCAGAAAACATTAACACTCCTTTTATTCTTTTTTTTTTCTTTAATTTTATTTTACTATCTATTTCTACAAATACCTATTTTCATTCCTCTCAGTGTTTATTTAGAGTATTTAGAAATCGTCTTACCCTGAAGGGAAATTTATTTTTTCCTCTTACTGCTTTGTGTATTTTAGGAGAATTAAGAAACTTTTAAAGGCATCATTGGGAACTATTTTTAATGTTCTCCAGAGTGGCTTTGTATAAGATAATCGTTCTAATATTTTTCTTGTTTTTTTTTTTTTTTTGCTAACTTTCAGTGAAACTTATAAGCTGTGAGGTGCTCCCAAAATCATGAAAAAGTATACACAAAAATTAAGGCAATCTGTAATTTAGGCTGAGTGATGGTGCTGTATGGAACACTCTCAACTGCTGAAAGAAGACAGTAGGAACAGTCTTCCCAGATCACTCCCAAGAAATGTTACCAGCTAGAATATAAAACCCTGACACCTTTCATTATTTAAAAAAAGAAAAAAAGTTATGTGTGTGTGGAAACCACAGCTGCTGAGCATCACCCAAAGGTTTAAATTTGTGAGCAAAACTGTTCAAAAAACAATATGAAAAATAGAATAGCTTTCTGCTTAAAATACTTGTTCTATGTGTTTATTTTTTAAAGTTTTGACACTCTTTCATATTTCTATATAATTAAATTCCAGTGAGAAATAGCAATTAAAATATAAAAATAAGTAATAGAGATTTTTTTCTGAGCTTAAGTTTTCCTTCCATGTTAAAGTAAACTTTGGAAAAGACCACAGCTTTATCCAACTTTATCCAATAGTTCAATAATTTCTGGACGCAGAATTGCTCAATGTATTTCTGAAACATATGCTTTATCTAAAGTCTACTAATGTAAATCCTAACGGATACCAGGGATCTCTTACTTTCCTAATAATGTACATACAAGCCCTGCTGGTATCTGCACCAACATTGCAAAGTACAGACTAATGAAGTGTCCTTCTGATATATCTAAAAAGCATTCTAATTTAAAAATTATAGTAAAATAGTGTATATGCATAAAATGAAGAATTTTGGTCTTTAACCAGTCTGGAGTACAGGATCTTAAGAAATGAAATTTAATTGTTCTGTCAGTAACTTATTCGCTATTTAAAATGATGGTGTTATGTGATTAAGTTCTAACCTAAAGCAATTTCGATTAGACTGATGAAAACTAATTATGAACATTTCCATGTGCGCCAGGAATATCAGTTCATTAATTTGTCTACTATGTATTTACCATCTGTCTGTATGTAGCAAAAGGATTTTTTGGTAAGGTGTCATGCTACGAACAGAAATTGTATTGTGCTAGTGATAAATTACGAGGGAATGACACAAAGTAAATAACTGAATAGCCAGATAAAATGCTATTGATCTTTAGAAATTCTTTATACATCTTGCCAACATTTCTGCCGTAAATGTATCAATATATGCCCACCATTTTCATATAGACTTGCTATCAAGTGATCATGATACTTGTAACACCAAAGAAATGGACTGAAGAAAACAAAATAAGATTCATGCTGCTTGCAAGACAAAGTGGAAATGAAAAAGTTGCTATTATATGACCATAATTGATTATCTTCTACTTTCAATTGATCACTTGTCTGGATGTAACAAGCCTGGAGCTCTTAATAGCTTCAGTTGGTACACTAATTTATCTTTTCTATTGAGTACTTTTAACAGTAGTTTTTTCTAATGTAAACAGCAATGTTATTCTCCATTATAAATTGCTATTAATTAAATACCAGATAATTTGATTTTACCTTATGCTCTATTTTTACAATTAAACTATTTGAGGGTATGAAAAATTCTAAATGTTTTCAAGAATGATAGATTCATCTCCACATAGTCAAAACCTCTGCTTTTTGCAACAGTCAGATGAGGTGAGGAAAGTTCTGACAAATCTGCATAAAAATATGTACCTCTCACTTCTCCAGTAAGTATTACTGAGTGTTGCTGGTATGACTGTCTGTCTTCCTTGAATTTTAAACTCTTGTAATCTTGTCAAAAAGTGTGTAAAAAGAAACCATTTTCACTTAAACTTTCCTCTGAATGAACTAAAAATGTTTGTCAAATGTGATGGGACATGTACATGTCAATCAACTTTATTAATTTTGCAAAAATACTGAATACCAATATATATGTAAAGGAATGTTAGTTTTGTTCCCTTGTTTAATTTAATATGAAAAGCTTGAAATTTGTCTGTTGTTGAAATTACCCATCCTCAGCAGGCATGATGATCAATAAATAAGGCTCTGAGTCACCCTTTGAGCTTCTAAAAGAACAGAGAAGTGTGCTGGAGCTTTTATAAATTTATTGACTATTCAAACACATTAGTTGTTTATTTGTCTGAAGCTACATCTCCATGAGACTTCATCTCATCTTTCTTGCTGGTTTTCTCTTACCAAGAAGAAAATAGAATGTGTGAGTCTAATTTTTTGAAGCTTTTGTTAAATGACTAGTGGATTACCAAGTATTTACTTGATAGCTGCATGGACTCCTAGGAATTAAATATTGGATTCATTTAAAGTGAAAAAAAAATGTTTGGGGAAAATGTCCTTTAAATGGCTTTAACCAAAGATTTTTAGGACAGTGGTATTTATTTCTACTTTCTTTGACATTGTGACTTTTTTTGTAGAACTGTGTAATTCTTTTGCAAGACGACAGTGGGCAAGTAATTCACTGTATTAGAGAATATCAAATTCATAAATGAATAGTGGTTAAGAGAGATCATTATCTCTCAAAAGTCTGTGTTTTAGGAAATAAAGTTGACAGTTGTCTCTCACTTAAAAGACCATAAAACTTTATATATAGGCATTTCCACCTACTGGCTATAGGACCAAGAGTTTTCTTTTTAGACTTATTTCCATTTCAGTTACTGAAACATGATGCATGACTCTACTAGGGTTTTAAGTCAAAGGTTCAGCCTTTCATTTTACAGAAGTAACAACTCTTTTATTTTATAAGGTGGAAGTGATTTTCTAAGTATGCTGGTGTAGCTCATATATACTAAGTGGGATTTCCGTGCTCACACATGTGGATGTATAAATATGCATGTGAACACAATAGGATTAGACCTAGCTATATAACCATAATTCATGAGGAAGAGGAGGATTGCATTTGCATTTGCATTAAAGGGGGTGACTAGTAAACTCCTAAAGCTGTCTGCAATACAGACAGTGGGCAGAAGGTTGATGAAAGTGTTCAGCCTTAAGTAACATATAATAATAATAATCCTCATTCATAAAGAATTTTTGAGGTTTGTATGTAAATCATGTTGCCATCTTCAAACCTGCAATGTTAAACATTTTGGTAGTTGTTAAACAACTTCTCCACTAGCTCTCTACTGTATTATCTTGTTCTTTGTAGCTAGGCATTTTGTTTCATGATGTACGAGGAGTTCGTAGCTACGATACCAGCTGAGACAGAAATACATATTTTGACATTACAGGGAGAGGAAGAGCTCCATTTATCTCTGATCCATGTTATGGGGAGAGTTCCAGCAGTCTGTCAACAGTCTAGGCAGCCTGTGATAATCTTCAGATCTCTCGTTTGCTTCTTCAGTTCTGAGTGATGATTAAGTGCAAGAAATTACACATATTCTTATCATGATATTGCTTCCTTCTATTAATTTGTGTCTAGCCATGTCTTATGAGTTTTAAATTGCAATGTTAATGTGTTCATAACATTTTTTGTTGCCCCTTATATAACTTTTAAATATAATTAAAAAATATATTACTCTGTAAAATCACCTGGCTCTGTGGCCTCCGCAGTATTTCCGTTTCTTTACTAGAGTAGTTTTATACTTGTGTCTCTTCATTCTGTCTTAAACAGTTATCCCAGTAAAGATTTAAGTCTTGTATAATTTCTTTCCAGAAGATATCATTTCATGTTATTATATATGTATATGTTATTTATATATTGTCTATCTAGGTTAAATTTTACCCCTTTATATCTTAACGTTGTGGCATGCTATGTAGTAGAACCTACTAGGAAGTGAGTTTATTTATATATGTACTTTAGTTTGTTCATTATTATTTGTTACATAAAGCCTGATTTAACTTTCTCCTATGAGAACTGTAAATATAGAAGGGTCATTTAGAAATACTAGTCCCACTAGTGGCACTGAAGGTATTCAAATCCTGAAACACTTATCATGTTGCAATTTCATCCTCATTTAACCGAGACACAATTAAGAACAATAATCGTTTTGTATGTTTCAGACCTTCAAAGGTTTTCTGTTTCTGAAGTGCTTCTAATCTGGTAAGTCCTGCTTCTATTTTAGTACTCAGACACCAATAGCATTTTTAGATATTATCTTCTGAAGGCGAATTGGGGGTTAAAGGGGAACTGGTTAGTAACATGTCTGCTGCTTTCTGTTTTTGTTTCTATCAGATGTCATGTACTGAATAAGCAGTCTACACCAATAGCCTACATCTCTGTTTATCTTATATAAAATATCATTCTATTTCTTCCTTCCTCCTCAAAATGAGACCTCATCAGGCAGGCTGATCTGCTCAGCTAGAGCTCAATGAATGTAGAGCTGTGTGGGTTGCCTCTGTTTGAAAGCAGTGTTGTGCATTGCTCTATGCTTTGAAACTCCTTTTTGATCACTCATCGTTTCTGTTCAGCCTTTTCCTATAGGTGCAATGTGATAGTAGATTAAGGGGGCCTGTTGCAGTTACTGTGGGCTGTATGTCACTAACTGCATTGGTTGCGATGACTATATTGTTGGCCTGCCTAACATTCATGGCTGGCCCATTAGGGCCAGCAGCAAGAGAGAAACAAGCGCTATGGCTTCCTGTGCCTTTGCGGTGAACCTCGTACGTCTGTGTATATCAAGCAGAGACTGGTCGGGCTGCTCTGCATGCTCAGTGTACTTGCTCTGCATGCGGGCAGCGCGCCTGCTGCTCTTCACACCAAAGAGTGGGTGCAACAAGTCTGGCAGGCCTGGGAGTCAAACTAGTGTCTCTTGGGCGCACCTGTGTGCACAGCGGTGTTTTGCAGTCACCTGCAAAGAAATAGATCTAAGCAGGATGTCATTGTTATAAAGTAAGCTTAACAATGTTTATATGAAGGGGTGGAGAGGAAACTATACCTGCCATCTACATTATGGAAAGCCATATGCTAATATATATGTAATACCTCCTTCTATTTTGGTTCAATAATCTTTTGGTTTACGAATCACCTGGTTCTAGTCAGTTGAGGAATATAGTGGTTACAGCAGACTGACTCTGGGTACAGCAGAGAAACTTTTTACCCCACAAAATAGAATGAGTTTGATTATGAAAGGAGACCATTTCCTCATGAATGAGAACAGAGAGTGCGTATAGATGTATAATCCCCAAATATCAATGCAAAGGGGGTTAAGGGAAACCTTATACAGCCTTCCCATCAGTCTGAATTAGTGTTTTTTTCTTTATTCCTGCTGTAGCAGAACACTATCCATTGGTGTCTGAGAACCTGAAGCTCAATGGCTTATATGGGAAAATTCCTTCTGAATTCCCTCTCCTTGACATTTAGCTAAACTGATTCGCTACCTTAAGAGCGAGCTTGAGAGGGAGCCTATTTAAAACAGATATGTTTAGTCTACTGGTACTAAATTACACAAAGACAGTATAAAGGTGACTGTGTTTCTTGATCAGCACTTTGAGAAAAGTAGTGGAGAGAACGTTGGAGAAGGTGCTAAAAACTGCTCCTAGATTAGAAGAACAGCTACATTTTAATGGTATGAACCTTCAAGAATAGACTGTAACTGCCAGAAATGCATGAGATTCTGTCACTCTACAGCTGGTACTTTATATACGTTTCTGTGCTGTTCAGGTGTTTTCCCTCTTTCTTTCTTTTGCTTGTTTTACTCTGGTGGTTCCCAAATAGTGTGTAGAGCTAGTCTTTGTTAGTTGTCATTTTCTTGGCCAAAACTCAGCTCACAAGGAAAAAATAATCTAGTTGCTGATTCTCAGTATCTGCTGCCAAAATAGAAATCACACTGATTTCTTCAGGGACAAGAAAAGGAACCAGAATGCTTTTCCTGGCAGCATAGCATATTTCTGTGATATGTGACTCTACAATGATCATCAAAAAGTCTTCTGTTAAATAGTAGCCTTTGAAGAGAGGTTTAACTGGAACACCAAAAAACAGGTGAGCAGATGGAGAAGATGCATTGACACAAATAGAAGCTAGAAAAGGATTTGAAAGAAGTTACATTTTGAAAAATATACCATATTTCAAAGTTCCCTACTGTGAATCTTTGCCATAAATTTGACAGGTGTTTTTTTCTTTTTTAAATCTTTGAGAAATCCAGGTGCAATTAAGAGTAAAGTGCTGCTCATGGCAATCAAGTATGGTAAAATAGATAAGAAAAAATTAGAGTCATAGGGTTCCTTTGTTTTTTAAGCCAGAGATGGATCAGTAGCAGTTCATTCTCCCTTTCCTTATTCAGGGTAGGACTTACAGCACAGCATCTTTAGAATGCTTCAAGAGGTTAAATACTATTTTATTCCAGTCATATGTACTGCTCTCTGATTTGATTTCTTAAGTATATGACACCTTCTATTATTATGGTTAATAGGAATGAAGTTTTCTTCTATGTAGATAGCGATAAATACTTTTTGGATTCAACATCACGGTGATTACATCTTAAGTGACAGTTTTGAAAGACCCTTTTCAATAAAAAAAGCTCTAATTTCATTACTTTTTTACATTTCAAGTTTTAAGTGATTACTACATAGTCTGAATCTTAATTTCTATGGAAAGCACACAGACGTTTCCATGCTTGCAGCTGCTTTTAAAATGCAGTTAACTTTATCAGCAGAAATGTCAAACATTTCCTTTCCATTGTTCTCATATGCCTTCATGTTTTGTATCCTTTTTGGAAAGCTTGTGTCTAAGTAAATACATTTGAAGTATTAAGTACAAGAGATATAGACTGATCTGTCATTCAGAACCACCTTTTCAGAAGCTTACAAAGTAAAATCAAGTCACATCCATCCAGTTCCTGACACATTAGACACTCTTACTTTGATAACCTAGCCCTTTACAATTTTATGTTATCACTCAGTGCAGCAGGTTTGCCTTTTTTTTCTCCCTCCCTTTAATAGAAAAGACAAAATCTTACAAATAGATTGCAAAAAATGAAATTCTGTCCATCTATTGACAGGGAAAACAGGGTACTGCATGAGTGTGAGCAGCCTTGGCTCTCACTAAGGTGTGCATTCTAATAGTGTATATTATAATCTGTTTCTATATTTATTAAGGGAAAAAAGTCAAAACTGAGTAGGGAAGTGTAACACATTCAAAACTCTTGTAATGACAAAATTGGCAATTCTGTATGTTTGATTTAGAAGGCTGTAGGATGGTTCAGCAACAATTCTCAGATACGATGATATAAAATAAGGATTAAATTGTAATTCAGTGCATTTTCTGGTTTGTTATATGTTAAATCAGATTGCATATAATGAAAAACAAGAGATGATGACCAAAAAAAATCATAAGCTGATGATTTGGGGTCAAGTTGAATGGTTTAGGTTTGTGCCCTTAAAATGTGTGCATCTCCTGAAAAATACTGACTTCTGGATTTTATTTTTATATTATTCTCTTAGTATTTCAATTTTGCCTCTTTCCACTTGGGTGCCCCAGAATGCTATTTTATAAGACAGAAGAAAAGAGAAGTAATTTTTGAATTGTGAAAGATCTTGACTGGCTGACTTTAAGCACTAGGCAACCTCTACAGAAGCTGCAATAGGAAAATGAAGAAATGCTTGAGAAAAATTGCCCATGGCCCAAAAAACAGTTTAGAAGAACAAGCAGTATCTACCATCTAGTACATCAGTTGTATCTTTTGGAAGCAGTCAAAATTTAGCATCTTCTCTATTAATTGCATGTTGAACTTTTTTTTTTTCCCGGCTTTTTTTTATTTGTCTGAATTTGAGTCCAGGACCAACATCGTATCATATGATCTGGTCTGTTGTCCACAACAGAAAATGTGTACTAGAATAATTATGGTCCTTTAAATGGAATTCTCTAAAAATTAGGCAGAAAGAACTGGATGTGTCCGCTTAACAAAGTATCATTTGAGGGCCCAGAAAGAAACCTGGTACTGCCACTATTTGTGCTACATCTGTTGAGCCAGCCTGGTAGATGAAGGGCCTTAACTCTCCACAGCTTCAGACTAATAATTATCACAAATACTGGAACTTAACTGGTAAGCATAAGAACATAAAAAAAGAACTTTCCCAGAAATTCCTTTAAAATTATATCACTTTTAACTGTAATTATAGTTCCTAAGTTTCATACTCAAACTATGAACTAGATGAAGCACTTCAAGACCATCTAGAATATTTCAGAATTTTAAATATTTTGCACTGCTCAGTCTCATGAAACACAATGCCAATATTGTGATATCATGTGTTCCACAAGTCATGTCTGTAGATGATATTTTCCATCCAGACCCATTTCCTATGATATGCAATATTTGTTGGTTCTGCTTTAGTTACCTAAATTTAGTTACCTAAATTTAGCAGATAAGAAATCAAAAGGTTAAATGAAAATTGTGATTCATTCAGAAGCACAAGTAGGGTGACCAGCTGCTTCTTTCACACCTCTCGTGAGGTGTTCTGACTTATTCAGATGTGTTGTATCAACCAAGTATGGATTTAAAAAGTACTCATAATAAATCAAAAAAAAAAAAGAAAGAAAGAAAAAAGAGGCAAATATCAAGGAAACAAATATCAGGGAGACAGAAGAAATAATAATTTATTGAATTATATTTTGAAAGGATGTTTATGAAAAGTAGAAAATGAAACAAAAAAGTTAATGGACAGCCACTTGGAGACACTATGGTAGACACAATTTCAGTGTGAAAATTGTGCTTCAGGAGCAGTATAACATTTTCATTGCCTCATTCTCAAGTAAGGAGTTCAACCTTTATAAGTTAACTGTTAAAAATTAAACCTTCAGGCATCCTGAGGTATGAAGGTGTTGCTAATGCCATAATGTCACCTTTTAATGAACTAGGTACGTCAAAGTAAAAGTATACTTGTAATGCATCCTCTTCTGGAGAATAATTTTATGTTCCACTATAACAGTGAATTAAAATTAAGTATTTAAAAAGGATCATAATCATAGGAAAGTAAATTGAGCTTCAGTGAGAATTGCTTCTGAATTTTTTCTTGTTTCTTAGAAACAGCACTGTATTATCTTCTTTATCTCTAGTTTAATTAGGTTTGGTTCCATTCAAATTGATGTTTGTTCAATCTGCGTCTCTATCTCCTGAGTAATAATGACTAGCAGAAAATGTGTGAAGCTTTTTAATATTGCATATCCTCATATTAAAAATTAAATTTCCATAATAGGGATGTTAGGTGATAAAAGGGCATAAGAGATGCTAGAGTTAAAAGATTACTTGAGACTAAAAAACACAAAGTGCCTGTATCTATAAGCCTTTGATATGGACAAATATAAAAAATCATTGAAGGATTCTGGGTTTTATTTTAAGAAGCCAAACAAAGTTTATAGGAAAAAGAGTTATAATTATCACTGTCTCTACATAGAAGCTTCCTGATGAATAAATATGTGTACTAAAGGAAAGCATGTACTTAAAATATTCATTAAGATGAAAAGTTTCTGGAGAACCTCTTAAACAGCAAGAGAAAAAAGATGTGGAAGGAAAGCAACTCCGTGGAAACAAAACATAATGGGAAATTTCAAGAGAAAAATGTAAAACCAAAATGTTCCCCTGTGGGTATTAACCTTTTTCTCTCGAAGTGTTTCAGCATAAACTCCTTCCTCTTCCTCAGTGTAAATGATGCAACAGTAGAGCGTTCTTCAGGTGTATCCACTGAAGCCTCTCTGATCCATTGACATCATAATTCCCATACAATAACAGGCAGTTTCTTCTAACATCTCAGCAAACTTTTAATGGAAATGATCTATAATGAGGTTTTATATTTCTAGGCTTCATTACTTTTTATGAAGCAAAGCAAAGTACACTTACTAGAGTAGAGAGATATAAAAAACTCTTAAACAGTTACAACTAAGTAATAACTGTGAAAATAAAACAACACATTTTCAGTACGTACAATTGCTCTTTTTTGCTCTGCATTTTAACTTATGTGTCAGTTCAAAACACATACATTTTCATCCTATCAACCTTCTCAGGAATATTGCTAGGTGAAACTTAAGTTTTTTAACTTTTGGGAAATATAGTTGTTTACTTAACTGTAAAGAAGAATTATTTGCACTTTTGATAGTATGCTCAAGGTACATTTTCACATTTCTGAAATCTCCTACAAATTATCTAATCTTTCTCCTGCAATCAGTTCTAATTCTCAGGAACACCATTATGCAGCTATCTGGCCAGGACTTACAGTTTTCTAGGCCAGCTGCTAAACTCTTCCAAATCCTAGAGAGACTGTAAGCTCAGGGATCTCTGAAAACTCCAGATATTGGAAGCTGTATGCTCCAAAGCCTGTGAAGAAAATTTGGCAAGACAGTCCATGAAAGCAATGCCTATGTTCTGGCAAAAGTACATTAATTGCAAACATTTAATTTAAATATTTGAAGATAAGATTTTAACAAAGTTTTTTTTTAGTGGAAAGTATTTCAGATGTTTTAACTCTTTAGTAAATTGTTCAATTTATTGGAACTGTTTGCAGCACTGAGATCATATATAATGAATTTCAGCATCATTTGGAAAAATACACCTCAGTTGTGTATCAAATGGTGTTTAGTGATGCATAAATCTGATTTTATATCAAAGAAAGTCAGTATTGTAAGAAAAAAATAAACACCAACACAGAGGAGCTTTAGCAAGAAAATGAGCTTAATTTCTTGCTTAAGAGGAGGGAAAACAAAAAACTGATGACAGACACCCTCTACTCAGTGAATCTTCCCCCTGCTCGGCCCTGGTGAGGCCACACCTGGAGGACTGTGTCCAGTTCTGGGCTCCTCAATGCAAGAGAGACATGGAGCTGCTGGAGAGAGCCCAGCAAAGAGCTACAAAGATGATTAAGGGGAGCATCTCTCCTATGAGGAAAGGCTGAGAGAGCTGGGACTGTTCAGCCTCGAGAAGAGAAGGCTGAGGGGGGATCTTATCAATGTGTGTAAGTATCTGAAGGGAGGGTGTAAAGAGGATGGGGCCAGACTCTCTTCTGTGGTGCTCAGTGACAGGACAAGAGTCAACGAGCACAAACTGAAACACAGGAAGTTCCATCTGAACATGAGAAAAAACTTCTTCACTGTGAGGTTAACAGAGTGCTGGAACAGTTTGCCCAGAGAGGTTGTGAAGTCTCCTTCCTTGGAGATATTCAAAAGCCATCCGGGCAGGGTCCTAAGCAGCGTGCTGTAGGTGACCCTGCTTGAGCAGGGGAGTTGGACTAAATCGATAGAGGTCCCTTCCAACTGTGGTATCAAGAGAGAATTCAGGGAGAAAGATAAGGAGGCACAAAGGAAAACACCAACCTCAACCATTCTGTGATTTTGTGAAGAGGGGAGGACTTTTTTCTCCACTTAGTATTGAAGGCTATAACTAAGGAAGGATCCAGCACATGAACAAATACAAGACTTAATCTCAAAATACAAACTGTTTTTCAGGGAAGTTTTAAAATGTGCCATTTCAAAGAGAATTTTTGAAAATGTAGTTAGGAGAAGCACAGGACCAAACCTATGTTTCCCTCCATTATGAAACAACTTGCTGATATTTAGGAAGGGGTATGGGTTTTGCAATCTACAGACAGGAAAATAAAGTTTAACGATCCATCAGACTAATTTGAAATAAAGCCTTAAAGATCAGTTCAACAGACAACGTATTTTTTGATTGCATTCAAATCACTTGAAAAATCACCATCTCATTTCAATTTTCTGTGTTTAAAGCAAACTTTTTACGAGGGAGAAAATAAGACTTCCTACTGCAAAGTGCAGTCTTACAGTTCCACCAAAAATTTTAACAAGAGTATTCCTAACAAGACCTTCTCTGGTTTTGATTTTACCATAGATAGGAGCCTTCCTCTACACTGCTACTTCAATTTCAGTTCTTATCTTCAACTCCAGTCTTTGTAAGCCAAGAGTAATATCCAGTTTTCTGCTGTCCAGCTTTTAATTCATAACAGTCTATATAATTGTATAAAGCTTTGAAAGATTGCAAAAATTCAAGATTGTCAGTAAAGTAACAAATATTCATTTGGAGTAAGAAACTTCTATATACCAGGGAATCTTTCTCACTGCACTGCTACATACAGTCACGATGGAATAATACTTCTTTTCTGACTTCTTTTGCTTTGTAGAAGGAATCCTCTTGTATGATATTAGTTTCTTTAAAAATGTTGCACCTTTCCTGCTAAAGGTGTTCTTTTGGTATTCCAGTATTTAAAGGAGTAGACATATAGTTAGTATCTTCATTTTTTTTAATCCTATTTTGTCACTGCTGAACCTGTCAACATGGGCACTAGTTAGCATCACTTGTTTTTATTTATTATATGCCTATGATCCTTCTGACAGATGGTGGAATGCTCTATAAATAACAAATGATGATACAGAAAAATAATAATAACACATTTTAAAAGCTATTTAAACCTCTCTAAGGATATTCACCTTGTAAATCACAAACTTTCTCTTTATGCAGCCTACAAATCTTGACAATATCTAAACCAATTTCTGTGCTGAAATACTGGTCTCTTGAAGTTACATGGCTATTCAGGTCATACATTGCTCTGTATTTGAATATTTTCCACCAGTATAATGAGATGGCTGGAATTCTTGCCCACACAATTTATGATTTTTATTCTATTTGGAACAAATTTTCAGCCACGTGCCTTTTATTTATTTATTTATTTATTTTCCTGGTGATCCAATATTTTTCACTAGATCTTTGGTTTTGGCCAAACAATTTCCACAGCGAAAATTACTGAAGAGTTGAAGCGTGTCATTTCCACTATGTATAGCCTGCAACATCTCAGAGCCCATCTGCCCTATATCCTGTGACACAAAATACGTTTTACGTCTCCAGGGACTATAACCAGGCAGCAGTGCAGTTTGCTGGCTAATGCTCTTGCACTGAACTGTGCTCTTATTAGAGCTGATGTCTGTGAACCTGTCAAATGCAACATCAGTTCCTATCATTTTCTTGTGAGCAATGAGGTATTGCTTTGATTGATCTGCATAGTTGCCAACTGCATGATGCTACTCAGGATTTTTTCTTTTTTCTTTTTTTTTTCTTCTCTCCTCTGAGCTTGGAATGAGTTCAGAGTGATCAATCAACATACACATGGCAAACTCTTCATCTGGAAAGTCTAGTGATATTAATTTTGTTGAATTTGTTGCGGTCTGAGCCAACTATGATGTGCTTATATCCAGTTTATTTCTCATTCAGCTTAAGCTAGAGGTGTTTATCCTGCAATCTTCTGTTCCACAGTTCATATCCATCATGTAGAGAGCTCAGTCAAGTACTTCCTTTCCACAAAAATGGTTAGGAGCCACCTGAAAACCCTTGCATTTTTTCATTTAGTTCTTGGTGGGGCTTTTTCCCTTTAATCATGGGATAATAATGGATGGCTTGGAAACATAAATTAACAAAAGTATGCTTTTAAAACTGTTCTCTATTAAATCTCTCTAGGACACTTCAAAATGTTTTATTATAAAAGAATGGGCCTGCTTTTCCACTTACTGACACTTGATTTGAATGTTTTCATCAGCTCCAATGTTCTGGTGCTTTGGTGGTAGGGAGTCATGTTTTGAGAAACCATGAGTTAGCCAAGGCAATGTAAGGCAACATATTTTGAATCCTATTTCTGAAAAAAAAAAATCATGCTAGGGACTTTCATAATGTGGCAGTTGCATTTCTCAGTGTGCTACTTTCAGGGCTCAAAATCTTGAAAAAATGATCCTTAGTTATTTTTCAGAGACTTTTTTGAAAGGCAGCGCTCCCACTCAGCCTTGCTGTCTCATCAAACACAGATAACTCAAGAAACAAGAAGTACAAAACTTGTGAATATACAGGGTTCACTTCAGGGTATTATCTAAGTGTAGCATGAAATGAAAAACTCATATAGCTACTGACCTACTTTAAAACCACTCATTAGTAAAGAAATAAGGGGATGCCTGTGCATCAAAATCTAGAACCTTTGTTTAATTTCCATATTCAAAAGAAGAATGAAATATATTAAGATACAGCAAAAACATATTTTCAGAAGTATATCTTTTTAACAGCACAGTAATAATATTATTGATGATGATGACCAGTCTCAACTTGAATGAATCATATGGTTTAAAGCATGGATATGGCCTGAAAAGTGACACTGAAGGCAACAACAGGCAAGAAACTGGAACTAAGTACTCTAAGTACTAACTGCTAACTATTCTAAGTACTAAAGCATTTCCCTTAGTGAGCCCAACTCACATAGGAAATTTACGAGAAAAATATAGTATTTTTGTATCCCTCTAAAATTTGGAATTTTATAGCCTCTTGTTTTTTGCAGGAGAGTGTGAGTCTGGGGAATTCTTGTTTTTTATTTTTTGGGGTTTTTTTTACTTCGTAAGAAATAAAGATTTCAACATTATTAAATGTAGCTAAATTATAAACTTAGGTTAGCAATCTTGTTTTATCAGTCTCCATCTTAATGTTTTGAAGCTTTTTGGACTTGAAATGGAAACAAAATTAATAATAGGTAGCTCAGTAATTACTGAGTAAAAGTGGTTTATTATATTAGGATTTATTTCTGACAAGAATGTCACCTAAGGGAAAGCAGTGTGCTTGATCTCACCAGCTAGTTGTCCCTCCTTTATCACCATGTTTGTCTCAGAGATACAGCACTCCCCCAAGCTGGGAGATGAGTAGACTATTAAATTCCTGCAAAAGGCAGCACACCTCAGCACCTTCCCTGCTCTGTTTTGGAGGGGCAATGGAGCATTGCCTGGCGCACGGGTAGCTCTGACCCAACACAAGTCCCCACTCCTGCATGGCTAGCAGACCAGCCACAGGTACGCAAGGAGCTGCACCTCCTGAGATGGGCAAGTGGGAGGATATGGAGGGAAGAGTACATATTTGCTTGATATTGGCTGTTGTAATTAAGCTTTGCTTTGCTAGTACCTGCTGAATATGAGCAGCTGCTTCTATATGATTTTTTTCGAGTAGTTTAACTTGATCTCTTTCCAACTTTTTGAAATTTTAAAGAATACAGCTGGGTAGTTCAGCTTATGGAAAGAGCTTAAAATAACTTAATTATTCAGTTTTCAATATCTTTCCCTCATGCAAACACAGGGTGTTATGTTTTTCTCTTGGAGTTTTTTTGAGGGGGGAGAAAGAGAGGGGAATTTAGAATAAAAAGGACTGTTTGTGTGACACCCCATGTAATGCACATAATAGAATTTATTCTATTCCAATAGCTAGCTAAATTTTGGTCAAATAAAGGTATATCTTCCAGAAATGCCATGTTTTAAAGAGAAAGAAAATCTACATTTCTTGAATGGTTTAATTGTTTTCTCAATCAAATTTCCAATGTTCTTTGTCTGTATGTTTGTTCTTTTGTTGGTGGTCTTTTTTACACATTAAAAAAATACTTTAGCTAATTATAACATGAAGCAGAAACCCTTCTTCTCTATTGCCTTTTACAAAAGCAGCTTTTGATATGCTCTGTAGGCCATTTGGTTTGTGTTTGTATATGCTTTAAGGAGTATCCTGGCACCTCCCAATTGCAATCTGACTGCAATCTGTTTTTACTGTCCTTGGAAAAGATGCTGAGACTGTCTCTACAAGTAAAGAGATCACTTTGAATCTCACTCCATGTTTTTTGATACCTTTTGTTTTGCAAGAAGCGGGGAAATTTTCCAGTAGAATGTATCTGTGTTATCTAGAGTTGTGCCTGAGTGTATCAATAACATAATTTCAGAGATGACAGAGTAAACAATTCTGGCAATGTTCTCTCTGTGCAGAGTTTGTTCCTTCGCATCCTTTCCTTCCTCGAATAAAAGTAGGCTATAAAACACAATTCATTTGGAAAGTGGTCATACAGTCCTACCTCAGGCAGTCATCATCCATCGTGCAGCTCCCAGAAGCTAGTGGAGGTGGATAAAATGTCCAGAAAAGAGGAACAGACAGGATATTTCTGTCTGGGCTTGCTATTGTTTGTATGAAGAAAGAAAAAGGTGCTCTGCAGTGGAAAATCTATATTCAGCTCCACAAAAATCTGAGCTACATAAAGGTCAATGTTGCAATTGTCTGGACCGGAAGGGATGGAGACAAAGAACATGGAAAAAATACAGAATAGGCTCAAAGCTGTTACGTGACCTCTGACGTACTGCATTGGGCAGCACAGGGAGAGAATAGAGAAAGACTTGCTGTGTCCCCCAGGAAATCTGTGACTGCCTTGAAACTAATATGGGCTCCAAAGAGAGCTAAACTCTAAATATTTAGAGGTAGAGATTATCTTGCTCTTCCACCTTTTCTAACACCTACCACAATGGAGGCCTGGCAAATGCTTTTAAGCACTTATGTGTTTAGATAATACTATTCTATTGCAACTGCATTTCAGTGCCTAACATTCATTTACTTCAGTGCATATTACTTTGCTTTATTTTAATGAGTGTTTTAAATGCTTAGTAGCTATGACTTCTTATTATTTTAATTTCCTCTTCAAACTTGCTAAAAAGGATGAAAGGAGGAAGAACATGGCAAAGAGGGGCAAGCACAGGAAAAATCTGAAATGAAAAGAAACTGTCCCTTTGGTCCAGGCACTGGTGAGGAACTGCTAACTGTTTAGTTTTCATTGATTACCAGATGAGAAAAGAAAAATGTTTTTTTGAATTAATTTTAAGACAGAAAATGAAATTGAAAAAAAGGTCTGTATGAATTCAAGGCCAAAATAATATTTTAAATCTTATAAATCTAAATTTCCCTGAATTTGTCTTAAAATATCTCACTAGCTCCTAAAAGAATAGGAATTGGGTTCCTACCTTCTACTGGCTTCTTCAGATTTTATTACATATGAGTTATAGAAGGGCTTTTGTGAGAGTTGTTGAAGTTTGAGCAATTTTTGAAAGAAAATCATTCCACATAAGCTTCTTCTTGGGTACTCAGAAAATGTCAGTTCATACCTTGGCCATGAGGCTTCCTGTGTGACTTTGAACAAATCACATGCTACTGTAGGCCTTAGTGTCTTAAATTTTGAACTGTGTTGAACACTAGCCTGTCTTGCCAAAAGGATTTAAAGTTAGGTCTATGAAGGCTGTGTGAGTTGCAAAATATGCTAAGAAAGGTCAGAAGGAGCAAGATGAAGGGTAGGTAGAGAGGGACTAGAATAAATAACCCTTCCAACAAGAAAGGATGACTCAAGGCTTGATTGGAACATGACCCTAAGTTTAGGAATGAACGAAGAGAGCTTTGCTGGTTACGAAACATAAAAACTCGGCTTATCATCTTTTCAAGAAAAGGGATTCCTGTTCCAAGGAGTTTGGTGGCTCAGGTGCTGCATGAGAAGCTGCTTGGGAGTCCTGTGTTGTTCTGCCTCATCTAAGAAGATGCTTCCTCTAGAAATGCTGCAAGTCAGGTGCAATCTTGCTCAGGAAACATGGGCTTTCTTAAGCCTTGCTAATCTGCTTTGATAGCTCTGTGCAAGTCATTTCATCTTCCTGTGATTTGCTTTTCCCTGCAGGGATAATGAAGTCACAGAAGTCAGGTGCCAGAAGATCAGGCTAAACTTTTGTCTCTGGACAAATTTTGTATGTGATCCTGGACAAACTTCTTGTTCCAAATTTACGCAGGAATGATAATTTCTCACTATTGGTCTTTATAAGCTCTTCTAATTATATTATAAACCTATTGGGTCATTCTTGCTATATATTTTGTTGTTGTTTCAGAGCTTGCTGCAACATGCCTCAGTGTGTTTTTATGTTCAATCCCTTTCCACCACTCTGTATTGCTTCACTCAATAGGAAAAGACCATGCAGTATAGGAAGGCAAGTTCAATATATGCAAGTTCCAGAACAGTGGAATCTCAGATAATAATATGAAAATGTAAGAACATTAAAAAAGAGGCATGTTTGAAAAGAATTTTTGAACAAAACTGTAAAACATATTTTTATCTACATTATTTAGAGCACACACAAGTATATTTCCCTAAAGTTGTCATATCATATCAAAAATCTTTATTCTTATTAAAGCAACAAGTGTTTGTTTTTTTAGTAAATTACATTTTTATGAAATTTTCTTTAAATTTTCATAAATAATAATTAATTTTGTCATTTAAATGTATTTTTGGCTACAGAGCTATACTGGGCTTCTAGAATAGAAGTGGTACATGTTATAAGTCTATTTGAATATATATTAGGCATTCATTATGATGAAAAATTCATCAAAATCATCTTTAGTATCTCTTAGAAAATGAATTTTTGACAGCCTTTACCATACTTCCATGGAAAATGCTGAAGAAGCAAATGATCATTAAATCTAATGAAAAAGAGACTTTAAAATCTTTACATTTGCTTGTTGATTTATTTACATAAATACCCCCCAAAAGTCACTATTCATATGCCTTGTTTGTAGTAAAAGGAAAAATATTTTATTCTTCAAAATATTCTCTGATGGTCCTTTTTTTTTTTGATAGTGAAACTGACAAAAATATTTTATTATATATTTAAATGAGCTGAGAAGACAAAAGTTTTCCTAACCTGGAAATATTCTCCCTCCTCTCTTCCCCTTCTTCCCCCCACCCCCCACAAAATTGAACTTCCTCTTTGCTGTTAATCTGAAAAATATTTTGTAATATATCATAAATATTCTTTTCAAACCTGAAAATATTTAATTTTAAGCTTAACTTTTAGACTTTAAAAACTATAGTTACTATAGTAAACTTTCCCCCCAACATCCTAAAATTTTAAAATGCCTGGAATAATTTCAATTATTTGAAAAATTTAGGAAAAGATGTTTATCTATAGTGAGAAATTTATCAAAAAGCCTTTTCACTTCAACTGTGAGAAGATGCTCTGTTCGTTTTAATGCAATTCATTGTCAGTGAATTCTTTAATCTTGCATTTCTAACCAGATGTGTAGAGCACAAATAGAATTTTCCTTTTGCTGCAACAGCTCTGAGATTATAAATTTCAGCATTCCAGCATAGTAGCATATCGAAGATCCCATTAGATACTGTGTCTTCATTGTATTGCACAGTGAAAAAATGGCAGCCAAATACTTACAAATAACTGTGATACATCATTCTCATAAAACTAAAGCAAAAAAGCAAAGACAAAGGCAAGAAAACTCATGACTAATTTACATTTGTTAATAACTCTAAGTATAGAACTGACACTTCCACAGGACTAACTGAAGTCTGCAGACTTTATCTCTCAACAGATTTTCATCTATTTGTATTTTACTGTGAATGATAGATGCATCAAATATGTTGTTTTTCAGTTTAATGTCACAGGTACACTAGTATGCATAAGTGGATTATTTCACTAGCTAGCATGTCTGTTAAACTCAACATTTTCATCTTATATCCTAAGCATTACGGCTGTGACTTCACCGAGTAGTACTGACTTCACCAGCTGTTTGTAATGTCAGATTTAATCAATGGCTAGTCCCAAATAAATCATGTATTTATATGTATTAATGATACTGCCTCTTGTGTGAAGTCCCCTAAGAAATGTGATACAGCCTTTAGATCACAAAACTTTTTTTTGAAATTGCTTAGGCAAGCACTGCTGCTAGGATGCACTGTTGACCACCACCGTTGACCACCATTGAACACTCCTAAGCCTAATCCTTCTACAGGGACGTGATCAGAAACTGAGGTCTGGGTGATTAAGAGACAGGAGTGATTTCCTCAGGCTTAAATAGCTGATCCCCACTTGCTCCAACATCAGAAAAATAGACACCCACCTATGCTCTGAACTGATGGAGTGCTTATTCTGCAATATTTACAGATTTAGAACTGAAAAATAGTAATCTGAAACTCAATGTATATTGTAGTCCTGTGAATGTCATTAGTGATGTTTCATGCTTAGAGGATGATTACTATCTAGAATCCAATGGAACAAAGTTAATCTTGATGAACTAGTGTAATATTATTGTTGGACTTAATATGTGCTTCCACAAATACTACCCCATTCAGTTAACTAATGCTCTATTTTAGCCCTATTTTTTTATCTTAAGTGTGCCATACTGTTTATCAAATTAATTCTTTTGGCAGGTGAATTTTTTTAAGTGGATAGGTAGGGATAACCTGTGAAAAATACACCTAAAAGGTTACACTGTTTGAACTGTTGCTTTCATGGTTTACATTTTTAACTGTTCTAAAAGACAGCAAAAAGATAAGCATTTTAAGCCAATAATTTTCAAGTGTTCCCATTATATGGGAGATGTAGGGCATATTTTTAAGCTATTAAAATAAACTAAAGTAATATGCCAAACAAAAAAAACTCGTGCTATGTAAATACAAAGTCAGGTAGCATGAAGACTGCATAAGTGTATACCTTAAGAAGGTAATATTTGAGGTGACGCCCATTATCTTAACTATATAATTTCTCATAGACTTTTGTATTTTTTCATTTGTATTTTTATTACTGGAATGTTATTGGACCTATTAGAACCTAATTCTAATAATTTGTCTTATATACCCTATTTGATAACTGCCAGATCTTTCTTCAGACAAAAGAGGAGATGAGTAAAAAGAACTTCAGACTCTTCTTTGTTTGGAAGAAGGGATAGAAACATTTAAAACAGCACCATTGATACTTTTCTTGTGAGATACTCTAAGAGGCTCCCATTTCAGTCAGGTGCCAGTAGCGGTGCCAGATATAGAATTTTTTAGCAATGCTGATGAAGACACCATTTGAAACTTAATGCTGTGTCTCAGCTCGAAGAGCTGAGGAACACCATGAAATTCTCCCAGTAAATGGGAGAATGGAATTGTTAAATACCTCACATATTGAGAAAGTGTATGCTATATCTCAGTAAGCTTGGAAAGGACTAGCACTCTTTTTGCTAAAACATCTTTGGGATACAACCATATTGAGAAATATTTCTCCTAAACCTTTTTTGGTTTTTAAGTTATCTTGAATTTGGGAAAATTACCTGAAAATTCATGAAAACTTTGAGAAAGGTTTTGCCACAGGTGAAAGTAATCAAATGATTTGAACTTGAATGAGATAAAAAACCTTATTTTTCTGTCATAAGCAGAAATTTGTCTTTCCAAAGTAATATTAAAAAAACCCACAAATATTGAATTTTAATAGAGAACTTCTATCAACATTATTTTTTGATTGAAAAAAGGTGCATAGAAAATTGGAATTTTGGGGGGACAAGATAAGATTTTACTAGTTTTTGATTTTCCACTAACAAAACAAAATGAAATATTTTATGTGCATGAACTGTACATATTGTTTGTAATTAGTGGATTGAACAAAACTCCTCCATTTTCAGTCAGTTCAACATTTCTGGTTCCGAAGATGGTTCTACAGAATCTTTGGTGTGTTATGTCACGAATCTGAACTCAAACTCAGTCTTTGACTAGAGTTTGACTAGTCTTTGACAGTCTTTGACTAGACTATTTTGCAATGTGGTCTCTTCTTGGATCAAAATGAGTGATATATGGTTAGAGTAACATGAGAATGGCAAAACATTGATGTTGAAATTTTGTGAAATTTGGAAGTTCTTGTTTTTCTTCCTTTATGGAATTAGGTTTAATGCCCTTCTTGGCATCAAAGGTTTGGTTTCATAGTCTCTTCATTTTTAATTAGTTAAAAATTTACCATTAATGTCTATAAAGAGAAGGAACTTATGCCTTAACCTCTGCTTTCCATCAAGATGTCTCTGCAAATATTCATTGTATCTTCAGAAGTATGCTAGCTGAATTTTACAGTGAGGAAGGACCTGCACATCTAAGGATTTTTGCAGCTTATGATCTGAAACAGCTTTTTTTCCCTGTCAAGTCTAGTTGTGATATAATGAATGTGTTTCATTGCCAAAATAATTTGCTAATGTGATCAGGATAGAAATATCCATTAATGGCTTCAAACACATAAAATTCTGTCTTTTGCTCTTCAGTGTAATGCAATACAAAGACTGAAAGGTCCTTTAAATTTCAGTGGCTGACCCAAAGACATACTTTACCCACTCAATAGAAAATATTGATTATAGTTTTGAAAGCCACAGAGCAGTCATGCTAATGTTATTCTTTCATCATCTCCATCTGACAGCATTTTCACATCTGGTATGTGTGAGCAAATTAGCACCCACCTTGCTTTCAAAAAAACTGTCAGAGCACCATCATCTTTGTATTTTCTTTGGAGAAGATGCTATCAAGGCTAATAGGATTACATTTCTCTATACAAATGATTAACATTTTTATTTTGTAAGGGTTTAAGGCTTTTTCTCGGGACTGAACAATTGTTCCTTTTCAACACCCCAGGAGACAGGAGAAAAAAGTACCACTCTGTTTTTCTCTAACTTTTGATAGACAACCTAAAATCTTTATAACCTTTGGAAAACACAAATAACTGGGTCAAAAATGTTTTTGTTCCTGCCTTACTGAAATGTTGCTTTTTAGACAGGTCCTATTAGATCATTCCATTACTTTTAGCATCTGCTGAAGTTCATTGTTGTCCTTTGAATGCTTACATTCCTCTTATCTCACTTCCACAGAGAGTTCTCAAACCCTGTTTGTTGCACCCCAACATCCTCTTTGCTCATTCATTCCTGCAATTCAGGATTTTTCTGCCTTTCCCAACTGTGAACCTCTTTTCTAACTTCTGAGTCTTCTTCCTTCAAAGCTGCTTCTCCTTTTTTCCCTTCCCATTTAGTAACATGGGAAAGGGAGCTGTTGTGTTTCCAACATATGCTTCTACCCACTGTCTTGAGAATCTCCTTACTTAAGTGAAATTCAAGGTGCTGATTCTTCATGTTTATTTTAAGGGTTCCTTAATGAAATGAGGTCAAGATGAAATATTTTGTATTCTTATATGGAATGGTATTAGTAGTTCAATAGTTGATGCTGCTTAAAGAGGAAATGGTCCATGTAATTGAACACAGTAAAGGTTTTTGTTTTGTTTCATGCATGTAACATATATTTATTCTCTTTCTCTTCAGTGGAAATGGCATTAAGGTACTTTAATTGGGGAAATGAAATGCCCTCTAGATAGGCATTTTGTAATAGTCTTGATAAAGCATGCACTGGTAGTGGTGTTGCAAGTGGCAGTATAAAATCAAGGAAGCTCATATTCACAGTATAATTTCTAATAAACAATGATGCTGAATTTTGAACAACTGCACAATGAAACATATTTTAGGACTGAGAAAGGCTGTTGTTTTATACTTGGCTTTATTTCTGTCCATGCAAAAAACCTCATGGGACAAAACCTTTAGTTAAATTTCTATTTAACTCCAAAGTTTCCTGTAGGATATTCCCTGCTGGATATAATCAGTTGATTAAGGGGGTGATTTGGCATACACAGCGCACGTAGCAGTAAGGAAGAGATGCCATTAAAACTTCAGCAATTTCTATCCCAGATATGTGCAAAAATTATATCTTCCTATTCTTGGCAAAGAATGTTAGGTACTATAATCAGTTCAGACTGACATAATTTAATTTTTAAGATCATTCACTCTATTAGATGATGGTGATTGTCCTTCTAATTAAATATATGTATTGTTTTATAGTACTTAGCAAAGTGCAGCCAAAGTACATGGATAAGATCTTGTACTTTCCAATTCAAGTCCTGAATCCCTTATACAAGTACAGATATTATTCTGTATTCACATATGAAATTTCAGCGGCTGCATGACTACTTAAAGATGAGCACAAGAGGAGATGTTTCCTGAATCAAGACCTAATTTTGTGTAAGAAATTTGTCATACCTGTCATTTACATTTTCACCACAAAAACTGACATATAGTCTAATTTATTAATATCAATAAATTCATTATGTGGTAGATGAAAATCTGATAAACTAGCAAAAATGATTTTATCAGCAAGCTATTATAAGTGGTGGTTTTGGATAATTAATAGGTTTTGACTTCTTTGTAATGTAAGTGTCCCTCAGTATGAGGATCCATTAAATGTAGTACTAAATAAATATTCATGACAGTGTCTACTCATTGAGATAGGGTCACTTAGACAGAGTGTTCTATTAAAAATACATTTATTTTATTTGTAGGTGTGACCCCGAAGGTGTGAGAATTGATGCTTTGACCAGTAGCCTTTGTCGAGAACCATGGGGGGAGGTCATGAAAAATCTGTTGGTCAAAATGTCAATTAGCTTGCCTAATGGATTATACCTGTTAGTGCTACAGCCCTATCTTTAAGCAAAAGGATGGTCTACCTCAACAAGAGGCCACTTTCATGAATATTTTATTGAATGTTTTAACTGAAGTAAATTACCAAATTATACTGTACATATAAAGTGCTGCATATGAGGTTCTCCGAAAGCAGTCATTGGGATATAATAGTGGCTTATCTATAGAAAGATGTATTTTTAAATGTTGTTGTTAACAAAAAAAAAGAATGATAGTATAAAAATGGATGCCAAGATTATATGTTTCCTAGAAGTTGAGACTAAGGATTTGCCTATAGTGCTTGCTTGGCAGCAGGGTGAAGATCCCCAACCCATAAATAAACAGTGTTCTTTTTAGAAATGGAAAAGCTTACCCCAAATCTAGACAAGAGATGATTTACCTGTTTGTATAGAATAGCGTTACTGAAAGACATGTTGTAGGCATGCTGTAGATGGCAGCAAAGCTGGAGGTAAGAGGGGCAAGAAAGTATATACAGCAAAGTAGGAGAGGAAGAATGAGACTTCAGAAGCCCAGTCTGATGTGCAGTTCTACTTCTGCTTAAGCTCATTGACAGGAAGGATGGAAACTCCAGCATGCTGTCCCAGTTGGCAAGCTCAGTCTCGGATCAGTTACAAACCAGTAAGGTTGAATGAGTTTGTCACTGAAGCATTTTCTCACTTAATTAAGTTTGGTAAGATCACTGAGCAATAGGACTTCTGGAGATACGAAATAATGTCTAGCCAAAATAGGCTAATTTAGATATAAAGCTGCATAGAGTCTAAAACTGTAAGTTTTCTCTGACAAGGTATGAGAGGAGAACAGGACTGTCCACCTGGTTTCGTGAGAAAGCTACTTAAGAAACCAAGCATGCATATGAATTACTTTGATTTTTTTTAACTTAAAATGATCTTTCCCAATTGCTAAATCAAAATAATCTTTATGCTATACTTATTGTGTCTTAAACAGTAGAGGACCAAGGTAGCTAAAGCTTTATCAGAAAGAATGAAGAACAATTTTGCACTTGGGGAATAGCATGCAGAATGACAGCCAGGTCCTTTTGTAAGCTGGAAGAACACTTATTCTCTGGGCAAGAGCTCAGAAACCTGTTGTTCTGCATTCAGGGAGATCAGAAAGAGAAGTATAACTAGTCCTGCAACCATGGTGGAGAATAAAAACGGACAGGTCAGTTCATTAATATGGCTGCGCTCGTTTTTCTGAACCATTTTATGTAAAATACATCTTTGAGCTTTGACTTTGAGCAGTATAATGTGGCTTCTAAAATAGAAACTGTAAGGAAAAATGACTGTTCCAATTAGTAGATATTGGTAGCTGTGTTGGATGATTTATACCTGTTAATAGTTCCATTGGCTACTGACCACTGTAATAGACATTTTGATTTATAGTAATTTCTTATAGTAATTTATAGTAATTTCAGGGCTTGCGACTGCTCTATAAGTAATCTGTCTTTCTGGGAAAAGCAATGGTTGTTTAATTTTTCACAAGTGTAATAGATTATTTTTTGAACCATGTTTACCAAGTACCCTACTCAAATGCTATTTCAAAAGCTGAGACATATGTTGTAATGAATGCTTACTTCTAATCATCTAGTTTATTTTCTGTTTCTAGTGTCAGATTAAGTTCCTTGTCTTTGTAAATGAAATAAAATATTTTGGAAACAATTTTGCACTTACAATGAAAGATGTTCAGAAAAAAATTGATTTTGAAGTCCTAGTCTGAATTTGTAGAAATTATGTGTTCCACACTTTATACCTATGTTTTAGTATTTAATTTATATTGAGCTTAAGTTCAGTGCATTGTAAATATGTAATTAGGGCAGGGAATGGGTAGAATTATTTTTATTCATTCACTACTGTTCCTTTTTATATTTTTAGGGGATAAGGTGTGTGTGATCATACTGTCTGTGTATGTGACTGTGACTTCTTCTCCCAATAGCTTTTGAAATCATGGACCAGTTTTTTTTCAGATTTTACAGAGGGATAGGAATCTTGGAGATACCTTATTTCCTATATGTTTTGTGAGAATAGCTGACCGGAGAGAGGAAGGAGACCCTTTGGGTGTTGCCTATGAAAGCTCTGACCAGTGAAAAGTCTCAGCTATTAGAAAAGACACATGGGAAAGTGCCCTTTAATAAATGCCCCAGTAATAAGGAAAGTTTCAATTAGAGCTTGAGTTAGAATCAAGAATCACAAATCCATACAAAGCAGGTTTCCATCACTCTGGGGCTAAAAGCTGTTTGGTTTTCTTTAAGCTGATACCTGTCAGTAGGAGTTCTGTGGAAATGCTGTGGATGAGATATGTGTTTGCCTACGGAAGGCAAGAAAAAACTAAAAATCGTTTAGAGTAAGCAAAAGGATAACTGCCATGAATAGAAATGTATGAAACATTTGCACATGTTTTACTCAGAGACAAAATTGCGACAAGTAAGTTATTCCATTCTAAATTACTGCTCCTAGATATTCAAAACAATTAATGTATCTGTCCTATCCAGTGTGCTAAAAAAAGGATTGAGGAGGGCCAGAATTGTAAACACTGTCCAAACCAAAAAGATAAAAGTCATTGGTCTTGTAATGCTTTTATTCCAAGCGTCTGCATCAACATTACCCAAAAGAACTATACTGATATCAGATATTATAACTATTCAGATATTATAACTAATATAACTAATCAGATATTATAACTATTTGATACATAAAGACATCTCTTCCTGCACTAGGAGAAAGATCGTTTCAACAACTATATAGTATTTGATTTATTGTTTTAAATCCATTTAGTAAAATGAGTTCTGTATTTAGGTCTGCATCTGTTTTTTGCCTTTACTACCTTTTTTGTGTAGTGTTACATTTTATACAGTCTTGTAAAGTGAGATCATTCAAAAATTTAGAGGTAAGAGTAGGAAAATGTTCTCTAAATGATAAATACGTGGTATTCCCAGTCATTGCTTTTCCACAGAAGTTATAGCTTCCTGATTTTAATTTTATTAAAAACAACCATCCAAAAAGGAAAAAAAAATCTCTTTTGTACTCTGGTGCAATATAAGCCTTAGTATAAAACAAATAAATAAATAAAGACCTGACCAATCTGCTCAGACAGGTATTGAAAAATATTATAAATAGTGCTTGCACACCCCTGAAGTTTTCAGTAGCCCAGTTGAAAACTAAGAACTGGATTTTTAAATGCCTGTGAAAAGTGACAGAAGACCTGTTGGCATTTTTGCAGTACTGCATGGTAATATACTATCACCTTAATGTACATTGGAGACAAATGTGTATCTATTCCTATTTTTATACTAATATTTCATATGTACATAAATATTTGGGGAGTAAAAGTAGAAATCCTGTCTGAGCACTTATGCATATATATATTGTAAAAACAAGGAATGGACCTGAAAAAGCAATTCATGTAAACTTTTAAACAGAAAATAAACATGATTAAGAATTGGAAGTGGTCTGATAACATGATTGAAGGGTATATTAAATAAATAGAAGGAAGAATGTGAATTGTTATAGATTGAAATGGAAACCATAACTCAGAAGATTTTTCATTATTATCAAAGCAAAGAATTAATCAGGAAGGAAATTAGAACTCTGGAGGATGAGATGGGATGGCAGAGGAAGGTAAAATTATTGAAGCATTAAATTAATACTTGCTTAATATAGTTACAAAGGCTAACACTAATGGATCAATAGCTGGCATTGGCTTCATGCTCAGTTCTGTGCATATGAAGTTAGCTTTCTTTTCTCTTTTCATCTCACTATACATTAGAGTTGAACCTTGTGAATTATATTTTAAACTTCAGAAATATCAAAAGAAGACAGGCTTTTTCTGCGACTGTGATGCTTATGAAATTTGTGGGTCATTACTATTTAATGCACATTGGTCTTTGACATCCCTAAAGGAAATATTTTAAACATTAGTGCTACTGTTAAATTTAGCACACTGTAAAGTGAAGTTTAGACAGAAGATTGCAGTGACAAATATTAGTTTGCTCTTAATTATTTTTTTACATATTGCAAACAAACAAATGGTTTCTATATAAACATACTGAAGTTAGAGAGTAGATTCTCCACTGGTTTCAGCTGCCTTTGATAAGACTGTTGAAAATGTAAGCCAGGGAAAGTAATTGAAATAACTGAAATGGCTTTTTAAACAAAAATTTCTTCTCAGTAGAGAGCCAGTTAATGAAGTGTATACTAGGCTGATATTTAAAAATATGAAGCTTATTTGGAATACTTAAATTATAGAGTCAGTTACTTAAATGGGAAATAGCTATTGAAATCATGTTTCAGAGAATTAATAATCAAATTTAATATGGAAATGATCACATCTGTTTCCTCCTGTAAAGATTTCATTGTTTGTATTCTACATGGACAATAGGAAGGGCAGATACAATCTTTCTGAACTGTCAGGAATAACAAAGCGGATGCAAGTATGCTAAGATTTCAATTTCCACAGTCTAGAATTTTAATCAGTCTAATATATGTGTAACTAAGGAACTGTTTCTCCGTCTTTTTCCTCTTGGCTAATTTTAGAAATATATCCTCATTCATCAGTCAGATCAGACATTTAGTCCTTAAACAGTCCAATCAAATTATAATTAACCTTTCAAACTAAACATGGGACTGATAGGACCTAATTCTCAGATCTGGAAGTACAGTGCAGGATCTGATCCCCTGCAAGTAAATGCAGGGCTTCAGCCATGTGCTTGCTACCATGGTCTCTTCTATCTCTTGCTGGAGGCCTTCTTTATCCTGAGTAGCCACACGGAGACTCCAAGGTGCAATCTGGCTCTCCGCCTGCTCCAGCAGAGCTTGGTCTCAGCAGCAGACCCAGCCAAGGGTTTAGCAGGGTTCCTGCTCTGCTTGCTGCAGGCAGCTTGAGGTTTAGTGTCTGCAAGGAGATGAACCTTTGCATGGAGGTGGATGGCTTTTAGTGAGTGTGCCAGGCTCAGTGAAAGGTGAGGGAGGGTTTCCATAGTATGTTTTGACAGTTTTGGTGGTATTTTTGTTGTTTTTCAAAAATCTGTCTCTAGCGACCTTTCTGCAGTGACTCAGCCAGAAATAGGTGTGAGTCAGGTTTAAATGTTGCTTACTAAATATTAAATTATGAAAAATAGGTATTATTACCTGGAGGGGAAGAAAATGAAAGAGATGCACGCATACATGCTGATGGCAAGGTCGTGTGATTTGTGTGATTTGAACTGCTGCCAAAAGGGACCCAATGTCTTCTGCCAGCTTTGCCTCTTCACTCCTTCCCTTTCCCTCTGTTGGCACTTTCCCACTAGTAAAATAAGCAGAAAAACAATTCTTCTCCCCTCTCCCTCATACAGTAAGTAGCTCTCTGCCCATTTAGCTCCTTGACCTGACTCCTTGAATGTGGTGTCATAGAAGCGACAGTGACGACAAATGAGAAAGAAGAGGGATGCAGAAGTGAGAAAGGTGCATGGTAGTAGGTGGCCTCCAAAACTTTACAGTCATATCATTCACCCCAACTCTCCTCCTCTCTCATATTCCCTCACTACTCCTTGGCTTATTGTTTCCAGCACTTTACTGAGAACTGGGAGATTGGGTTTCAGCAGTACTTCAACTCTAGTACTAATCCACATCTTGGATGAGGACTGAATCAAAGTTTGTGAGGGAACAAGAAACATTATAATAATCTTCTCCCCAGTATTCATATATGGTGATGCATGCTTGCAACATATCCATAAAATGTGCTACAGAGAGAGAAATGTTTATTTTGCATTTCACTTAGGGACTTGGAGATAACAGTTCAAAGTTAAACCACATATGTAGGACTTTAAGGACTTTGCAGGGGAATAGCTACCTATAGGAGCTGAGTGCTTTGGGGGTAGGAGGGAAATATGAATGATTACATTTTAGGCAGAGTAGCAGTCAGATAAGTCTCCTTAGTGATTTTGTTTAGCCTGTGATATGATGAATGGTACAGAGACTAGAAACACCCTGTGTTCAATGTTTTTATGAATATTTACTCAAAAAGCTAAAAAGGCCTTTTGGTACATCTAGACAGTATTCTGAAGTTTCAGAAAAAAAGGAAAGACCTTTTCAGGTGCCATACTTTCAGGAACTCTATGAAGTACTTGAATAAAATTTTACTTAGAATGGAAAGGGGTAAAAGAGAAAACAGTCATAAGTGTTGAAGGCAATTTCTAAATTTAGTGTATTTGAATCTTGTGCTTCTTATTTTATGCATTATTATCATCCTAAGAAGTAGCCAAAAATTATAATGGGAATTTGTAATGACTTTTTTTTTTTAGTGTGAAGTGTTCCAGCAGATATAATTCCGTAAATGCACTGTAAGTATTTTATGATTGGGATGTCCATTTTATGTAAGGATGCCTTGTCTCTGGTCCCAGCTCTGTCTCCTGGTGGGACCCCCTGGCAGGGCCCTGGCCACGGTTCACCCTCTGGCCATTCCTGGGGCTGCCAAGGGCCTGGCACAGCCTATGCCAGGGTCACTGGATCCCACCTTGGCCCCCATGGGGCAGTCCCGCTCCCACCGCCCCTTGGCAGCACCAATGGAAAGGGAGCAGACTGTGCGGGGAAAGCATATGAAAACAGCCCCAAGCTGACCCAGAGGAAGGGACCTCCCTCATGAGTGCCAGGCTCCCCTGGTGAAGGTCGCGGGGTGCTGGTGCCTAGCTGTGAGGTCTCGGCCCCCTCTGGCTTGAGGAGGGCTGGCAGCAGCCGCCTGGGACCCCGGCACCGTGGAAGGATGAGCGCTGCACCAAGGGGAAGGGGGGGCATTAGTGAGGTTTCTGCTGTGACAGCTTTAGAAATATTATTGACAAAACTTTTTTGTATTAGTTTGGACTGCTAGTATTATTGTAAATGAACTAACGATATGGATTATTAGGCAGTTAAAGCATTAACTGGACTAATGATGCATCTCATCTCCTCAGAGGAGATATGATTCATTTTGAACATAAAAAAGTGGTTTAGAGCATAATGTCCAATTTGTTGGTTTAAATCCAACAACATTGACGTCATGACACTGGCTGATAAGAGATGAGTTGGAGGATCTAATCAGGTGTATCACACCCAGCCAGGGGTGTGACTGTGTTTTCTCTGTAGCACTGGCCCATTCTCCTTCTTGGTAGTCCAGGGCTTGCAAGTTCACCTGAGCATGCACATGCTTAGATGATAGGACAGATTTGGGCTGAAGCCTATGTCTGAGCTCTGGTTCAAAACACATTGTGAATATGTTGTGTGATAACGGACACAGGACACCATCTGCATTTCCTGAGTTCTAATTTTTTCCTCTGAAAAGGAGGCAGTAGAGGGACCCTGACAGGAATGGAAATGGTAGAGTTCTGCGTCTGGCAAGATTGTGCAAGAAGACAGGGTGCAAAGGAGGCTGGAGTGGAAGCGAAGGTAGCAGGGACCAGGTCGGGGAATGAAAGGGAGGGTTTCAGCTTTTTCAGAGCACAGGGTGGACCTTGTGCCTGCGCTGAGCTAAGAACACTTCTCACTAAGAGGGAAAAAAGCTCAACAAAAGAATAATATGTATATAGTTGAAGATGACATCAAAATGTCAACACACAGGGAAACTCAAATCAAATTGCAAAGTTGATCTTAATCTTGACATTTCTTAATTTTCAAGTGCTCACCTTCATAACCTAAACATTCCTTTGATGTAATCTTATATATGCAAGTCTGAAATACTTCAGGATAATGTTTAGAATTTCTTATCTTGAATGCGGCAAGATAAAAAGTGAGGGAGGAAATATATTCCCTCATAATATATTCAGAATAATTTGTTTATCTACGTGCCAATCACACTCAGACAAAGATAGGAAACTCATGTTTCATACATTCTCATATTTGATATGGACAAAAGCTTTCCAGCAGATGGGAGTTAACAGCCAAAACAGACCCATCTGGCTTAGTAATGAGTTGTTAATTGGTGAATACTTAAATGAGAGTTATGGGTGCCTGCAAATCCAGCATGAATTAGGACAAGAGATCTGAGCCTTTGGCTCAGTCATCAGGTGGTACATGTAGGAACGAAAGTTCAAGAAACCACTTTGAATTTAAGTAAGTGACTCAGGAGGCTGTGTCCTGTGTATGTACACCTAGATGCTTGTACATCCTTGACAGCTGAAAGGACTTAAAAACATAAGCTTATTGAAATGGCATATAGTACCTAAGGGCATCCCTGTGCTGCATGACAGAGCTTATTCCAAATATGGCTAAACTAGTGTTTGCTGAAGATATATTATGATGCACAGTGTAACATAGTGAAGACAGTGTACTTCAGTATAAGGATTGTGATCAGCTTCTCATGGGCAGTACTGAACTGCTATGGCTGTATTTGCCCCACTCCAGCATTTCCTCTGCCCTGCATTCCCAGACCTTTGTGCTATTAACAGCGTCCACTGACACCTTTTTCCCCAAACTAATTATAGTGACATTGAATGTATTTGATACAGAAGGATAACTTTAGCATTTCCTTCCATGAGCAATATTTTACATTTGGATTGGTACCACCATAACTGTATCTAAAAGTCAGGCAGTTAGTAACCATCGTAGTGTGAAGAGGTGGAGACATAAAGCTTTTTCTGCAATCTGTGTGGGAGGAGTGGAGCTATTACAATGGGACACTAAATTTTTAAGCATTGGGTTACAAGAAATTGCTTCAGATTGACCTGGAATGTTGTGCTTATTATAGTCCTAAATCATTAGCTAGGGCTATAGAAGGCTTATGGAGTCAAGAAAATGAGCCATATTAATAGTCCTTACTCAGAGGAACAGAGTATCAGAACTGTTAGGCGACTAAGCATCAGTGAGTGATATGTGGTACGTAGTAAATAAAGTTAATGACTGTCAAATGAAGTAGAGCTTGTTAGAAATGCAGAAGTGCAGAAGCATTCGGCACCGTGCAAGATGTAATCTCCAAAACGATAGCTCTGCTATATTAAAAAAGCTTTTATTTTAATAATTTATTCCAGAGCTTTATTACTAGTATGAGTAAGGCAATAAAGGGTGGCATGCTCAGCTGCTCTAAGGTAGTGTAGGTCAGGTCTATTTTCATTAATAGGTCTGTTGACACTAAATGGGAATTTCAGAAACATGACAACTCCAGGAACTGATCATGAAAATTTTTACTAAAATTACTGTTTTGAAACTCTAAGTATTTTAGGCTAATCTTGCCCTTGAAATTTCATATATAGTGCAAGGTCTTGTCAAGATGACAAGCATGTTACTGGAATTAAACATTTCTTATCCTTCTGTCCTCACCTTTATCACAAAAGCCCCTATCATTTTTTTACTCCTGGACATAGCTGATCATTATTTTGGTAGCTGCAGGTTTGGGTTACATTTTCTAATTTAAATCCGTAGCCTGGATGAGTCTTTAACAAAAGTCTCTGTCAGCTCTTGAACCATCTGATACCATCACAGAATAGATATCATATTCATTATCTGTTCTCGTAGACATGACAGATGACTTTTTGAAACACTTAATAAATGAGGGTGAACTTGTGAGGTTTTCATTTAAGAAGGAACACATATAGGCCAGACGCTAAAAAGTATACTGAATCTTTCAGAAAATTATTTTGACAGAAAATTTTTTTGATATTTCATGAGATTGACTACAGAACGGAAGTGAAAATGTGGAATTCTTTATCAAAATAAACAGGTGCTCTAGATCTTTTCCCTTAAGAAATGCATTTAGAAAAAGTGAGATGATATGAGAAAAAATAAAGAAAAATGATTATGATACAACTAGGTACAAATAAAATGAGGTAATACAGTTTACTACCTAGCATTTAATATATATATATATATGTTTAAGTAGATGAAGGCTTAGTAACTCAGCTTCTTGAGAAAGTAGTCAGATGGGAGCTATCTTTCAAATTTGAAACATATTAGAATAGTCAAAAGTAATTGGACTCCATTATAACATGTAGTGCCTGCTGTGTGAGCCATTAGCATTCTCAGTTCAAGCATAAGCACCGGTAAAATTATGATGAGCTAGCAAAAGCAGCAACCGAGTATTAATCCAGGCTTTAGACAAATAGTGTAATAGGATTTGCACACTTAAGGGGCAAATTATCCTCTCAGTATGTGCTCTGTATATCTAGGGTATTAATATTTTTGTGCATTGAAAGAAAAATGCATCCATAATCACAATTACATTTAAGATTAAAATCCAGATATAACATGAAATTACAAAAATATTCATCATTTCTGTTCCATGATTCTCAAAATGTGAAATGGGTATCCTATTTCTGTCATGTAGTCTTTTAGAGAACTGGATAATGTCCAAGAAAGAAAGTTTGGGTGGGGGGAGGGTTTGAGATTTTTTTGTGTATATTGCCTCTCTCTTTATCTGTAGGGACAGAGTATCAGCTTCTGTTCCTTTGATGTCAGTGCCAATTTACATCACTTGCAGAGCTTAATCTTTATTTAGTAGATATATGGCTGAAATATGCTACTGGTACACAGAGCTCCTCAGAATAATTCTGCAGGTATCTTAAAAACAACAAAATAGAAAAAGCCAACCCGTGCTGGCCAATAACCTACATCTTCTCCATTGCTAACTTTTCCTTTCCCCTCATCGACTTTGTTGTTTCCCCCAGTGCTTTCTTCCACTCTCAGGGGGAGGGCTAATGAATTTGACTGTCCTAATTCTGCGTTCCTTATCTTAAGGAAAGGCATGATTGCTCCACCCATTCTTCTCTTTACCCATACCCTACTTTCACTTGGTGCCACAGAGGTCATCCACCCTGCCTGTCGATACAGTAGGCATGGCACCCAGTCCAGACTATGTAGCCAGTTCAGGTCTGCCTGAGTGTGTGGCTTGTACTTCTTTATTCATGCTATCAGGTTTGCTGTAGCTTTCCATAGTAGCGGAAGGATGTGGTATTTGTCTTGCATCTCCTAGGAAAGGGAAAGGTTTGTGTTCCCTTAGACTCAAAGAACAGAGACACTCAGGTCTCTGTCTTTCTTTAGATAAGCACCTCTCTGTCTTAAATCATGTTCTTGCCATTTCATGTGCATATCTGCCTCCAAATAATCCCCATTAGTTTGGTCACTGGCAGGGTTTAGGCCTCAGTGTGAAATTGTTTTGCACAAAAATAGTGAAGCAGAGTTTATACACATAGATATTTTTCCATATAGTAAGTATATAACCAATCTTTTCTGAGATGGAGATAATTTTGTGAATATTCACTTATCTGGGTTAGGAAATTAAAAGCGCCGTTTGATATAGAAGCTTTTAGGAAATATGTCTTCTTTCAACCACATTGTATATACAGAATAATGAAAAAAAAGGTATGAAAATTGAGCCTTTAATCTAACTTGAGTTTTCTATCTCTGAATGAGGTGTCACTATTCTTACAGTTGTGAAAATGAATTTTTTTATTACCTTTTGCTATTCTGTGCTTGCAGAAGGGATTTAGAGAAAAAAATATCTCCAGTCACTTGTCTAGTTGGAACTTGAGCCTGGATAAGTTGAAGAGTATGAGTCATGGGAATTGCTCTCCTCCCAGAAAGTGGGGCCTGAAAGGTTTAGGAAAAGTGGATTCTTTGCTCAGTAGCTCTATTAGACCCTGCTAGTCTGGTTGTCAGGCAGGTTATCTGATTTTATGTGTGCAAAAGCAGAAATTCATTGAATGCTAGTGATTGTGTATTTGGCTACTAAGCTTGAGAACCTTGAAACCAATGGCTTTACTATAGTTTCAAAAATCTGAAAGTGCAGCAGCCTTCAGGAAGCTTGGAAGAGAATGAAGGTTACAGGAGCATGGAGTAGAGAAGGTGTACGAAAAGCAGTCTGTGAGGTGATTACTAGTTTGAGGAGCGGCTCCTCTTCAGTTAGTATTATTTGTAATATGGAGAACTTCCAAAAACAGGTTGTACTGTATTTTTCATCTACAAAAAATTACTCTGCATCATTACACTAATGAAAATAAATTAGGGAAAAATGGCAACAAGCACATACTTTAAAATTTTAAACAGTGGAATAATCCATAATTAGGAAAAGTGTCTCGTGATGAATTCCAAGAGTTGGAACAATGCCTTAGGCCTTCCCAGTGGGCACTGACAACCTGAAATCAGAGTCAGAGGGCAACAATGATCTGGCAAAGCTAGGTAATAATGAAAAAGGTACTTAGTTAAATATAATTCTACGATCCAAGATCTGTAAATATATATGATCCCCAAAGACAATAGCTTTTAATACTTTTCTGCTTCTTTGCTCATTCAACATTCTAAGTCTTATAACTGACCTTCACTTGTCTGTGGAAGGTGAAAGAAGGTCTGAAATCTGCACTAGAGCTCAGTACTCAACGTCTGTCCTGCACTGCCTCGGTGGGAGGGGAGACGTAGAAATGCTGCCATTGATTTAAACTTTTTACTTCCTCCTCACTTCAGCTGTTTGGAGGCAGCCACAGTATGGATCCAAACAAAGAGAGCAGGGTTTAAAGCTGCATTTGTTCTTGGAAGGGGAACAGGAGGAGTGCTACTGACATGGAGTTGTTTTCCTGCTCCATGCCAAAGTCTGTGATCATTTGCTCTTCTGAGCTTCAGTGAATTAATTTCCATAGTATCCTGAAGATGAATTGTCCTACTTGTCACATTGTCCTACTGTGCCCCCCTGCCTGGCTTGCTAATTTGCAGAAGCAGAGGGAATACATCTCCTAGGACTCATGGAAAAATCTTTAAATGGCAAGCTAAGACACCAACTGAAAAACACTGTGTTTTTTCTTCCCAAGGAAACAAGGCTTATGTGCACCATGGGAACTGAGGACAGGCAAAACTCAGGCATCAAATGTTCTGCTTAGCAGCAGCCAGCTTGCCAGTCTGCGGGTGCGTAGCTCTCTACCAGCCCCAGCATGGGCATCCTCTCAGGCTGCTGGGGTTCAGGGATCCCTTCTCTTGTAGCAGATACTGTGGGCTGAATACGCCATCTTCCTCTGCACCAGTGCTGCTCTGGAAAGTATCTTCTTATCCCACCTCATCAGGGTAAATAATCGATTTCTGTTGGGTTCCCTATAAAAGGGTCCTTCTAGACAATTACACATCAGCAGAAAACCAATATACTGTATTCAGTGCATATAGCAAAAATACACTCCTCTCTTTACCAGCGAGTATTTTTTAATGACAGTTGACTATGCTTTTTTTTCCCCTACAAATATGCCAAACCTGTTAATCAAAAAATGTGTGTTTTAGGTAATGGCATTAAAAGGTATGATTTATCACAATTTCTTGACAAAGAAGTAACTCTAGGTTATGATAGCTAGCTAATTTGAATGATCTTTGATGTAATATAAAAGAGTTGATCAAGCTGTGGGGAATGAAAATCAAATTCGTAAAACCTCATCTTTAATTTACTCTTATAATTCCATTAGTATTTTAGGTTCATACAGTGGGATTAGTATTACTTTAAAATAAAGAGGTTTACAAACTTCCTGCAAGTTTGAGGTAATTAGTAGCTGGAATAAAGTGATTTATTTTCCTCTTTGAAAGTAGCTTTTTATACAAAACAAGATGATCTTTTTCCTTGAGACAGAATTAAAAGCCATTCTTAAAAATTTTGCAGAAAAAATGCTATGTTGACTGTAATTTCATAACTTTATAGACCATTTTTAGCTGCATGAGAGACCATAGAGGATATTAGTCTTAAATATACTGCAACAATATTTAAAATGAAACTTTAAGATCCTTAACTCTGTACCCAAACTTGCTAGATGCCATTATGAAATCAACTAGTAAGTGCTCTGAACATTAAATTAACCATTAGAATGTAAGCACTTGTTTAATTTTCTTATAATATTCATGAATATCATTAATACATTAATCATTTAGTTTGATTTATCATTTAATTTTCAAATGCTTATTTAAAATAATTCTGCACAAAAAGCATTCCTTAGTTAATTTCATAGTAACACTTAGCATGTTTGGATACACAGTTAAAGCACTAACAGTGTTTCTTCTAAAATCCCCTTGCTATTCCAGCGTGCAATTGTCGACAATTTAAAATATGACAAGTTCTAAGTGAATCTCCCATCAAGTGAAATTGTGCAGGAGGAAGAAATGGTAAACGTAAAAAGTTGTTAACCTGTTGGCAGAGTGCACGAATATAGGCTTAAATCTTCATGATGTAGCCTCCTTGTGCCTCAAGCTATGCATTTCAAAGACACACTGCCACAGGAAAATCAAAAAGAATAAGTTTTGTTTGAACCTAATCTAAATGCAGGAATAATGATATTCTTTGAAAAAATGATTTTATAACTGTTTTTGCATTAGCTGAGGCAAGGGCGAAAAAGCAGCTAAGAAGCGTTTAAGCAATTTAATGAATATATGGTTCTAAAGTCATATTGATTGTGTAACAAAAGATTAATTGCTCAAAAACATAGGTAAGCATCATACAAACCAAGACTTTCAAATAGAATTGATTTTTTTTGAGGGGGGGGGTGGGGGGAGGTAAAATACCTGGTGTTTGCAGAAGAGTAATTCACAGGAAATGGAAAAGTTATGTAAATAATAGAGAATAGTACGGCACAATTAATAAGAAAAAATAAAGTATTTTGAAATATGATCCACGTAAAAGCACACAGTTGAGGGTGATGATGACATATTTTGCACAACCAGTGCAGACTATTATGCTTTCTATAGTATTTCAGAGATGCATGACCCCAGAAATGCTGCATAATTAACCCAGCATAACCCTGATAAAATAATTAGAAATAAAATCAGCTACCATGCAATTTCTAGAAATGTATCTACGGTGTAGCGTGATTTGCATCCTGCCAGAGTTCAGAGCTTCTTTCTGCACAGAATCACAGAGAAAGTCTGCCTGAATTTTCTGTATGCTAAAAGAACTTCTTATCTGTGACAATTATCTTTGTGTTTCTGAATAAAGCATTGTCTGCTTTGTTGTAAATGCGAGGCTTCATGAATTGAGTGTTCTTGTGTTGCTTTTATTATCTTCATACTGCAGTTTTTTAATCTTTAAATCTGTTTTAAGTGCTGAAAAAATATTGTTGCTTTGCTTGTTATTTGAGAAGACTTCACCACAAACATAGGAGTGATTTGAGGGCCTAGCAGTTGAAACTGAGTATTTCAAGAAAGAGTTTGCCTGACAGAAAAACTAAGAGTATTATAGTCTTAGGGTGTTTTTTTTCTCAACACGTTCCTCACTCTTGAGCTCCCCTCAGAAACAAATCTTAAATAAAGTATAAAAATAGTGGATAAACAAATATTTTGAATTATGCATGTAAATACTTGCAGAGCTCCTCAAGATAAATATTTATTTCTGTCACTTCAAAGCAATAGCCCAATTGGACAGTTTTTTTAGCTCTTAAAAAATTAGTAACTTTAAAAAGAATTGAATTTATACTAAAGGATTAGGATTTTTTTATTTTAAATGAAATGAAATGAAATGAATTTATATATTATTAGATAAATATAAAGAAAACATTAAATAATTCATTTGCTAAAATGGTTTGGAATCAAACAAAACTTATGAATTAATTTCAAATCCAGCTGATACTGTCTGAGAAAAAATAGATGGAAAGATTTCTTTTTCAGTGTTGTCATTTCATAAGTGAATACTTTGGCTTTTCATTTCAGAATATCATTTGGTCTTTGAAATTCAGTCAAATATAAAAAATAAAATGAAGTGTATTAAAAACAAGACCTAGAAACATAAGAAATTCCCTTTGAATCAAAATGTCACCTGAAACACTTATTTCTCTTTTCTGAATCAGTCATTGAATCTAAAATCAGCTATTCATGTTGTTCCACCGTGATAAGTATTTGATAACATGACCATTTATTTAGTTCTTTGATGGGCAGGATTTCTGTCCTAATCATTATATGAAAAACATCTGTTGCCATGGACTATACCAAATCCCAATTTTCAGTTTTAAATTGTGAAGAAATACTTCAGTTCTCAACATGCCACAAACAAGAAGGAAGGGCTGGCTTAAACCCTCTACAGTTCTCTAATTCCAGTTCCACAATTTGCTTTCCATCAGCCAAGCAATCATAACGCCCCACATGTGTATTCACAGAACATGATACTTCTGAAGAAAAAATGTTTAGCTGAGACTTGCAGTTTAGGCTGAATTGTGGTAATTTACTAAAATATAGTGATTTAGATGCTTCTGATTATGAGTACAAAGCTCCAGAAAGAGCTGGCCTGCTTTTTCTTAAACGTTTATCGATCTAAGCGAGACAAAGATTTAGGGCCATGTAGGGTTCTGAGACCGAGGCATTCCTTTCTCCATGGGGACTTTAAATCACAGCGGCTGCTGGGTGCCTCAGAGTTGGGAGTCACAATGTCTTTTACAGTGAAAGGCCTAAAACTCTTCTAAAAGTGGGCTGAAAGTGTTGTGACCTTCTTTTTAAGAGCTGAAGACCTTGCTGTAAGAAGGGTTGTTGGGGAGTCCGACGCCTGCAGCCTTCTGCTTGGGCTTGCATGGGGGCTTCCAAGGGCCAGAGCCCCTCAGGCTGCATCCCAGCCCGCTGGGCATGGTGCCAGCCAGCCACCCCTCATCAGCCAGCATGCGCACCAGGCTGGATGAAGAAAAAATCAGGTGTGCTGGCAGAAGCACAAAGGGTGGTCTGAGGATGGCCGGATAGATGATAGGCGAGACGATCCCCATGTGAAGGATTGAAGTTGCACCAGGGGAAAGCGTTGGTGTTTCCCCGGTTCGGAGGGAGCTGCGATAGCGGAGTAGTGGATAAGGGGCCCACGGCGGCAGGGCTCAGTCCGTAACCCCACGAGCCTCACCATCCCCCTGGTTCTGCGGCAGAAGGCGCAAGGGTGCCACCATCTGCCTTTGCAGCGCCGGGCACAGCGAAGGGCAGGAGGGAAGCGGGGACCCTGGGCAGCCGCATGTCTCCTACACTGCCTCTGGTTGCTCCCCGTGCGGGGCAAGCCGTATGTTTGGGCAACAGTGGAACAGGGGACAGAGAGCATGTAGGCTGCAGTTAGTCGAGCAATCATAAGCAGCCTCCTTCCCTAAATGCATGCACTTTCATCCTCATTGGTGCTTCTTAAAAGCGGAACAATAATTTTGTAGAAAGTGCAAGTCCATCTACACGTGTTAGTTACGGCTTGCACACAATTATCATATCATTTTTTCTGCGAACATTAGAGAAAGAGGCCCAAGGAGCTTTGATCTCGGAAATGAGATGGAGATAAACTTCCAATCTGTTTGAAATATCTCTGATCGAGTGGCCTGCTAGATGGGTTAGTAATTTTAAAGGTAAAGACGATAGCGCCCTTAATGCCCTCTCAAGGTGAAGGAAAATTAAGCACGATTTTTTCCAGACCATGGTGAACTGATACTCCAAAATTCATGATAAATTATATGTTTTAGAGCCCTTTTCAAATCTGACTCTTGGAGCACAAAAGTGTCTATATAGTTTACTGCAAATATACTAAACCAGACTGTTCCCCAGATTTTCCATTAACACACTGTTGATATTTGAAGTATTAAAAATAATCTACCTTAATGGGCCTTAAAGCCTCTAATAGAATTCTCTAGAAGAATTCTATTATCATGTCCTCTGTAAGAAAAAATAAATATAATTTGGCCAAAAAAATGAATAGTCTAATCACGATTGATTTCTGTGGGATATTTACTTGTATTTTAGAAGATTTTTTAGGTATTACTCAAGGTGTGTGTGTATGTGTGTGTGTATATATGTATACATACATAAAAAGTTGTGCACATGCATACACACCTTACACACACACATACACATATAGAGCTTTATAAGGGATTCGCCTTAATTTTGCTGACGTACTATCTAGTCTGCATAAGGATGGCAACTAATCCTTAACTGGATTCATTAGCTAAAAGGTAAAACAGTCTGGTGTTAGATGAAAACTGTATGTATGTGTAAGACATAAGGCTATGCTATGTGAATCTACAGGCCTTGATCAGCACCAGCTTAGCTATATTTGCACTGCTAACTATGCAGTTATGCTCTTTAGTCAGTGACTTTTGCTAGGATTTTCCCCAAAGGTTATATTTCTAATCTGGTCTATAAGTAAATGATCACATCTGAGAGATTTTTCAGTTTTTCAGAGCATAAACTATTACTTTTTTGTCCAAATTCAAAATTTATATATATATATATATATATATATTTAACCTTGTAAATGTTATACTTTATTTCAAGAAAGCAATTGTTTTTATTTAATATCACACTCACTCATGCATATGTACTAGTGAGCACTTACTGAGGTTTATTAAGCAAATGATTGATTAATCTAATTGCTCTACCCTTAGCTCAACTTTAAAGAAGTAATAAATTCAGATTTAAATTCCTATTAGTACATTAATATTTTTAACAAATGGTTCAGGCACTTAATTAGAATATATTCAGCAAGCAACAGCAATTATTCAGTAATTGTCACTACACACTCTTAAAATGTGCAGTTGTTTATCTTGAAACCTTACTGATATGCAGCATATACTTCCTTTTTTTATAACAATTCTATTACTAAAATCATAATCTTATCAAATGCATTTATGAAAATACAAAAGTGGTTCACTAATGAGAATGCTATTGCATATTTACAGCATCTTAGGTAAGCCATGTAAGTGAAAGCATTTGTTAAAGCATATATCCAAATAATGATTGGGTCATTTTGTAGTGGAAAAGGTGTCTGTGGGCAATGCTTTTTCTTTATGATTTTCCTTAATTTCTTTTTTGCTTTTAAAAGGTTTTGTTTGAATCATTGAAGGAACTACACTTACAGTGCAGGTATTTTAGATTTGCTTGTGCTCCAGCGTGGGTATTGCACATTCCTTTCAGTATTGGTTGTTTTCTAAAAGTTTCTTGGAGAGAAGGGGAACATTCTCATAAAGAATAAATTAAGCTGCATAAAAGTTTGGAGCTGTAAGAATGAGCACGAATGCAAGGCAATAAACTTGTAGAATCACAGAAATGTTGGTTGGAAGAAATCTCTGGAGACCATCTAGTCCAGCCTCCTGCTTGAAGCAGGACTATAACCAACACTAGAACAGGATACCCTCTTCCAGTGTTATGTTATCCCCCCCCCACACACACACACAAAACATGTTTTTCCTAATGTCCATTCTGAACCTCTCCAGCCGCTGCTTGTGGCCATTTCCCCTGGTTATCTTATTTGCCCCTACGGAGAAGAGCTTGGCTCTGTCTTCTTTGTAACTCCAGTAGCTGTTGGCTGCTATTAGATTGCTGCTTAGCCTCTTCTTCACCAGCCTGAACAAGCCTAGCTTTCTTAGTAGCACATGTGCTGTATACCCCTGACAATCTTGATAGTCCTCCACAGGACCCCCACCAGTTTCTCAACATTCGTTTTGAATTGACGCTGGCCCAAAACAGTATTTCAGGTGCAGCCTCACCAGTGCCAAGCAGAAAATGGTGATAATTTCCCTAGATCTGCTGGCATTGTAACATAGCTCAGGCTGCAGCCTGCTCTCTTTGTGGCAGGAGCACACTGCTGGCTCATATTCAGCCTGGCATCCTCTAATCCCCAGGTCCTTTTCATCAGGGCTGCTATCAGCCAGTTGGTTCCCAGTCACTGGGTTAGTCTGCCCCAGGTGTAGTATTTTGCAATTTTCACTGCTGAACTTCATCACACTTGTTAGCTCAGTCCTCAAATTTCCCAAGGTCCCTTTGGACAGAAGCTCTGCTGCTTATTGTCAGGAACTCCTCATAGTTTATTGTTGTCTGGAGGCTCGTTGTCATCATCCAGGTTGCTGATGACATTGAACAAGATGGGCCTCAGTCACAGCCCTTGGGGTACTCTGCTCACTGCTCTCTGCCAGCTGAAAATTAAGGTGTTAGTTATGGCTACTGAGCTCAGGGCTCCAGCCAGGTTTCAGAGCAACAGGCAGTTCATACTTCCTCAGCTGCCAAGTGAAAATGCCACAGGGGATGAAGCCTTACTAAATTCAAGGTATATCTTATGCATTGTACTTTCCTCATTCACATTCAAATAGCCAGTGACTATTGTTCTCCCTTCATCTGCATGGGCAGTCGGACACAATTATTTGTGGCTGCTACTGTTTACAAGGTCATGCAGTAACTTCATCACTGAACTTACCCAGGATAAAAACTCTGCAGAGAAGTAGGTTTCTCCTAGTCTAGATCAGTTTACTGCTTTTCTTTCCCTCATAGTACTTCAGTTGTGTCACTAAAACTGAAAGATTTGGGGAAGGTCAAGGCTGTGATCCAGTATTTCATGAATAGAAGAATGAAACATAAAAACATACCACTACTTGTTTCTCAGAAGAATCATAGATGGGACAATCCATTTGCCCAGTTGGCTAGTCTTCTGAGCTGTCCTTTTATCTGCCTCCCTTGCACATTGCAAGAACATCACTGAGCTCTGCCCACGCTCCATACTTCAAACCAGTTCACCCCCAGACCTCTGTAGCCAAATGCAAATGTTCCTAACGCCAGGTAAAATATCTCTGCAAGGCACTTTAGCCTGGGATCGGTACTGTAGTAGTAGCAGCTTACTGTTCTGTGATTGCAGGAACCTCTCTCCCTCCTCTCCCCTACCCACAGCACAGACAGCACTAATTCACATCTGCCTGCAATTAGCAGCAACACTTTCTGTACAGAAAGGAAGCGGTTACTTTCCCTACCTTTTCATATATCCTTTGCACTCATGCAAGAGCACAGACTGTCTCCTGAGTAAATATGAATGTCTTTAAAATGAATGATTGCACTATAAATTATTTTGGAATACTAAAGTATTACAATTATCATTTATCATCGTAAAAATGCCTGATTGTAAGCCAGGTCCCACTGAGCTGGGATTGCTGTCCAAACTGTAGCAGGAGTCATGGTCCCTTTCCTCAGGAGCTTATTATTAAAAGAAAAGACCAAAGAAAGAGAAGCCACAAAAATGGAAGTGTATTATTTAAGAGGTAATAGGAAAAAGACTTATGCCACAAACTTATGTCTGAGAGGAGTTATGTATCCTTTGCCTTGGAATATGTATAACTTCACAGATGACATTTTGGATTATATTGACACATACATGCACATGAACAAAGGAAGAAAAGAGGGGAGGGGAAAGGTTTAATTCACTCGAGCAGGTTTAACCGAAAAGCTTTAAAATAGGAAGTGTACTTCTGAGTGTTGTGGCTTCTTGCCAAGCATATAAAAGAAGGCTGTGATATTTTCTTTCTGTCCATAAAACAAATGAGGTATTGAATGCTTGACCTTGCTTGTTCCCATTTTGTTAGCAATTTCTGATTTTGAAAAAAGAGCTATGACAAAAAGCATCTCAAATCCATAAGGAAGAACAATTAAAGGCAGTACTTTTGTAAATATTTTTCTTGTTTTATTTACAAATTTTCTCAGACTAATGCATCATTTTTATTGCTTTGGAGTGTTAAGCATTAAAACCAGTTACAATGAACATGGAGGGAATAAGAAACCAAGGAAATCCAAATGCCTTTATTTTTTCTAAAAGAAAATTTAAAAGGAAATAATATTTCACCACCTTCTCCTCATGCACATCTTCATTTTTAGAGCTTTTTAGTTGATAGTGGGTTGTCATGTACTCAGCTTGACACATTTCATACACTTTCCATGGTATATCCTGAATTGCTTTTAAATAACTATTGGGTTTCAGTTTTTCTGGTTCTGTTTTAGCTCATGTTAATTGCTTTCCACTTTACCATACTGTATAGTCTGTGGCTTAATTCTCTAATATGCAAGTAAGTGCCTATTGACAGTTTGATAAATTTGGGCTTTTTTTGTTTGCATAATGTCCCTGTAGGCTGTGCTCAGTCCTTACAATATGGGTTGATAGAGGCTTGAGCTGGTCTTCAGAACAGAAAAATTCTACGTGGTGCTGAGTGAGCAATGAGTTGTGTGCGGGAAAAGAATTGCTGAAAATCTCTTGTCCTTGGCCTCAGTGCGAATGACAGCTCTCTTTATTGACCATACATTTTTCAAAGATGTAAGCGCTCTCCTGTTTTTCAAAGTTCCAAGTCCCTTATACTTCAAACTGGGCTCAGACTTGAAATACTGCAAGAGCTTTTGAAAATTTGAAGTTAAGGTTCTCCATTTTATACACATATCATAGAAGTATTAATAACAGATTTACAGATTTGTTTTCTCTAACATAAAACCTTCACCTGAAAGATAAATATTATAAATTGATTCTTTCATGTTTAAATGAATGCATAGACATGGTAACAAATGAGCTGCAAAAGATTTTATATATATATAAAATTCCAGGGTGAGGAAAGCCTATCTGTATAAGGAAGAGAGAGTATAGTTTCTGTGTGCATGTGTGAGAATGTTTGGAGAACAAAAGAGAAGCTTGCTCCAAAATGTTCATCTGATGGCTTAGTGGGATATGGGACACTGGGATATAGGAAACATGGTTTGATCTTTTAAAAATACTTTCAAAATATAATGTTAAATATTCTTTCTGGAAGTACAGATGAGTGCCATAGCTATCTAGATAATGGAAAACTTCTTTCTCTTTTGAAATTTTATTTGGAGTCTGAAAAATATTTCTAATCAAAACTACTCTTTGGGTAGGAAAAAAATTGAATTTTGTGAACCAGAAATATCAGATATTTGACCAAAAAGTGTAATCAAAAAATTCTTGATTTTGAAAAGTCAGTTTATGGTTCTATTTTTTTTTAAAAGCATTTTTGGCTACAAAAAATGTTTTGAAAATAAAAAACAAGTTTAAACGATATACTCTTAATCAACTAAAAACTAAATTGTCAATATAGATTCTTTGGCTAGAATGAATATAAACTCTTTTGTGCAATTAGCTTTGTCTGTTGCTCTTGCTTATTGCCCCATTCTTTTCTAATTCTCATGACCTAACATACTAGTTTTGTGTTCTTGTCTTAACCTATCATAAGTAATCTAAATAAAAATATTTTATTAAATAAAAATGTCTTTTTGTGTTAGATTTCTTTCTGTTCCAATTAAGTTGTTGATGTATGAAGCCCACATATTATTAAGACTCTTTCTTTTTTATGAACAAAACATAATCAATTACCAAGTACATGTTTTCATGCCTCAGTTGAGGGGCCCGACAATCCCTTGAAATATTCCCTAACCTACACTTCTGTGATTGTATGGGATATTTAGGCTCCAAATTACAGAATGGGATCTATGAAACAGCAGAAACTGAAGACTTATTAGAGTTTGCAATGAGAATATACTTTTACTTCTCTTTGTAGTGGAAAAACATCAACATTATAAAATATGTGATTCTTACCATTAGTTATCTGACCTTTTTTCCTTTTTCAGTCACTTAGTTTCTCATTTGTCTGCCCTAGATATATTTGCCTTCTGTCTGTAAAATCAGCATGATTACAGTAGTATTGTATGGATCAGCCGTAATTGTGAATGCATTACTTTACCTTTTCCTCCTCAATAATATTTATAATTTTTTTCTTTATAGTGTTTCATTGTTACTGATGAGTAATTTATATTTTTGAACATAGTATCTAAATAAGAGTTGGCTGAGAAGCTGGAACATCAGCTACTTACCAAGAGGGAAACAATAGGTATACTGGAACATCTGAGTATATGAAAAAACTATATATATTTTTTCAAATAATGTAAACTTAAATCCCACTTATACGAACACCTGTTCTAGCTGTTGTTTCCAGTTTAATGAGTTTGGGGAGGCTTGTATCTCTGAACTGAGAGTAGTTCTATCATTTTGACATTTAATTTTGTTTGTCTTTTATAAATGTCTTATAAAAAAAGGGAATCATTTAGCATCTGTTATGTTATCTACTAACATCTGTCTCAGCCATTGTTAAATATATACACAATAATATTAAAATTCAGTTAATTTTTTTCTCTTAAATCACCAATTGATTTGATTATTGATCTAGAGTTTCTGCCATAAGTGCTCATTGAAGATTTAATGAGTTCTCACATTTAGATTGGATTTACCAAGAGATCTTTCTTTTACTGCTATCAATATAAGGGAAGATCTAATAGCTTATCTGGTCTTTGCTTGTGCCTATTTAAATCACTTACTCTTTCCTTTCCAGCTTTCCTATATAGCCATTCCAATAAAGTAAAAATGTGATAGGGGGCATTGCAGTGTTATTGGGTGGGTGGGGGAGCGGGGGAGTGGTAGTTGCTTTAAGAACTGATGAGAAAATCTTAGGCTAATTGAGAAATGTGTGTATAAATGCAATCCTAATGCAATATGAAAGTATATAAAACTACTCAAGTACATTCTGCCTAAGTAACTTTATGATTAAATAGTTACACACATGCATGAGCCTGTTGAATTCATGAGGACAGTAGTTGCATTGCAGGCTATCAAAGCTATAGTCAGTGAAGTCGTTGGGAATGATATTACACTCCTTTATGCCTAGTTCATCAAACATAAGGATACTCATAAACATTTCTTTGCCCAGTTGTCGCTGGGAGAATGTTGAGTGGAAATATAGGATCATAGGTTATGATGTTAGAACATCTAAATAAGTATTCATATCCAAAGTAATCTGAACCATCAAACTTTGTGTCATAAAGATTTGGAGAAGGAAACTGAGGAAGTCCTCAGATAGAAAAAACAGTGCATTTTACACTAGTCAGTTGTTTTGCAAAGTAATATATATTGATCATATGTATATAATGAGAACATATATCAGTTCATTGTCAAAAATTGCCTGTTCCTAAATGAAATAGAAAGGAACCACACTCCTGGAGAATATTAATTTCTTAGTCCAAGGAAACTCATGTGAAAACTTTCTAGCAAGTACACAGTGAACTGATGTTTTGGAATTTCTTTAAATAAACTGGGAAATTTAAATCATTTAATTTTGTTTCTATGAATAGTTATTATGTTTACTTTTTTGCATATTGACCATATTAACTATTTCATATGTCATCATTCAATCAACAAGTAAAATTATTGACACAGTATTTTTTTCTTAAAAAGATACTACATTTTTATGTCTTATACATTGTAGTTGCAGATAAGTCTGTTATTTTTAACAGAATGTTCATTGTAAAAGAGTATTTGTTAAATAGTTCATGCAAGTGTTTTCATACAAATAGGTGTTTGTCACATTATTTGATGAGCCTGAACTTTTACAATCCATTTACTAAAATTATACTGCCATGTCCATTTCAGTGCTTCTGACATTCAATCTTGGCTTTGGTGTTTCTAAATATTTAATTAAAGGTATACTTTTGACATCCTGTCTTGAGAATTCTGGCCTATCACAAATGCTTTCACAATTTTTGTTTCTAATTTGCTATATACAGTATATGGAGTATATGGTGGCATAATTCATGCATTTAACATGTATTGTTTTCAAGAAGCTGTTTCTCGGAAAACATCTGATTGGAGAAAAAAAAGTAGGCAATATACATTTTTGCTTTGTATTTTTAATGTGTTTTGATTCTTTCATCTGCTGTTCCTGATCTATCCAAAATTCTTCCCCCTGATGAGTTGATGAGCTCTCTGCAAAGCTTACATTAAAAGTTTCTTTTTCTCTTTTCCCCCTCCTTTGTATTTCTTCCTTCTCTGTATCTCCTTATTGCCTTGTAGTCACTTTCTGCTATAAATAAGTAATGTTTCCATGTTACTGTATTACTCCAGGAATACATCTAGCTAAGGGCAAATTATATGTTCATCTGAGAGCCTTGCTTCTAAGGTTGCTAAGGGTCATTGGCTATTGCCATGTTTATTGTTGCACTGTAATATATATGGATGACCATTACACACTCAGAAAGAAAATAACACATATTACAGTCTCAAGGAATATGCACTTATTAGGCTATCAGCCCTAGGAAAGCTATAGATGAGCTTGAATTTAGCAGAAGAGTCCTACAAAAATTATATTACAGTGCTAGAGTCAGGATCATATGCAATACACTGATTATGCAGATGTTTGTGTTAACTTTACATACTCATGGAACTCAGTTCTTTTCTCCAGAACACATGGTTTTCTAAACAGTGAAAATTCTGCGGTTGGTCAAAGCCAGTGTATTTATCCCAGCATGTGTGATATTTTCATGTGGTTTTTGTTTTGTCACTAGTAGCTTACTAGTCACCTGAAAATACAGCAATATGTTTTCTATGTTTTTTTTTTAAATACAAAATTATTTGTAATCTTTGCTTAGTTCTTGCCAGAGTCCCTTCCTTGAGCTCATCCAAAGAAAAAGCAACTGATAATGCAGTGGACTTAATAAGCTAACCAAAGCCATACTTTCACTTCAGTTCTTCCAGTGCTTTGGACACAATTTGTCCACAAAGGATTATATCAGATGTTTATTTAAGCAGATTATATATTTGTCCATAAAGGATTATATCAGATGCTTATTTATGTTCCTACTCAGATAAGAAAGCTGTCAATGTTTCATTAAAAATAAGTTGAGGTCAAGAGAAAGGTAAGACCCCAATCACTACTACTAAGTCAACTTTCTTGTTGGAGCCTCTCACGACATTTCACACGAACATGGTGAAACCACAGTCAGAGGCAGAACTGCCTTTTCCCCTTCAGCTCTTGCAGCTGACCAGCTCCAGAAGGTGCCATCTGGGCTGGCAGGCCAACTGGTACTGTGAAGACCCACTCCTACCTGCAATCCCTGGACCTGTTTCCACGGAAACCATGATAAAAATAACCAGAAATGTTCTCTGTGTTTTGGGCAAAGACAAGGCTTCTCTTCTGATTCGGAAATTGAATGTATTTTGAAGATCTTACTGCTTGGGAATGGTGATGATTCTTTTGTTTATACAGGATGAAAACCACCATTGTGACCTGGCATCTCTTAATACTTCAACAAAAATCTTGAGTGGAAAGCATACATTATGTAGCAAAGACTTACTTTCTTACAAAATAGATTAGTAATTGTAAACAATATAAGCCTTTCTTTATTGTTCAAATAATGTGCATTCAATTATTTTCCTCATGGGAGTGTGTTTCTAGAAATGTGAATTAGATTTCTATTTGATTAATTGTCTGGCTGCCTGCAGAAATTGCTAACTACTGCATGAGTTACATGTCCATTTTAAAGTAGCTGAGCCAAAATTCAGTTCGGTATAGCTGAGGCTGGCTTATTTCATTGCTATTTTGAACCAGCAGTCAGTAACTTCAGGTTTTTGGTTTTTTCCAGTTATGATTTCAACTGTCCAGTGCCAGTATAAGTAACTACTCCTTTTGTTCTTGTAAAAATAGTCAGCACGCAAAGAGATGCACAATTCTTTGTGCACTTGATCTTCTTGTGACCTTTTGCTCCTAAGGGTTCTTTTATTTTAATGTATCATGATATTACCTATCATAATATTGATCTAAATACAGTTTCCTGACTTGAACGTTGCAAGGTAGCTAGCTAACCTGGATCTTCTTCAGGGAGCAAAAAATTTGCAGTAAAATTGTCAGAATGCTCAAATGTTAAACCAAACAACTGCCATTTAAGCAGCATCCAAGCAAGAAACATGGTGGAAAGCACAAGGAAGTGAACATAAATGAGAGAAATATCAAGATGAGAGCTGTTAGAATTGGTTTAAAATAGGCAAGCTTTTTAGTGTCGCAAAACCATAGCAGCCATTTCTTACTAATCTTTGGATGTTTGCGAGAGGCCTCTGCTGGCAGGTATGGGCACAGAAGGAAGCTGAACAAGTGACACGGACCCCTAACAAGTTATATGTGGTTGGATTTCCCACTAGAATATCCTCCTTTCCCCTTGACATTCACTCCAGGCTTGATGCTTTCTTCTGATGTGGGATCGTGATATTCCCCAAACAGTGTGAATGTAGTTCATTGCTGCACTCCTCTAGCAAGAGGAATTAGCAAGACTTTTTTCTGATATTTGACTAATCTTGAGTGATTTTGTCCCACTGGAGCAGTCTATTGAAGTGTTTAATAGTTGCTTGTAGAAAATAAAGGGGCAAGATAAAGGACAATCCTTACTGTAGGAAAAAGGAATATTTTTTTTAAAGTGAGGGGAATTTTTAAGAGGTGAACTGTTGAGAATTAGGGATATGATGAATATAGTTGAGACCAATCTAGATTTTTAGAGAAATAATGCACTGTATTATGGAAAAACAAAATTTCATAATTCAGTGTTTGCAACTGGCTGTTCCTGTGTCAAACAGGTGCCATTTTAGTAAGTCAAGATAGTGAAATAGCTACATATGGACATTTCCTGGAAAAGTGGCCTTCTAATATTAAAAAAAGTGGGAGAAGATGTGGGTAGTAGAAGAGGCATTTTCTTTTCTTTTTTTTTTTTTTTCTCTAAGGGAAAGTATTGACATGTACTCAGGTTTATCACAATACTTGGGGTAATACCCAGGTATGGTTTTCCTCTGTAATATTTAATTGCTGTGATGTTTGTTTTGGGCCTTACATGGTTAACACATGCATGTTGTGTTTGAATAGAGGTTGCTTTGATTTGTGAATGTTCTTTCTTTCCTTTTAATGTTTGGTTGCTCCTTTCAGTGTCATTAATTGCAGAAAAAATAGGCTTTCTGAAGTTTGAGGTTTTTCTGAGCTCAAATGAGCCAGAGGAGTTTGAGATAATCCTAAAATCAAATGATAAGACATTGCAATGCTATCTTTGCCCCATTTTGAGTATTGTAAAAGTTGAGGGGTTGCTGAAAGTTAGGGCCTTTGTGTTTGGGAATATTGAACCTTGATTCGTTCCTTGAAACTGCCCTCAATTTACACAGTTTTTATGCTGGACTCCTAATACTCCTAAAGAAAAATTAGGCCAGAGTTTGTGAAAGTACAGTTGCTATGGCAACTAGTTATTTTCAAATAATCTTGAAGAATACGACAGCAGTAAAATGCATGCAATCTAGTTCTTAATTAAAAGGATCCCTGGAAATCATAATTTATGCAACATATTTGACTCTGCCATTATTTTATTTATCAGTAATTATGTATATTACACCTAGGGATACTCCTTTAAGTCACTGACTCCATTATATATACATATATATTTTTTTCTCCTTAGATATGGAACACAGACATGATTATCTGGAAGTGACAGGAAAAGATGCTAAATGAGTCACACAAGGAAGTTTTAACAAGATCTGATCCTTTACACCAGGATCTTCTCTATAAAAGCAGTGCTTTTTATTTTCTTCAGAAAATCCTTGCAGATGTGGTAGGCTGTCTGTCAGAGAATGAATTAGAAAATCAAATATTATGCAAAAGATTTCCCACTATACATGTTCTGATTTTTCACACTGAGTGGAAAATTTCTAATTTCCAATAGAAAATAAACGTGGGATGGTGCTCCTAAGTCATATATGTTTGTGCTTCCTTAGTAGTCAATGCTAAATAAGGTTCAGTGTGGACTTCAAGTATATGAATAAGGTTCACGTAGATTATTCTTGGAAATAATATGTTCTGAAAGTAAATGTAAAAAAGAAAGTCATATATACTTAATACTGAAAGGACATACAGAGACATGAAAACAATTTATACCAAAAATCTATAATGTATTTGGCATATTCCACACAGAAAAGTGAATTTTCTTTAAGCACAAGGATTAAAGGATGTCTCTCTGATTGTAATGGATTCTTAGGCACCCTGGGACTATCAAAAGTAGAGTGTACTCTTAGCAATATTATGCTTCTTTCTGAAAGTAGCTTCAATACAAAAAACTCCCTTTTATTTTTCTTCACTTTTATTAGAAGCCGTGAATATGAGTTGTTGCATTTCCTTCCCAAAACAATAGCCCTCAAATCAGACAGCTTAGAAGTTTGTTTTTGTGCATGTAACTTTTCTTGAAAATCTATCTTTTTAATGAGAAAAAAAGACTTTCTTGGTGTGCATTTTAACTTCAGTTTTCACACTTGTGCAGAAATTCATCAGTTCCTCCTCCTCCAAAATGTATTAAGAGGGAAGTATCTAAAGTATTGAGCTACTAAAGAAAGAATAGCTCCTCCAAACTGCTTGTGCTCATTTTGCATCATCTATAGATATGAGAGATATTTCACCTGGCATGAGCTAGACATTGGGTCCCAAAGTTCAATGATCCAATAGACATTCCCATAAACACTTCATTAATATTCTCATATAAGGTTTTAAACTTGTTCAGAGAAAGCATAGCCCCAATAAAGTCAGTGTTAAAACCAGCCACAGACAAACACAAGGCAAAATGAATCCTTTGTGATAATTAGGGAAAAGAATTGAGTGTGTCTGACTTCAGGAACTCAGTCAGCAAGGTTGTCTTCTTTCAGATTTGAAAAAGAGCATCTTCATTTGAACTGGATGTAATTAAATTGACAATTCTGGGTATGATTTTCCCAGTATTTTCCAAATTCCATTTCCAATTTTGGAAGAATCCTTTGTTGGGCTGCTGTTAGAGTGGTTGAATATGCAATGCTGACATTTCTGCTGGAGTACAGAGTTGTGTGCTTCAGGTAACAGACGTTGTTCTAGAAGAAAAATTAGGAAACAAAGGTTTATTTTAAAATATTTTTAACATTGCTCCCATGTTGGGATTACTGAGATAGATAGCGATAAAAACATAACTAATGAAGTAGGTGTTTAGAAATCATTTAATTTCTCTGCAATATTCTAATACTCTTGTAATTTTAAATATTAATATTATTAAAATAAATATATTTCTATTAATAATTTTAAATGCTTCCTTAATTTTATGTGTGGTAGGTTAAACTTGGAAAATAAGTGCACTAGAATTCATAAATAAGATTGACTTTATGCGTTTTAGCTGCACTAATGGAAGTCATTAATAATTGTCTTCTGCATGAATAAGATACCAGATTATTACACTAGCATAACTTCAACCTCTGGTTGTTAGACATTTGTAAATAATTTGCAAAGAAACTTCAAACCAATACTATATTTGTCTGCCCATTTTATTAATATAAATTAGTATTTCATATCTTAAAAATAATTCTATATTTAATTAATCTTGGTGGCAAAGAGTTGTAGAAAGAGCTAGTATATACTTCTAATATGTAGTTTTTCTACAGCTTCCTATTATGTAGAATTATTTGAATTTTATTGTTAAGGTATATTGTCACCTGGTTTGTATTAGTCTGAGATTTATCAGGAGCAAATCTCTGACCTAAAATTACTTCTTCTGTGTTCCATGAAATTAAAACTCAACTAACCTGAGTCCAGTGTGTTCAAAAATGCTCTTTTCTTTCTCTCCAGAGGAAAAACCACTGAAGTTGCCAAAATCATTTGCTCCTTCTTAAACTTATGGGCCTTTTGCTATAAAGTAAGATAAATTCCTTGAGCGATTTTGTATTTCTGTATGTGTTGTGCAGCACTGGAAAGAAATGCTGCTTTGAAAATGCCAGAGAGCTTGCAGTAGGAGAAATAGGAAAAATCAGCTTGGGCTTCCCTTCACAACTTCTGCTTTACCCTTATATCACTTTTTTTTTTTTTTTTTTTCCATGCAGGAACAAACACATCCCCTTTTCCTCTAATTCATTGACTAAGTAGGATCATGTCCTTATTTTCATTCCATATGTCTTGAGATGTAACATCCCTCAATCTAACTCACTGCCTGCTATAGAGAAATTTTTCACTGTCGCTGATAGCCAGTCCTATAGCTGAAGGATGGACATTTGTGATGCAGTGGTGAAAACTGATGGTTCAAATCTTTCTGTTGTTGTGAAAAGTGTTATGCTGAATATATGTTACATTTTCCTTAATGAAATAAAGGCAGAGTCAATATAGGAAGCTTTCATTCAACAGATATAATGAAAGTCTCAAAGTGAAGCACTTGAAGGTTAGAAAATGGCAGGTTTGCACTGGTTGAACCACTCTGTTTTTTGTGTGTACATGATTATCCATACTTAGTAATGTTAAATTATGTGGAAAAAAATAGTGAGCAGTGTATGTGAGTCCTTACTGTATAGGAAGAATGCATAACAGGAGTCAAATTAGATACAAATTTTGAATAATCAGTTCTAATTTCTATGTGCATGGCTTTGCAGACTAAAGGTCTTTTTTATGTACTAAGTCTGTAGATAAATCTCTTTTGGTAATAATTAATTCAAATTAAATTTGCAATCACTTAGGTATTGAGTGTATTGTCCCCATTCTCTCCCCCAAAATCAGTCAAATTTTAATTGTGTACATTTTCTAATACCCTGATAATTTTGTAAAGAAATATGCCGAGCACTGTTAATTAGAAAGAAAAGAATTAAAATAAAAATTGTGGAATTGTTGTTAAACAGTAGAAGAAATATGTCATAAAAGTCTGTTCTTTTTCTCAAATAAGCATATATTTAAAATGAAACTATAAAGGAACATGCAACTCTACCACACTAAAAAACAAAACAAAACAAAACAAAAACTTGGTACTGTCTACTCAGTGAAATTCCTGCTTTCAGAGTAATTAAAAATATTCAGTTCCAAAACACAACATTAATTTATCAAATGAAAATGTCATGTTCAGTACTACTTATTAATTTGTCTAGGTTTAATGTTATTGACTTAGGTTTTGCAAAAACTTTTTACAGGCCAAAATGCTTATTTTGTTGGTCAAAGCAGTTCTTGCAGGGCTGAGTATAAATTTGCAAGGTAACCAGAAGTCATGCACATTTTTCTTAACTTAGAATTCCTGTATGTGGAGAAGAGCCTTGTTTTTGTTTTTGTTTTTTTAAGCTTCTTTCCACACTTAAATAGTTGGTCTTTTATTTCCAAACATGATAATCATTTCAGTTTTAAATTTTAAACCATTACAGTGTACAGCAGAGGGTCTAGGAGCAATGTCCTCAGCGGAATGTTATATATATTATTGAGAAAACTTTTTTATAAATGTATTTGTATGAAAGTTTTTACAAGATATAATTCCTCTGTTTGATAAAATGAAGTGTCTTACACCAAAACTGTTTGCAATAGGAACATGTGAACTGCCATACTGAATCAAGATAAGGTTTTATTCAGTTCAGTATTGTTTCTCTAGTTAAGTATTGCATATACAAGGCAAAGTGTACTGGATATTTCGGAGGAAAAACTAGTAACCTTCCAAAAGGTGCTTATAAGATGAACTGTTATAAGTTTTATTTTGATCTTCGCTTAAGGTCTCCACAAGGAACAACAGTTTGTAATCTGTACAGTCTGCATGAAGAAATATAGATAACACCACTGAGAACAGTTAGCATTTTTCTTTGTGATTTTATAATTACAATTGCTTATATGACCATTTTTTGCAACATTTCACCAGATTAGATTTGATTTAAATAAATTTTGTATTTCACAGTTAAATACAAAGACCCGTCTTTCAACAAATATAAACTGAAGATCTGAAACAACACTCTTGAAATGTATCACTAAAATAAAAAATGTGAGGAGAATTCTCAATTTCTATCTCTTTATAAATAATTATATTTCAGTGTTTGCCTTCTTCCCAGGAAGAATTTGGACTTTTTGGAACAGAAATTTTGTGTTTAAAAAAAAAAAATTATTTACATTTTAAGTCAGTATTTCAACACTCCTAAAATTAATATAATTTACCTTTGTTTGGTGAATGCCCTTTAAATGTTTCATTTTGCATTGGTTCAGTATTGTATTGCACAATAATGATACATTTCTTGTGGCTGTTATAATTTAATGGCATAATACCTCCAGTGCAATTTTTGGCCAGCTGCTGCATGCAGTTAGATGTTTCTTAGAGCTCTGCATGTGGGGTAAGTCCTTGTGTGACGTTTTGCTTCAAATCTATTCAACAGACCATCAAGCTGAACTTGCTTGGGGTTTGTTGCCTTGTGAGATTTGTTTTTGAGGCTCCCATTCTCCTGGTGGAAAGAGTAGGAGCCTTATTACAACTGTCGTAGGTCACTACCTGAATAATGAAATCTAGTTTAACTCTTTCATTGAATTGTTTGGAACAAATTTGTTACATGCTTCACAGGACGATACACTCTAAAAAGTTCGAACTGTCCTATTATGAATTATTACCATTACCTGTTGTTAATAGAAACTTTTAAGTTAATTTTGCTGGAGATAATGTTCTATTTCTGAAATGTTTTTCCAGTTAAAATTTCTGACCACGTGTGATGGTAACATTAAAGCCAGTGTAAATAACCTTGTCACCCAACCTTAAACTTTGTGTTTAAAATTTAGTGTGAATTCAAATTGCATAAGCTAGTAAATCAGCAATAGTTGTTGATAGCTAAATTTAGGAATAAAGTACCACTCTGTTTAAAACTCATAATTCAAAGCACATAGCTCTGTAGTGGGGATAATACTAACGTTTGCCTACAACTGTTACTCAGTGAAATCTAAGACTGTGATAGAGTGTATACAAATTCTTTGATAATAGTTTGAAAATGAAACACTGCATAGAGAGTCATTTCAAAAGACAGTTTATCTCAGTAGTTCTCCCAAATTCACTGGCTGGCAGCAGCAACACTGAAATATAATAAGCTCTCAAGGAAATTTCATAATTTACTTTTCCAGACAGCCTCCATTTTAAAGAGAAAATAAGTTTGAAGTTAACTGTCTGAAAATTCAGTGTTTATAGGCATGTGAGCTAGCATGCATGGTGCTTTTTATCTTGGATTACCTGGAGCTTCATGCACATTCTTCTCCCTTTTCTTTCACTCCCATTTATACACACACAAAGTGCATTCATTGTTCCAGCACACGCTTTTGTATTTCAACTCAGCATTTGCCTCTTTTAAAGATATTCAAAAGTTGATCAATGGAATCTGTTTCTCATGGTGACTTAAAAGGGAAAAAGAAATCCAGCATTCTGGAATTTTGCACAGCTGAGTTTGCCTCTTTATGCATTTCATTTCTAATTCATAATGCTGGAAAAATGACTGGGCATGTCTGAGTGCTGTTTAGCCTGCTGAAGTTTATCCATTTTGATGCATCATTTCTGTCTAATTGCTTCTTGATTGCGTTGCTCCATTCTCACAACAAATTTGCCATTTAGGCTTTCCAAAAGAGCGTTAGCCAACTGCATTTAGAAGTGCTTCTTGACTTCTTCTCTGTATTTGTTTTTTTTTTTATTTTCATATTTCTATCAACCATTCTGTATCAGATTTCTTACTGATTTTAAACTACACTGCTTAAGATTTTTATACATCCTTAATTTTGTTTCAATCAACCTGCAGTTTTAAGTGGTATGCAGATTAGCTTCTTATGCTTATTACTGTTCTACCAGCTAGATTGTTACCTTGCATGTTCAGAATTTTTTATTCTTTCATTTTTAATAGTTTTGCTGCTTATGGGTAAGACTAATAGTTTTCAGTTGGAGTTTTTGCTGTTGGCTTCAATGGGATCAGGAGGCAACCTCAAACAGGGGAGAAAAAGGGATAAAATAGCCAAGAAGATTCTGTCCCATCAGGAAAAGATACTGCTTGAATTTTCCTAGAAATGCTAAGATCTTTAGTAGTGGCTAAGTAATGATCTTTTGTACCAAGGTGGTTTATGGAACCTATAATCTCTGCTACAGAGGTATTCTTCAGAATTATATGCGTCATGCTTGCTTCCTATTTTTTTTGTGCAAAATCAGCAAAATATTAAATGCCAATATTTTAAAAAGTAAAAAATTCAGGAAACAACACTAGCTGTAGTAAATATGCAAAAAAGTTTGGCAAAGTAAGAATTGGCTGTAAGGAGACAGGCTTTCAATCAGTATTTCCAGAAAATGCAGCTCATTGCTGAAATGGAAATTAAGGTTGGAAAATTTAGTAAACTGAGTTTTATAAGGTCATCTATATTACTTTCAGGTGTTTTCAGTTCAGATTCTTAATGTGCAAGGGTGTGATTATCAGGATACCAGTTCCTGTGCATAATGTTATCCAAGCAAAATTCACACTGGCAAATTAACCAAGATTCAGATTAGCAATGTGGGGTATCTCAACAACTCCAAATCAAAAGAGAAGGTGGTTTAGAATAATACAACACAGCTGCAATTCTTTAGTTTTGGGGGTTCTCAGCAGAGCTTCTTGTTGGATAATTCTGGCCTGAGCTGGTCATAACAGCTGAGATTTATGCTAACAAAAGTGAGGCTTTCCTGTGTAATTTCCTTTTTAGGGGTAGAAGCTATGCTGCAACTGTGTAGTTTAATAACATCTTACCTGAATCGGGTTAGCTTTTGAAGTATAAAATGATAAGGAACACCTCTCCAAGAGTGTGCAATAGCAATATATGTATGTTGAATCACTACATTTGACACTTTTATTGCCTAGCAATATATTAGGTTTCCATATATCTTCAGGCTTCTAGAATTCTGAATCTTTTTCTCTGTGACACCTCATTTTATATTCTCAGCTTAGCTGTACATTTTTGGTGTTACCTGGGTTATTTTGTGCCTTCCCATCCCCCTAATCTCATAAAAATGAAAGATGAATGTACATTCCAGGTATCTGTATATTACTTGGCAAACTCCCTCATCCAAACTAGATTACCTGGTCAAGTAGTAACTATTTAACTGTTAACTGTTAAAATCTAAAAATAACTTGTTAGTTATTCAAATTTTGGTAAAGAGTATTTATCTGAGAGCAATGGTCTTCAGTGCTACCTTTATTTCTTCTCCCTTCTTACAGACATTGAACAAGCACAATCCTGATTTTGCATTTCTATTCTTGTAGGTCTCTTGTGTACTCATACTTTCATTATGTGTTTTTTCTCTCCAAGTCTGTTTTAGTTCATTTTAAATGTGTGAATTGGTTTTAAACTATGAAGAGACAAAGCCATTGTCCATATAACTCAGTAATGTGAATGTGGTGCTGCAAGCATTCTGATTTTGAAAATCCACCGTGTCCGAGGAAATCTCAGAGATTTGACAGATCTAACAGCTTCATTTTATTTGATATTTCCTAACCACGTTTTGACTGGCTATATATCATCTAATGGGATTTCTGTCAGATTTATAAGAAAGGTGCAATGTATACAATGTTTGAAATATTCTTACCACCTCAATTTGTTTTTAATGTACGCAGCTGTAACCTTTGTACCCCAGTCTAAAAGCTTCATGGTTTCCTATGGTGACTTGAGACCTATTTCATCAGCTAATGCACAACTAATCTTTCTGCAGCTGCTGGTGGCATTTACAATTTTCAGAAAAGCTTAGCATGAGAAAACATAACATAAGCTACCTTGGGTCATAGAAAAAATAGATTCTGATGGACTGGAGTTTGGACAAATGAAATCATCCTTAAAAAATTTTAGTGGACTAAACATCTGCGAATGATTGAAATTCCTGTGCTCTTTGATCTAGGTAGATTATTCGCATACAGTAGTGGCTATGTTGGCTGCCAGCACTGTTCTCCTTTCCCTGGATTTGGAGGAATAGTGTGCAAGCTTTTGTCCTGCAACATTTTAACTTTTTGGAAAAGAAACAATGGTTCACTATTTAATAAATTCACACAGTATAAATATTTTTAAAGACAAAAATGGCTAATCATTCTATAAACTGATATTCAATAGCTGGTGTTTGTGTCAGTTCAATATGTCATATTGGGTGCTTTTGAAGAGTCTTCATAAGGAAAGAATATTTTATAGACTGAGTGAATTTCCTGTTCAAAAATGACTTTTTTTTTTTTTTTCTTTTGTGTGTCTCCCTAGGAAGTTATATCATGGATAGAAATGAGTAGTGATTTTCCACGCTACCTGATTGATTTTTCTTTTTGCTCACATAAAAGATCACTCTGTGAGATAAAGCACTGAGAACAAGTAGATTTAGATATTCTGGTAGCTAATGTAGCATCAATCATTTTGTACTAGATTGATCAGGGGTGAAGCCATGTTAACGGCAGTGACATGGGAATTTTACAGGAAAAACTATCTGATGCAGATAAAAGCCTCTAGTATCAATATATTTTATTCTCTGCTAATTTCTTTCCTGAAATAGTTGTAGAAATGCCAATTGTGATGATGACTTTTGTTATATAGATACTTGTAACACAGTTACTGGGCACTGAGATTTTCTACCAGCTCCATATCACTCATTAAATAGTCTTCAGATTATAATGACTAGCAATTTCTACCTATCAGTACTGGACTTTAACTGATGATAAAGATATTGATCCAGCAAGGCAATGAATATCACAGGCACTAGGTCCTTTTTGCTGAGTCCTTTCTACTCTGACTGGCTCATTGATCAGTACAACTCTGAACATAGGTGATTGGAATCCATTTTTCATTTTCATAATCTTCAGTTCATTTCAAACATTTTATGAGACAATGTTCAAGTCATGAGTGGATGTAATATTGAACAGAATATTTGTACACAGGGCCTTATTTTCCATGGTTTAATCCTGAAAAGATAATTTTACCCAAATAGGACAGAATCAGATAATTAATACTATTTGAATGATGTGTGAATATTATAAGTTTTAAATATTTCTTAAAATGAAAAATTACCTATAAAGAATGAGAAAGATACCTGTTCTAAACAAATGTGAAGAAAAAAAAAAAAGATGCCATTTCTATTGAATATCTGAATTACAGGAAACAGTGCTAAGGCCAGGAAAGTGATAATCATTAGATTTCTCATCAAGCAATTTTTTCTGTGCACACTTAAGGTACAGTTGGCACTTAATTGATGTTAAAAGTAGTATATGTGTGCTTAATATTAAATATATTTTTTATGGCACTGATACCATAGCAAATACGTAAACTGAAAGTACACTAGTGATTTGATCTGGGAAAACAGAAAAAAAATAGTAACAAGTATGCAACTATAATATCATTTTCTGTCTCAATATGGACAGGTGCTGTAATTCTTCAGGAATCTTCCTATACTATTTTTTTTAATGGAGGAGATCGAAATATTCAATTCCTTAACTGGATGATTTGTGCAAAACATTAAAATTATTCTTTGTTAATGTCTTCCTACCATATGAGTAGCCAAAAAGATGGCAGAGGTCAATCTTCCTTGTCCTTACTTCTATTAGGAAAGTGACAGCTGAGGGAAAAATAAGCTGACAGTGACCGTTGTTGCATCAATAACCGAATAACTCAATTTGGCAATTATAAGTGAGCTTTGGCTACGCTTTCATTTTATTACTATGTCCCTAAATGCTGTCATAGATTTGTCTCCTGACAGCATGCTATTTTATTTGATGGCTGTTTCAAGGCAACTATTTGTGTGTTTGCTTGATAATTTTTAATTTAGTGACCTATTTCTCCTTCAGTTAATATTACAGAAATACTACTTCTGGCCTATGGTTAGGTATTATTAGGATTACATATACATTTTTATTTCTTTGACCTGAAGAATAGAATCACTTTTACATGGTTCCAGAGCATGCATTTAATTAGCAAGGCATAACAATTTTACTGCTGATTTGAATAACTTGAGATTCTTTCTTGAGGCTTGGCTTTATCTACTAGTTTTTTCTATAGCAACTAGTTCAGAGAAGCTTCAAGAACCTTTTATGCCTCTGTGGCAGTAAATACCTCTGGTATTAAATATGCCTACCTTGGAATATAAGTGGGATAAAGCCATTTAAAGCAGGTCCTGAAAATGTTGGTCATTTTGATTTAGAAGATATTTGATCAAAGAGCAGAGAGAACTTTTACCTCTAGACTCAGATAAAACCTGCTCTATGTGTGCCTTAATTAGAGATGTATGGTTTATATTCCTTTCTTTCTAATTTTCAGAGTCTGTGTCAAAAGATCCTGGAATTCAATTTTCAAAAGGCTATTTATCATATCTCAGATCTATACAGGGACATGGTAATTCACCAAGAAGACAGTATAAATAAGCTCATGTTCTAACATTGTATGGAGGCCAGACAGGCCTCAGAAGCAATTTTCCATGTGTCTGTAATTGGAGGACTAATAGCTTCCCAAGACAAGGCTGTAGAGAGAGATAGTATCTTTTATTTATTTTAGGCTCTGACTGGTATAATTAAAAATAGTAGAGAACAACTCAGGCCTGTCTGCTTTTTTCAATGATACCAGCTGATCTTACAAAAGCTATTATCTCTGCTGGTAAACCTTGCCTTGCCTGTGGCCCTAGACCATCATGGCCACAACAACACTATCCTAGTTTACTCCAGTATAAACTGTAACACTACTAATATCAGTAGCCAAGCCTTTTATATATTTTTTTTGCTTTGATTTTCTGTTTGCTACAAATCATGCTTCCCAGCTGAACAAGGTTTTGGTCTTGTTTTGATCAGTGGATATTAAATGGAGGAGTCTTTTTCATTCACTCCTCTAATCTTTTAGTGTTAGCAGGAAAAGGTTAAAATGGCGAGGATTATATTTTCAAATCCCTGGTGTGTGTTGTGACCTGCTTTTTGTCTTTAGGATCTATTGCTTCAGGTGGTCATGGCTTCATTTTATGAGTTGTTGTTTTTCTTCTGACAGAAAGGACAAAATGATTGACTTTCCATTAGCTACCAGTGGACCTGCACCTACACTTTAGCTAGGCCGTTTCTCTGACTTGTCCTTTGTGTCAGGATTATGTAATGTGCACTGTGTGGTGCCCACCTATCCCAGAATTCAGCAGTTTGCCCTCTGAAAACTTGGCATTATTAAGAAATATACTTCTTATCTCCTGCTCTTTAATTCTTATGCTAAATCCCTGGTATGTTAGTGTACACCAGCTACATTTGGCAGAATCATGTAACTTGATAGAGAAACTAGGGATTAGACAGTACTCAAGTGATTAACCCTTCATTCTTTTAGCACTATAAGGACTTAGAAATTATAGTCAGAGTTTCAGTATTATCAAACTTCCATTCAACTGGAATAAAAATAGTAAATAATACTTTTAATTAAAAGGAAGGAAGAGTCATTTATTGCTAATCTCCGTCTAGATTAAAATTTTATGTATGAACTTTCTTTGAATTTCTTATTGGGAGGAAAAATGCCTCATACTAAGTATGATGCTCAAATTATTTAATTCTCTATTGGTTGGGAAAATTGACTAGAAAACAATTCCAGATGGAAGATGTTTTCCCCCCACTAATGTTCAGGGCTTTTGTTTCAGAGTTTAAGTGTATTTAAGAATGTTATTTTGAAAAAATTATATACCAAAGAAACACCAAATGATTTGATATGACCAGCTGGGACACATGCTAGAATATGCAGGGTTTGGGAGACAGTGGTTGGGGGAGGGGGCGGTAAAATAGTGGAAACAATAAAATCACTTTAAAAAGTCTTGACACACGATCAGTTCTATGCGTTTCTTGGGAGATGGAGGCTTTAAAATATTATCGTATTTGTGGCTGAACTCGGACTGAGCAGTTAGTCTGATGGCAATTTTTCACTGCTCTATTTTCTGTTCTTCCACAGAGATTTTCAATGCAATGTGTTTTTAACAAAACACAAAGAATTTTCATTGCCTCACACTGTTGGGAACATGCCGCTAGGTGAGGCTCTGACATGTGGCTTGGCGACAGTGAACCTATGGGTCAGGATGCCTCAGCATTACTCAGTCATCCAGCCAGGTCAGTATTCGCTTTGTAGAATTTTATGCTCCGAAAGACTTTGTACTTCCAAAGGAATAATGTTAAATGTTACCCACTCCCAATTTAGCAGTCCTCCCCTCCCATTCCCATACACGTGAATAGACATTTCTTTAGACCATCTTGGTCAGCATTTTCTTAGAAAATTGTGAATTGCAACATTATTTAGCTGACTGCAAATGTAACAGGAGTGTAAACATCAGATGGTTAACCTGTCTGTTTCTAGAGCATGGAATATCTGGCAAGGGGATCACTAGGAGCAGAGACTTCCATTCCAGACTAAGATGTGTTGAGTTGCTTGATTCAGGTGGTAATATTTTGATGTATGAAGCAGTAGGTAACCAGATTCCCAACTCAGCAAGGATCTCCATTCTGTAGCAGGAATGGTATAGGAATTTTTAGCTAGTGGCATCATGGTTACTTCTGAATTACCAGTTTTTATCATATGTTTTCACTATCTGTGGAGTTTGGCAGTATTATTTAGAGCTCCTGGTCTTGATATTTGTGTTTGAGTGTGATATTAAGATTTGATTACGTTTTCTATTTTTATTTCAGATTTGGAATCCTGTTTATGCATGTGGAGGGAGGGGGTTAGGAAGGTGGTTGAGTTTTCTTTGTTGTTGGCTTTTTTACAAGTCACCTACACCCTGGAATAACAGAAATGTCTAGGTTATTGAGATTTTATTGCACAGTATTTTATGTGTTTTCAAGCTTTCTTTTTACTGAATTTGGGAAGGAAAGGCAAAATCTTGGGCAGCTGAAACTATGTAATATTTTGCTCACTTCTGAAATGAAACATTTTCTTTAGGACTACCTGAGATTGTTTTGATTCTTGTCTCCCATTACTGCATAGTATTGAAAAGAGTTGTGAACAGTCAGAATAACTCATCAGCTCTTGATTGAAACAAGGTCTTTCAGAGTTGCAACCCTGAGGAAGTCCTGCCATATACCTGGGTTGAGTGTTGGACTGATGGACTTTATTTATTTATCTGTTTTTGAGCCAGAAGGCTGTATATGATCGTTGGCCCAGAGTTGTCTTCAGCACTCGATTGACGCTAGTCATGGACTTGCGAAACCCTAGAGCTCCTAATTCAGAAGCAATGGCGTAGGCAGAAGAGTCAGGTGGAGGAGATGGAAGGTAGGCAGGGAAATTTTGGACAGAAATTTAATAGACGACACTGTCTTGCAGCCCTGTTTGTTCCATCAGAAGAATAACTGAAGCCAATACCTTTTGGTGAAAGATTTATCTAGAGAATAGTTACACTTTCTGAGGAGAAAAATGTTTTGTTAGAGAATTTCTAGCCAACAGTGCGGGTGATTTATTAAAGTCAGAACCACATAACATTTTATTTTTCTGTTTTCCACAGTGAGAATGACCTGCATGTGTGCTCACGTACTGAGAAGGAAGCATGCGGGTGCATTCCCATTTGAAGAAAATGCAGTGGTATTCTGGTGAACACCATTATTCTGTTTCTGCACATCCTCTGGTGAGGGAGAACAAAAGCCTGCTGGTTGTGACCATCCTGCACCCTCTTGCAATGCCTTTCTGTTTGTTCACCATCACCCTGTCCTTCTCCTCCTCAGCCTGTATTTGTAACTTCCTATTATCTCTGCACATATGGAAACTTATACCTGTTATCATACAATTCAGGATGACTTGGACATTCTTTTTTTATAGAACAGCTGTGTAGGCTGAAGAAATTGTAGACCTGATCAGCCTCACATAAGTGTTGATAAGATGCCTGTTTATTTCAGTAGTAAGGCACATGGCAAATATGTTTTCTATTGACTAATTGTAAGCTGGATGAGGCCTTACAGAGTAATGTTATGTCATTCCTTCTTGAAGTCCTATTGCAATTTATGTTCCTCAAAGTTGTGCCAATATGGGGCAGATAGGAATAAAAGATTCTATGATTAATCTCTAAAAATTAAATAAACATTTCTTTAGCAGACAGTTACTGCCAATTGATAACTTAATTTTCAAACTATGGTAAAACACGTATTTGATATAATCCATTAAGCTGATTTAATTTAAAAAAATAGGCTATATTTTTTGTTGCTTAATTTTTAACACTGAATTGACTGAAGTTGCTAGCTAATAAGATAGAACCAAGGGTTCTTAAAAGATAAATCAGTGTGGGTTGACTGCAGTGGTGATTTAAGCTAAGCTACAAGGCTGTGATGTGAAAGAGCTGAAATATTGCATAGAGTGAAGGAACAGAAGTGGAGGTACATAGTCAGGCTTGGTAACATGATTATTCAGCACAGCTAATCTATTTGAGTCCTTAAAGACTATGCTGACATGCATTAGCAGATGAACTGGCAGCCCCCAAAGCCTTTTCTGTCTCTGGGTTAGTGACTCCGGACTATTCCTTTCAATGAATTCTCATTCATCCCTGTCGCAAATGGGATTTTTTGCAATGATGACTTTTTTCTTTCTTCCAGTTTAAAAGCTTTCCTGGCACCATCTGTGTTACTCCCTACAGGTGTCATTTGTATGCTTTCTTAGATATCTCTAATACTTTTTCTGACCTGTCTGTCCTTGCTTCTCCTATGCAGAAAGCTGTTAAGTGTGATGAAAATTTGTTAAAATAGTAAAAGCCAAGTCTTCAATTGCATGTTTGTCTGTAAGCATACCACTAGCCTACCAGCTACCCAGTGCTCTGATGTCTTTCAAAGGAATTCAAATTTTTCTTTGTTTTCTATACACAGTGTGACTCTGTGCATACAGAATATTTTGTTGTCACCTTTTTGGCTTTACAACATTATAAAATTCATTGGTTATCTAAACAAATGTGCAGTATGTTATACACATGGAACCTGACTCACTAGTGTGTTACTCTAAGTTTGCTCCCTTTCAAAATCTTTGTGGCACATAAAATTATGTTAAGAAAGTAAAACAGCTGCTTTTGATGGGGAGCTGCAGTCTGAGCACGTGATCAAATATGAACTACTTCTAAGAGCTTAGTTAATTTCTATCTAGCAGCTAAGCACCTATCATACTTACCTACCCCAACTGCAAAATGTGAAAATTTTAATGATTTGTTTTGCTTATATATCTGTATTATTATTAAATAAGTGAATATTCCAATGTCATGAAAGGAGGACTTTATTATCAGGAGTAGATTCAAACATTTCTGTCGGATATTTTGTACTATGAATACAATATGTATGTAAATGTAAAATTAGGCATATGCATAAATATTTGCAAAATGGGGGCTCAATTTAGTTAAAACCATGTATACTTTTAAGTCCAGCTGGAGGAAAGTGGATGTATTTACCATCCTTTTGCCATTATGTGGTTATTTCTTGTAACATTTTTTTAGGTTTTAGCTTTTTGGACTATATGGATTTCAATCAACCCATTTGTTGGTTAAGACAATTACATGAAAGAAAACATTAGGTATTTAGAGAAGGGACTTCTCTGATTTTCATCATGTTATTTTCTAAATCAGTTTAGAAAGGAGATCAAAGACTTGTTTGTTGCTTTCCTATTATTGCAGTGAACACTTTTTTTTCCAGTTTGAAAGCTTTCCTGACACTATTTGTCCCTATAGATGTTATTGTCACTTTCACCCAGTGTATACTATGTAGGATGTATTTCCATAATGATTTTGGCCATATTTTTCACTCTCTTCTGGCTTGTTTTGGACAGATTTAATTGACTACAGGAGTTGCAAGAGGATAGAGAATTTGCATTATGTGGTGATAGACTTTATTGCTTTCCAACTATATATTCAGCTCCTTTTGGAGTATTAGATTTTCATACTTATTATCACCATATCTATGTTTAGAACATAAGTACATAACTAGTCTCACTGAATTTTTCACAGAAGTAAACACTGTGCCTGATCATAAATTTATATATCCTCATAATAGAGAATATGACTGTAAAGAAAGGCTCTTTCTGGAAAAATTAGATTTAATAAAAGCAGTAAATTGATATTTACCAAATTAACCATGAATTCAGCTAACATAGTGTTTGGCTTATGCTAAGGTACTTGGGAAGTAAACACTTTAAATTGAAAAGGTTTGATTCGGTGGAATCCTTTCACTATCTCAGTGCTTTCCTAAGGTCATTTGTATTTTGCAGATTTACTTGATTTCTTTTCTTTTAATAAAGCTTAGTCATTCTTCATACATTTCCATAATTCATGAAATTATCTGTAATTTTGTAATTAGTGTAAATACATGCAATCACATTTACAACATATAATTACAAAGTGCAATGCAGTAATTGCAATGGGTAATGTCATAAAGGAATATCTATTAAACTTCTTGAAAATATAGCCTGTGAATATTCAGAAGCAAGTATTTAAAGCTGAATATAAAAGTTTTTTAGAAGTCAAGAGTGGGCAAATTTTATAAGAATAACTGCAGCTGGTCAAGAATGTCCTGGGGAAAAAAAAAAAAAAAACATTGAAAGCTGGAATGTTTCACAGAAAATGCACCAGTTAGCCAAAATGCAGGCGAGTTTCCATTGCCTGGCAGGGGCTCCAGCACCTCTGCGGTCTAAAACTGCTTGTGCACAGGGGCCCTATTACTTCTAGTCTGCAGTCTGGATATCCTGAACTTTGGCTTCCCACCCGGACTTGTGAGAATCATGTTGCCACCCCACAGTCTCTGGGTTTCCAAAGCAAGAATTACAGGCGCCCTGCTAGTCATAGCTCAGAATAAGCGCTCAGGCCTTTGTACAAGTCGGGGCTCACGGCCCGGTGGTGCATAGGGGGCTTGTCTTCCTCCAGGGGTCTTCTCCAACTCTGGCGGTTCCCAAGGCTTCTTCAGTCCTCAGGAGCTGGAAGAAGGCCTGCATTTCCCCACAGTGCAGCTGCTGTCTTTCTTAATCCCAATAATTTCAGATGTGCAAGGCTATGGCCGTGTTGGTTTGTAACAGTTTTGCTGACAGAACTGAGGATGTCATAAGCAGTGACAACAGAAGGACCAGGAATAGTTTGTATAGTTGCCTTCAGCCAGAGTAAAATTTCACAGGTGAAATCTTACCTCCAAAAAAATCAATGGAAATGTGATCTCTATTTCATTGAGGCTAGGACTTTGGTTACCAACATACAAACTGATGATGGCAAGGTTTTGAAATATAAAGTGGCTATGCCAGCTCTGTATGCCCCTTTACAAACTTCACATACAAAAGCTGAAGAAAGTTATCTACAAATGGCATATTTCTATGTAATGAGATTCTCCTTTATTTGCTTAACAGCACTGTGATATTAATGCAAGTTCTGTACTTGTTCAACACATAAATTACTTTTATTATGCTTGCTTTTTTAAAAGTTATTTATAGTCTGATTTACATATTCCACACTAGACACTAACTTTGTATTCCGTATTGTGTTAGATGACAGAGCTGAAACAAATTGTATATATTTGACTTCTGCTTTGCTTGACAGTAATAAGCAGTGTTTCAGTTAGATGTAGCTTAGGCATCAGGGGCATATTACTCTAATAGTATTACTCTGTCAGAAGAATGATTTGTTCAGAACCAAAACATATTTAACATTAGTATGTTCCCTTAGTCTTAAAATAAGAACTAAGACCATTTGACAGTTATTATTGAGTATATAATTTGCTAGGCACTCTTATTTTGCAAAATATATGCATCGTAAAAAATGTACATGATCAAAAATGTATATTCCCTCAAGAATTTGTTAGACTCTTGCTTTCTTTTTTTTGCATAAGATGCTATTTCTAAGCAGGAAAAGTTAATAAGATTCTCTGAATTAATGGAGATTTAAAGAAAAATTGACATTTCACTAAGTTGTTCTTGGTGGCTATGGAAATCATAGGTGAATGTCATTCCATGTTGTAAACAGACTCTCCAACACCGGTAAAACATAGTTAAATATAAAAATAGGACAAGAAGATAATTTTGATGGAGAAATTATTTACTGAATTCTTGTGTACCATGATCCATTTGACTGTGATCCTGCAGTGAATGAAAAACCTTTTATCTATGTCTGTTAATCATGTTTTCTTGCATCATACCTATGTTATCTTAATCTTATGCTTCAGGGCATTCTTTTTGTTTCTCCAAGATATATATAATATAATTTCAGTAGGAATGAGTGAGGGAGAGCACTTTACCTCCTCTGAAGCATGGAAGATTTGGCACACCTACAGGATATAGTTTTAAACTCTCCCAGGTGCTCTGCTGGTGAGAATCTGGAAATTCTCTTGTGGTGAGTGAGAATCACCAGATAGACTGTGAAGAACGAATGTTCCCTCAATTCAAACTGTTAGTGGCACTGCTTTGGCTTTGGGTTGTTTGTTTGGGTTTTTTTTTGGGGGGGGGGTGTTTTGTTTTGGCTTTGAGCTTTTTTTTCCTGTAGTTTCTTTGTTGTTGTCGATGAACAACCCTTTTGTCTCTCATCTCAGCCTCTTACTGAAGCATTCAGAGTTCTTGAGTTATGTCCCTTACACAGGGTCAGCAAAATGCTCATACAGTCTAAAGAAAAATTCTAAGATGTGCTGAACAGGGTTGTTTAGTTGTTCCAGGTATCATTTGGACAAAAAAATAGAGTAAATTCCTCAGTGCTATAACCAGTGACAGTTGTTACTTCTGTATGCACTCTCTGGTATCGAGGCATGTTGCTTGGTGAAAAAATAAATCAAATATGGAGGTCTTCAGGAAAACACACAGTCAATTCTTGCATTCCAGAAATATAATTAAATTTTTTTTTCTGCCTTTTGTTGGAAGGCTGAAATTATCCCATGTAGCATAAGATCACACACCAAACTAGTCAACCCAGGTGGGTCACTAAAGCCTCCTTACTTCCCTCAGGAATGTATGTCTATATATCAGAAGTGTATAGAAATATATATAAAAAACAAATATTTTGATTTTCTTGTCTTGGAATAACAATTTAGCTTTGTAAAAGAAGTTTAATTCTTAAGACATTCAAATTAACATGTTAATGCAGTGATTTCTATATTAGTCACTCTTTCCACATGCAGTTCTATTTGATGATGGATTACTTCAGTGACAGCTTGACTTTTTAACCAGCAAGCTTCAGTAAGTTATGAAGCCAAATAGCGCCTGAGGTGGAGTAAGACTAAATGTCCATAATTTTTACCTCTGAGTTGCTTGTTTAGCTGTAGAATTAGCTCTGGGATTCATTATTCTACACACTTTAACTCTGACTGAAGCTTCGAAAATTGTATCTAACTTCAAATACAGCTTAAGGGGAAAATGTGCAATATAGGGTTTTAGAAATAATTGGAAAATCATATTCAGAGATGTTTTTGAAGGAGAAAACACAATTATTAATGATTTGCATTCCTTGAGGTATTTCCATTAAAATTATTTGAGGGTCTGTTCTTAGATCTAGCACTAGCTGATCAGAATTAATGGGATGGAACTTCTATAGAGGATCTCAGGAAAAAAAACAAACATAGAAAATAGTTTTCACCAAATGAAAGGAGGAGTCAAACGTGTAGTTTAAAAACAGACCTTTTTGATTCAGGAGAGTTATCATGGTGACATTGTAGTTTTTTTAGTAAATTATATTTTGGATGTGTCATGGTCTTCTTTTCCATTCATAGGCAAAGCTCTCTCTTTGAACAGGATGGTTCTTAAGACACACCAGTTTCACCCTGTGAAGGAGCAGAGGTGTTTCATAATGGACATGTAATGACTGCGGATTCTATATGTTGTAGACTTGTGGATTTTATCAAAGTTTCTGGGTATGAGACAAATTAACTGCATTTTCTTCAAAATAATAAAGAAGAGTATTTCTTTCTTTCTTTCTTTCTTTCTTTCTTTTTTTTTTTTGCCTAAGATAATTCCTAAATGAGGAATTTGATTTTTCATGGACAAATTGTAAATTTCACAGAAAAAAATACTTCTGTTAGAAGGTCTATTTCTATTAAAAGTGTTCTGAAGAACTTTTTCTTGTTAAACATATTCAATAAATTTACTTTAATAACACTATAATATAGCTCAAGCATCCTTATATATTTAGAAGTAGGTAATTATAGGGAGATGGATTATGAAAAATTATGATGCATGCCTTTTGTCTGATTATTTCTAATCAAACAGCTGCATTATATATGCATATACATTTTTCAGAAAGGCATACAAACATTAAAATGCAGATCCATGTATATGGAGAAAATCCACTTTATATTTTGCAAGCTATTAAATATTTTAACGTATTGTAAATAAGTGTTTGATTCAGTAGGTGGAAGACAATATTTTAAGGAAATAAAGTCAACTGCAAAGGAAATAATTTAGATTTAACATAATTGATATTCATGGTCAATTTTTCTACTTGTTATGACTGAGTCTATATCAAGTAAGTAGCATCTTATTTCTAAATAGTATTCAACAGCTTATAGTTCCTAATAGAAACAGGAATATTTAATCTCTTTCCAAGTTGCATGGAAGGCTAAATACAGATTCATAAATATATCATGTAAATGGATAAGCAAAAGGAGAGATCATCTGTCATTGGTATGTTATGCTATTCAGTATTGGCTTAAATTACACGACACTGAACCATGACTCTTGAATTAGAGCATATACATTCTATAAGGCTTTATTGATGCTCATTAATTATCTCCATTTGGAAGAAGTTTAACATCTGTTTGCAACATAAACGTAAAAGCAGCCTTTGACTTTTAGAACTTTATCATTAAACTTTTGTGTTTAAAGTCCATTAACTGTACTTACATGGAACCTCAGATACTAAAAAAAAAAATCACTATTGAAATTTTAGTCTGCTTTCTCCACTCACTGAGAAGAATATTTTTCTTATTAGCTGTAAAGGCAAAATAGCTTTTTCTCTTCATTTCTCTCTCTCTCTCTCTCTCTCTCAAAAAACAAAAAAAAAGTACATCAATATTATAAGCTTCTAAAACACTACAGCAAACAGATAGTACCTACTTCTACTCAGATCATATTTAATTTTATCTAATATAACTCTACAAATGGCTAAAGAGTTTCTGGCTAGATGTTATCTATCCTAATTATCCTTCTTCCAACAACATGTATCTAAACACATCTCTAAACAGATATATAAATCTCATGCATTATATATTTATATGTGTTTGTGCATGTGTGTGTATTGATATTATTTAGATAATGCACCAAACTTTCTGAATCTGAAAATACCATTTAGTCTAGGAAAAGAGAAGAGTTTTATATTTTTAGTCACACAGTTTATTCTAACAACTAGCACTTTGCTTTCTTTGTTTTTCAATTCCAATGAATTTTCATTTATGAGGCCAATAAGAATTTTAAAGGATCGCAATAATTTAGCTACAATGCATTTATAGCCCAAGAGATGCAAACACTTGTAAAATCATATTTAGAGTATGGCTATTATCCAAAAAGTGGCTGTACTCATAGCACATTCTTACACTATAAATCTTTTCCTTTGTGTACGCTGAGACATATTTACTTGCATTACTGATTATTTGTCAACGTGAAGGGAGATGAAATTCAGTATTGGTCAAGTACGAGGTAATCCACACTGCAAGACAATTTCAACAACTCACACAAAGTGTTAAATTGTAAATTAACCGTAACTGCTCAAAAAAAGGTCTACGTGACATAATAGGTTGTTTGATAAAAATATTAAAGCCCATCATTCAGTAAGCTGTTCATGGTCAAGTTAAGTTGCTAGCTTTTATTCAGAAAAAAAAAAAAGAATGATAATGAAATATGATGCCGTTATCAAAAAAAAAAAAAAAAGGGACTCTCATGTTACATAATGTTATCTGAATTGCCAATTATCCGTTTTCAAAACAAATAGAATTGGAACTAATGCAGGCAATTAACAGCTACCAACACTGTGGGGTGGAGAGTGGGGTGCAGGGAAGCATGGAAAATACACTAAAGAGGTATTTATTTAAAGAAGAAAAGAAAAAAGTTAATGCTGTGAGAGAAATATACATGACTGGTGCTCAGAATAATACAGTGAAGGTCAGTTGGCTGCTCCTAGTAGCTTTTTCTCATGTGTAATACAAAAACAAGAGGATCCAGGGAGTTCCTTAGTAAAACTAGAAGTCAAGACATTCAAGACTGATAACAGATAAGAATATATTACAATGAGCATGAGTAAGCTGTGAATTTCTTGACTGCAAATTATTGTTAAAGCTAATAATTTAATAGATCTTTTTAAATTTTATACGAATACTAAGAACATGATTTATCATTATGCTGGATAAGATAACTCTATTAAGCTTCTGTACAAAACATAAAACTAAACTAAAAAAAATGTGGAACTGGATGAAACAAATTTATACTAACATATATTATGATTTGCTCTGCTGTGGGATAAGTAATTTCCTTTAGATCATATGTTATCGCTTCAGACATGATAAAGCAGACTGAAAGCCAGTTCCATTGGTTCTAGCTTTTGCGTCTGCCTTGCTTGTTTCATACATTGTTCCTGTCCTTGTCCTACTGCTTTGATTGACAAATCATTCAAGTTAAATCACTTACATCGGTTTATTTTTCATTTGTGCACCTTTTTCTTTCCTTTTGGGACATAATGTTACTTATACTACTCTCCTCTCACATTTGCATTAGATCTATCTTTCTTCCCCTTTCTCCCTTTTTCTCCTTCACCTTCTCCTCTGGTTCTTATGATTTTACAGACAATCCATTTTTCTTTCTTCTTTCTCATTTATCATGAGCATGTATACTGTGTGGATATCTTTGCACTGAATCTCCAAGAAAAGTATGAATATTTTAATGTTAGGAACTTTAGAAAATGTTGCAGAAAATTATAATAGTTAAAAAAAGAGTGCATTTAATATTTATTTCTGTATTGTTTTTCTGTGGGGATGCAACACAGTTGGTACCAGCAAATGCCAGAATGAATTTTCTGCCAGATGATAGAATTAGAAGAACAATATTCTTCTTTCCATGACCATTTATCTCCATGAACTATTTTGTCAGATTTTTTTGTGATATAAAGCACTGATAAAAGAATTGAGAAAGGCGGAATATAAACGAATATATAGATTTAGAAGCTTAATCTAGATCTTACAGTTAATTTGCAAAATAACGGTATGCTTCTGGGTGTAATAGGTATTAATTGCTATTAGTATTAAATAGAGGAAAATAAAATGATCCTCCATATGAATCCTAGTACTCAAGATGCAAGTACAGAACTTTGACATTGATTCTTAGCATTTCTGGTATGGGTGAACATGTGTTTGCAGAAAAATGTGTGTGTGAATTAAACTGTATGTTATCTGATACATACATAATAGAATCAGCATATGCATGGCAATATGCTCAAAAGTGATCACTTGTAATTTCAGACATTAATGTTTCAGTGACAATATTTTTGCTTTGTTTCTTAAATAGTTCCTCTGTCATATTCATTCTCTTTGGTATGCTATTTTGACAGAAAAGTGAACTTTACCGAGAGGTAACATAACTAAATTAAATGAACTTTTCCACTTTCACTTTCTTTAGCTTCTGTTTAATTTTTAAAATAAACAGTGACTGAGAAGTGTGTCAGTCTAGCTAGAAATACCACAGACAGATAAGAGAGGGAAAGACTGAAAACTACTGAAAAAAATTACTCATTCATAAAACTGTAGAACATTAAAAAGAGTTGGAAATCCAAAATTAACTTTTAATATAACAAATGTACACAAATAATGATGTATTTATATTCATTCATTAAGCACTTTTCTTTGCAGAATGTAAGCTGAAAGCATTTTTGTCAGATAAGATGCAGGGGATAAACCAAAGTAAGAAAATCTCCCAGAAATATTATTTTATTTCAGAAGTTAGCCTTGGGCTTTGATTCTACTGAGACTTGCATGTCTTCAACTGTCCATATCAGAAATTTCATGCTGGGGTTAGAAAAACAGCCCACAGAGTATGGTGTGAGAGTTAGTAAAGTACAGAAATTGAGCAGGATTAGGTCTACATATGGAAAGAACAGGTGAATAATTGAAAATATCAAATTGTAACCCTGTGACTTTCTTTTAGTATTAAGCTGGAGCAGTAAAGTGAGCACATGGGAAATTCATGGATACATCATACCGTCAGGTCCCTGAGGGCACTGGTAGGCATTAATGGCCCTGACCCACACATTGTACGATAGATCTGTCATGTAATGCTGCAGCACGCACGGGTTGTCTTTTTTAAAGGAAGAAAGACAGTGGTTGTCTTTTTCATCTTTTCTTGTTAATGAAATGGAGTAAGAATTATTTCCTCAAAAGTCCATTCAGACATTAACATGGATGTGAAGGGGAAAACCCATTATTCCTGACTAAAATCAGTTCCTCCTTCAACTATTTTAATATATTTATTTTGGTACTCATGTCTTTCTAAATAAAACATTACTGAATATGCTAAGCTACATATACGTGTATATGGTATTTTCCCTCTCCAGCCAAGAAACGGAAATTCAGAGACCACAGCAGACCGGACCTTTTTCTACTAATCATCTCATTTAAATGTAAAGGCTGCATTCCATACACTGTGGCTGCAGTACATATAAACATATGCAGTGAACTTGTTTATGAGTTTATCTAGCTTGTGTAGTGATAATTAGGCAGTCATACAATACAGGTTTATTGAAGGCAGAAAAAAACAGGGAAAATTGGCTCTCTGGGCTGAGCTCTGCACTGCCACTGCTACATTATCATCGGTGCTTCAGTCTTCGAGCTTAAATGCTGGTCTGCAAGGGCGAAACTGAAGCTACGTCGCACCTTATGTATTTCTATATAACAGCCTCCTTCTGCCAAAGAAAACTACTTTGGTTTGATAAAGCGTTCCTCTGCCCAGCACAACTGTGAGACCAAATAACTGAATGCAACTACTTTCTTCTAGTCGCGCAACCATTTTGATGAGGTTAGCACTCATATCCAAACAAGTCAGCTCCTTTCTGCTTCCCTTTCCTCTGTATTTTGTTTGCTTTTTTTCACAGATACTAATAAAACAGTAAGACTTTTTCCACTGATGTTCTTGTTAGGAATAGTGTACACCTGTGTCCTTAGCGATCTTGCTTATTAACCTAAGAAATATTTTAGGTTTTGTGCAAATGAAAGTGCCCCTGCTCATGAATCATTGTTTTATACTGAGTAGCATTTCAATAATAAAGACTGAAATTAGCCTGTTTCTGTAAGCTGTTATTTGTATCAAGTAAGCTGAGCGCTAGATACCATTTGTGTGAGTTTCACTATTAGGCTGTAGTACCCTAATACTGCTTTGCGGTTTTCCTGCACCTTGTTTATATTTGCCTTTCTTTTATGAATGAATGTTTACTTCATCTTTTTGAATTTGTAACCAATGATGGAAAATGAAGAAGGCACTTGTTGTTAGTATTCTAACAGCCTGAAAAATGCACAGTAACTTGTGAGGACTCATTGTAAAATACCCCTAATAAGAATGTCATGCTTTTTCTGTATGCAGGAAATGTCAAAAAAACTCTTCTATACAAAAGGACATAATAATGAAATAAATGTAATTGAGGTCACAATAAGTGATTGATATAAAAGTTGCTTTCTATAAATATGTTAGTAATTGGTTTGTAGATTGTTTCTTATTTTGAGGATTCCTATTGTCTTTTTCTACCTATATGTTTATTGGGACCTAGTAGACTAGAAAATTTATAATTTATGAATATACATATACACGTGTTTATATACATATGTATACATATACACGTGTATATGTATATATGCCCTATATATTCAACCCCGTGGAAGACCTTCAGTATTCTTAACTTTTTGTAGAGTACTTCCTCAATGTGATTACTGGTTAGAAAGACATTTCTACATTTTCTCTTGAGAGCGAAAAAGGTACTAAAATGAATTCTTTTCCAGGTGCTCCTGGGATATAGAACATATTCGAATCAAAAAGTTGCAAACCCATTTTGTACATATTTATCTGTATTTAGACTTATATAACATACAATGAGAGATCTGGAAAAAAAAACAGTTGACTACTGGAGGTGTCATTCAACCACAAAAACTGTGTGCCTTCTCCTTACGCCCTCCAACATACATACTAGAGAGATTTGCTTCTACAGGTCAGCAGTAGCTGCAGCCCAAGAGAGCTGCCTTAGTGTGGATAGATCTCATTGACTTCAGCTGGTAAAATGCTTCTCCTAGTTGACATAACGGAGTAAATAGTCAGTAGACTCTGCTTGGCTGCATAATACTTCATTAGGGCTTATTGCACCGGGGATAAAATCATAATTTTATTTCTGATCCAGCAATCTGAGGCTATCCATCACACCCACAGAAACCTGGAAGAACACATTTTTTCCTCCCAAAATGCATATTTTCTAATATTTCTCAGTGTATAACAGTTTAATGCAGTTTACAAATCTAAGTATGTTTATGTAAGTAAGTCAGACCTCTTGTAAAACTTACTTTAAAAGAATGGTATTGTATCTTGATGGAAACAAAAAACAGTTGATTGTTTTTAATGTGAAAGTTTAGGAAGAGAGTGAAATAGAAGTTTTGTTATGTTGTCTAAGGCACTAAAAGAAGTTAATCTCTCTTAAAGCATATCTACAGGGCAGATGTAAGCATATTTAAATTCTTTTCTGTAATTAAGATTTTTTTGTACATGTTGAGATGTTCAAAGATGGGACAGACACAACAGACTCTGAGATTGTATCACACTAATGTGATTGGACTGTGCAGTTTCTTACAGTAGGGACACACACGCGTTTGGAGTAGTGTTGGAGGAACTTAGGTTTCTGTATGCCTCTTTGTGGAGACATGCTTTCATTCTAGTATGATTTTTGATTCCTGAATGCATTAAACAACATGAAGTACAGAACACTTTTGAAACTCATGAATACATGAATTAACATAGTTTAAATCATCCTCTTTAAATGTTGATGTGGGTTATTTTCTCTTGAGGTGCTTGCAAAGATAAATCCTTACCCCCAAAAATCCTTATTAGGACAAAAAAATTCCAAAATGTAGGTCTACTATTCATATCATACTCCAAGAAAATCTCTTGCAGTTCCAAAGCAGTTACTTCTAAGGCCCCTTCCTGTTGCTGCTGGGCTGGGCTGAGCAGATCCACCGTTCTGCTGCCAAAGACAGGCCAGAGCTTTTGTAATTTTTTGTAATCCCACTAACCACATGCTTAATTTAATGAACATTGGCTTCAAATGTGAGTCCTCACCATGGATAAAATGAATCACATGAGTCAGTCCATACAGGAGTAGGAAAGTGAAAAGTTAAGCACTGATTCAGGATTCAAGTCAGCTGAACAAAGTAGAAACAAAACACAATTAAAACCTCAGGGAAAAGTAAGAGTAGAAAGCAGAACATGAAACAACTCATTTGAACAAAATAGCATTAAACCATTAAAAATAGTTAGAAATAGGGGAAATTAATTTTAGAAAGAGTACCATGGACCACATTTCAAAAGCACCAGTGGGAAGAACGTGACTAGTTTTCAAGGAGTATATGATCCCCAGTAAGTTTAGTCTTTTGAGGAGTGACTTCTGAAGTACAGATTTCTAAACCTGATACAGGATAACTTCCAATGCATCATTTATTTCCTTCTCATCAAATCTTCCAGTATTATCAGACACAAAAATACATAAAGTGTCAGTGACCCACCTTAGAATTCTAGATAATTGGCTTGTTTTGTTGAATAAATAATTAACTCTCATAGGAGTTGAGCTCCAAGCACTCTTATTGTGGCTTATTCCCAAATATAAAATAAGAAAAAAAGATTATTTTTATTTATAGAGAATTATCATTTTCAAAATAGTAGCCATGGATAGTTGCTTAGCACTTTCTGTCATCAGGATCTTTTTTAACTCTTATATTAAGTTAATTAAAAATTAGGTATCCAAAACAGTATCTTAAAAAACAAAACAAAACTGGGATATGTGTGTAAATAGGTATTTGCTTTCTGCTTTGATTCTAAAACCTGATCCTGAGCTGTCACTGAAATTGAAATGTTCAGGAACAACGCTAGCTCAGGACCTCCTCTAAGCTAAAGCTATATGGAGCCTAGAAATAGTAAGGGAAAGTATGGCATATGCTCACACTGTTCTTACTCTTCCTATCTGTTTGTGGCAACTGTTAAAGAAAGGATACATTGTAATGGTTCATATATTCATATTTTTAGCTACCTTTGATCAAACAGGAAAGTAATTAAGGTCAGTCTGTATAAAATGAAAGCCAAGGTTAAATTGGGAAAGTGATCTATTTTACTAGATTAAGTTATAGTGCTTAGATGATCATAGCTACAAAGACGGAACTGCAAACTATGTATTCATCTATCTCTCTGTGTATTTGTGTATATAAAAAGATACTTTTACATGGTATATAACCTTGTTTGCTCACATGGAAGCACTGATTTGAGGAAAGTGATCGGAAATGGAAATAAAGTACTTTTAAACATTTTGGATATTATTAAGTTTTACAATAAAAAATGAATATTTCATGAGAACCAAGGAAAACCCCTCAAAACTCAAAACAGAGTACGCCCAGCCAAGCAAACAAAGCAGAACCTGTGGAAGATGCAAACATTGACACTCAACTAATTAACATACATCTGTACTATTACCCAGCCAGGCAGGAGGGAATGATTTAATCCTATTAAGAGTACCTAAGATAGTACTTTGCATTTCAATTAAAAAGAAAAGAAAAAGATTTCTAAATGCTACTGCACTCCCGAAATAGCAAATTAATGAAGTGAAAACCTGAAAGCACAGTAAAGATCAACTTCTCTTGTCCTGGCATCTAGCAAAGTTTAAGGCTTTGCTCTTGAATTTGACAAAACTAAAAAATGCTTTTGTTTGTTTTGTTTTGTTTTCCTAAAAGAAAGTTTAGAAAAAGATTTTGAGGTTGTCTGCTCTCTAAATAGCAGCTCTTAAACTTACTCTGGCAAATTGTTTTCAGGAGCAGTTTTATTTCTGAAAGAGCTTAGCACTCAAATTCCCATAAGATATAAGAAACCTATATAGCAATTTAAAAGTGAATTCTCCTGTTCGTGCTCCTATTCATTCTGATTTCTTTGGAATTTATTTTTTTAAACAGGAAATCAAATATTTTATAATGAGTAAGACTCTTAACAGTTCCTCAAGTCTTGATTGAAGGTCATGGTGGGCTCTGTGTATTAATGATTCAAGGCAGATTTCCCTGCATCATGTGCTTTGTCACTGCTCTTAACATACCTAAATCAGATTAGGTTACTCTGGTAGAAATCACCTTCCTCATATCATTTGATATGAAAACCTGAAAACCTAATTAAAAGAAAAGTTATTACAAAAATCCACAGCATTTTTTCAAGGCTATTCACAAAATACAATTGATATCTGCTGATTCATGGTCAAAAAAAAAAAAAAGCAGTTTTAAAATCCATTCCTTTGCCTGCTCTTCTATGACCTTTATATTAGCAATGACCTGCAGTCACATTTATAAGAGAAGCAAGACTATCTTGCTGAAGATGTAAACTACAATTATTAAACATTTTTTCTAAGATAAAATGTAGTTTCTAATATATTTATTTATTTTTTTTGAGGATTATAATGTTGATAAAATAGTTTGTTTTCTGTTTGGAAATATAAATCAGATGCCTATATATATATTTATACATAAATAAACATATAGAAGGTTATATGATATATAAGTATTTTTATATATACATATATATATAAACTTCAAATATATATATATATATATATAACTTCAGTGTTTTCTTTTGAATGAATTAATAAGAAGATTTACTGAAATAGTATTTCTCTAATGTAGTTCCTATGGAAAAAGCTCAGAACAAAGAAGGAAAAGACAGGAATATCATAGAAGTTATTATTAGACCAGGCATTTATTTGTATGTGTTTATTAATTTGTTACGGAATGAAAAATATATAATTCTATAGTGTTGTAAGCATAGAGACTAGTAAATAGTAATAGAGTTATAGTCATAAAAATTGTTTGCTTAGATCTGTGAGATTATGCAGAAAAAAAATAGGGCAACTGAATGGGATAATTTTCTCAATCTCCTTTTCTAATTAGTATTCAGAATCTAATGCTCATCAATTTGATTAGTAGTCTGCTTTCCATGCTGATATTGTTGAGGAAGGAAACTAAGGTATCACTGTAAAGAGAATGATTTTTAAAATGCTGAGAAATGTTTATTGGCATCATATTCTTAAATTTTCAGTTAAGTATTTTAAAGAATAATATGTTTTAAATTTAATTCTTTGGAAGGTAATATTCAGCCTGATATGTGACATGTGCATATTTATATTTCTTGGATAGTCAAATTCAATGTAATTAGAAATACAGTAATGAAATATTATTTTAAAAGTGTGAAGAAATATTATTAAAAAGTTACCTCTAGGATTAATTTTATCCAGTTAAGTCTTAGAATTCAGTTTTTTAAAAAAGACTGTACCTATGATAACATTGCTGGGTTGTGTAAATCCTATTCCAAACATGTAAACTATTTTGATTTCAAAAGGGTACAGTGTTCTGCTGACAATAAAATACAAACTTTTCCAGAAAAAAACAAACAAACCTATAGATGAATGTAGTAGCATATACATATTTGTATGAAAACACAATCCAGCAAACAGAAAAAGGAAAGTGTTTTGTACCGTATAATAGTAATATTGAACAGAGTTGTCTCAAATTATTATTACAGTTAGGATGATTTGGACTGGAAGAATGTTTGGTTGAAGTTGTGGTCCCATTTAATGTTTTACAATGTCAAAAGAGGTACAAATGTGTCTAGCCTCCTTTTTGGAAATAAAGACTTCATCCCTTTACTTTCTTAACAGAAATAAGAGCTATTACAATTATAATTAAACTGTTAAAGGCAGCCTCATACATCTTATAGATTTTGTCAGGAGCATCATGGTATCAAATATTACGGATCTTCTGTTCACCGGAAAAGCTTTGATAATCAGACATGGCCAAATCTTCTGGGATAAACAGGTGCAGCTCTTTTGCTTGTAAGAAAAGAGTCTGTTATCTTGTGGTGAGAATTCTCTTGGGAGAAGGGGGAAAGGAGAGTTATTTTGCATTTAGCAACATGACTGCAATTCTCTGTGTCAGTGGCATTTTGGTACTGTGAATATTACCAGGCATGGATTTCATTTTTGCATGTGTGTATGGAGTGATGAAAGGATCCAGGTCCTCAAAGTATCTTCTCTGGGCACTTCTCCTTACTTTAGCTTCTTATTCAGATTCTGTCTTACATCTACTCTCAACACTGCTTAAAAAAAATAATTGTTTTCTTTTCCTCCTCAGAACTGCTATTCAGACTATTGATGTGTAGTTGGGTCTGATTTCCCAGGTGACTGAGACAAAAATATTTATTGTAAACAGAATAAATAATTTGTGCTGACACAAAAGCAAATCTACTAACTTCCATTCCTGTTTTGATAAATATCCTTCTAGTATTTATCAACCCATATCACATAATTGCTTCATTGCTAAATAAATATAAATGTTATTTACTTGTCATAAAAAAGCATAAATATGTCAAAAGAAATAATAGCCCAGATTGCAAGCAGAAAAATGTGAGCTCAAAACCCAAGCAATTTCAGAAGTAAAAATTCTGCCAAATTTTAATAACTAATACTTGAAATAAGCAAAAGTTTAACTGTTTTTTTCTCTGAGGATAGACAATGTTTTCCTTTTTAAGAATTAATGGTTCTGTCACTGCCTTGTCTCTTCAGCTCCTTCCTGTATATCATCCTATCTCTCTGATATTGCCTTTTAGATGTTCTGACTTCAGTTTAACCTTAACGAAATTAAACTTCTCGTGCTTCCTCAAAGCAAGCAAGCAAACAAAAAGCCCAGAGGATTCTCATCTTCCCTCATTGCACTACTGACAAAACTCACCTCTTCTTGTCACTCAGGATCATACTATACAGTTCATTTTTTTCTTGACGTACACATTCAGACTATATACAGTTACCTGTGGTTTTTTTTCCTTTGTAATTTTCTCAAATGCTGCTGACATGAATCCTCGTTCTACATTCAAAAGAAGTGGGCAGTGTAGTTTTGCTATACCATAGCCAATACAGGAGTACAGCAGAATGAAGCAGGTGGACTGTAAATGAAATGAGACACTGGAACAGATTTTTTGACTCAAACATTTCTGGCTGAAATATTTTGGTTTCCTGTATTCAAAATAAACACAGATATCTTCTGCAAGAGAAGCTGTTTCTGATCAGCTCCACTGTTACAGACAAATCACTCTGCTTGTGAGTTCAGCCTGGTTACCTGTCACTGATTGTATCGCCCCTTCTTTAATGACTTAATTGATATTGTTCTCCCTTCCCCTGCCTTTTTATCAAAGCACGCTGTCATCTTCTCTTTTTTTCTTTTCTCTTCCACCTCCAAGGTTTTTGTCATGTTAGTGCTCCCATCATCAAAACGTGGGCATACAGTGACTGCAGGGAGGGGAAAAAAAAAAAAAGAAAGAAAAAGAAAAGAAAAGAAAAGAAAAGAAAAGAAAAGAAAAGAAGACTCAGTTCTTAGAGATAGTTCTTAGAGATGAGGTAGGAGGAAAGTTGGCTAGAATTATACAGTTCCTTCCTGCATCTGATATCTATTTTTGAATAGAGGTATGTCCAGGCTTCTGTCTTTAGTTACAGAGCTGCTCTCACAGCAGAGCTGTGTTTTCCGACACAAACAGCTACACTTTTATTCTGTTCCTTATACTCAGAAGACTCTCTGTAAACTGCTCCATAAGACCTCTCCTACTGCCAGTGACATTTTGACCTATAGGTATGGTTTTAGTTGCTAGTGTAAAAGCTGTCCTTGCGCCTGCAGGAGGTTGGCTGATGAACAATTGTGAAGAACACACTGAAACTCACTTCCTCTTGTTTCCCTGTCCATTGCGTGGTCTGATCCTGAGATGTTTGTATCATTTTTGTTATTACTGATTTATTCTCATAATGTGTATATCAGAAGTCTATGGGAGGTTAACATTTTCAATTAAAAAAGATTCTCAACCTATACTTATGTGAAATGGAGAAATGCGTAGACTCTTACCCTAGTAAAGGTTCTTCACAGCTCACTGGAAGTCAGAAACCAAATGTATCACCCATTGTTCTTGGGTGCATACACATTCATATAACCACAAAACACACACACACAAAGATATATTTATATATCTCTTGAGAATCTAGAACAATTTCATAATCTTAGTTTTAAACAAGTTGGGAAGGTGAAGAGTTGACACTTCATTGTAGAAGCAGTGGTTATTTCTAGAGTTACAAAATTTGTAAAACACATAGTCGTCCAGAGACTTTTTTTAAGCTCTCCTTAATTATCATCAGATTTAATAGAATCCATCACTGCTTAGTACTCCAGAATAGAAAATAATATCCTGAACTTCATAGTACAGACCACAGAGACACTGTATGATCAGAAAATTAGGACAAATGCATAGATCTTCGCAGGCACACTTTTTTTTAATCGAACTTTCTACTTTCTTATATTTTCTATTATATTTAAGCAAAACCTCTGTGTGTGTTTTATGTACACATTTATGTATAGGTAAGGTTTTGTGTTTTTTTTTATTTTCTAAGAAAAATAATTATTTCCGCCTAAATTACTTATGCAGTAGAAAATGGTACTATGGTCAGAAAAATATTCCTGTATCATGTTTACAGAAGTATCCAAATGTCCTGGAGCTGCAATTCTATCAGACAGAGATGCCTTAATCAGTTTAGACCTGATAGTGACCTCAGAGTGACTACGAACATAAACTTAAGAAAAAAAAATCTTAAACCAATTCTTCTTACTCCTCTCCTCCAAGTAAAGAAGTTGATGCTGTAAGAATATTATGTGGGAGTTTTATCTGGATTTAAAAGAGTGAACTCTGATCTGACTAGGTGCTGTAGGACCTTACTTTCTCAGAATAATCTACGATGGCAGTCATCTTAAAATACAACACGACCGTGGCAAAGTCAAGATATTGTTCTTCACTTTGCTTGGCTCTTATCTGTAAATTCACAAGCCATGACTCTTCCTTTTCATGTTTTTTTGAGTGTACATAGGGCTGCTATGTCTTGTTATGCAGACCTATTTTGTGTAGTTTAAAAATAAATTTAAATAATGAAGAGTCTAGAAGGAAAAAGAAAGCAAAAGACCTTCTCCAAATCTCTTATCCCACACCTCTGTTCCCCTCATAATATACCATGTCAAAGAAATGAGACTATCAATTTTGAAAATGGAATGAGGATGTGGAAGCAAAGTAATCTAGCATGAATATGAAAGAGGGCATATATTCCACTGTCATGGTTTTATGACTGTGGCCTTGGAAGAGTGCTTTGATGGAGCTGGTGTCTCAGGCCAACCTACTTACACAAGGCAGAGATAGAGTTGAAAGTGGGAACTTTTCTTTTTCTCCATGTAAAATGTGAAGTGTATCATCTTTCACAATTGCTTAGGATTTCTTCCCTTGGAGTTCTCCATTCTGAAGAGCTTAATAAATCCAGTGTTTTAATTTCAAAGGCTAAATTTTACCATCACTGAGTTTACTAGATTGTTAAAGGTATGAAAAATTCAAAGTCAATAATATAAAAGGAATTCTGTGAGATGATGGGAGAAGTTCAATCACTTATTGGTTTAAATGCTTGATTATATAATAGTAGGAAGACTATAGATTTTTATTCTGAAAAAAAACCCAAAAGTATATGTTTAGTAGTTTGAGGAAATGCTGGCAGGAATTATGTACTACAGCTTCAAATCTTATAGACCAGCTGACTTGTCCATCCTTTTGGTAAAACCTTCCCGAGTAAATGAGGCTTTTCTATATTTCCCTTCATATTTCTTGGGGAATTTCCCAAAATTTCAGTTCCATTTTCCAGTCTTTTCTGTGATGTCCTGTGACCATCAACTCAAAGCTAGCCTAGACAAAGGTAATTCTACTGGTAATGATGATCAAAAAAAAAAGTCAGCTATGGAGATACCCATTATCAGTGTAATTGTGGAAATTTGCCTGAAAAGTTGAAGATACGCACCATTTAAGCATCTTCCAGGAGCTGTTTTGTCTATTAAAAAAATAGCCAATATATTTTCTTTTCTGGTCTTCTTTTGATTGTTCTATGGTTCTTCAGCCCTATTTTTGAGCCCTGTATGTGCCCTAGTTGCCTTTTGTACCTTTTGCTTTTACTTCTTTAGCATCTATATTACTCTCAGTTCAATCATCTGTTGCTATTTTTCTTTGGGTTATTATTTTATAACTTCTAAACTGTGTATTTTCATTGCTTTACTGATAGACTCATTACATTGCAGTTGAATAAAATTATTGTCTAACGCCAATGTCAAATGAGTTTTTAAAAGGTGAAAGAAAGGAGGATGTAAGGAAAAGCTACACATTCCTGCTTTTTAAAGCTGAGTGTTCCCACTTCTTGATACAAAGTGAAAACAATGGTTTGTCTTTTCAGGGTGACTACCTAATGATCTATATATTGTGATCTATATATTACGCGGTTGATCTGATAGCCTTATGAGGAAGACTTGTCAATTTTAAGGAAAATTCATCTTTAGTACAGAAAAAAGTCTCATTATTACAGTCTGGTAAATAAACTTCCTAGTATCTACCCTTTTTCTCTAGTGTTATGATCACCCTTCCAGTTTTTGTCTGAGTCCTAAGGCTGATGATGCTTCATCAAGCAGAATGAGGTAGAGGAAGTTATGGTGAGGCTGCAGCTCCCTGAGTTCTTCACTGGGAGAAATATGATACTTCTTGGAAGGGGGATAGAGCATCTTCCTGCTCCATTTTCCATCAGCTTGGAGTTATTTCTACAGATTTTCTAACACAGCCTGCTTACTTGCTCTTTCTTCTGGTTTCCGTCTTCACCAGCTGTTAGCTGAAGTTGCTGAGAGGCCTCTGCCAGCCCCATTTAATATGAGGGGCTGCTGTTTCTTACACAGTCACTGCCTGACTTTGGCAAACCCTCACTGTGGGCAGCATTCACAGAGCTATGCTAGGAGTTAGGCAGTGCTCACCTGGCAGTCACAACTGTTACCACACCTAAACAAACTAAAATTAGCTCAGGCCAAGACACATCCTGACCCCCTACACTTTCAGATCAATACCAAGCCTGTGGTCCTTTAATAATAATGGGAAAATCATCTTTACTGGACTATACACTCACTCAGATATAAGTCCAAGTAGATGCAAGTCCCATGTCCAAATGGTGTTCATCATCACTGCTTAAAAAGTCGGGTTGAATGTGTGTAAGCTCACAATTCCCTAAATCATCCTAACTACCACAGAGTCTAGTTTTCAGGTCCCTCTGACAGTGTTATAAAGCCATGTGGTTGTTTCATACATTCAATTTTTTCAAGTTATTTTTGAGTCTTTAAAATTCCTTATAAAAACTACTTTCTATGTTGTTTAGAAATGTTATTCATGAGAATATAGTGCTTTATGTGACTTATTGTTATGTCTTTTCATTGTGAATAGTCCTATTTACATGTATTAAAATTGTAGTGTTTTTCTGAAAAGCTTCTTTTAATTTTTATTTTTATATGCTTCTTTCTGGAAAACAATTCAAACTACTTTAACAAAACATTAGAGTAGAAGGGTTTTTCAAATTTTTGAATTAACTGACTCAATGAAGATTGTGAGGTGAGATTCTGTTAACCATGGTAAGCAACCTCTCCACTCAAAATTTTCATTTAGCATAAATTTCATTTAGCATTCGTTTGTTATTTAAATACCTAAATTACTATAAACTGAATTTACAAAAGAAGTTAAAGCTATTTTCTTTAAGTAAGTTTCTACATTGTAATCTGAATTAAAAATGGGAACAATAAAAGGAAAAACATAACATTCATCCTCAAATGATAATGCTATTTTAACAGAAAAAAAAATGCACGTTAATTGACAATATCCAGTATATCAAAATTCATCACTATGTTTAACTACATTTTCAAAAGTTTCCGTAGTAGCCTAGGAAAACACTGCCAATGATGGGAAGAAACCTAGGATGAGATGAAACACTAATTTAATTTCAGATCACTATTATCACAAAATTTGGAAATAGTAATGAATTCTGGAGAATATACAATCTATTAACATTATTAAAAAACTTGAATGTGGATTGTGGGTGACTGGGCAGTTGATAAAGTTAGATATTCCGGATGAAATATTGTTGCCAGGATAATTTAATTTTAGATTCCTGCTTAGAACTAGAAAGTTTAATCTGCAATAAACTTGACTGAAAAACTTTTATTAACATGTGTTTGTGTGTGTGTGTGTGTGTGTGTGTGTGTGTGTGTGTGTGTTCTAAGAATCTTAAAACATAATTAAGATCACTTTGAAAGGAATCACATAATGATTCATCCCAAATATCAAGAATTTCCTTTTCTGATGGTATAGTCAGTTACTAGTAGGAACTAGTCCAGGAGAACAAAAGCTTTTACAGAATGCTGTAAAAAATACGCCCTTTCCACAGAGTTGCATACGACCCATTGTAAGGATTGTTAGGATGTCAATCTCTACAAAATCAGAAAAGGTTTTACAACAATTATACCAAACCTTCTTAAATGTCTATGTGGATGTAGAGTTCCATCCTTATTCATTTATTCATGGGACCTTGTGCATTTTTTTTCAATCACCCCAGAGAAACTAGTGTTTCTTTTACTTTGCAGCTGTTATTTGTTGATTGATTTTAACTTAAAGTTTCTAAGACCTCAGCCTGTGCTTCCTAGCCTAGCTTGTCATCCTGATTTGAAATGGGAAGAGAAACAACAGTTTATGGCACAACAGAAGATAAGGTTGTATACCTTTTCAGAGGGCTGCTTTTTGGTTTGTATCTTTTTGACAGGACTTGTCAGAGTGACTCCTTGATGTATATATGAGAAGCACTCTAATTCCCAATGATCTTATAAACTTTGTTTAAAAATTGATTCAACAATTTCATTAATTAAAAAACTTGGCTTAAATATAGGACTTATATCTTGCATACAATTTTTTTTTCCATTTTGTAAGTATTTATGCATGCAGACCTCTCACTCCCCCTTAGGTATCTGAACGGAAGCCAGTAGCACTGTTCACATGAGGAAAATCACTGATGTATGCCTGGCATCTCCAGGATTAGTTCAGGCATGATCATGAGCTTCGATCAGCACATAGGATTTTTAATTAGCTAAATTATTAAATATTGTGCCTTTTTATATTTTGACTTAACAGTTTAACTCTTTTTTAAGATGTAGCTGGCAACATTGCATCTACTGCTAAGTCAACCATAGTTTACCAGGTATTTTTGTATTCTTCTCTATTGTGCTTGTTTGGCTGTACCTTTGCACCTTTTCTGTTTCTGTTTTATTAAGAAAAACAATGCTAAAGCTATTTCTTAATCTTTTTTTGGATTAAATGTATGTTTACATAGATTTCATTGTTAAAGATTTAACAAAGTGATGTTTAACGAGAGTGGAGTGAAAGTTCTAGTGAAATAAAGAAGAAACTATGCTAACTCTTTGGCCACTTTAGAAATGTTACCTGTGAAAGAGGACAGAAGAAACTCTGACTCTCCTTTCTCCATGACCTTTGGTGGTGTTACAAAGATGTACTCAGGAAAAGATTTTTCTCCACCTGCTCTGCTCATTATATGTCTCTCTAAATATCCCTTACTAACCACAGCTGTAAGGATTTGTAAGGTGGATTTTAAATTTTCCAGAATGCAGACATTTTTATGTTCTTCAGTTCTCCTAGTAGAAGGAATGCTAAACCGGGGAGTAACACTGTGTGTGTGTGCATCTGGTGCTTTTTACAGTGTCTCTTTTTCAATGACATTTTGTGAAGTAATTGTAAAATCTGATTTACCAGAACATTTGAAGTTCTATGTGTTCATGCCATGGAATTCAGTGAAGCTGGAATCCCACTTGACTTTTTCTTTGCAAATTTTGTGCAGATTATGTTTCTGTTTAGTGTGTTTCTTGTATGTGATTGGTACTTGATGTTATGGCTGTGTATCTTTTGCCCTTCAAATATTCTATGAAAAGTCCTTTTTCAAGTTCTTCAACTCATTTGTCATATTCCTAGAGAGAAATCCATTTTGCTCAAATATAGCCATGTTTGCAAATTGAGCAAGTTGAATGAAAATTGTTCATACTAGGATTCATAAAATGGGTTGCTGAAATTGATATAAAGAAAAAAAAAAGAAAAGAAAAACTGTTCCATTTTGATGTCCTTGTGACTAATGTAGACCAACAATGTAGAACAGTTTGTCTGTTGGATGCTTTTGAAATTTTAATTCCTAAAGTTGTCAAAAGCATTGGGTCTTTTGTTTTTTGGAGAAGAATAAAAGATTTGTAAGTAATTATGGGGAAAATTCTTCTAACGTAATTTTACAAGTCTATATCATAAAGCTCTACATCTGAGATAGATTTTGGCTATCCTGTCTGATCAACAGAGAAAAACAGGCACTTGATTTGTTTCATCAGACACATTTTGGACATCCATGTTAGGATGAGTTTAACTGCACCATAAGCACAATACAAGAAGTACACTCATCCATTACTCACCACAAATGTCTATTTTGTTTCTTATGCACTAATGTCTTTCCTGTGTATCTGAAATACTTAAATGTCTTCAGTGACTTTAAAAATGGCTTAAAAATTCTTCTATTTCTGCTTAGCTCATTGATATGTGGTCAATGACTTTGGGGTAACATTATTTCCTAAAGAAATATAGCAGACTTTGTTTTTCAGAGGAATTAAAACATCACTCAGCAACATGATACATAGCTTCAAAATCTCTAAGTTACATTTTCACAGCCACTATTCATCCAGAGAAAAAAAATCAAGGAAAAATCTCTTCTGAGATTACTGATATTACTCACTAATTATAAAATAGTCACTGTTTAATGATCAAGACAAACTTATCTCTTTGTTTATGTCATCAAAATTCATCTTGACAGTGTCTCAAATGGCTTCTTTCCGTACAGGCTTCTAAGACTATAATTAATTCTAATTTTCTCTGTTTTTGATAAAATCACTCATATCCTGTACTCTTTTGTATTTTATTATTGTCTTTTTCTAATTCTCTTTTTTATCTCTGTATCAATTATTTACAGTCTCCTTGCCTTCTGCAAGTTCTCCCTGAGAGATATCACTTGCTTATATGGATTATCTTCCACTTTTAACCAAATTAATCTTAAATTTATCAATCTTTCATATTCCTCATGTTCATTCTCATATTTTATTCCTCTTGAGAATCTCTCTCCCAGTCCCAGAAGGCCAACATGGTGAAAACGGACCTAATTTTCTTTCTGAAACTTTATTGTCTACCTTCATTTTTAGTTGTGATGTTTTATCATCCTTCCTGTCTTAAGACATAAGACAATTAAGATACTGTCTTGTTCTCTTTTTCTTTCCTAACTGCAGATAGACAGTAAGCAAAATCTGTTGTATCCTTCTAAAATTTGCTTCTTTTCCTCTCAATTTTTAACAAATTGCTGACCTATGCACCCTAGTTTTGGTCCTTTAAATTCTTATCTCACTGATATTAATGGTATTCTAATCTAGTCCACAGGCTGTTATGCTAATAGCACCCTCTTTCTTACCTACCGTCTTGATCATGTCACCTGTTTTTTCGAAGTCATAGCACTGTTTTTCCTAATGCTTTGTGGCTCATATTCAATATTCTTGGAAGCTCTTGAATGCAACGATTATGCAGAGTATGATAGCTTTCTTGGTCACATTCTCCTTTCCTTTTATATTTCTTCCGTTTTCTTCTTATATAGATAACATCAGTGAAACCTACATCTGTGGAGAGCTGCCCAAGGAAGTAATTTCCTGTGTACTACAAAAAATTATAATGGTTCTGTGATGCTCAAAAGCCATTCTACATGTTCCTGGACCCACTCTTTTTGCAGTCTTTCAGAAGCCCCTGCCTTAAGAAGCCTTCCTTTAGTTTTCGAATCTTTCTGAATAGTGTATCTTCAGTCTTGCTTATGAGACAAAAATGTATATCAGTACATGCAATATATACATGACCAAGGTTTGAAAGCAAAATTAGATAAGCTGATCTTTGCAGTGTGGTCTTCTTTACTGCGTGATTGATTATGTTGCCACTTTCTTCTATAGTTCTCGCTTGCAGCATTCCACTGTATTAAAATTAGATTTAATTAGAATGTTTTTTAGTAACAGGCTTTTTTTTTCTTTTTTCTTTTTTTGATTAATTTATGAGCATCTTGTGGAAATCTAAAATAAACCAGTATTTTGTTTGCCTTTCAGAATCATTCTCATATCGGTAATTCAGACGAGTGCTCCTGGGAAGGTCAGTATTTTTTTGATGAATATAGTAGACATGTTTTATTGCTACCTGGTGTGCTTAACTGGAATGTCAGTGGATCGTATTGGCTTGCCAATCTGCTGTGGTAAAGGACACAGTGGCAAAGAGATTAATCCATAGTATCTGTGAGATGAAGCAAAAGGGAAACCTTATCCCCTTAATCTTATGCATGAAAGCACTGGATGGATTGTCATTTTGATCCTCCAGCCTGAGGACACTGAAATCTTCAACATCCCCAATTGTTGTACATACATAATCATTTGGACATCAATATGCATCATAACCATCTGCTTAGATGGCATTATTCCTGCTCACAAGATGATATGACAGTTAACTAGGCTACAAATGCCAGTTCAGTTGCTTGGCAGACTTCAACTCCACAAGTGCCTTTTTTCTGTTGGAAGCAGTATCGCATTAACCTCCAGACTTTAACACGTCAGTCCCACCTGTTCAGACCAGCATGCCAAAAATACAACATAAGAGAACCACTAGTAAACACCTTAGTAACCAAAAAGGGGCGCGTGCAGGACGTCAAAATGTGTAACAGGTTACATTAAACAATTACTTATATATGTTTTATAAGTGAAACCTCATGGCAAAAAGGATGCAAGAGGATCAAGTTAAGCAAAATGGAGACAAGCTCATACAGTATAAAATGGGATCTAACCTATGCTTGTCCCCTGACACAGGAGCAAGAGCAGAATACAAAGAATCCTGACTGATTGTTTACACTTGATTTCACAAGAATCAGATTATCTGAAGAAAAGAACCCTCAACTGAATTTTTCAGCAAATGTTTTTTTGGAAATATTGAAATCCTAAGCTATGATGTTAGGATGGAAGTCTAAGCAGTATTTTCAACACCAGATCTATGCAAATGTAAGGGATGTCTTCGGAAACTGAATCTGTTTGTCACAGTGGAAACTGTAGTCAAAAGCTTAATTGGGTCAAACTAATTTAAGAAGTGTGGGGGAATTTTCAAAAGAAGCAAAAGAAGCAAAAGTAGAAGATTAAATAGGAAAAAAATCAATTAAAATTAATTAATATAACTGACTGTAATTAAATAAGACTTAATGTGTCTGTAAAATGTAAACTTTCTTCCTTCCTACAGTTTGTCAGTGGGATCAGGCTCCAAATTTGATCAATTTGACTTTTAGAAAATTTTCTCTGACTTATAGACATTGCTAAAACTTTGCTATTGAAAGCAGAACTTCAGCTACTATAAAACAACCTCTTCTCTACTATCTTTAAAAAGATCCTCCAGTATAAAGAGCTGATATTGTCGAACAAATCTTTTGCTAATATAATTTCCTTCAGAGGCCTCTTTGTATTTCTTCAGTGACAGATATCAATTGTCTAATGTTATGCCCTGATATATAGCACTAGAATAAGAGAGATGTACTGGAAATAGCTAAAAATGTGTATCCGGGATTAATATAAAATACATTATTATTGCCATTAAAATATTTGCAGCCTTGTTGGTTTTGTTGGGCATTCAGATACCCATCATCTGCTGTGCTGATCTTTTGGCATTTCAGGGTTATTATTTTTAAATTAAAGCCTTCGTTAATAACTGATATTGCTTTGAAGCACAGGAAAAGTGTGCAATGTCTGCACAAGCTGGACTTATATTTTCTCACAAATTTTAGTGCACACATTTGACATGAAATTGGCTCTTTTTGTGCTAGGGCAAGTATCTTCACTCTTGGGTTTGGAGTGCTGGAAGTTCAGAAGCAGATGAAATCTGTGATTCAGTGTAGATTGTAGCCTTGCAGTAGAGCAACTGGATTTCACAGTCTGTGAGTAACCAACCACCTGCATATAAGCAGCTGGGGTCCCCTGACCATGGTGGTCTCTGCCTCCAAGGCGTGACACTCATTTTATGCTGAACTCTTCAGTAACAACTCTGTTCCTTCTGTGGGCATGGAACAGCATGGTGTAGGTCCTTGTGGGTGTCACCCTGGACACCTACCCCCAGCCATTCTTCCTAGTGCTCCCCAAGTGCCCATTTCAGTTGTTGCAGTGGGATGCTTTTGGTGCATATGTTCATGGAGTAGCTTTCTTCATGTTTGGCCTTTTAAAGGAAGTTTGGAGGAAAAATTAACCTTAGAAGAGGTCAGAAGAAATCAATGAAAATTAATAGCTGAAAAAGATTTGGTTTTGATACCTTCTGTTTCAACGTTGCATGTAATTGTTTTAAGCATTTGGTTTCACCAATCTTTCTTATGCATTATGCATGGTAAGCTAAATGCTAAATTTCTTGCTGTGTTCTACCTTTGTCTCCTGCTTATTGAGTTAGCAATAAAATGTTGATGCTTATCTGCCTATCTAAGAAACCTATCTGTACTGTGCTTAGTAAATCAGTAGTATGTTAATCTAGACCTTCAAATATGATCAAACTCCATGTGGCAAGAGTCAGGAGAAATAGGTAAGGCGAAAAACAGGCGAGTATTTGCCTTTGTGCTGAGAGTAAAAGTCTATTGTGTTCAGTGTTAAGTTACCCGGTATAATAGAAGGTTTGGAGTTAGATTAGCTTAACATTTTGCTTCTCCTTGCTTTTTGCCAAGGCTGTTGATAGGAATTGAATTCAAGCAACATTAACTTTAAGTTAATGACTGTGTGTGTCTATGGGAATGTGAAAATATTTGCTGATGTTGTTTGTTGCCTGAATGTGCTATGCAAGATGCAAACCAACAGTTTATTTACTGATGTTTAATAATTGCTGTATAGCATTTTTGTCCTGCTTTTTAAAAAATGAGCCTGATATCTAATTATGATAGGTCCTGTTGTAGTCCTCATCTTGGAAACAAAAGAACTATTAAGCACCACTGATTTACCTTCCCTATATTCCACTGGCTGTATAATGAGTTAAGGTGCACAGAAAATTAAGTGTAATGACCCTGCATCAAGCTTATTGGATGTCAGCAAACGATATCTCTTTGAGCCAGAACATCTGCCTTTTTTTTTTTTTAACTCTTCTAAAATGTAAGAATATCCTCACAAGAAATCTGTGTGAGAAAGGAATATCCCCCAGTCTTCTTGCAGAAAATTTGGGGGTCTTACAAAACAAAATTGAATGCAAGTTGTGGGAAATGAAGCTCTTTCTTATGTTGTTACAATATTTTCAGTGGCTTCAATAGCTGTCAAAGGCTGCATGTGTGCCTTTTTGAGCTTTTATTTCCTTCCCTCCTCCCTGTCTCCCTATCTCTGATGACTGTGAAGTATAAGTTAAAACCACCAGTGTCACAGCTAAGCAGAAGCAACCAAACTGCGCTGTTGACTCTGGTAGCTGGGAATATATTAGCTAAAGAAAGTACTTTCAAGGTACGCTGTAAAACTGGATTGTCTCCAGTAACTGAATGGAGGAAAGGCCACTTTTTCAAAGTACCAAGAACCTGCAATTACACTCAGAAGCAATGAAAGCAACTCAGCACCGTTTGAAAATGCAGCCAAATAGTTTTGCCTGGAGCTGTTGCAAAGAACATAATCTCTATGAGATAAAGAGGGGTTTTTTTCTTCAAACTGTTTACATCTTTTATACACTTAAAGCATTTGTGTATGTGAAGGATAACAGATTGCAAACTGAGACACTCATTACAGAAAATTTTTGGCTACTAAAAACACACAGAAACTTTAGAAATTATTCTCTTTCCCTAGAAACAGACCTATATCTATTCAACTGAGCTGACCTTATGGGGCTATCGCAGCCAGAGTGTTATTTTTTAGTTTTTAATAGATCCATTCTTATAGAACATACTGAGTTTTCAATAAAGAAAAAAAATCCTCTGTCATAAGAGGAAAAACGAATTATAAAATACCTATAAATGGATAAGGTTTCTTTAATAGATTTCCTAAATTATCCTAGGTAGCCCAGTATCTCAGAAATTATGTAGATGCTTTCACATCTATTTTGTTACAGACTGTCATAGAATATTTATAAACTGCCCCCTGTGGCAAGATAGTTGAAGTCAAAGTAAACTGAAACACCGTATAGGACACAATATAATTAAAAAAAAAATCAGAATCATTAGTCAGTGTCTAAAAATGAAACTTAGTTATGCTCAGTTAAAATTCTAAATACAATATTTATTTCCAAATTCTATGAATATGTTACAAAAATACTCTCCTTTGTGAGGGCACTGCAGAAAGTCTTCAGTGTTTTTTTGTTGATTCAAGCTGCAATAACAAGATTCGTATAACAAAGACTTCCTGCTCATATAATACCTTTAAAGTGTGTTTTAGCAATACATGCATATATTCATTGCTGACCTCACCACAATGCTAGCAAAGAGTCCTTTTGCATAAATTAAGCTGAGACCCTTCATGAGACCTATCCGCAAGATATATGCTATTCACAATTGCAACTGAAGTAAATTGACATCAGAGGATAAAGCCATACAGGGAGTCAATTGGCAGCTTGTGATAGCCATCAGGCAAAATGTTGTATGGAAATTAGATATGAAGTATCTATTCTGTGTTACTGAAATAATGTCTAGTATTTCTGGGCATCTAGATCTATGATTAATCTAACCTTTTATATAAATCTGTGTATTATACGGAGAAAAAAAAAACAGGTACATATCCTTTATTGCTAAATGATAAATGAAACCAAAAATTAGTCTCTGAATGAAAGTAATAATTTAAAAACAAAAACAAAAAGCAAACATTTCTCTTCCCAAAATTTTATATTCTTATTTACATCTTCTGAAGAGTGTAAGTTAATAATTAATTACTACTGCATCTATATTTCATTTTAAGTAATAAAATTAATTTCCTGTTGTATTTTTATATATTAGGCTGTGTTATGCATAGTTAGTAAATGAATTCTAGCTGAGATTTCTTTGTTGACAAAGGAAGATATCTCAAAGAAAAAAAATCAAAGAACAGGACAGAACCCACATTTAATAACCCTCATGATAATTTATAGAAATAGTGGCAATGCATGATATCATACTGGAGTGATGAAAGGACCTAGACAGAGAAGCTAAAATCGGAAGAAACTCCAGTCCTCTAAAGAAATGAAGGTAGTTGGGAAATTGTCATTGAGGAGACACTAGCAGATAATGAGTTACTTCACAAGATCTCTCAAATCAAGGTAAAGTTAACAACTGACTATGGCAGTAGATGGAGTAGAACAGTGATAACAATTCACAGAATATATCTGGGCTGATCTTCCTCTTGCAGTGCCTTTTTGTGATGTGTTAAAACTCTTCTGTAGACAGCTTTTCCTGATAACTCTTAGGTATCCTTCACAAGTAATACAGGCATATATTAATTATTTGTCTAGCAACTGTTTCAATATAGGTATCTTCTTGAGTTTGGGTCACTAATAAACTTAACCTCTGTGTAAAGATATCTCCATATGCCTTTTGCTTATTCCTGCCAAGCATGTCTCCTCTAAGAGAGATGTATTTAAATGCACAAGAACTTGGAACCCCCCCCCCCCAAAAAAAAAAACAAACTAGAAAAGAATACAAACAGGAACACCTGGGTGCTGTTTAAGGTTAGATAATTGCTGCAAAACAATATAAGATTTATTTTTAGTTGCCCTTAGAAAACATTTAAGACCAAATTATGTATTTTATTTGTACTTCCATTCAGGAAACTTAGAAAAATTATTAGAAGATAATGACCTATCTGTATGAGTCCTCAAAAGGATACTATTTTGTCTATCTACCATTCTGACTCAGTATTCTCAGCCATATGTGACCAGAACTTCTTTTTCTATTTGAATCCATCTTATATGTCTCTTATTTGCCTTTAACTTATTCTAAGATGTTTAAAACATTGAAGTTTCTTCACATCTTCAGTGTGCTCATCATTTTGATCCAATACTGTTATGACTGAGTTTCCAGGGCAAAGAATGGAGGGTAAATGGGGAATAACTTTTTTAAACCGTGTGGCCAATACTGTCTTTCAGCTGCTTCTGCCTTCAGCATGCACAGAGTTATTAAAGCCTGTCAAGAGATTTCCATTCAAATTTAGGTGATAATGATCTGAGAAATAGTTTATGTCTAAAATACAAATGGCTAAATCTTTGAGGGTTCCTGAGTCACCTCTATTTTTGTCTGAAATGAACAACAGACACAAAAAAATTAAGAAAAATTAGTTGTCTAGTTGATTTATAAGCTATTTACTCATCAGAGAATACAGGGTTTTTTTTCTTAATAAAACTAAACTTTGTCATGAAGTATTTGATCCCAAAACTGAATATTCAATTGTCAATAGGAATCCAAAGCAGAAGTGGATCCATGCCCTTACATTTCTTCTTTAAATGTTTGCTGTTGAGAGCAGGTCTATACTGGAACTTAAACAAGTATTGTAGCTTTATTTCAATTGATTAGATAAAGATATCTTTAATTTGCTTATCATGAATAAAATACTAATGAAATTGTATCAGCATGGACTTCAGCACAAGTGGTATTAGCTTGCTGGGGACCTTGGGTGTGTAGTTGCTTTGCTAGCCTGTCTATCATTACATTTCATTTATTTTTCTCGCCTGTGTTATGTATGTTTAAACCGAGGTATGGCATTGACATGGCTCCCTTTGCTTACAATTTAGAGACTGAGGTGGACTTTAGTATTCTCACTTCAGTTTCTGGCTCTGAGATCTAGATCGATTTTTGGGATGAGCTTGGGGAAAGTACAGAAGTTGTGTGTTTCTGTTTCTCTATTACTGCAATGTTGAATAAGAGATTTCTGGTTTGAATAATATATGCATATTATTTATTTTGATTATGGTTTGCAGCAGGAATCCAATGATGGTGGTGATCAGCATGGTAAAATGAGGATACAATCTTAGTTGTTGTTTCTAAATGTGTTGTAATGTAAATAATAGATAATGATTTAAGCGTTCCTAGAGAATGATTCCACTGAAGAATTGCTAGGTTTGATTGTTCAGGCTTTGAAATTCTGAAATACAATTTATGTAACAAATAAAAGTCAGTAAGCTGGTATACTTAGGCTGATAATAAGAAAGATAAATAGGTGTAATGAAACACAGAATCTAGAGGGAATTCTATGGCCAATTATCTTCTATATGACCTTGCATGTCTATACTGGGCAGCCATAAAACTACTGTATTCTTAGTCGTTCTAATAAATTCATGGATACTTTGTGCCTCAAAGAGGAAACATTACAATGAAATATTCAAGGTTCAGTCTAAAATAAACAGAAATTCAGATTCAGATCTGTTTTTATTTTTATCTGTGAAACTCCTAAGATGATAATTGAAACTTTCTAGCTTTGAAAAATTAATTCCTTACTTTAAGATAATTTAATCCATTTCAGTTCATTTTTTGTTTCGTTATTATTATTTTTTTTTATTGCTACTCTTTCCTGACTTCAAGGATAACTAAAATAAATTACAATCCTCAGTCTACTGTTCACACTTCTGTTAAACATATTCTGCAAGGGACCTCATAGGACATGATCATACACTAACAACTCCTTGCTTGAACTCCTCTACCAGCATGGGGACTGGCATAGTCTTGAAGTAAGAGTCCGTGCAGTGTGCAGAAACATACATTTCAGGTCTCCAATTAAGAATCAAGCCCTTAGATAGCCCTCAGGTTAATTTATGTGGTTTAAAATATTTTTTTTGGCATAGTGATAGGAGAATATACGTGTTATATATATTAACTGATAAACTGTTTTGTGCTACTGTTCCTTCTATGTACGCTGACTCTTCCCCCAGGCAGAGAACTATCAATTGGCATCGGTAGAATCACTCATCTAAGTGATCAATTTTCCTAACTTTTACGATGTGCCTCCACTGCTTGAGCAGCTTGGGAAGGCTGCAGCAGCTACAACAATAGAGCCAAAAATTCAGATAAAGACAAGCTTGACTGAAACTGATTCAGGTTTATTAATTTTAGCTGTAGCTTTATTTACTTACTGGGAACACAGTGGAGAGGATTTGTTATTGTTAGAAAAATGAATGAAAACTTTTTTTTTTCAGCTTTACATGTTTTCCTTTTCCAAAAATAAGAAAACTGGGGGGGGGGGGGGGGGAGAAGAAACAAAGAGATATTGGGTCCCCCTCACCCCACTCTTTTCCAACAGACAAATGCTTCTACAGGAAATATATTCAATAGGAAACAGATCCCCTCAGAGTGATGATAAAGAGGCAAAAAAGAACCAGAACTATTTGGAGTAGGATACCAAGAGAAAACACTCCTTCTGCCAAGGTTACCTGGTCTTTGGAATTGTCTGGAATGTGGAACATCATTGAAGCAGTTTTGTCAGGGGCTGGGGAATATGCTCCAAGAGGGGTCTGGTAGCATAAGGAATAGACAAATGGGCTGGAACACCTAATAGATGTTTTTGATTCCCTATAAAAAGATACAAGTTTTGTGATCATATGTACATATATAGAGAGTTTGTTTATTTGTTTTTGTGAGAAGTATATTCCAGAAGGTAATGTTAATGCATCTTTTCTTTCCTTCTGGTCTTTAAGTTTTTCCTTGCAAGAATTAGTGCAAACCTGAGGATTGACCAGAACATGCTAGAAGACGGTAATATCAGGATGCAGGGAAATACAGAAAATAGGAAGGATTTATAGAGTTCTTTACTATATTTTTAAACCAAAGATTCTGGTTTAGCAAACCTATGGCTGCTTCTTCTGAATCACACATAAGCAAGTCTTTCAAACTCTCTGTCTGGACCCTTAGAGAGCATTAAAAATGCAAAATCTGAATGCAGAAAGTGTCTGGAAGGTCATGCCATTGGGTGGATTTAATAGACAGAATTTTTTTTTTTATTGTATTTAGACACCTCCTATGTTCTGAATCATTTTTTTCTGCTTGTTTGTAAAAATGATGTGTTTCTTTATTGATCTGTTGTCTCCATCTCACAAGCCTGTTCAGTCACGGAGAGATTCAGGATAGACAGGTGCTTAAAACCCTGGATGTAAGCAAATTGATAAGAACAGACTGGACTTTTTTTTTTTTTTTTTAATTCCAAATCTTTACTGATTTGAGATGAGTACAAACCCATTGCAATAGTTCTTTTTTAGTAGGACTTTGATTTTAGTGTATCCTCCAGATATACAGGCTATATTTCATTATAGAAGGGAACAAAGCCAAGAGCTGTGTGAAAAGCTGATTTTCTGTTAACAGCATGGTAAATCAACTACAGAAGCTTATCTAACTTCTTAATAAAGGTATAGAAAGATTCACAATGCATAGATTTTTCCAGGTTTTATCTCCCATTTTCCAGTACCTCATGCCATGACTGTTTATATAGCTTTGAGATAAACAAGATCTTGGTTGCAGCTCTTATGTGCTAAACAAATTGAAATCCTCTCTCATAGCTCACATCACATTCCCACATGTATGTCTTGGTATGGGTCTATGCACTATCTAAAATTAGAAAATCTTCATTTCACCTCTGAGACCTAGTGTAACTAGAAATCTTCAGTAAAAAGATCTACAGTA